>NC_139345.1:98681807-99329307 GCF_055883805.1 Amblyomma maculatum
CAAGAAAGGAACGATGCAGTATCCGTCACTCGCGGAATCCCGCTATCATCCTCACGGTATAAAGGGGAACTATGAAGAGTGTTCCACAATCCGGGGGGTGGCGCAGTTGGTAAAGCGCTGGGCTGAGGATCCAAAGGATGGAGGTTTTGATTCCCAGTGGAGACAAGGTTTATGAATTTATTTTTAATTCTCGCACTCGAAAGTGTGACACCTCTGCTGACATCCTTCTGTTGACAACGATGAGGCATTAAAGGCTTTTGCCTTAAAATGAAAACCCGCTGTGTAATTGAGCACTGCACTGACTGCTCAGAACATGGAAAGTCTTAGCTGAACTCAGTAGGTAACAGAAGCTCGCATGGTCGTATCACTAAAGCAATGTAGATGCCATACTTTTGCAAAATTCAGGACAGGGTAAGCAATGGGACCTTGCATCAACACGGCATAGCAGTTCACAATAAAAATTGAGAAAACAAAGGCTTGGCATCAGAGAACTGGCTATCAGCTTTAGCCCCTCTTTCACTAGTCTGCACTGGTGTGGAGCCATGCCACTAATTATTTTGCAAATGAACTAAAAGGGGTCTTCAAATTATGATAAAGAATGCTTTTTGGAAAGCGATTACAAATGATGACAAAGATATCGTTTAACATAAATCTCAATGAAAACAAGTGAAGGCAAGGAAAGGTGATATGTACACGTAAAATCAGCCATGAGAGCTTTCTGAAACTTAGAAGCTGGAGCACTGAAAAGCATATCAATGTCACGAACACCTTCCTTACTGGTTACGCACTGGTGGTCATAGTGAAATTGCTTAAGAGGCACAGTTTGGGAGAGGGGTTGATGAGAGTGAGGTTTTTCATTTGGGACTCTAATGGCTGTTGCTGCTACCCGTGGCTCTCGAGAAGATTCTCCTGATCCCCGAAATTTGCACTGAACAGGGCAATTTCCCAGCCCTCAATCATTGGCTGAGTGATTAGTATTTCAATTTGCAGATTTTCTTGGCAGGCCAATGAAACATGGTAGACTCCCTTCTTATCCTCACAGAACTAGCATTCCTCATACTATAAGATGCTGGGTCCGTGATGTGTGCAATCAGACAACTCAAATTTACTTGTCACTGCAGTTTTCTTTTTTATTTCTTTCTTTTTTTCTTTTTTTTTTTCGTGGCACTATTTACTGAATGCGCCCTGTGGATGTGATGCATCTATTAGTCTGCTAACGATGACTTCCATCTGATTTTGGAGCCTTCCACTTTGCATACGGACAGGCTGAGCTATCTGACATGCAATCAGAAAACTGATGATGTATTTTCAATATTGTTTTCCATTTCCTCTCAAGGCGCCATTCTTTAAGTGCGTTCCAAGGGCACAGTAGCGTCCAAGTCGAACAGAAGAGGTCAGCTCGAAATCACAGCGATTCTCGTGTCTTTGCCTAGTCCGCTGTTCATTTTATTAACACCCTGAGCAATAGCCAGTCTGAACACGCTGCCTTTATGTCAGAGTTAACTTTTGACAGCACTGACGAAGGAATCCAGGCCGAACATCGGCGTCCATGCGCCGGTTAGCTTCGCCTTTGTCGCTGGCCTCGTTTTGTGCATCCAGTTATTATGTTGCGCAAAGAATACTATTCACCTTAGAACTTTCATTTTCCCACAGAGTGCCCAATAAGTACCCAAACATTTTGCATGTTCTAGAAAAATTTTAATTTTTCTTTCCAGGTACAAATGTAGTTTTACACAATTCGTTCAATCTTTTCTGTAAAATCTTGTTCTTGGAAATTAAAATTGTGTGTTGCAATGGACATTTCGCTGTTCAAATTTACATGTGTAAAAAGCCCATTTAGTTAACTTCCATTTTAAGTGTTGCATAAAATATTAAATCAAACAGTTTTTGCACGAGAAAAAGGCTCCCCAAAACCTATGAAAAACTGTCACTTCCCCGCAGTGAGGAAAGAGCTAAAGTGCAGTATTTACTATTAAACTGCTGCAACATAAAGAGCACTAACTGCCACAGTAATAACGAAAAGGCCAACAGATCCAAAAGCACAGTGCGGCTGTCCACGGCAGGAGCACTTACTTAATATTGCAGACCAAGTTCCTTAACGCTACTTGTACCATATACATAGTTCTACTACTGGTATCTAGAATATACATAATCTGGGGTAGTGAAGGCTTAAAGGACTACAGACACCTAATTTTTGGGTTCGTGCTTTATCATTTGTAATGATGCCTAGGACATTACTGTACACGGATAACCATGTCACATTGCCTACGACTGCTGAATAATTTAGAACCGAATTTATTTTCTCCCCTGTTTCAGATTCATCTGCTTGGCTGTGACGTCACAGTCAAGCCTAGGTCATACGAGGTATGAAAATACAGTGGTATAATTATTGCTGTGTCATTTGAATTCACTACAATTATAAAGCCAGCCAGCCTCAAGAACAGGAATCACTACAAGTAATGAATGAACGATTATATTGCTGTTTTTTCATGCTGCGCATCAAGAAATGATTATGACGTCACAGCCATCTCTCAGATGTCGAAACCGAAACTGGTGAGAAAAGAAAATACAATTATAAATTATTTAATGATTGTAGGCGAAAACTCTGTGCCAATCGATATACAGGAATGACTTACGCATCATTAACAAGAAGAAAAATGCCACCAAAATTTGGTGTCTATAGTCCTTTAAAAGTTAAGGGCATCAAATTTTTCTTGATGTATTTCTGGTAAACATGGATCACAATCCTGTGCTATTCACCTATGCTGAGTAAATAATTTATAACTGATTTTTTCCCATGCAGTCTTGAATTTAATTTTGGTTGCCGAATATTCGATGGTTACGACATCACAAGTGTGAAGTCATATGAGGCGCACAAAAATTGCAATATAGTAGGCCTTCAGTCAGTCGATACTCAGCACCTGGAGCAATTTAGTGTAAAGGTAGGGATTATTACAATGATAAAGCGGTGATTATATTGCAGCTTTTGTACATCCTGTGTGATCTCATACTCATTTGTGACACTACAGCCATCATTCGGCAATTTAAAACCGAACAACAGATTAAAAAACATTCAAATACAAATCGTTTCTTGTGCATTAGAAAATTCCACACTGTGATCTGTTTGTTACAGTTATAAGCAGCATACCAAAGAAAGAACATAGGAAAAATTGAAAGCCCCCACCTCTTTTAGCAACACACACACAGTAACTGTTCACGATAGGTGGTTAAAAACACTCCACATTAGGCAAACAGAGATTCCAGATTTTATGAATGCAATGAACATGGCACAAACTCTCGTATTTAGATTACAGATATTATAGACACTACAAATTTAAAACCACCAAAACTAATCAACGCTACGTTTTACCATAGGGTGAAAAACTAATTGAGTGGGGATTAGAATTAGAATATCCTTTCTTTCCCTGATAAAACATTACTATACATCCTTTCATGCTTACAGGTACTATGATGGTTGCAACTACACTTGGGGACTTCACGATTCTGTGCAATGGTACGCAGAGGCACGCAGACACGCAGACGCAATGCATTTGTAATGCTGTAGCCTTTGGTATACTGACTATGCCTACTCGAGAGGCAAAATTAGTAGCTAATTCCTAAAGTTCCTGCATAAAAGAGAAATGCCAACAGGCAATGCTAGCAATCACAGTATTTTTTTTTTTTAATTGGTCACAGGAAGGGAAAGGCGCAGTATTTGTCACACTTGTTTCTGTGGACACCTGAACCCCACTGTAAGGGAAGGAGGAAGGTGAGAATGAAAGTGAATACAGTATTCACAAAGTTGTCATGATTCTTGTATGCTGAACATCATGCTACAATTTCAGAAGACAAAGTGGTTGCCGCTTATTCGTTTATTTTATAAGCTGAGCTTATAACAAATATAGGTAGCCTGTACTTGGCCCACCTTTGCTTTGTTTGATTTGGTTTATGGGGTTTAACGTCCAAAAGCGATTCAGGCTATGAGAGACACCGTAGTAGAGGGCTCCAGAAATTTCAATCACCTGGTGTTGTTTAGTGTGCACTAACACTGACCAGCACACGGATGCTTGGCTTTTCATTTCCATCGAAAAGTGGCCTCCGTGGCTGGGATTCGATCCTGTATCTTTGGGCACAGCAGTCGAGTGCCCTAACCACTGCGCCACCGCGGCATGGTGGTCTACCTTTGCATACCGAAAAGGAAAGTCAGTGGAAAACAGACCTTCCACAAATGCACTGCTCATTTTAAAGATCCCGAGATTGATTTTCTACGCACTCTGAAACTGACATGAAACAGCCTAAAGGACTTCCTCAAGTGTGCACTCAGGGAGAGGCCTTGCTGAGGAAAGCTTACCTCATGGTTAGAGTTCTGTGTCCTTGGCAAGGTGGCGTCCAACTCCTGCCCCATTTCTGGCTGGAGATTGGGAAATGCAGGAGCCCTGGGTGAATGCAGCGTGTGGGCAGATTTGGCTGCCGTTTCGCCGCCATGCAATCCCCGGGCCGCCATTTTACGTTCGGCACTACGTGCCGACAGGGCACTCTGGAGTGTAGATCTTGTGATCACATGAGAGGTGCTGCCTGCGAAATTTCCTGCACCATAATGCCACCAATCAGGGCTTTGCTGCTTAGCTGCATGTAGATGGACGAGTGCCAGAAGAACTTCTTATGAAACAAAGCTTTGTATTTTTCTCGATTTCAAAAACAATTTTTTTTGTCAACCACAACTGCCACACCTTTAGAGATGTTGAGGACAAATAAAAGTTTGCCTACGTCGGCAGACTAATCACATTCTGAAGACAAAAAGACCAGTCTGCCAGAATATGAAGACCCTAGAAGTTAGAAGACTAGAAAATGAACTAAGGGTGTCACTACTGCCACCGACCGATTTCGCAAGTAAGTTGCATGTGTCGAAATCTCATTTTTGGGTGCAGCTTCTGGATGCTGAGCCTCGCCATCATTCACTTAAAACTGGCGGCTACCTACTCGTTTTTGGTAAGGACAACACATGGTTGGATCAATTGGCGAAAAAATTTTCAAATAAAATTTTCTTGCTAACAAATGCATCTTCTACTGCTGGAAAAGGTAACAACAGAGTCAGAAAGACATGGAAGGCAATAATTTTAAGAAGTTTTCTTCAGTGCTCCTTTAAAATTTATCCTTCCTTCATTACTAATTTTAATACATTTTAGGCTACAGCGAATATGACTCCTATAATCATCCTTTTACATCACATTGCTGTTTTTAATCACCAATTCTGCAACCATTTATTTACAGAGTTGCTGCAGACGTATTCAAGTTACTTTCATCAATTCTGACCCTCAGGCTTTTAGTATTACTAACCATTCTTGCATTAACATCTGGATGCATATTGCTATATTTTGACGGGATGAGCTCAATTTTGCGGTCAGATTTATAGCAGACTGCACGTAAATATAATGCTGTTTGGCACATCATTTTCTGCGCTTACACCTTGAAGACATAATTGAAACCAAGTGCAATTCTAATATGCTGCCAGCCAAACTATAACACATACATACAATTATAATAACAATATATTAATGATGGTTGGTGCAAATTCCTGTCAAGAGATGGCCACACAACTGTAAAAAGTCTAATTGCAAAACAAGCGACTAAAGGTTACACACTCTTGAAACTATTTCCCTTCCATACAAAAATTAATGATTCGACATTGCAAGGTTACCAAAGCAGTTCCAAATTTGTTTCCCCTCTCCCAGATGAAAACCTGCCGCTGGGTAATAGCTTTTAACCCTAATAACTGACTCACTCTTCTTTGTAGTTAATTAGAACCAGAAGAAAGCAGCAGCTGCAGTGGAAAACGAATATGTAAACCAGCTCAACCAGTTCGCAATTTTTTTATACAGGTTAAAAATAGAACTGAAGGCCTATTTGTAAAATGGGCCACTTGCAGAAATTTGCTAGTCAGCAATGCTTGTATTCCAACCAAAAGGTCTCATTCCCAGATGGCACTCTCACAGTCTTTGATGAACCGAAAAAAAGCAGGCGCCTCCTTACAGTGCATTCACAGTTGCAAGTTGCAAACGTTTCACAAGGTAAGCCTGCTTATTGAGCCGGAACCAATCATGCTTCAGGAGCAAGGCGCTGGACAATCTCCATTTCCTTCACCTTCTGTTTTATGGGGTGGTATTATTCAACCATTGCATCCTTTGGACACACCTCAATGAGTCATCTTGAAGTCAGCTGGAGACATTCCTGAGCGAACTTAGAAGGATAAGCTCGCCTCTTTTCGTTGTTTTTTTTTCCTAAATAATGTGAGAGTATGGTCTCAGAATGAAACCTTTTGGTTGGAAAACAAGTCTTGTGGAGAAGCTGACTTACTGATTTCCAAAAGTGGTGCATTGAACAGTAGTACTATAATGTGCGTAGATGATGCATTCAACACACTCATCTATATCCAAAAGTCACTTTATGCATATGTTTCTACTGGGATTGCATTCCTTTAAACTCTGGAAGTGAACCTTCATCTATCCCCAGATATTCAATAAATTAGTCAGTAATGTTGGAATTTTCAAATATGAATGGAATATGAATATGGGAAAATAATGCTTTCAAAATTCGATTACCTGGTCAGGGAAAATAAAATGGAATATTAAAAAACTAGCAAACATTGTCTTGTGTATTGAGAATTTACGTGGTATTTACAAAAAAACATTAAACTGCAATTGCATAGAAGTGTATACCCTAATCCAGTATAAATTTTATACAGGATTCTATATATCTGTTTTTTGAACAAGAAGGACCTGCATGAAACTGGGCGGAACTGTCATATTCATAGAGTTTCTTACACTAACTAGAGGGAAAGCTGAGGGTGCTGCACTTCAGCCACCATGGGCGCGCTAAATATCATGGGCCGGTGCCCTACTAGATGCAGGACAGTCGGTTTTCCTCGGGTGCACGAAGTGGCGTTACTATGATGTTTCTTTTTCATCATCATTATCATCTCGAGGTGCGTACATAGACCGTAAAAGCCATAGTAGCGAAGGCGCAAAAGCAGACGTCACCAATAAAAGGTTTCTGTTTCCCGAAATGCCACTAAAAACTTCCTTAAAGGGACAGAACACAGGCATTTAGGTCTCGATTTTTTTTCGCCGCAGTGGAAAGATTGATGTCTAAAATGTTCGATTCCATAACGGTTTTGTCAGAAACGGTGTAGAAAATCTTTACCGGGAATTTTTAGATCAATGCATGCGCCCATTTTTATGTAGTCCGATGCTGGAAACCATGAGCAGTGACCGCGATGACGACTGGTGGTCGACAAAAAAGACTTACTGAAAACTTTCACTCGCCAGACAGTAATCAGACATTTTTTTGCGTGGAATAATGTCTTTTTCAGTTTTACACTCAATGCTGTTACGGCACAATAACGCATGCCCTCGTCGACAAAAGTTTTAGTGAGCACTGTCATTGCTTCATTCACGAAATTGCAAACACTGTGGCGCCATGTAGTGGCCAAACCTGAAAACATACTTCTCGCGATGCAAAAGCAGGGGTGGTTTTAATTTTAGGACGCACTGGAGAGAGCGCACAATATAATAAATTATGGCATGCGTTTCTAAGAAAAAAGAACACTATGCAGTTACGAAAATCAGCTATATTTTGCTGACATGTAGTCACGTGGGGGGCTACGCTGAAAGTACTAGGGTTTCTCTGCTAGATAGCGCCTCAGTTATTTTTATGCGATTTTCAATGGCAAGTTAAAATTGTAAAGCCTCTTTTCTTTGATATTGTAGTGCTCGATGTGTACTATATGAGGTAAGACCTTTTCATCTCCCCCATAATCTCATGAGATATTTTGGCCAGTGTTCTGTCCCTTTAAGTGATTGTACAACCATAAATATTTCCAAAATGTTTTTTTCCTTTCAAAGTGTGCCTATTAAGTGCTAAATATTGGTATTCGTGCAGCTCAAAACTATGCCAATCGGAGAAAGAGCCATCGCTTATATTGAATAAATCTCACACTGACATGCTGTTTCTCTCCCTTTTTGCAATTTATAGTCACAAAATTGAATGTTAGGACATTATTTATGGTAGAACAACGTTTATCTTTGCATTAGTTTTAGCCAAAAGTTGTAGCTCTGCACACTGCAGTCTCCAGCCCATGATGTTTGAGCGGCCATGGTGGATGAACTGGTCGTCTGGAAACTCCATGTAAACTCCCATAGATGGCAGCACAGCTTTCCCTCTAGGCAAGGGTAAGAAACTCTATGGTCATATTACTGCTGACAGTAAACTCATTCTTTTAACTTTCAAGGGACCGGGAAAAAAATGTTTTAACTAATCAAAAGCTCAAATTATTGAATGGGCCCTAAGAAACTGCAGAAAACTGTTTGCAACACAGTAATTTTATCAGGTGAGCACCTGCATGATGACAGTCTGCATTTGAAATAAATCTGAAGTGAGGATGACGTTTTTGTCCCGTTTCGTCGAGTGCTTTGCTTTACACACTCTGTCGGAAAGGCACTCTTCTCAAAAGAGAAGGCTGCTCTTCACAAAAAGGCACCGTCGCATTTTGAGGATGCTTCACTGCATGCGGCCAAGCATTGCGGTGAAGCGCACAGTGCGGTGAAGTGGTAGTAGTAAGTGGTTCTTTATTACAATAGAATAAAATAAAAATAATAAAGGAAGGAAAATATTTTTACTTGCCCCGGTATCTGCTATCGAAATAAACTGAAGCACCTGAACTGGGGCGGCGGGAATAAAGGGATAGTGAGGACACAGGAGAAATAAAAGAGGTGAGTGACAAGGAGAAAGGACAGTTTAGGTTAAAATGTAAAGGAGAATAATACAATATTGTACATATCGATAAAACTGCAGTGAAATCGAAAATTTTCTATCTATTGGGAAATTTTCGAATAATAAAAAAAAATCTGAATATCAATTTTTCTCATATGAATAACAGTTGAATGAATCAAATAACAAACATATTCAATTCGCATTCAAAATATTGAATATTTGCACACCTCAAATTATGAGTCATGACTATGGACAATGTTTGTACATGATGTACACATTAGAGTATGGTACTTGTAAAGTGCTGAATAATGCTATGTTGCACAATGTATATGTCATGGATATATAGAATGTTATGTTTCATCATTAATGAGTGTACATGCCTTTGTTCGTATGCTGTGGCACTGTACACCAGCGTCATGATGACATCTGAAATTCATATTAACATCTGAATCTCGTGCTTTGGATGCCCCGCATCCCGCTTTCATACTAATGGGACAAAGAATTGTTGGAGTTCAAACATGGGTTGAATCTAGTGACAGAGCGAAAGCTGTGTGTGTTGAAGCGATAGCCTCTTTAACATCTGCTCTTCAATCTGCGTTTTTTTTTTTCATAATTTTTTTTATTAAATTAGGTTTTGGGGAAAGGAAGGAGCCTTATACTTTTGAGTGGATCCCCTGGAATTGTGGACATCTACACCTAACCAGGTCAAGATCATGTTTTCAGGGGTTCTTTTTTGGGGGGGGATTTTGTACATTAGTTTATAAGAAAGGAAAGGGCATTAGGTAATCACCTGTCTTTGACCTTGTTTAAGGTGAAAACCTCCATTTAGGTTTTGGGGATAGGAAGGAGCCTTATACTTTTGAATGGATGCCACGGAATTGTGCACACCTACACCAAAGCAGGTCAAGATCATGTTTTCATATTTTTTTCTTATATATTGTACATTGGTATATAAGAAAGGAAAGGCACAGTATCTGTCTCTGACCTTCAAGGTGCATCTCCAACCCAGGGCTGCCTCTCCATTTAAGCTAGGTTTTGGAAGAAAGCAAGGTGCAGTATATATCTGGGTGAACACCTGGAAATCGTGGACACCCACTCTTAGTTCCAGGTGATTTGAAGGGCAAATTGAGTCCCACGAAGGCACAAAGACCTGCTATACCTAGAGCATAGTGAAGCTTTCCCTCCCATTAATAATAATAATTGTTTACAGGAAAGGAAAGGTGCAGTATCTGTCACATTTACCCTGTGGACACCTGAAGGGAAGGGAGGAAGGTGGGAGTGAAAGTAGAGAGAGAAAGAGGAGCCATAGTGGAGGGCTATAGAGTAATTTGACCACCTGAGGATCTCCAACATGCACCGACATAGCGTAGCATGACTCTGGTGAAATTACTCCTTTTCACTTTCCCTCCCACCTTCCTCCCTTCAATTCCAGCAGTTAGTCAGGTGGTCATAAAAAAGTGTGACAGAGACTGCACCTTTCCTTTCCTGCGAACCAATCATTATTATTATTAATGGATGTGAAAGCTTCACTAGGCTAGGTATAGCAGGTCTTTCTGTGGCACTAAATTTGGCATGTAAATTGGGTTCGATCCCGAGGGTAAATGAAGAGGCCTCCCTGTGCTGTGTCATGTCAGCTCATGTTAAAGATCCCCAGGTTGTGAAATTACTCCTTAGCCCTTCGCTACAGCACCTCTTTCTCTTTTTCCACTTTCACTCTCATCTTCCTCCCTTCCCTTAGAAGGGGGGGCAGGTGCCCACAGCAACAAGTGTGGCAGATACTGTGCCTTTCTATTCCTGTGAACCAGTTAATTAAATTGGTTTATAAGAAAGGAAAGGTGCAGTATCTGTCAAGGTCACTTGAAAGGTGAAAACCAGTGCTATGCTGAAGGCTTGAACTACCTGTTGTAGTGAAGCTTTCCCTTCAATAATGCTCACACACTGTGTTTCCCTCAAGCAGGGCATCTAATGGTTTCTCATTAGATTGATTCAATTCATTGTGGCAGGTGGCTGCTGGCATGCTAGCACTATGGATTCCACTGCACCAAAAAGCAATTGTCTTTCTATGTGTCTGTGTCCTATCCTCCTCATGAGCATGCCTTCCCAGGTGGTAGTTGGCAGGTAACAACATGGCCACCTGCCTGCCTGCAATCCATGTCATTGGCAAAACACCACTTGCCAGAGGCACACTAGAGATTTTCGTACCAGACGTCACTATCACCAGCTTTCGTGCTAATGCGGCATATAATGTAGTAGTAGAAGACTATTCTTTCACATCCATAAGCCAATATTTAAATTATCCAATATTTAAATTATGTTCACCAGAGCACTGCCTTAGGGCCAGCTAGGTCAAAACAGACTTTGTAGGCTATAAAACCAATAATTCTGTTTTGCAGTTGAAAAAAGGAATACTTGCAAACTAGAATAACTGCTCTTATAAGCTCTGCTAATTATGGGGCTTAGTAGATGGCACGATTAATTTAAACTGAACAGCAGTTTTGAATAGCTGGAACTGGCAAAACATAATTGGATTCAATTTCCTCCAGCTGCATTTTAGCCAATCAAAATTGGCCTTTTTTTTGTCTGGAGCTGGCCAATCCAGCCACATAGATTCACTTGGATCTCAGTGAAAATATATTCCATCATGGAGATTTCTACAATCAAAATAAACTAAAATGCGACTGCGGCCTAAGCGCAATTGATTCAGCACACTTTTATCATTTTCTCATGAGGAGCAAAAAAGGAGTGATACTTACCACCATAATTTTCGACTAAGTGATCAGCATCAATCTTGTCTCCTTCGCCGTCGTGCAATACTTGTTCATGCTTCAGCGCCTCCTCCATCCGCTGTATTGCCGAGTTCGCGACCCTTGTGGGGCCCCTGTACTGCTGCGACTTAGAGATGAGGCGGTGGACGGACTCGATGTCGTTCTTCGCTGGACGGCGCACGATGAAGCCGCCGGGCTCGCGCCTGCCCCTCGCAGATTGCGGTCGGTCTGTGTCCGCAGCAGTCCTGACGGGCAACGCGCCTTCTAGGGAGCTCAGGGAGTCGCTGCTCTCAGACTTTGCTTCCTTTGCGGCGACGACGGGAACGTAGTTATTGTTCCTGATGTTCATATCCACGTGCCTCGTGCTGGTGGCGCTCGCACTCGGGATCAAGTTCGATTTCGTACCCTGCTTTGACTTGACACTCCTCTTCTGCAGCCTTTCGAAGATCAGCATTTCGAGAAGCGCTCGGAAACGAGGATTTCTCTCCTGAAAATCAGGTGAATCGTAAAGCATGCCTTACTGCCACCTGAAATAATAGAGGCGCGTAGTGTGATGCTGTCATATGATGACAAAGCCAGCTTCTAATGTACTAGGTACCTTAATCAATTAAAACGTATAGATGGCGGCATACCTGTGTGCGGGGTGATAGTTGTACAAACTAGTGATTAAATAAAAGTCCATTCCGATGGAGACAATGGCAGCAAAACATGACATGCGTTCATCGACTAAATTTTAATCTCCAATTTTACCCAACACGCGAGACCGTTAACGCGATCTCTATGATGTCATTGAGGGAAGGGATCGTGCAGTACAACTCCACCTACACTGCGTGTCTTTAATGTAGCGTAGTGCACAGTATGATGCATTATTTAAAAGTCTCACCCTGTTGTCTCTCACAAGTCGTTCCATAAAAACAGCCTTGATCAGCTGATCCCTTGCTTTAAAGCAGCCCTTGTTACGGGGGAACTCCTCGTCCATCTTTGCCAACGTGTCCTTCAGTCCCTACATGAGTAAGCAGGCAGGCGATTGCATCAAATGCTGCTGCGGGAACATCCTGACAAAGTGATCAGGACGCATGAAGCTATAAAACACTGCAGTAGCTTTAGCCGAAAAAACGGCCATCACCACCAAGCTGGTAGCTAAGGAAACGTCAACAAACTGGATCATACCTTTCGGGACAGGTATTCGCGAACGATGCAGCAAGCTATGTCTTCCACGCATCCTGCTTGGACACTGGAAGCTGCGTAAGTCGAGTCCGTTTCGATCATGTTCTATTATCATGCCTTACCAACATAACATTCGAACATTAACCGACATTTAAAACTGCGCTACTAGCGCTACCATTTGTTTATCTGCGGAAGGCGGACCCTGTCGACAGTGAAGCGTACCGCTTAAAAAACTAAACCTGCATTATTTAAATATAAAGCACTGTAAAAGTGTTTTACATTATTTTGCCATTTGTCACACGCAAATTTAGCCGGCCAGATCAAACGTTTTCCAGAATGCCTTCCAGTGAAAGCGGCCGTTTCGGGTCACGTGACAACCGCCATTGCGGTAGAGTAGTGTAGCGTTGGTGGTGTGTGCGTTGTGATATGCGCGTTTGTGATCTGTGCATTTAGACTGCGATTGGATCTTGAAACCACCTTGTCTGGAGTAATGCCATGTGAAACACGTGCGGGACAAAAATATACGGTGAGTCTGGCGACGTTCAGTGTGGCCACTTTGCGGACAAAAAAATGCTTCTTCGGGACATGCTGAGAAAGTTAGCGCGTCGCTTGAAAAATCGATAAGCTTCCGCGATGTCCTTTTAACAATGAAATGAGTGAAGCGTGTGCTGCATGAAGTGTGGCGGCAGCGCTAACATCCAACTAGTACTCGTAAATTTCGCTTTCGGCGCAGCGGTCGTCCCGTGGCGGCATCCGATCGTCACTTGCAACGGCTTGCTCGCGTCTGTTCCTCATGATTCTTGAGGACATCACGGGGTTACAAGCGAAACTCCGCGCTCTAGTTTGCAGGACATTTCACTGCACCGAGTTTAGTTCTGTATGAGCGAATGCATGGACAGAGCTGCACGGCCTGCGAAACTGCCGGCCAAGAGCGGAAGGGATGCCTCTGCGGTGTTGGTGTTTTGTTCCCGTCATTAGCGGCATGCCGCCGCACTCTTTCAAAGTCCGCGATGTCAGGTGTTTTCTCGGCTGTGAAAGAGATTCAAGCAGCACACGGAGCGGGACGATAAAAGTGACGCATTTAAAGGGCCACCTTTTAAACCGGTATTTAAAAAGCATTATTATAATGCCACGCTCGTGCAAGCTTCCCGAAACGTGCGCTACTCTCCCGGAAGCGCACGTGTTACCTGGTCGCGAGCGAGCCCATTTTAGTGATGTGTTTAAACCGTGGGGTGCGGTGTGTTTGCTGATTGATTATGCGTTCTGAGATCGTTTGAGATGAGAATGTCGCAGCACCGGTCTTCGTTTTGTCTCTGTTTTTTATTTCTGCGCGCTAGTGCGTTTGACAAACGAGCGCTTCTTCCGTCTTGCTCTTCGTTTCCTTGTGGCGTTTTTTTTTTTTTTTTTTTTTTTTTTTTTTTGCAACACACGATGCAGCGGTACTAGTAAGAATAGGCTGAATTTCGACATATTGTCTGGTGTGATTTGAGTGCAACATTTTAAGGTGTTCGGGAGTGCACGTACTGCAGTATTCGTGCCCGAAGTAAATATGGAACAGCAACACTAAAGGAGAAAAATGAATTGATTATTGTCAAAGAGCTGTATTTAATGCACAATAATCGCATGTAGATGTATGCGCCATGATTCTTAAAAAAAAAAAAAAGAATATTGCGGAAAGCGTTGACTTCTACATTCATATCTGGCAATCAATCTGGCTTCATTTCTGGGCTTTTTTTTTTCTTGACTGCTGCACGCGTGCATGAATGACTGGTTGTCTGAAATATCGCACCGTGTGTGTTCGTCTTGCATTTGAAGCACTGCATTGTGGATGCACTGCCAGCGTGTTGTTTCTTTCGCGTTCCTAGAACAGGGGTACGTTTTCTGTGCTGTAGGTCTACAGGCAGTGCTGTCATATGTTTGACGGATACATATGCAAAATATTAGCTGCGCGGTATTACACGAGATATTATAAGCAGTATTCGGAGAAAGCGTTGTGCCTGCCAATTTGTAGTATAGTGTCACGCGCTTCCTGCGGTCCTGTAACGGAGGAAGATGAGAAGAGGCGGAAGAGGAAGCTGAGTTTGACCGATGTGGTGTGCTAACATCCTGACCTAAGCCTGTAAATAAACCTCGTAACAATTGTGATGGAGCTTGCGGGGTAGATCACCACGGAACCTCTCCTACACCGCCGAAGCAGAGGAACAGCTAACGTGTGCCGCCGATGTGTTATATCTGTGGAATGATGGGCCACATTTCGCGTTTTTGCCGCAATCGCCGACCGTACCAGCATTATCGCCGACAGTGGGTAAACTCCCGTGTAAGGTTTCCTGCTGACAATGATGATCCTTTAGAAGAACACCTGTCCGGAATGAGTACAGAGCAACACCTAGCCGACAGGAGCACAGAACGGCGCTGAACCGAAACGAATCACCTGCCCCTGAACGCAGCCTGACACTACCATATACCACCATCTCGGCGCCTGCGACGCTCCCCTTCTCCCCGACGTCGATCGCCACCTCCGGGAAACTAGTCAGTGTGACCGATGCAGGTGAGGTTTCAAATTATTCAAGCTTACCTATGCCTCTTCCCGTTTCGAAGTTTTGAAGAACCGAATTGAAGTGTTTGTGGACGGCGTACGTGCTATGGCGTTGGTGGACACAGGTGCAACCATTTATATTGTAAGCTTAACTGCATTGGTCTTAAAATTATGTTTGGTTGGGATAGTGCAGCGGCATTGTTTGGTGTTGGTGGCGAACCGCTTAACCCACCATGGGGTCTGTTCCGTGAACCTTGTAATCGCCGATCACACTCCGAACTGAATTCGCAGTACTTGCTCGATCAAAGCATGACGTCATACTTGGTCTCGATTTTCTGGAACAATTTGGTGCCACTCTCGACTTTCGCAACGGAGACATCTGTGAGTGCTCGTATTGAATCTGCTTTGTGTGAGAATTCGCCGACTAATCCTACCTAGCACGCTTTCGGTTTCGGACGACTTAGTCATTCCTGCAATGTCAGCAGTGTTTGGTTCAAGTACCCTCAACTGCACGAAGGAAAGTGTTCTGATTCCCCGTTGCATCATCTCAGTCAGGAATGGCCATTCCTCTTTGTGGACGACTAACTGCTCTAATGAATCTGTTGTATTACCACGTGGCCTAAATAAAACTTGCCAACTTCGACGAAGACGCTGTTGAATCAGTGGCAGTGCTCAGCACAGACTATTCCCAGCCTACCGCATGCTCAGAAGTAGATATTAACGAATCTCTGCCAACAATTGACCGTCACGGTTCAGTGGAAGTTCTGTCGAAACATGCTGCGGCTTTCGATTTCTCTCGGGACTCGCCACCACGGATTCCCATTTTCCGTACTCGGCACAGAATCAATACTGGGACTGCTGATCTCATCAGAAGCTTTATCGTGTATCCCCATAAGAGCGTAAGACGATCGAAGAACAAGTTAGCCATATGCTGCATAAGGGCATCATTCAGGAATCGTCTAGACCGTGGGCTGCCTCTGTGATACTAGTCAATAAGGACGGTGGCACATGGCGATTTTCTGTCGATTATCGACGGCTGAATACTGTTACCAAGCAGGACGTGTATCCTCTGTCACGTATATTGATGACGACATCAGTTGTTTACATTATGCCTCCTATTTTTCCTCAGTTGACAAACGATCAGGCTATTGGCAGATGCCTATGCACCCGAAAGATAAAGAAAATACGGCATTCATCACCCGAGATGGACTATATGAATTTAATGTGATTCCGTTTGGATTATGTAACACTCCAGCCACCTTCGAAAATACATGGATACAGTTTTGCGCGGACTGGGCACGTGAACACAGCAGTCGATTAGGGATTGTCTTGGAGTGTACCGAGAAAGCTGGTCTGGCACTCATTTCCAAGAAATGTTTTGGAGAACGCCAGAGAATGGTACTTGGACATCTCGTAGACAAGGATGGGATCAGGCCTGATCGGAAGAAGATTGAAGCTGTCACTTGTTTTAAACTGCCGAAATTGTTAAAATAGCTCAGGAGATTTTTTTCCGACGTTTTGTTGCTAAGTTTGCTGACCTAGCATACCCACTTGTTTTCTACAAAAAAGATGTGCCTTTCAAGTGGTCTGCCGATTGTGACTCCGCCTTTCGTCAGTAAAAATTTATTCTGACATCAGGACCTGTACTACGCCACTTCTGCCCATCAGCACCAATAGAACTTCACACCGATGCCAGCGCGGTTGGAGTTGGTGCAGTGCTTATACAGCGCCACGATTGCAGTGAACATGTCGGTGCATATGCAAGCCGCTATCTAAAAACGTTGAGCAAAAGACAGCGTTATTGCACAATAACCGAACAGGAATGATTAGATGTTTTCAGTGTTCAACGGTTTCGGTCATATCTTTATGGATGTGCATTTAAAATTGGGACGGACCATCATTCCTTGTGTTGGCTTGTAAACCTGTGTGACTCTTTTAAGAGGGTCGTAAGCACGATGATGCTGACTGCCTGTCACGGTTGCCGCTTGAAACTATACTGATTGCGACAATGAGCTCTTGGATGATTATATAGCTGCTATTTCTCCGAACTTCCCCGATGTTGGTGAAATCAAGTTTGATTTCAAGTGATTTCAAGTTAGATAAACCTCGTAACAATATATTATCGCTGCGTACATCCGTTCGCAAACAGCGCATGGCGTAAGAACGACGTACAGAGCTTGATGAACTTTTTTACCACGCTTCCACGCCGTGCTCATCATCATTATCAGCCTGGCTATACCCACTGCAGGGCGAAGGTCTCTCCATATTCCTCCAACTAACCCGGTTCTGTGCTAGCTGCATCCACTTGACCCCTGCGAACTTCTTAACCTCATCCACCCACCTAACTTTCTGCCACCCCCTGCTACGCTTTCCTTTCCTTGGAATCCAGTTTGTTACCCTAAGCGACCATCGGTTATCCTCTCTTCGCATTACATGTCCTGCCCATGCCCATTTCTTTTTCTTTATTTCCACTACAATGTCCGTAACTTGAGTTATTTCTCTGACCCACTCTGCACGCTTTCTATCTCTTAATGTTACCCCTACCATTTTTAGTTCCATAGCCCTCTGGGTTGTCCTCAACTTAAGTAGAACCCTCTTGCTTAGCCTCCACGTTTCAGCTCCATTAGGCGAGTACAGGTAAGATGCAACTGTTGTATAATTTCCTCGTGCTCAACGTGATCTTAATATCGCATTTCTCTTTGCTTCTAGCAATTCATACCTTCTTCGAATTGATGACAGCCCCGCAGCTTAAATAAAGAACGGCCAAGTTCCGATGCTGTACTATTGGTGCGAGATAACGCTTTTGCGATCATCTTTAGGACATTATGCGGAGATTCTATGTTTTTTACTGTGCACAACGGGCGACATTATGGTTAATTAGACCGTGTTGCGACCGAAGAAATCTCCTTCACGCACCGCAAGGCATCTGCCGCGTTACAGATTATTATGATACAAATGAAGATGTAACATTCGCGCTAAGCCAAATGATATTTTTCTTCAGTGAACACTTGGCGGCCACATAGTCGTGTGCCGGGAAAGTAGACGGGAAAAGTTTTAGAAAAATCTGAGGGTGGCGCTTGAGGACGTAGTGCTGCTTATTAATTGCACGCAACTGCAACTACTGTGAGGTTCAAAGGATGCTCTGCAGCTGATAGCGTCGACTGATTTTCACGAAGTCGTGGACGATCCCCTTTAGATTTATGATGAAAAGTGTGGCAAACTTGAAAGTGAAATTTCTCCTTTGAGGGTCACCTTCGGCTCTTCTTAGCCGGTCGCCTCTCGCTTATGGACAATAGCCGGGGGTGTACTTCATACATGCGTGCGAGTGTAGGGTCCAGCGCATGCCTCACTTGCGGCCGTACTTGCTGAAGAGTGAAGATACATGCCACCTTTCCTGCTTGAAGTGGCCTGCTAGAAGCGTCAGTCTTGGGAGGTAAGTAGCTAGTTCTGTTCGGGCAAAGTTGTATTTTTCAAGCGTGGTTCCAGTCAAGGCGAGGGAGAGAACGCGAATCCGTGCTTAAGGTCGCGCAAATGGTGATACGGAAGCAGTTTTTCAAATGTGGTTATTCGTGACGAAGCAGTAATGAAAACTAAACCACGGCGAGAAACAACGCAGGGCAACGAAGTGAACACCGCATCTTATTGCCCTAGCTGCGCTTTGGAGGTTGCGGTGAGCGTGTTCTCTCTCTCACTCACTCTCTTTGCGTGTTGCGCGGTGCACTTCCTGAGGTCACTGAGCTGCTGTGCCCTCTGTCGGGGAGCGCTATTCGTGAGCGGCCCCGGTTGCTGCCTAATCATCTTACCTGAACAATCGGCAGCGTTCGTGATACGGTCCCACCTGCAGTAGCAGATTTGAATATTGCGAGCTCAGACAGAACAGTGCCAAGGCTTCGTCTTCTTTATGAGTTTTTTTTTCCCCCCTTTTTATTTCTCTTTTTGTGGGGCAGGGCTTGACAGTATGACTGGGTAGTACATCATCCGGCTTGATGACCGTTCATATGCCCTCTTGCATGTGGCATAGGCCGGTTCCCATGACGTCAGGTTTAATTGCTCTCGGCTGAGACGTGCAGTCAGCGCTGTGCTGTGACTTGTCCGCGACGATTCTAACGCAGCGGCGAATGTTCCTCTATCTCTCGAAGTCACGTTTAACTGCCCAGCGTGAAATCGAATGGCGAGATCTGCCACGTCGCCATTGACTGAGGGGCTTCCTGTAGGGTGCAAGTACCACTGCTGCATTCTTGTGTTTATTCGACTTTGTATGTGCGTTTTGTTGTCGCTATAATGCAGCATACAACTGCCCCGTGCCTGCGCCTTCTCGGGAGAAGCTACGAAAAAGGGACTACAGCATTTCTGGATGCCGTTAGAGAGAGAGAATGGATGTTATGAGGGGGGAGAGGGAGGGAGCCGGGAGAAGGCCGGGCGGCATAAAATTGCTGGAACTGTGACGTTACAGGCTGATCAGCGTAGATTTTGGCTAGCATTAAGCACAAGGGAAGGAGAAGGCGCGATGCTGGAGAAGTAATGTTAGTGTTAGTGGAATAGAACGATACAGAATTGGCGGCGCACGTGGATGAATTCCAATATATGCAGACATGGTTAGTTGTGCATCCTAAGAAATATTCGCTCGCCCATTTGGAAGATGAACTTTTTGTTTTTGTTTTTTTGCTGATGATGCCGTGGGGCATATCGTTATATGCAGGACCCCAAGACGCGTTTTGCGAACGTATATCCATAACTTACGCGGCACTCACCTAGCTTCCTGTGCGGCTCAGCCGTCGTCAATAAGGTGTGACATGGGGCTTAGCTTGCTTTCCGCGTAACTCGCATTTAACTGCATAATTCGGATTTTTTTACTGGAAATAGCAATTAGGCGTAGATTCTGTAGGCGACCCGGATCCTTAATTCAGCATCCTTTCAAGCTGACACATTGCTGCTTATTGAGGGCTGCTTTTGTAATGGAAAATGGCGAATTGCGTGCGGTGTAGGCGGCTTTGATTTTGTCGGCTCTATTCTCCGGTATTATGGCCTATATTTTGCTATAAGAAAACTCTTTGCGCGAAGCAGAATTTGCCGACACTTCTGTGCGCCTTTGTGCACGTCCTGAGCTTCGCGATGCTCGTGCTCTGATCAGCTAGTTTTTGTGCTACTCCGAATGAGAACACTATGCTATCGCCGCAGCTTTAGTTCAAGGATAGTAAAACGGTTTCGCGAAAGCAATACTACGCCAAGTCGCTGTGTGCCATATCCATGTACATGTCCGTGTCCGTTGTCCCCAGGCAGGAGCTGCCAACTTGGGTCTCTCGTTTCACATGGGACAGTTATGTCAGAATCAGCCTTCACGTTACCCCTATAGGCCACTAAGGCACGTTCATACAGCTTGGTTAAAGCGGGGCTCTATATGTGAGCTGGAGAAGAAGTAGAACGCTCGGTCACCCACAGCTAATGCTTTCACTTCATATTCGGTTCGGCAGCGTTGAATCTTTCTATATATATATATATATATATATATATATATATATATATATATATATATTTTTTTTTTTTT
Organism: Amblyomma maculatum; assembly: GCF_055883805.1. Classification (NCBI taxonomy): domain Eukaryota; kingdom Metazoa; phylum Arthropoda; class Arachnida; order Ixodida; family Ixodidae; genus Amblyomma; species Amblyomma maculatum. The sequence continues at coordinate 98,702,590 of NC_139345.1, forward strand.
TTTTTTTTTTATTGCGAAAGCAATACTACGCTGGGTCGAACCGCTCGTCGTTGTGTGCCGTGTTCGTGATCCCTCATGACATTTGAATTCACGTTACCCCTATGCTACGGGCAGGAGCTGCCAACTCGGGTCGCTCCTTTCATATGGGAAGGTGATACATCAGAATCAACCTGCCAGAACCGTTTGCATTCTCGTTACCCCTACGACAGGCAGGCACGTAGCGGAATAATGTAGCAGGCAAAAGAAGCTTCCGCCGTTGCTTTCGCAATTCAACTAGGGTTAACCCGAGCGAAACCACAACTATTTTTTTTTTTTTTTTTTTTTTTCACTGCGACCTGTGGCGGGAGGCTGGAATGATAAACAAATAAGGCCAATTCGCACGAGGGACCGTCGGTCCGCGGGACGCGCATCACTTAAACGTCACTCAAACTGGCCTTCCATCCGATACCGTCGAGCGGATTCGGCGGAACAAGAAGTAGACGAGGCACTGGACCAACTAAAGTTGCTTGACTACAAGTTGTTGGCAATGCCGGGAAGCAGGAAAGGGGAGACATACCTTTTCCTGTCGCACCTCAGGCTTACCGACCCCTCTCTGTTCAGCTTCCCCCCTCCGCATCCCTATCCCTAGCAATCAACTAACTATACATGGCACGAGTGCAATGGCCCATCACACTCTATTGTCCCACGACTGTTTTGGTTAATATTTAACCACCCAGAGCGGTTCAGGCTGTGCACGGAGACGACGCCGTAGTGGAGGGCTCCGGAAATTTCAACCACCTGGGGTTCTTTAACGTGCTCCGACATCGCACAGCCCAACTTTTCGCCTCCACCGAAAAGCGGCCGCCGCGGCCGTGATCCGAATCGATCCCGTGTCATTGGGCAGACGTTTTCTTTTTTCTGTTTTTTTTTTCGCATTTGGCCTCATTGAAATACGTCCACCGCGGTCGAGGTTCAATCCCTTGAACTATAGTCCACTCAGTTAACGTGGCACACCAGATCGGTACGCAGGCAATATAGCAGGCGTGTCTCCCAACGGCCGGCGTGAAAAGCCCGCCTTTTATTTTATTTTTCTCCCTGTCTCCCTCGCGCTCTCGTGGCGGGCAGTCTGCGGCAATCCATTTGTGCTCGTTTTCCCGCCCAGTTTATGCTGGCGATGGCATTGTAAAGGGGTCCCGAGGGCTTCGTCTGTGTCACCGCTCGTTAGCGCAGCAGCTCGCGAGTCACCGGACTCTCCCAGTGAGCCCTGGGGCGTTCACTTCGCACCTGCACGTAATGGGCCGCTCTAATAGGTGCTTGCGGTGGCGACGGTACAGCAGATTTTGCTGCTGCTGCCGCCTCCGCGGCGCTCTCCATTGCGTGTTTATCGCATGCACGTACATACAGGGGCATGCATGCCCCAAACTCCTGTTTTAATAAAGTTATTACCACCACCACCACCACCATCATACATACATACATACATACATACATACATACATACATACATACATACATACATACATACATACATACATACATACATACATACATACATACATACATACATATGTACATATGTACGTACACACACACACACACACACACACATACACACGCGCGCGCGCGCGCCTGCCTGCCTGCCTGCCGGCAGCTTGCGTGTAAGTGTAAACAGAACATCGGTTACAATTAATAGTTTAAGTCTCCCTACTGTTATAAGCGTAGCGCCTAATGTTGGCGTTGTGTTAGATCTTGTTAGTGCTTGAGAGGCCGCGTGAGGAGGAAAAGCTTTGGGAATGCGACCTGAAGGCTGGGAGGCTACTCCGAAAACGGTAAAAGAAAGCTGTTGGAGAAAGCAAAATTCTGGTGGCCAGCTTACGCGCTAGCTAGCAGCGGAAAGTTTCGGTGATGAGCCGAAACGATTGAAGCCAGCAAGCACGCTGGTGTTGCCGCGTGCTGCCATGTTACTAGCGTTGTTTACGAAAACTGTACCGTTTGAACGTAGAACTTCTGAAGCTCTGCTCGACTGAATCGACGTAATGCACCAATGGGGACATCTGAGGTGTCAGTAAATAAAAAAAAAATATGTGTCACGTAAAGAGAAAGGAATGCAAGCGTTGAGCCTTGGTTTCCGATCTTCCTGGGGCAGAAAATTATTCGAATTCGTTTTTGTGGAGGCAAATGCAGTATTTCGGAAAGGACTTTAAACAAACCAATTTATGGTATTATGAACCCTTAACGAGTAAATCGGCTTAATAGGGGTTGGTGACAGCAACACAGCGGAATGGAAGCGGTAGGTCACCCGCGTGAAACATATCTGCATCGCTTGTGCGCGGCAATGGCGTGCGTGCAGCCGAGGTCATAAATCCCGGGTGAAGCCCTCCACTGCGACGTCCATTGTCGTGCACGGGGCAAAGCTTCGATCACTGCACCATGTATCAGCCAAGGCCAACATGTACGGCCGCTTGACGTTCGAACAGGTGGCATGACTTTGATGTGATTAAGTGTAGTTGTGCGGCATTCCGTTGTCCACCCATTTGTATTTTGCGCCTTCCTTTCCCCAAAACTTAACTTAAAGAAAAAAAAATATATGCTTTTTTGCTCCGCCGCGGTGGTACAGTGGTTAAGATGACAGACTACTGTGCCGGAGTACCCGGGTTCGATCCCGACCGCCGGCGGAGGCCAAACGGAGAGGCGTTCTTGTGTTGTGCGATGCCAATGCACGTTAAAGATCCCCAGGTTGTCGAAATTACTCCGTAGCCCTCCACTAAGGCTCTCCTTTCTCTCTATCCACTTTCACTCCCACCTTCATCCCTTCCCTTACGGCGCGGTTCAGGTGTCCGCAGAGCAAGTGTGACATATACTGCGCCTTTCCCTTCCTATGAACCAACCAACCAATCCTTTACGGCGCGGTTCAGGTGTTCACAGAACAAATGTGACAGATACCACGCCATTTCTTTTCGATGAACCAGTTTAAAGAAAATAGAAAAGTGACATTGGCCTGATTAGGTTCACGTGTCCGCCCAAAAGTATACAGCGCCTTCCTTTCGAGTCGCGGGCAGCCGGTTGTTGGGATGAGTCGCGCAGGCGGGTGTTCACTATACTCCGTTTCATACATAGCAGTCAACGCAGCCGAAGGTAGGGAAGTAGTCCGCTCCAAAAAAACTTTGCTTTCTGGTCATTTGACTTCTTTGCTCGTTTTATGAGGGGCCGAGGCTCGGCCCTCAGCGTAGGTGGTTCTTTCTTAATTAGGTACAAAGGGAAGAAATAACACTATGTGATGACAAGGAAGCAAAATTCAATAAAAAGCCAAAAAAGCCGTTAAAAGTAGAATGTAAGCTAAAAGCGATAAAAGGGCCTCAAGGGGCATTAAAAAGCAGAATACGAAAACAACCATTGCCAAAAGGCCCCTAAGCGCTAAAAGATGTAGTCCGGAATCCTAAACATTAAAATTACTCTGTGTCTGACTCAAATATATTCTAACTCCTGTTGGCTTCACCCTTTAATCGCCCTTCCATTCTTTCTAGCTCATCCTTTTAATCGCCCTTCCATTCTTTTCTGGAGCTTTGTTATCTCTCGTCTTTTCAACTTTTGTTACGTTTTATGTCGCGTGAAAACCCAGCAGATGTTACCGATGCTTTTCCTTGACTACTTTTGGAACATAAATATCGTGTCGCTCTGTAATAAAATAACCATTTGAACTTAGCGCTGTGTTGTCGTTTCTTTCTTTGCCCGTATTTCAAGAGTGCGCTGTTTTGTTTTCCTAAAATAATATCAATTGACGAGATCCACTTGCAAACATTGTCGGACGTAATAACCGCATAGATAATTAATGGTGGGAAAGAAGATTTTTCAGAACGCAAGGGCGCATAGCTTTTATTGGCGGCTTCTAGATGGCGGCACTATCCGTAAGCGCCTGAAAAATGCGTACTAAAACGAGTTTTTGAAGCACAGTTTCTCAACTGGTTATTAATGCGCGATCGCCATTATGCTTAACGCAGTTAGCGCGGGAACCACATCTCCGGAAGAAAATATGTGATGCAGCTCGGATTCCTTGATAGCCGTGGAATAAATATGGCTAATTTTTCTTCCTATCGCCGAGTGATGTAAGCGAAACTGTATCGGATGGCCAGTGAAGGAGAACGAAGTTGTGCGGCAGCAGCAAAATTGTGAAAGCTGTTCGATTCGAGCGTCTTTCTCTTCTCTTTCCGATCATTTATGACCCCGCGAATGTAATGCAGAATTACTTGCTGAAGGGCGGGTTGGTTCATATGCTAACCAATGGAACGGTGCAAGGCGCTCTTTCTATTCCTCTTCTTTTCCTGTGTTCGTCTCCTTGCGCCGTTCCATTGGTCAGTATGTAATGCGACGCCTTTCGTGGCGTTTGATTTCCGTACGGTAGGATGCTAGGATGCGCAACGGGAGCAGGCCGCTTGTTCATTTTAGAGCGCAGCTCTTTGGCGCCCGTTCCTGCGTTTTTTCCTCGGCTGTTGGCAAGCGCATAAGTATACACGACTTCCCCATAGCCAACTTCATTTCCGGCGATTCTCGCCCTGTCAGCTCAGGGTCAGCTAGGACCCGCTGTCTGTTCAGGGCATTGAGACGGTTTTTGTTCGGGTAGCCGCCGTTTCATTATGGTGCTCGAGCTCGTTGGTCACAAAGACACGGGGCAGTAATTAGTTTCTATAGCGCTAGTTTCATTCGGGACACCCATTGTCGCTACATTGTAACGCTTCGTCTTGGGGCTAGAGTGTGAAAAAAAAAAATAAAAAAGCTGCAGTGACAAAGTGATCTGCAGTGCATGCACTTCACTTGTCTGCACTTTGCATTGCTCATCTTTCTGCGAAGCGTTGAAAATGCTGTCCGATCGAGCTGTTTACAAGCTGCTACTACTTGCACCTTCAATAGAACTGCTGGTCAGGTGTACAGCATTCGAAAGAAATAATTTTCACATGTCTCATGTATGCGCAGAACGAGAGGCTGCCATATAACCTTTATTGTGGGTGTCATTTAGTCGTTAATGTATGCGGAAGTCGCTCAGCTGGCTAAAACATCTAGGAGAGGAAACTTACTACAGCTGCCTGCCTCCTCTCCCCGTCCTCTTTTCTCCTGCGCAAATAAAACTTAATGCGTACTTTTAAACAGGCCCTCGCCTTGCCAACGAGCGACAATAATATGGCGCCAGCGAAGGACGCTGGCCTCACTGTCAAAACTCGTCAGAGTCCATTGCGCTGTCACTGTCGTCGTCGCGCCTGGGACAACCGCATGTGCGTGCTGCCTTGTAGGCGAAACCTGTCAAGTGCGCGCAGTGCTTCTGACTGATGCGGCGAGATTTTTCAAGGGCGAGAGCGGTGTGGTTAACTATACACACTCGGTTGATTCAGCGTCACTGAATATGGGCGGAGTCTTCGGAAGCCCCGGGTGGGAAGCTGGACTGTTCATGCGCATCGGCTATGCGTTACACTCAACTTAACCTGATCTATTCAGACCCTGGTTTCAAACCACGTTTGCCTTCGAGTGGTGCATGCACGAAGGACGCGGCCTCTTCGTTTCGACGATAATTTGAGTGCGCATGTGGCTTCGGAAGTTACGCCTAATTTGGCCGACTTACTCGAGGCGCTTGTAAGTAAGCCCCCCTGAGCCGCGCCATCATCTACTGTGAATTAAACAAATCAATCGGCGGCAGATAACCGCATGTTTCGTAATGCTGAACCATGAATTCGGAGTTAAGAAACACGGGCGTGTTATTTATCGCGTTGACAGTGGATCGTTGACAGCGTATCATGAAGGTCGTCTTTGGGTGGGTGACGTTGATCACTCTGGCCAGTGGCGGGATGATTCTTGACAGTTGTTCAGACAATACAGGACGGGCCTCGCTCGCAGTGAGAGGATTATGCACAAGGAAAAGAAACGTGCCAGGACTTCTTTGGTTGGATTCTTCACAGCTATGGCCACCCCGCGAAATTTATCGAAGAGGTGGCGTCACATTGCGCCGATGCTGCAGGGGCGCAAATTGCACTATGTTCGAACGAGTCCGGTTCTTGATTTTCCGTTCACATCGCGCCTCCCTCGTGCCGAGGAGTTATATACACTGTATGGCGGCCTAAGCAGGTCATTGTCTCTTGCGCAAAAATGGTGGAGGCAGCGCTGTGCTTGTACCCGAATACATTCGTTTTGCTGTGCGAAACGGCTTAACAAACAACACGTTACGATGTCCGAGCTCTGGCGCGCTTATTGGGCAACTCTGATGTCTGTCCGCGGGAACGTTATTACACGCCCGTCCAAGGCTGCCGGCCGGCACGTAAGCCTGTGCTGCGATGTGAGCGTTTCGCAATCGGCGCCCAATGCACGAACCGTCCAAACCAAGCAGCTCGAGCTAGCCTGGGCTGCGACTCTCATTGGAGCAAAATTAACTCGTGGCGAAATGAGCTGAGGAAAGACTGGTTGGTAACGAAGGAGTCGGCGGCTTAAAAGCATGGCGCTTCGTGACGTAGCCGTGCCTTCGTGTCCGTGCCCGACCGAGGCGGGCAGTTAGCGAGCCGTGCCCTAGGCGCCCCGCCCCCATTAAGGATTTAGTGTCGCTTCGGCGAAGTATTAAATCGCCGTCCTCATGCCTCTCTCTCTCTCTCTCTCTCTCTCTCTCGTTGCGTCATTTACTGTACTTGTGGAGTGTGTACCCCTTCTCGAGGAGTAACTGGGCCTCGGCAGTCGGCGCGCTTTCCTCCCGGACTTGCTTTTTTTATTCCTAATCTTTTTCTGCTCAGAGCGTGACGACACTAGGCTCTTCCAGGAGATTTTCGGCTTAACTCTTGGTCTGAAAAGATGTTATTTTCCGTCTCCTTTAAAACGTAACCCCCGCCCCCCCTCTCCCCCTTCACTTGGTTTTTGAAATTTGTGTAAGGAGTTAGCGAAATATAAGGGAAAGTGGAGAGCGTAAGGAGCGGGCGTTGCGTTTAGTTTCTTTTAATGTTTCCTTCAGTGCGTACAGTCACTACGCTTATCGTTTTTGTGCTGTCACTGCAGGGCTTATAAGTGCCTCGTGGGCATTTAAGTCCCAGCGGCGTTCTGCCTTTGCATGGATGGCGGTATTCAAGAGATTTAGTATTTTATTTCATTTTGTTGCTTTCTTTGCGAATTAGCCATGATGTTGGCCGTGCGTTTCTGTGTCATACGATGCGTGGCCATTACACGCACTCTGTGGCTGTCCACGTTTTCTTTTTTTTTTTGCACGCTTGCGCAATGAGGGTAGTGGTTCTTTGGAGAATGGCACATACTGCATGACGACGGGCACCTTGGGCGAAGAGAGAACTCAAAAAGAAAGCAATACCCATTATAAGTGAAGACTGAAATGCACCCGAAATGTTTTGCTTTAAACGCCTAATATTGTTAAAAAAGGCAGATTGATGGAAAACCGATAGCCAGCCCATCGCACTCTCTGCCAGAAGCTCCAGGGTGCGTCGCTTAATGTTGTCGAGTCCTCAAGGGCCCAGGCTGCAGCGTGGAAGAAACATACGAGGCCCGAGTAGAAGCAAAGACGAAATAAACTGGTATATACACTGGCAAGCCCCGTCATAACATTGGGAACAGTGTCTTCGGGTATAAAGGCTTGAACGAAAAATCACGGGAACAGTTATGGTAGGCTGTGTGGGTTGACACGGCCGGGCATGTTGATTGGTCGGTGGGTTGTGTGACGTCACGAGACCACGTGACATGGCCAAGTTGGCAGCCACTGCCAACTTCGGGCTTCTCTTTGTATAGATGGGAAGGTGAGGTGTGAATTGAATCCTCCTGCGCCGTTGGATGGTACGGTGCAGTTAAAGTAGGGCTCTATGACTAAGTCCGGTGGTCTTCTTTTGTGTGAGGTAGTAGAGGCTCAAATTGATGGATTAATGATTAGGCGAGTGGCAAGGTGCATGTACGCGAACCAGGGTTCTGGAGGGGGACCGCAGAATGGGGCCATTAGTGCTGTCACGTCTTGTCCTTGAAGGCGGAGCTTAACTGTCAGATTTTTCTTAATTGTTTTAAGTAGTCAATATGGCCACCGGTAGATGCGGCCTAAACTTTGCGTCGCCAGCGCGACTTCAAGTTGGCTGCCGACAGTCGCTTTGCTGGGGCGATGTCGGTCGAGTGCCCTAAAGTTTATTTGATCGGCTGTGCATTCAAGCGCGGGACACCTTGAAGACCTTGACTTTTTGCTGCAAGTTCAAAAATGTCTTCACAAAACTGTTTGTAATCCCTTTATAAACCCTTCGTGTGGCAAGCAAAAGCGGCATAGAACAAAAGGAAGCTTTGTGTCAGCAGTTCTTAAATAGCTTCCTGAGTTAATAGAGTGCTTCCTTTAGGGTACTTTTTCCAGTGGTCATAAGACAGAATACAGCGAAGACGTGCTTAACTGGCCGACTGGATAACTAATGTTACATAATGAATCCTTGTATTACGGTTAAGCGCTTCATTTATGACGGGGCTTCAACGCCATTGTAATACTATCCATATCGGTTTTTAGATTCTCGAGAATGAAATCCTCGTGGCCGCTGCAGCGCGAGGAATTCTGGGGCAGCAACTGAGCGGCCGCAGTTATGCCCCAGCCACGCCTACGAACCCGCATCGCACAACGGAGGAACACCTATCCCGTGACCTATTTTAGTAGCGCCCGGATGGAAGCGGCCGCTAGCACGTTACCGCTGCGTCGCTGTTCGACGCACATTTGTAAGCGTGGTTACAACGCATGCCTACGACCGCTCAGTTGCGTTTCTGCCTGAATGCAGCCCCAAAATTTCCCCCGCTGATTCGACCACGAAGATCCGAAATTTTAAAAACCGACATCGGTGCTTTTACGATGGGCTACAAATGTCTCAGTAAATAAGATAATGGTAGTATGTGGAAGTTTAGCTGTGTAACAGTGGTTAACTAGCCATCTGATAGACGCCTTTAGCAGACTGAGCACCGTATTGCCGTCTGCGTTACCGCAGTACCGTGAGCCCGCCCACCACCATTGCGGGGGCATTGCCGGTGAGAGAGATTCCGGTACATGCCGGCTGCGGGTACTCCGGTAGCGCAGACGGCGGTCTGCTCTTTTTTAAATCCAGTTTCTCGGAAATAAATAAATGCGTCCTTTACTACCTAGCGAACATGGATGTAGCTAGGAAGAGTAGTGAAGTCGATCTCTAAGGAGAGACATTGGATGAACCCGTCCTCAGTGTCCCTTTAACGCGACGGTAACGGCCTGCCATTGCATTCCTCTTAGCTGGCGACGCGCGGCGCATCAGGTGCACCCGCAGAAACCGTTTGCGGAAACGACTTCCGGTGCTTACTCAACGGCGGTGAATGCAGCGGCGGCGTTCTGCGCTGTGCGAGCACCCGGTGCGTGTCGTAGCCTTGAAGGAAGATCGGAATTGCGGTTCGCAGTGAACGCCTGCTCCGTATTTCTTTCTTTTTTTTTTTCCCCCGTCTTTACGTGAAGAACGGATTCGCCCTTTTTGTCTGTTGATTCTGGTTAATGCAGAAGCCAGGGAACTAGCAGCATTGCCTCGTCGGTTAATTGCACGACTTGTGCTCGTGCGTTCTTTTCTTTTCTTTTTTCTTTTTTTTTCTTTTTTTTTTGAGAAACAAGTGTTCTGCGCGGTTTTTATGCAGACCGGTGTCCAAAGGGCCTCCGCGATCAAATGATGATGCTCAATCACTGCGGTCATTAGCCGCGCGGCGGGCGAGAGCTTCGTCGGTCGTGAGCTACGAACCGTTACGTGATCTAACTCCACTATACCCCAGGCCGCCTGATCAGCTCCGATTTTCATTTCCGCCGCGGAGGTCGACGAAAACGCACAGATCCGGTTCGTCTCCGCGTTTCGGCAGTGCTTTGAAGCCTCTTCCTCACCCGCCGCTGACCGAATCGCGATTACCGATCTTGTATTACAGCGGGTTCCGCCAGCGGTATTACGCCGAGTGAGACCGTCGCCGCCGCGCAGTCCGTGGGAAGATGGAGGCGCACGTATCCGCCTGCACACAGGGCGACTACTCGGTTGTACAGATCGCGTAGCGGTTGCGGCGGCGCGGAAGGCACCTCGTTGGCGAGGATGAATGGGGTGATGTCGGGTGAGGAGAGGGGCGTCTGCGTGTACCGAAACAAAGCATCCGCCGTCGGGCCCAGTCCGCCGAGATCGGTCACACATGGCTGCACGGCGCGAGTGGTGTGATCGGCGGAGGCGCGGATGGGGTGGGATGAATGAAATGCGTTGGCAATGCGCTGGTCGTCAGGAAACCCGAGTGGCGCGTGGAAGGAAAGGGGGCGACATGCGAGTGGCGTGCACGACGACGGGCAGCGGATGTGGTCCTGTCGCTTTCTGCGGAGCTGACGTGTATACCGTCTGGGGCACCCCAGAGCGCGGCGTTCTCTTGTTGTAGTTTCTCGCAAGAGACAGCAACCTCCGATAGGCCGGACACACATCGGCGGATGCCGGCGTGTTCACGCTGGCACAAAAGAAAGAGTGAGAAACTTGCGTCTGGCACTGTTTGTTCGTATAGTGACTGGTGTGCCATTACGGAGGCTGATAAAACTTTGTTGATATTAAGGGGGGAGAATCAAGTCAGCTAGCGTTACCACAAACCGTGGGGACCTTTGGCGACGCCGGTCCATTCGACGGCCTTTGGACTGAATCCGGGTCATCGCAGGCGCTTAGCTTATCCCAAGCTTCTTAAAATGGATAAGGCAGGAGTTCTGAAGGAAGCTTACGGACTTTGCACGGTCGAACAGGCATATCGTCAGCAGCAAGCAGCATAGTGAGGAAGAGCGAAACTTTACTGTTGGTAAACAAGACCACTGGTTGGGAACCTGGAGTACCTGTGTGCAGAATTAACTAGAGCGCTTGCCGAGCTGGCTGTTTTTAAAGTGTGAATGATACATTAGCGCGATTTTTTTTCTTTTACATCCGGGATCAGAAAAGAACTGAAGCTCCCGTCCCGTAATGCTCGTTTGTCATCGTCATGATATCGTGCAAATATGGGCTCGTTCGGTATCAAAGACTTTGCAGACACAATCCGCTGTTACAATTTGGTCCTGCGGTGAGCTGTTTGACCTAATGGATATGCAGGAAATAGTCTAGACGGACGTTATAGCTTAATTTCTGAAATGAAGCTTTTACTTGGCAGCCCACGAGGCACTAGTTGTCAATTGGCACGCAGCTGTGTCAGTGAAGAAGCAGCACGGACTTTATTTGAGCGAAAGATGTTTCCACACACTATTTTGAACCCCTAGTCCCTTTGCCACGTTGTCAAAAGCCTCAGGTGCGGCCGCCCGCCTCAGATAAGTTGCAGAAATGAAAAGAGGGAATATATTGCAGTCACCCAATCCTCGTAGATTTCTCAAACTCATCGCAGCCTGGCTTTTTCCCTTTCGGCTTTTTAATCCCATCGGAATCCACTCCGATATCCCAACATACTGCAATTTGAAAAGAAAAAGAAAAAGTAAGAAACGAAAAAAAGAAAGGAGCTCGCTTTTAAGCATACAATATTAGCGCGTCGTACAGCGTCTCTGGCGAGGCGTGACGTCATGCAGCCATTGATTTACGCTAATTGCTCGCTCAAAAAGAGTTGTGGTAAGCTTCTGGCGTGCCCCCGAAAAGTGTCATCGTGTGGCAAGCAGTAATTATACCGCGTGGCAACAAGCTGCCGGACTTCCAATTTGCTTCCGACATCTGGCTCTCGGAAAGTATACCGCCAGCAGCGCTTGTCGATATACGCGGTTTCGCGAGTTGTCGGCCATCGAAGGAGAGTCGATAATGCGCCAGTATTCCGTGTATACTCCCACTGGAGCAGGATGGGGGCGATGGGGATTTCGAGATACCGCGCAGCTCTCTCTCCTCCGGGCGAATCTATTTCCGCTGTGGCAGCACAGCTAGCTGACTTTCAGCGCGGGAATGCCTGAATGGGGTAACAAGAGTCGCTCTCTGTGTTTGTTATTTCGCGTTGGAGTGCAGCACCCTTCGGTCAGCACGCGTCCAGTGGGAGGATCGAGCAATCGAAGCGTCGTTAACTCTGCCCCGGGGCGATATTTCGTTGGGCTGCTAGTTTACGACCACTCTCCATTCTGGCCGAACAGTACCGGAAAGAAAAGAAGGCGGCATGGAGAGACGTTGCGTAAGGTTGCAGCGTGCAACTTTCATGCCTTGGTGACTCGGTGGTTCGTCATTACTAATGCGAAAGTATAGGCGCCGGAAGTGTCCGCAAAATATGTCGGTGGAAGTTGGTTCTGTCGTGACGTCAATATCCGATCGGACTGCGAGGACGATAAATGTAAAAAGTGTGGGGCGAGAGGAACCCTCGACCATATAATTTGGGAGTGCGCTTACTCCCCAGGCAGGGCGCAAAACATTAGCAGTAGGGAAGCCTGGGAAACCTTATTGCGAAGCTCGGACCCTGAGCTCCAACTCACCGCCGTCCAACTGGCAGCAGAGGCCGCCGGCGAAACCAAACCGGCCAGCATCTAATGCGACCATCCCGTGCGGCTGGGCCGCTAAGTCCCCTCCCCCTTACAGGGGGGTGAGACAGAGCGGCCCAGGCGGTGTGGTCCTTCTCTGTTGGACAATAAAAGTTTTCAACAACAACAACAACAACATCAGTCAATGACTGGATGAGGGTTGTAAGTCATAATAGAGAGATTTAGCTTACCGTGATCCTCGATCTGCCACCGTGACCCGCTACCGTGCGTGGGCGGGGCGCACAAGCTGATTGGTCCCGATGCGACAGGTCGATGTGCCGACATCCAGTATGTGGCGCCATCTATCGGCGTCAAGGGATCTGGGCATGCGCAGTGGAACGCGCGGTGGCGGATCACGGTAGCGGATCGCGGTAAGCCAAAACTCTCTAATATAAAGAAGTGCTGTGTCAGAACGAGTCCTGAGTCATTATTGTCATGTGATATGAAAGTGTGTAATTCATGAGTCATGACTCATGAGACAAAAAGTGCTTAATGATGTCATGGGTAAGTAGACTTAGAAATGCCTCGACTAGGAGCCACCAACGTCGCGCCAACACTAATGCTATTGCATTCTCTCAATGCACTTACCTCGGGGAGTTTTTCAGTTCGCTTCATATCTCACGCCGGTCTGTCCCAGGAAACCAAAATTGTGAACGCACTGCTCTGCATCGAAAAGTTTGTATGCCGCACTTGATTTCAAACTCGCTCGTGACGTCGCAGCAACCGCTCAGGCTGGAACTCTAAAAGGTTGTAGAAGAAATTTAATTACGACTACCGGGGGCGCTGTCGAATCGCTTGTTAGCAGTGCTCAATAATGTCGTACGCGTCATTCCAAAAAAGGCCGAGTTGTTAGAACGCTCTGCTATTGCGCCGGGCGAGACCTGGCCAGGTGTGATTCCGGAGGTAAAAAGCAAGGCTCCTGTGTGTTGCAACCCCAGGCGGTCAAAATTTACAGAGCCCTCCAGTACGGCGTCCTTCATAGCCTGAGTCGCTTCGGGAGGTTAAACCTTGCAGATCAAGCCAGTCTATGAACCAAACCATGCATGCAGACGAAAATAAACGCAGCCAATCCGGAGTTGCTGGTAGTCAATAGAGGCAGTGCACGTTTCTGATGGCGGTGTCAGGACAAGCCGTGCAGGGTTGGGAGGGAACACAGCGGACGCACTATTCGTTGTCGCGGCATGCTGGCCAGCTTTTCCTCCTCGGGTCGCCTTGCCTCGCACACATCGCTGTAACCAGGCCCTAAACAGTCGGTAAATAGCGGCCTCTGCATTGTTTACTATTCATCGCCCTTGAGCGCCATCTAAATTGGCACCATGGCGCGACGTGTCTGCCTTCTCGTTGGCAGCCTAGTAATAGCTTGTCAAGTTTCTTTGTTCTCTTCGGTTATTTCGGCGTCTCGTTGCTGGCTTACCTGGCGTGAAACCTTGTGGTCGTTTCATATGCAGTGTTCAGCTCCGCGTACAGGCGCTCGGCTCCGTGTCATTCTTGTGTCCGCTGGCGTATCTCAGCTCCCTAGACAAGTCCATATATCGGTAGGAAGTAGCGACAAGGTCATTGTGTGGCAACTGTGTTTCTTCCTAACTCGATAAAGGGGGCTTTGATAACCGATGTAATAAACTTCAGCGAATCGGTAGCCTGTATATGGTTGCTCTGCATTTTTGCAGCGCACTTGCATTACGATAACGCATACAAGCGTCAGCGAGCGGCGTTGTAGAGAGCATAAGGGACGTTTGAGGTTTTAAGGATACTGAGGCCGTCGTATTCCAGTCCGCACGTCTTGATCGCGCACGTCTTGAGCGCTACACCTTTGCAATACGAAATGCTAACGTGGTGGCTGGCTGGAAGGTATGTAGAGTGTCATGGGTGAACTGTGAAGTCGAGTGTCGGTCGATTAGATACGCCCTCCCGGGAATGCATTCATACATTTTCGGCTTCGCTGTAAGCCGCGTCCACAACTATTTCCCGCTATGTGATAGTGCACTCGAGGCCTGAAAGCCTTCGCATCTCGGGCGTCCCAGGACCCGTTTCGTTGATGTTTCTTTATTTATTGTTGTTGATTGTTTCACTTGCATTGGGGCTTCTATATTTAGGTGTTCGTGTGCGTCGCAGTTTTTGTGTCACACATCCCTCCTTTCTTTTAGCCTTCGTTTAGAAATAACGAGGGAGAGACGGAGACGAAGAAACAACCCAGTATATCGGCGTCCGTTTGTGCATTCGTTCTGTTGGCTTTGATGAATCACTCTTGAGTCCGCATTTTTTTTTCCTTTTTTTTTTTTTTTTTTTTTCTAAGTGATGTTCCGCTTGTCGGTAGCTCTCTCTCGGGCTCTCAGGGGCCACAATCGACGGCACCCCTTACGGCCGCTCAAGGTAACGTTTGTGATGACCATATACCGTCGCTGCACATCGCGGGAACCCTCGGCCTGAGTGCTACTCAGGCAAGATACAGAAGCTATAAGTCCACCCCAAAATAAATTTTTATACGCTACCAGTACAAAGCGTAAAGTGTACTTCAGCTATCACCGCCACAGTGCATTCTCGCTGGCAAGCGTACAGTCATGGAATCCGTAATCCGCCTCTTTGTTGTTGTTGTTGTTATGGCTGTAGGAAGAGGGAATAGAAAATGCACGGGCCTGCTACTGGCTCTGTAGCTGAGCCACCTCCGCTGCCTCGTGCGGACAGAAGAGGAAATAGAGAAGAAAGAAAAGGAAGAGGGAGAGAAAGACGCGCCCCGCAATAACAGCTGTCGTCCACCACCGAAGCGGTGGCGGGTGCAATGACGGCCTACAACAGATAAATATTTGGCGGCAGGCTAGCCCCCGCCGCAAGCGGCGGTGACCCACCTGTCCCAGCCCCATCAGGGGAGACCTGACTTTTTTTTTTTTTTTTTGTCACAAACCTGAGCGTTGTGGAAACGATTCTCTTGTTCAGCTGCCGAGCGACCGTTTACAGAGCCCCAAAAAGTTGAACGATTTCACTTTACGGCTACTCTTATGGGAGCTAAACTGCGTGCCATTTCTTGCAGCGGCTTCTAGCTTGCATCAGTCGCAACATTCCTGAACGCTAGAGTCGTTAGAGAAATGATGAG
This sequence comes from Amblyomma maculatum, assembly GCF_055883805.1. NCBI lineage: Eukaryota > Metazoa > Arthropoda > Arachnida > Ixodida > Ixodidae > Amblyomma > Amblyomma maculatum. The sequence continues at coordinate 98,718,123 of NC_139345.1, forward strand.
TAATGTATACCACTTATCTGGGGCTGTGTTAGCCGGTGAGGTGTGAGCAGCCAGGCATCTGACAGCGAATACATAGAGGCCTGTAGTTTGAAGCAATCGCTACGCGAGAGTACCCGGAGCCATCGCACTCTTAAGTGCGGCTGAACACTGCGCGGCACGGCGGTTGTTGCTGACATTACGTTCAGAGCGGCTGCCATGACCACACGACCTCGCGGCGCGCGTGCTTTGTTGTGCCTAAGTTGTGCCGTCGTCGTGGGAGACCGCGCCAGACGCTTGTCAGGCTATTAGTGAGCGCCCCGCGGATCGCGTTCACGTCACGACTGCGTCACAGGGCTGCTGCTATTTTTCGAGCCGTAGAGCGTCTTTGCGCATTCGCGCCGCATACATGTGTTGTTTGTTTACCCAAGTCCGTCCGCCCAGAACGTTCCTTTGAGAGCATTGCATGAACGCCTGCATAGCCGTGGTTTGTACGCTCTCAGGGAGCAAACTGGAAAAGAAAGCAATAAGAACGGAATAAAAAGTCCCGTATACTGTCTTCCAAAATGGGAGCGAAGCGCGAGTGTGCAAACCAGTGCAGCCGCGCTGCTTTTGATGCGGCTGCATACCGTTGGCTGCTCGCTGGCGCGTCTGGGCGTCTCTAGCCGGTCACGTAGGCCGTCGTCGCGTTCTCCGAAGGAGCGCGCTCTTGCATGACGCATCGTCTCCCCGCACGCGACAGTTCGCGAGCTGCAGGTGCTTCTGAGGCCGTCCTCTCTCTGTATATATTTTGCTTGCCACGTGCTCCTAGCACGGCTTAATAAGCGCTGTGCTGCCGGTTTGCACAACCCTTACCGTGCTGTGTGCGTAAGTAGGTTTCTTTGAGCTGTAGATCTTCGCCGCCTTCTCCTTTGCCACCTCCTGTCGCCATATTGGAGGCTGCTGCGTGTGTTCGGACTCTCGATTAGCTAGTGCCGCGAGGGCACGTGTGTGTATATCGCAGACCTCGCAGTGCGGTGATTATCACCGCTGGGATGATGCGAGTTCCGGCTCCGGCTGTCGCGAGTGTCAGGCAGCGCCGGAGACTGCCTGGCGCCGCGCCAACGGCTGTGCTCTTTTGTCCGTGTCTCTAGCCCTCGGCGCATTGTCTGTCTGCAGCAGCCTTTGTCTGCTTCCCGGCGCAATAAAATAAATAAAAAAAAGAGACATATACAAGTGTGAGGAAGTTGCAGCGGTAGATAGACTTCTTCCGCGCAGGCTGTATGCGTGCGCGACTCTTGAACGGACGGTTTTCACATTGTTGCTAGGTCACAGTGTGCAGCTTTAGAAGTAGCCGAGGGATCATGTGTACGGTGCACCGACCGAGAGACGCGGTGCTGTTGCCCGTTCTTGTACGCTCAGAACCCTTCAGAAGGGACGCGGTTAAGCTTAGAATTGTAATTGTATCGTTGAGAGACGATTTTTGGTCGTTCGTACCGTGTACACCGTGACGCGGATAGTGCGAAAGTCGCGGCCGCAGCCGTTAGTATATCCTGCTTTGTTTCGAAGCAACTTGTCGCAAGGACACGTTTGCGACGAAACGCTGATTCCCAATGCCGTTCTGAAAGTCTGCACAGTTTTACAAAGTAAACGCGATTTCAAGCCTTTTAGATTGCATTGCTCTTCTCGGCTAGCAATCGTTGTCGCCCAAGTTCGTATATGTACCCAGTGTTTTTCTGCAAAGTTGCGAGAAGCCAAAGAAGAAAGCTGATGTCATATTTTCGAATGTGAGACGTTCTGGCACAGGAGTGTCTTATTCTCGCTTTCTTGGAAGCTTTCGAACAAATATTTTTTGCGAGGCGATAGTATAAAAACAGAAAAAGAGAGAAGGAAAAGAAAAAGTAAAGGGAAAACAGCTTCCCTTCGTCTCGAGACGTGACATTTTCGACTGTTACATACTGTTCGAAACATTCCAGACGTGGTTCCGGCTCTCGGCGCATGCGCAAAGCCAGCAACGACGGCGGAACGAAACAGCTCGCCCTTGTAGCTGTTTCTCAGGATTCGACAGAAAATTTGGGAAATTAAAGAAATGTACGGGTGTCCTGTTATACAAGGTCTCCTACCATCTCGTATATAGCAGTCTGTTGCAAACGCTGCGTTTCGTCTACGCCTCCTGTGTTTTCTTTTTCCCTTTTTTTCTTTATTGTATCAGGCAACTTATCCTATTACTAGCGACTGTGCTGTCTTTTCCTTATATGTGGAAATAATGCGCGAAAGTATAGGCTTACGAGCTCTTTGGTACGTATGCAGGCAAGCTGGCGCAGAACGCGTGCGTATGCCACGCTGCAGGCACGTGCCGCGAATTGCATTATGAAGATCACTGTCCTCTGTGCAGCATTTGCATGTCAGCACGTCTCATTTTCGGCTCTGTGAGTCGTGCGACCGGCCTTTGCATGCGCTGCTTCTGGAGACGAAGGGGTCCCCGCTGTCGTCCATCTCGTGCGGTTGTCTCCCCGCGCGCACACTGAACATTCATGTAATGGAAGAGACATCTGGGCGAGTTGGTATGGTGACATGATAGTAAAACAGCGCAACAGACGTGGACGTAGATGAAGGTCTTGTGGTAGGTCTTGCCTGTTCTTCATCTACGTCCACGTCTGTTGAGCTGTTTTTCGAGCATTCATGTTCCGTGACCATGTTGCACTGCCGACGACCTCGCTTTTCTTGTTGTTGTTTTCTACGATTCCGTTCTGCTTTAGTGCAATCTGGTTAGGACTTCGCATATGCCTCGTCGGGGCTGCGTTGTGCGATGCTGCTCGTTTTTTTTTTCTTTTTTTAGTGTGTGCGTGTGCGTGCGTGTGTGTGCGTGTGTGCGTGCGTGTGTGCGCGGTTGACAAGATTTCCAGCAGCTGTGACCACGAAAAAGCGTATACATTGTGGCCGTCATTAAGCTTTGTTTCCTCTGGTGGTTCAGAGCGTTCAGAAGCTATACTTAGTCTCACAGGGTATCTGCAGCGCTGCGAAAGCCAGAGGGAGCCCTTGCAGTTGTGCTCTTAAGTGCCTCTCGCCCCTGCGCACTATAATAGAGTATTGTACTGTCACCCCTACCAATTTGGGGGGCGAGAGGCGCGTAGGAGCACAATTGCCTATTGTAGTGCGCGTGATCCTGATTGGACCGGGGTGCCTCTCCCTTTCGCAGTGCTGCAGATATCTTGTGAGACGAGTATAGTTCTGAACGCCCCATTACAGCGAAAGGGAAGGGGGGGGGGGGAGGGGGGGAACTGCAAGGGAGAATATTGAGAATCCATTTATGTATGTGTACTCTCCAAGAGCGAAAAGCTCTACATCACGGGCTCAGTGTTTCGCGTGCTGGCTGCTGGCGCCCTAAGTTAAAGCAAACCAACTGAACAAAAATGCCATCCGTGCATCGATAAATAAAATAAGTAAAAGAAAATCCCTGGGCGCGTTGTCCGGGTGAATGATTAAGGCGTGCCTGTGTAGCCTCCGCGTTTCTTTCTTCCTTTTTCTTGAAGTATTAAAACTCCCGGGTGCGCGGCCTTTTCTCTTGGCGAACTACCCTTTCTTTCTTTCGTTCTTTTTTTTATTAATGTTATTTTTTTGCTCGGTAATATTCGTTGACGACGATCTTTGCTTCAGCCTCCTGTGTCCTCCTCATTCGCTGTCATGGCGATGAATCCCCGCTTGTCCATTTTGAATGTTTTTACGCCTTCTTTTTACGCGCACGTTTCTTCTGTTCTGTACCTCTATACTTTTTGTCGTCTGTGTGTTTTTTTGTTTTTTTTCTCTCTCCCGCTCAAGCTTGGTCATCTCTCGTTTCGTCTCATTTTGCATTGGCCCTTTCTCAATTACGCGCTGGAAATCTCCGCCTTTGGAGAAGGTTAACGAACTTGCCCGAGGAGTTCGAGTTGCTTATATTTCGCCCGTTCGTTAGCACGGCCTGGCTGGCGCTGACCTCCTCCGATTCGGCCTTTCTACGAGTTGGCGCTACTCTCCGGATTCAGTGAAAGCTGACAGCCTCGGCTCGCCGTACATCGACCCTGTGCAATATAGCGGAGAGGCGAAGCATCGTCGACGCTGCCGCGCACCTGACGTGATGGAGTGCCTGTTTTACCGAGGTCTTATATTTGGCGAAGATAATAGGACGTAGTGTCGGATGGCGTTTTTGCGATCGCAGCTAGAGGCCGTTCGCCCCCACTTCTGCAGCGTATTTGCGGCTGTCATAGATATAAAAAGCGCGCACTGTGTCACAAAAATGCTACGAACGGTTTGAGTAAGAAGGAAGTGGGGGTTGGTCAATCGAAGAGACAGAGTGAACGAAAACAACAACAACAAAAAAAAAAAAAAAAAAAAACACCATTGGCGGAGGCATTAGGACTCTTACGTCTGATTATGCAAACTCATTATAATGACAATGAGTTGTGATTATGCGTAATGCTTGTACGCAGTCTATACCTTACAGTATGTACTAAGCTGCCAACAAAATTGGCTCTGGCACAAATCCGACGCCGGCGGCGACCATGGCAAGAAATTCGGCCGACCAGCCATGTCACTCATCAACTATACCGCCTGCAAGAGGCATGTTCATGACGAGGGCCGTGATGTATGTTGTGCGAACTGGCAGGATAACGAAAAAGTCCTACTTTAACCTGACCGTGTACGGATATGTCTGCGTGGGGTTCGATTCCCGCCACGAATGCGCTGCCCGAGGCGGCAGCTCGCTTACTGTATAAGGCGCAGAGTACGTGCGAACATCACTCGTAATCATGACTCATATAGTCACTATAACTATCTTGTCAAACGCCACCTATCAGAGTAATATACGCGTTTTTCGTGTCATATTAGACGCCGCAGCCGGCTTTTGTCAAATCGTATGTATTTAATTCATGGAATTAGCATTAACGGCTTTAGAAGCATTTCCAATTTAGCAATTAGAAGACATTAAAAATCTCGGCTAAAATCTTGATAATTGCTGGAGCTTCGCATGTTTTGAAGTGACAATAAGCTTCCGTTGCTGACGATACTCTAATTCTAGCAGTAAAAATCTACCCCAGGGCTTGGAGCGAATGCCGTGGCCTAACAAGGTATAGTGCGCTAGATAGAGGACATGCTCTTTAGAAAATGCGTCATAAGTATAGCAGTGAGACTGAACTTATTGCGGATATCATTTAGTACCCCTGGTTACACTTCTCGATATCTTCGAGGCCTTGGGAATATCTTGAAGGGCCGGAGGAGGCGGGCTGTTTGATTTTGAAGGAACTCACGCTTCTCGATGGGAGCGAGTGTGATCTCGTATTGCCGAGGGGTATAGTATGGCGATAAATTGAACCGCGTATCGAATCGGAATTCGAACACCGTTTCCTGCCGATCGAGAAAAAGGCTTGTGGAACGTTTGTCATCGAAGTCACAAACGACAGTGAAATTTGTGGGTTCAAGATCTGGGGCGATGGCGCCATAGAAAAAGAAAAGTACTATACATTTCTGTTGGTTTATCAGAGCTCCTCCGGAAGCTTTCCGGGCGACTGAAACTTCACTCAGAGACTCATACTACCAAAAGTAGGTCGAAACTCCTGGCCTCTGAGATCAAGTGCGTCGTTGCGCCACACAGCTGATCGCGGAGGCCGTAGTTAAACTTCCGCCATTAGAAAGCGGTGGCTCCTAGATGGCGGCAGATGTACAGCTCAAAAACTGCGGCTTCCCCAATTGCTTTCGCAATATGATCGCTTTACCACGCAGAGGGAACCCCTGAAGTTTTTCTTTCCTTTTTTTTTCTTTTTTTTTTAATTATCGCCATACCTCTTTAGAGTGCGGTATTTTCGCGGCGTCCAACAACGCCAACTGCTTGGTGCCACGGAGACGTTGAGACGAATGCGTTTGTGAATCGCAGCGCTCGTTCGCGGGAAACGGCGCCAGAAACGTTATTGCGAAGTAGCGCGCAGACAAAACGAGACTCTTCGAGAAAGAAAGGGAGACGTATAGAAACAGAGAGAGAGAGAGAAAAAAAAAAAGAGGTGAGGCAAGCCGGCCGGGCGAAATGTGTTCCCCAGTGACGCGGAGCCATCTTGTTCCAGCGCTGCGCCTGTCAAATTGTGTGCAGCTCTGCTACAGGAGTTCAAGCTTGTCGCATTCTGCGGCCCGACTGCCCGAGCGCGGAACAATGACCGGCTCGTCGCAGGTTGCGAGAAAGCTTCGGAATCGTCGCTTGAATGCTTCTTTCGAAGACTATAAGGGCTTCGAAAGTAGGGCTTCGTGTTAAATGAGACAGCTCCAGAGCCTTCATTAGGATAGGAGAGGAATTTACGGGGGTCCTTCGAGAGACGACAGGCAAGAGGCGCGGATTCACCGTGGGTGTCCTAGGTATCTTACCGTGGCGCTGCACTGAAAACTGTGGTGAACTGTCCCTATGTCTGGTGCCGTTTGCTCTCTCCTCAGCGCGCTCAGAAGCGAGGAAGGTATAAAAAGAAAAGAAACAAAATAGAATGGCTCTATACATTCAAAGGGACGCCCGGGTCCGGAAAGACTGGCTTTCCCGCGTGCTTTTCTGCCCTGTTCGCGCAAAGTGCCGCCTGATCTTTGCGATATGGCGCTCGCGCACGCACCGAGGAGAAATGTCGAGACAGTTGCCGTTTTGTTCGGTTTCCGAGTCCATTTGCGTCCGCGGTCCTGTATCGCTGCTTATTTTCGGAAGTAGAGGGGACGGGATGCGGCGCACATCCGAGAAGCTGCAGTCAGCTCGAACGGGGTGCAGTCTTGAGTTACTGCGCCTGCGCTGATGCGTGTCTCGGCGAGCTTCGACTGACGTTTGTTATTCTCCTTTTCCGCCGTCATGCGCTGCTCTTGGTTCGTGGGCACGGTTTGCTACTTTCCGTATACTGTTTCCTTCGATTTTATTATTTTTTTTTTTCGCGCTGTGCATTGCATTCGTATTCCGTGATCCATCCGTGTGTTTCTCGCGGTGGTGATGAGCCGCCCACCTCCGTTGTTCAAGCGACTTGGGAAGGGGCCTTTCTGGCGACTATTTCTTCACTACATCTGAGTGATAGCTCTCTATACTCTATACTTCTAAACATTGTACCTCCGACTATAGGCACGTTGCTTAGCGTGATTATTTCTTTTGATTCGGTTTGAATTCCGCGCAACCTCACCTCTTGAGGACTGCTGTTCAGTTCTCTGTTCACTTCTTTCATCAATAAAAAAAAAAAAGAGAGAGAAATGTAGTCAGTAAAGTTTTCCCTTATATATAAAAAAAAAAAAAAGTCTCGAAAATGGAATAATTGCCATTTAGTGTTCTCCCATTTTCTTTCTTAAACGCGTAATTGCACCGATTTTCAACCGTACTCTATCGTGAGGGATTCCCCTAACCATTTTGGTTTGGTTTTGTAGGGGTTTTAACGTCCCAAAGCGACTCAGGCTATGAGAGACGCCGTAGTGGAGGACTCCGGAAATTTCGACCACCTGGGGATCTTTAACGTGCACTGACATCGCACAGCACACGGGCGCCTTGCTTTTCGACTCCATCGAAAAGCGGCCGCCGAGGCCGGGATTCGATCCCACGTCCTTGGAAACAGTGGTCGAGCGCCGTAACCACTGCTCCACCCCGGCGGGGCCCTAACCATTCTGGAGCAGAGCTAACCACATACAGTAGTAAGGGGACGCAGTAACTTCTTCCGCCCCCCTAGTTCAGCGTCCGCTGGACGACGGCGGTCCCTTCACGCGGACGTATCGGCGCGCGTTCTTTGCGCTCGACGTCAGGGCGCGCCGCGGCGCAGCGGGCCAAAGGGCGCTTTTGCGGAGGGAAAGTGGCGAGGAGGGAACGGCGCCGGCTGGAAACCGCGAGTGCTGTTTCGTCGACGCTGCCAGGCAGTGTGGTGTGGCTGTGTGTGTGAGCGCGCGCGCCGCTGACGCCGGAGGCTTTGCCGCGCTCCTTCGCGCTGCGACGTCGACTGTCACCTGCAGAGCCGACTCTCTCTGCCCTGTGCCCTCTACTTCCTCTTTGTATTTATTTCTCCGCTCGCTTTTCTTTTCTTCCCTTAATTCCTTCCCCTCCTCTCCTTCTGTTTTCTTTATTTCTGACCCGCGCGGTTGTCGTCGCGGGTGTTAGTTACTCCTGCAGCATCTTCCGGGGCCAGGATTTGAACTGCGCCGGTCGGTGTGTGCCTACGAAGCGATTTTCACGGCAGTGAACTCGTCAATCGGTGTTCGTTTATTATTTTTTGTTTATACTGTGCTTTTTTATTTGCTTTTTACTTTGGTTTGTGCTGTTCGCGCTGCTCTGCTGGCGCCGTCAAGAAGAAAGTTCGTTGCTCGGATCAAGAACGCGGCAGTTGTGTTTGAAATGCCGTTCTCGGACGGCGCGTCTGCATCGGCGGTTGTTTCGTGTTGTTGCCACGGGGCGTTTGGATTATGTGCTTGACCTGTGACGGCGGACAACGTCGCTGACGTCGGTGAGTTCGCTTCTGTCATTGGGTTCTCAGTGCAGTGGTAGCTTGCAAAGATGAGTAGTAGTAGTAAGTGGTTCTTTATTATACTAGAATAAAATAAAAATAATAAAGGAAGGAAAATATTTTTGCTGCCCCGGTATCTGCTATCGAATGAAGCTGAAGCACTTGAACTGGGGCGGCGGAAATAAAGAGATAGTAAGGAGACAGGTAGGAGACAGGTGAGCGACAGGGAGAAAGGACAGTTTAGGTTAAAAGGTAAATGAGTATAATACAATATTGAGATAGTGGTCTTGTACGCGAGGAAGATTATTGCAGTTCCGTCCTTGATAACATTCCTCATATCGTTAAATACCAGTAATAATAATAAGGGGAACATTCGATCGTTGGTTACGAGCGACAGAGCGATAGTACAACAGTGATATGGGAGAGCTGCGAACGGTTAATCCCGTCATGATGCTAACGGCGTTCCCTATAGCTTGGACTGAATGCCGTCATCGTGACTACAAGGAGAACGGTACCGCGCCGCGTTCTCTGCTGTACGGGCTATGCTGGTACGGACATCTTCACGAATATAACGGCGGCGATTGCTTGCGGTACGGAATTGATCCGCTCCCATCGACGCTTGTGCATTTTTTGGTCGACTGTTCGGCTGCCGCTTGATGGCGGACTGCATTACGAATAGCAGTTCCGTGCTACATTTCACGCAGGTTCAAACGACATCCGCCCCGTGCGCGGGTGACAGTTTAGGTACTTGCAACCTTTCACCGGAAACCACTTCGCCAACGCAGGATGGTCTTAAGCTACGCTGGCCCTACCTTAATGCACTCTTTATCTCACCTTTCGCTACATTAGCGGCCGTGTTTGACACTACACTGCCCGGCGAAAATGCTAATCGGCGTTACATAATGTTGTATCTTAGGCTCTTAAGAAGAGCATGGTGTAAATTATGATTTCCAAAAAGCAGTATCGGATCTAGTTGCAGCGTTCTTGATGTAAACGAAATGCTTATTATGTCGAAAACTTTTCTTCACTCATGTGCTGCGGAAATGTCCGCAGGGAATTGATGTTCGCTCATACTGGCACCTTATAAATCCAATGGGCATCGAGCCACACTATCCCTTCTATTCCCAGCTGAGCGCGCAGACCACTACGCCACGACGGGCTCGTGAGCGACCGATCGCAATTCCCCGTGTCTAATGTGAGGAGGACGCTAGCGATAACAATGACGGTGCTGTTAGTGATGATGGTAGCGATGGTAATGACGCTACAGTTAGTGACTATGATGGCGTTAGCAGTGACAATGAAGATCCATTTAGTTCATAATGGTGATGGTAGTGATTATAATTATTGTTGTAGTAGTGATCACAATGACAGTGCAGTTAGTGAGGATGATAATTTCGCTGCAGTTAGTGATAACGATGGCACTAGCAACGACACTGAAGATGCATTTAGTTCATGATAATAGTAGCGGTAGTGATGGTGATGATAGTAGATGCTGTCAGTGAAAACAGCCCTGTAAAGCGGCTTTCGCCATTTTCGCTCTTTAGCAAACAAGCGCACTCCCGTGAGATATATCCGCCTAAGAATTCACGTGCATGTATGAATATTAGTGATTCTCAGCAGTGGTATGGTTAGGCGTCAAATTCGACACACTGGTCACTATACCCATCCCGCGTGATTGCAGACTTTGTCAAGTAAGCTCGTCTTTCGCTCTGGAGACAATGGGCAAATTTGAGCTTCTGCTCGGGAGTTGTGCCGGTACATGCAAGTAAGAGTGCTGGTATGCCGGCTTGATATAAAACCGAGTGGACAGGGACAAGCAGGGTATCTCATTTTCGTGCCGGCTTGTGGATGAAGTGACTTCATGCGTCCAAACCTTGTTTCAGTCGTCATCGTTGCATATTTCGCATGCTCTTTGGTTTCAATCCAGTCAATGCATTTCTCGTGTAAATGAGATTTTTTTCTCACCGCTTTGTATTTTCGGCTACGTGCAGCTCAAGATCTTGAGCAAATTGATTTTTTTTTTTGTGTGTGTGTAGTTTACAAATTGAGTGATGGTAATTGTTTCAGTGTGATGTTTGAGTCATTGCTGTTTTGGACACTGTATATTCGTGTTAGTGCTACGTGAAAAAAATAATGCTCGCAAGAAGCGTGATGCAAATGTCAAGGTACTTATTATCTAATTACGCGCTCATTTGCCATGCAATGCCATTAAAGCACCGTATAGTTCCCGGTTCTTTACGCGCGACTGCAATTCATTTGTGTCCAACATAAATTACCCTCGTTATGAAGCATTGGATTCCTTCCCACACGTACATTTAGCCTACGTAGCAGAAAATACGAGGAGACGTACAGAACACGTTAAGATTATAAGTTACGTTAGTTGCCTGTCTGCACGTGCACATTCTTGCTTTCGTGGGCGCCTGTGTTCTTTCTATGTTTAGTTCTCTTACCGAGGTTATTCTCGTCGTATATGCAGGAAAATGATGAGGATTATCTGCCTTGTTTTTTTATTCAAATTCATTCCCTCCAGCGTTACCCGGTGTGCACCGTATATCGGTCATGCCTGTGGTTACTTTCTGGTGCCCATACACGTGGGTTCCCAGACTTCTTCTAAAGGCATGTACACTCGCGTGGTTGTGTTCCCATTTTTTATCAGCCTCCGAGAAGGACTGACATTTACTGTGTGCATCGAGGGAACGTTCTGGACTTATTTGCATATCCCGCGGAGAGGGAAGAAGGGTATGGGTTCGGGGATAAATGAAAAAAAAAAAAGTAATTTGGTCGTTCAGCCGCATGCGCACTGAAAATTCCCTACCCGCCCTCTGGTGATGAATTCTGAACAAACGACAGCGGGCGCCTGCTACCCCCTAGCTGCTGGCGAGCGTTTCTTATACTGACTCCATCCATGTTTGCGGTGGCTTCAAGGTAGGAACGGCGGACTAATTTTGCAATGCTCTAGGCCTTGCATTTGACTCGCGTTGTTGAGCAGCATTGCAGGTAGTAGTGGAGTGCATATATGTGTTGTCACCGGTAGAATACACATTGATAGGAGTGTCTGAGCGGAAACAGAAGGGGAAGCGGGCTGCGAAGCCGCGCGTATAGTAAACCTCCCTACGCCGCCCACGTCCCTGCTGCCAACCAGGTCGCGCACTTCACATCGCTGTGCGGGAAAGCCTAGCTACGCTGCTGGTCTCGTAAAAGTGGCCGTACTGAACCCTCCTTCCAACCGCACCGTGGGCCGTGGTTGCGCGGAGCTCTACTCGAGGGTAGCCTTATCGGTTTTTCCCACCGTCGCGCGCTTGCGATCGGGGGCGCGGAGATAAGGGACGTCAACTTTCGATGCATCGGAAACGGCGCGATAGGCCGTGCGGCTTGCTTGCTGAGCTCTCGGGGCTCGGCTGTTGCGGCCGAACTTTCGCCGCGCTTCCTCGGCGCCATTGTTGTCTGACATATGCGCACCCTTTGATGCTTCGTCGGCTTTAATTGTGGTTCCGCTACCGCCGGGGTGGCGCAGTGGTTACGGCGCTCGACTACTGTTGCTCAAGACGCGGGATCGAATCGCGGCCTCGGCGGCCGCTTTTCGATGCAGGCGAAAAGCGAGGCGCCCGTGTGCTGTGCGATGTCAGTGCACGTTAAATAACTCCAGGTGGTCGAAATTTCCGGAGTCCTCCACTACGGCGTCTCTCATAGCCGGAGTCGCTTTGGGGCGTTAAAACTCACAAACCAAACTATGCCTTTCCGGTCGCTGACTTTACTCCGACGAGAGGCCGTGTGCAGGCTTCCGCTGTGAAAGCACGAGGGAAAAAAAGGGATTGTGTGAATTGGATGTACAAAGTCCGTGTATATATGGATAGGTTACCTTGCAAAACATTGAGTGTGCCCAGATTACACCAAAATGCGGAGCTTTGTCGAGAAGGAAAAAAAAAAAAAAAAGCTTGTAAATGTCACCAAGCTCCTTTGACCGTGGAGAATCGCCGCCACCGTTTCCCTGCACGTGAAGAAAAAGGGCCTTGCCAGGGTTATGCGTAAATGCCGTGAATACGTGTGACGTGTCCCTTGCAGTGCTTATTTGTTTGTGTGTGCACGCGTGTGTATGACTTCATACCCCATCCAGCTCATCTCTGGTGCCTGCGACGCTCACATCCAGATAAATCTGTTCAGCGGGAGGGACATCCATGCTATACATCAGTGGGGCCCTCCCTCATTTTCTCTATCTCTGTGTTTCGCTTTCTGCAGCGTAAGTGTTAAGCGTACGGGGTAACTCTCTGGATGAGGTTCCCGCACTACGAGGGCTGAGGGACCGGCGAGTAGTGGGAAGATATCGCGTTCCTTTGGGCGGCCTATTTCGTCCCGCCTTTTTAATCGGATGTTATGGCGAATTCAAGTGGGAGAGCAGGCGCACTCGAGAGCACTTCGAAAGTGCTCTCAGACAAGCGAGCACCCTCTGGGAGAGCAGGAGTAGAATCACTGGCTTCCAATGGCAGAGGAGGGGGGCGTTTCCTCCACTGAGAGCACCCGAGTGCGCTCCGGGCTACTCCCTCGGCGTGCTTCTGTACTGCTCTGCACTGCTCTGCTCCTCAGCTCTCGTCCCCCCAACCGAATGCGCCATTAGAGTGCAGGCCGCAGTGCGCATCGAATCTGGGTTTTGCTTAGCATTCAGTCAGCGTCGGTTGGCAGATCATGCTGTCCGCGCGCGTCGACGCCGCTCGTGACACATTTCAGTGAAAGACTTGAACGAGCGAATAATGCGGTGCTCCCAGGTCCGAAATCTGATGAGTGTTCACTCGGTGAGGAGCCATCTCAAGGCCCATTTCCTTTTAACTGTTGACTGGCAAGACTCGATCAGTGTGCGAGCGTTCGTGCGCGTGACTCGCTCTGCCACCTGCGCCGCCGTCTGGGCCCTTTTCTTTTACCCGGAATCCTCCTCGAGTGTGCAAGTTCGTGATTCACTAGGACTCGCGTGTGTGCGTCTATGGGTGTGTGGATGAGCAAACGAGCTGATGAATGATGATGAAATTTGAGTGAGTGAACCATCATTTATTTTTAGCAGGCTGCGTAAGAAGGGGGCCGAGCCTGGAAGGGCGCGCGCGTGGCCCTGAACGATGGAGAAGAAACGATGGTTCCCGTACACCAGTTTCTAAAACGGGCAGCCGCCCGAAGGCGTGGTCTTCAAAGTCGCGCCGCTCTCCCAGTTTTCGAAACCGCGTGCTTCCTTTTTTCTTGACGTCACCACAGAGCTGGCAGGTTGAATTGGTGCCGCTTTCACTTTTGCCGGCTCTATTGTTTCCCAGGTCCAGGTTTAGTGCAGCCTTGTGATCGCTACTGGGCGCATGAAAAGAAGACGGGTTGCGTATCTGTCTTTCAGCCAACGCCGCTTACTTTTGTGACCGTTTTTTTTTTTTCTTCTGATGTTCTTTCTGAACGTGTTAGTCAATGAGCAACGGCAAGAGAATGCTCGCAAAAGTTAAAATGCGCCTATTGAATGACGGTGTCGTAGAAAGCGAATCCAAGCAGAACTTCTATCATGATGTCGCGGGGCTTCAGCAGGTCTTGACTCATTGCATTTGTCGCAGTAAGGTGACAATGTTATGACAGTAGCCACTTCTGCTTGATTTGCTTTCCCGTGTTCAACGTTCCTACCTTCGTTGTTGCGAGATGTCGCTTCAACGAAAGCGGAATTCTGCACAAAGCCTGATGTTAACAGCAAATCTATTTTTGCCGGGTGCTTGAAGATTAAATTTTGCAGGGAAAGGTTTGACGACGCGGGTACGATGTTAGGTTGTGGCGAACGAATGACGTAACGGGTAATGGTACCCCGCCGGGGTGGCGCAGTGGTTACGGCGCTCGACTGCTGTTCCCAAGGATGCGGCCTCGGCGGTCGCTTTGCGATGGAGGGGAAAAGCAAGGCGCCCGTGTACTGTGCGATGTCAGTGCACGTTAAAGAACCCCAGGTGGTCGAAATTTCCGGAGTCCTCCACTACGGCGTCTCTCATAGCCTGAGTCGCTTTGGGACGTTAAACCCCACAAACCAACCAACGGGTAATGGTGTAGACTATTTCAATGCGAGATGAACAAGGTTCTGCATCCCCAAGTGCCGAGGGCAGCTACGGCGATCCAGGCCCTGCAAAGGAAAATAATATCAGATCGATGGCCGGCGAAGGTCATTTGAGGAAGATTACAATGGCCCGGGAGAAAACGATATCGTGGAAGTAACACGTGTCGGCAAAAGCGTCAACCGTCACCACCAAGGTAGAAATAGGCAGTTGATCGCTCGTCTCGATCTTTCCTTTTATGCGACAGTTAAAGATCCAGAAATCAGGCTTCGGCTTTGTTGGTGTCGCCATTGTGGGCGAAAAATCACTGCATGCGCCTCTGGCAGTAAGTTGGCAGGTGAAACATACGGGCGCTGATTAATTGTCGCTTTTTGTGACGTCACGGGACCACATAGCCGAGTTGGTAGGAGCTGGAGATGGGAATCGGACCCACCAGGGAACGAATCAGACAGGCTAATCCTAGGCCACGTATTGTGGACTAAGGGCCCACTTACGTTACCTTTGTTTTTGTCTTAATTCAATGAAGTTTATTCACTCACTCACTCACTCCTAGGCCACGTGGGCACGTTCATGAGCGGTTTGGTTAAAAGCGGGAGTTTATATCTGTGTCGGGTGGTTTTTCGTGTAACGTCGTTGTGAGATTACGGGGGTATGGATTATGCTGTCAGCGTTCATGGTCCATTGGGACTCAACTCGCGCGGAGCTACCGCGGCACGATAGAGGCTCCGCTAGAGTTCTGTGCACCCTAGTTCTCGTGCAGGCTCGACGTAATTCTATTACTTGGGCACCCAGCCTCACTGCTGTCTAAGCGAGTTTAGCAAATGACATTCACGCGATCGAGTACCCAGAAGGGGCGTCGCAGACGCCCGTCATAACCCTTGAAGGCGCTCGGAGCGTATGTGACCCCAGAATGTTTTTCTTTTTTTTTTTTTCTTCCGCGAATCGTGGCTATGTTACAGAAAGAGCAGCTGCACCGAGTCTAGAACACGGCGAATAAATGCGGAAGTTCTATGTGGAGACGAAAAAAAAAAAGGGGGGGGGGGAGGGGGGGGGCTAATTCAGGATATGTGAAAATGGACTTCGTGGCTTTAAGCGTGTAAAATTTGCGCACACGTTGTGCGTGCGACCTGCGCGTTTCTCATTTAGTCGACAGGGTCACCTCCTATCGGTGAACTACCTCCCTGCCTTCCTTGTTCGGATAAGCTGGATAGTGTGTTCGGCTTCATTGTCTTTGAACACTCGGGAGCGCGCTTATATGCGGACGGTGCGCGAATGTCGTTTGAAGGCGTCCCTTTTTCCCGGAGGTAAGCGTACGATGGAGCAATAAAGAAAGACCTGCAGAGATAAAGAATACGTGTCTGACGCATGTGCGTCTTCCCGGTAGTGCAGCGGACTGTGCCAGGTACACAAGTAGTGCGGAGAGGCCTTTTCAGTTTTGCGCGTAGCTTTTCTTTTTGACGCGGAAGCGTTAATTCGCTATGTTCGCAGATGTCTGTCCGCAGACCGCGTCCACAAAATCGCGCCCGCAGCAGTTGCGGGTAAACGAGAAGTGGTAGAGGTTAATGAGTGGTGTCAATAGGAAGCGATTTGGCGCGCAATTTTAAAGTACCAAAGACTAGAATGAATAAACAAGAAGTGAATTAATGTGACGCAGATGATGTGACGTCACGTAACCGGAAGTAGAGCCGGAAAAGGGCATAGGAAGGGATTGGCGCACAATTTGAAAGTACCACAGACTAAAATGGGTAAACAAGAAGTGAGTTAAGCAACTAGAAGCAACCAACAGCAGCATCCGTGCTTTCGCATTACTCCAATGCAGATTCTGCAGTGCTCTTCAATTTTTCGTCTCAGACATTAAAACGATGTCGCATAACCAGGCGCGTCATTGTGTTAACGATGATGGTCGGCCTTCTGCGATTTTAGCCACGCACCTGAAAAATACGTACACCTGCGCCTACCTGCAAAGTTAATTTTGAATTTGAGTTCTTTTGAACCTGTCTGATGTCGTTCCGGACAGTGGAACAAGCGACACCGTGTCCCCGCTGGCGCCGCAGCCTCTCTCTCTCTCTCTCTCTCGTATATGATTGGAACGTGAGCAGAGCAGAAGGCGTTGTTTGCATTGCATCCGGCCTGGCGTTGGGGCGGAGGAACCATGTTGCGCCGTCGTGAGCGCGTGGTGCAGCACGCTCGCGTTCAAGGACGTTGAACGCACTCTGCCTGTTGTTGCTACGCGTGCTTCGACACCGGCTCGCCTCTCGTCGCCGTCCAACCTTGCCGGGACGAGCCGGCGCGTACCGTGCAACGACGAAGAAGGCGACCGAGAACAAAGGGCGCGGCGCAACTGACAGTTGCCGACTTGTTACTGCGAGCCGGTACAGTGGCGCGCCGCCGGTCTCCTTTATTTTTTGGTCGTAGTACATTCTCTCACGCGAAGATCCCCCTCTTTGGGACCGTGAAGTTGGGAGTGCACGAAGGCCGCAAAGATCATTAGCCGCGTGTAGCTTCTCGAGTCTTCTTGTGTGGGTCAGTGATGAGCAGGGACGCGCGGTTATTTGGAAGGAGAGGTAGTCGGATTTCCCCGGCCAAGCTTCTCTTTCCGCGCCGTGAAGCATGGGGCGCCGGAGGCGAGACTCTGAGTTTCTTTGACAAGAGCGCTATAGATTAGCTACTTATGCAGCCATTTTGCAAATGGGGAATAGATTTAGCCTCAATTATTTCACATGTCAACCGATTTATGTAAACATTAAAAAAAAAAAGAACTTTTTTTTTTTTTTTTAGCCCGGTGTATGCGTTGACAATCACGGCAGCGGGCTGGGCTGACAGAGAGCGTTCCCTCTCGTTGTGTTTATGTCAGAACGATGCTCCCGAAGCCGATCATTCAGGCAGCTGCATGTTTGTAATGCGTGTTGCTTACGTCAGGAAAGAGGAACCCGATACATGACGTTTTCAGTGCAGCGTGTTGAAATAGCCGGCATGTTCGCACTTAGGATCGCATTGAAATATGACGCCGGGAAGTGATGTGCTACATTTCGTCTTATTTCAAGTGCCTTAACTATATATGTCTGAATGCAGCCGTGACTTCTACGTTGAGCCTACAATGTTCGTCCGTATTTCTTTCTCATGTCACCTGGCTGTTCCGGCCCTCATAGTGACGATTGCTATGCCAGCTCTCACTTTGTTTTTTTTGGCGATCAAGAACAATTACTCTCTTCGTGCGACGGTTGTCGACTTATCTCAAGCAGAAGTGATGGTGCAAGGGAGGCACACCAGGTGGATGTTGCCAAGTCCGCGTGCTTCGATCGTCCAGCCTTCTCGGGAAAGTAAACCGCATCAGAGCACTTGAATGCCATTGGATTAATCCTCCAGTCGAAGCAGGGCTGCGTGGTCGAGTAGCGCGGCGGACTGTGTTGTGGTCCAGACCCTGCACGACTTCGAAAAGCTCTCATGCACGCTCGGTTCTCCGGGCGTCCTTTTTACGGCTCGTTATCGCGGGTCTGCCTCCCCTTTTGTTTCTCCGAGGCGCGTGCCCCTCTGTTCCGCCCATCCTCACTCTCTCCTACCCTCAAACGGTGCCTCCACCTTCATCTCGGGGCGCCTCTCCTCCCGACGTGCCCTGACCTCTACGTGGCCGCAAAGTAACCTGGGCGCACGCCCCAACGGCGCCGCTGTGGTTTCTCCTCCGCTTTTTCACGGCGCCCGCTTTTTTCGCGTCTCCCGCTCTCGGCTTCATTCGGGGCGCCGTGGTTGTTGCGGCTGATGTTTTCTACGCCCCTGCACCTTGCTTCGCTGCGCGTGCCCCGTGGGATCGTGCCTCGCATTCTCCTCTCTGCTCCTCCTCAATCCCGTCGTCGCCCCTGTCTCGCGCGTGCCGCGGCAACGGGTGACGTTTTGGAGCGCGGACGACGACGACGATGGGTGCGCGTTGTCTGGATGTCGGAACGTCGTCGAGGTCCGCGACAAGCGTCGCTTTTCAGGGACGGCACTGGTCGTCGTAATGTATGCACGTGAGACCTCTTCATTTTGAGACGCTTGCCGAGGACTTATTCCGGGTGTGGTACTCGTTTCACCTCACGTACACGTATCTTTCGGAGCGATAGCAGCTTGTGATTTTTTTTTTTTTTTGAGGGGACTATCGATAAATTTCCACATTCATCAGGGGGTAGGTTACAAGCGAGTTTTTTGTGGAAGCCCCTTAGATACCACTAGGGCACGGCACGCGTGGCTACTGCGAAACTTGTTGCTGTGGTTGCACCAGCAGCTGCTTTGTTGTCGGCCGAGAATTCTTTGCCCACTGGAACCCACGCATATATCACATAGTGGAGCGCGTGGTGACGGCGGTCCCAGAGTCGGGACCCGCACATCCTGCCGTGGCATCGTTGGGACTGAGACAAATAGTCTTCTTTCGTGACGGACGTCTATAAGCCTGTCGCGACCGGAAAACGGATATTGTCTGTCTAGAAGCAGCGCCGATTAAAATAAAAAGAGTACGCAAGCATGGATCGAGCTTCTGTGTATACAGTACATATGCCTGGAAGAGAGAGAGAGAGAGAGAGCAGGCGCGGCGGCGTTCAGGTACGTTAACGACCGGTGAGATGTGTGTGTGTATGTGTGCGCGTATACCGGTGTATACATAGCCTGCCGACGACGAACGGACGGATGAATGTATTACCTGGGCTTGCGGGTCGTCGGAACGGGATGTAGGTGAAGGTGCGCGAGACAGCCGGGCTTGTTCCGGTGCGCCTGTGGGACGATCGACGTCGTCCCGGTAGGAGACGCCCATTTCCGGAAGCGGCCGCGCGAACGCTCACGCCACGGTGCATGTCGGAATGCGGCTCGTCCCATTGGCTTCGGCGCGGTGCCTCCTTTTTTTTTTCTTTAATTATTTCTGCGTGCATAAATCGAATTCCGCGTTAATACGGTGCGTGGCATTTTGCCGCAGCAGTGTTTGCGGCAGCAATGCAGCGTATTATAGTACACGCTTTTCGTGTTTGGACGGGCTGCATGTCACGCTAGAAACAGACAGCGAGTGCTACTTCGCGGAGCTGGGTTACAGTGTAGCTGGGTCATGTCAAGAAAGGGAGAGTTACCGGGAAATGGAGTTTCGCCGTGGACAAGAAATAACGCGTCTAGAGGCCATGCATGACTATACCACTGCTCAGGGAGACGAGTTCCCGCCGCTATCTTTCTGAGAAATGCCCGTGCGAGGTGCTCGGCGAAACCGACCTCCGGCCTACGGTGCGTTTCAGACATTTAGTGGACATTTAGTCCGCAGTGTTCTCTGTATTTACTTATGTGGTTGAGGGGATTTCTCTGTTTGGCGCGACACTTTTCCCGTTTCTTTCTTTCTAACACTGCGCACTTGCACTGTCAGAAAGTGGCAAGAATATTGCTTTACCTCTATGTCAGCAATAGGAAGCCTTTGTCGTCAATTTCAGATATATCCTAATGAAAAAAAGTGTGAGACAGCTTTTGCGATGCAGTGCCCCACATCAGCCGACGTGATCACATCGATATTCACAGCCTGCACAGCGGCCTAGGGTACACACGCTGCACAGTGTATACAGCTGCACAGCGTCGAGTGTCTCCGTTACGCAATAGCGCCGCCCGTCGAAAAAACGTCGGCGCAACCTGGAAAAAAAAAAGAAAAGAAAAAAAAAAAAACTGCATCGTTCCTAACCTGTCGGGGTCTTATCAAAATTGTGACGTAAAGTTCAGGGTGGTATCGTATATACCTCTTCGCTTCCCATAATGTTCCGCGCGAAGTGATTTGTGGCGTATATCGTGCTCGATTGGTTTGCATGGAAGCCTTCTCCGAGAGACAGTGCAGAGCAGGAGGGGAGCGCAGCTTCCGAAACCGGTACTCGCGCGCAGCGGCAGCCAGGTGGTCGGAAGGGGAAGGGCGGTGGCAGTGCATGTACCACGCGCACTGCGGCGACGCGTCGTAAATCAGGGGAGGCACCGGCTCGTACATCAACTGGCGACGAGGTGAGGTGGCCGCCGCCGCCGCGCGTTGCTTCAGCAGCAGCGTGCTGTGCGGTGGAGACAGCTCCATCTTAACCCGCGTTGCGTGGGGGGCAAGGGCGCTGAAAACTGTTTCTCCGCCTGCGCGTGCGTAAGGTCTTCCGAATACAGGGGTGACTTTTTCTGTTTTAAGTAACGGTGAATTAATCGATTAACTTTGTCGAATCTAAAAGCGGGTGGGCGTGTTAAAAAAAATAGAAGTTCGCGGCCGGATCATCATTCGAATACGCATGCACCCTTTCATGTTCGTGCTGCTTTGCCGTTATGAATCAAGAAAGTATACCCGACTTGCCCAAAAGAGAGAGAGAGAGAGAGAAACTTGTTTTATTCCACTGACAATTTTGAGGTGCTAGCTTAAATTCTCAACCATCTCGTGTTTTGCTCCCTGCTTGCGAGACGGCGTTTCCAAGCACACATAATATAAGTTGTGGGGATTCGAATCTCCCGCATTTTAGTCATTTGATGCGTACTTGCCTGCTGACGTTTACGCCTTCAACTACTGCCTCATAATCTCGCACTCATTTGCTTTCAGTCGTAAACTGTCGCATTGGACGAAATACCACGCGACATAGATGTAAACCCGCTCTCTAACCAAGGCTTTTCGACCGTACTTGCGTTGTCCACGCAAGGTAACGTGGTAGTAGTAAGGAGTTTTGTCAAAATGATGGAAAAAGGAATGAAAATACGTTTGCCAGACGCGCCATCTGCTGTCGAACGCGGAAGCATCTGAGCTGCGGAGAAGGAATTAAAAGGACAGCGAGTGGACACTGCAAAGGTGCCGGGTTCGAGCCCGAGTTCGAGTAACGCGAAATTCAATTCTCCGCATCACGCGTACGTCACATGGATGCCCAAACATTTTCGTTCTATCCGACTTTTTTTTTTTTTATCTTGCGCAGTCGCCGGGTTCTTTAACGCTGCGTGTTCCGTTAAAAAATTTTTACTTGCGTCTGGGTATACTGTTGAAGTTCGGAACAGGATCCAAAATTGAGGTTTTAGAATACCCGAAACTTGTAATAGTTGAATAAATAAGAGCCCGTTTTTGTAATTCACCATCGTTTCTACTGTTCTCGCTTTAAACCTATAATCAGAACCCGTGAAACTATTGCTGTGTAACACAGGCTCTTCAACGGGGTCGCTAAGGGTAAACTGATTGATGTGCGGTCAGCAGCGGTGGAAAACCTGCGACGACGTCTCGCCACCATTTTCCTCGTAGCTCGGTTTGGCGCCCAATAATTGCATTTACAGGATGATGAAATACCTCGTATTCGAGATGGGGAAAATACGCCCACTGTTCAACATATGACAAAAGCCGCCCTTCTCCAGGCCAGTGAACGCGCCGGAGACGAGCCCGGGCCAGTCGTATATGCGTGAGTGACGCAACACGTCTTGCGAATTCGTCTCGGGTTACCGGCAGACAGTTTTGTGGTTCTGCGCACGCGCCTTGCCAGCGCGGGCTGCTATGTCATTTTCTCGCGAACCGTTTCGCCGTGCACGTGGCTGCGAGTACTTAGTAAAGAGGATGAATAATTGCGCCGTGGATTGCAACATGTACACAGTTGCGAGAGTGTTCACTCGAAGATTAGATTGCGGCACTAAATGCCGTCCGGCGAGAGGTTTCGGCGCGCCCTGCTCGGAATGATATGCGCCGACGCAAAACCTTGTGGCTGCTGTGCTAGAACGTCAAGGGCGGCGATCAATGCTCCGAACAAAGTAAAAGTTACGTCGGATCACTCTCGCTTCGTACGTGTCTTTGTGGTGTTGCGTGCGTGGTTAGGTAACTTACCGCTTTTTGTGCGGGGCGAGGCAATGGTTTCTGCTTGCGTTCGTAATGATTAATGCGAGGCTGTATGTCTTATTGTAGCCAGCGGTTGGCATTTATCGCTTGCGCACATATTCGTTTGAGCGGGCCGAACATTGGTCGGCGCCTATTTAGGTTATGCAAGCTGGCAATAATTGCGTGCCGTTTTTCGGCGCATCGATTACGAAAGCGTTCGCGAGCGTGATGTACGCTTACGCTGAGGTGATTTCAAACGCACTGTTCGCCGCGGACCATGCGCAATTGTTCTCGAGTAGCGTATATAGTGTATACGGCGCTCTCACACGACTATAAGGAATTCTGAAATGCGCCGCTCTTTCGAACGCAATAACGAGCTCTCCGGAATTGCCTCCACCCTTTGCTTTCCCCTGTTACAGTAGAACAAAAGGTGGCTATGGTTTAGCTCTGGTCTCGGTGGAAGAATACTTGCACCGTGGCCTCTGGTTAACTATGGTTGAATTGCGAAAGCAACGGCTGCATTGCTACGCTTGTGGCTGTAGCGTGTGGTGAAGCGTTTGGTTTAGCTCTGTTGTATAGACAATACAAACTGTTCAGGTAACGACTAGGCTTTTATTCTTTATACCAATGATGACGCTGCGATGATCAGTGTAGTGGGACTTGGTTTCCACTCTGCTGACGACGGGCTCTGTGTCTGCCGAGGCTCTATGTAAAACCAAGTCTAAACTGCAGCTTCCCCAATGTGTGGTGTTTTGAGGTTGGTGCTGGTTCAACTCGAGTGTAGAAACCGCTCCTTTGCAACTTTTAACGAAGGCGGAGTTCTTGTCTTTATTAAAGTCACCCGTCACGACAACAAACTGCTTTTCAGTTCGGCTAGGCATTCCCGTGGCCAGAACGTCCAACGCAGTTTCAGCGCTGACTTACTACGACCCCCTTTAGCACAGTTTTACACAGCAACGATATATAGTGCTCTAGAATATTGAAGCGACGGCAGCGGCGTTGACGGCGGCGCCATCTGTTGGAGCGCATTCCGTTGAAAGCATCAAAGTTCACTGGCGTTTCAGTAAGTTCCTCCTTTAAGGAATGACGCGATAGCGTAGGCTACCAGCCCACATAGTCCCGCTTTAACCAAGCCGTATGAACGTGCCTTAGTGGCCTATAGGGGCAACATGAATACCAGGTTCCTGGCAGGCTGATTCTGACATAACCTTCCCACGTGACACGAGAGACCAAAGTTGCCTGCCATTTGTGGCTACGGCATACGCGCATACGTGACGAGCCGAGCTGGCTGGCGTAGTGTTCCTTTCGCAACGAAAGAGAAAGAGCGTGGTTTCCGAAATTTCAGCATAGCGGGGCGCGTAATCCTCACATTCTTTTAGTTCGGCGACGCATTTGGCGCTCAGAAGAGCGACGGGATTTTTCGCGGCTCAGTTGGAGAGCCGCAGGGAAGAGCGGCGGAACGCTAGGGAGGGCTTCAGGAGGCCTTTGGTGGTGCCGTGAAAAATCTTTTCTTCGTGAGGTCCCTTTAGAACGAGTGAACTGATGAAAATAATAGTAATAAAGCCGTGTGCACGGTGCTGCAAAACTGCGGTGTGATGCAAGCTCTCCTTCCCGCTGTACTTTTCGTGGATTGCATTTCGAGCCAGAGGCGTGGGAAGAGGTCTTTGTGTGCGCGCGGGGGGAAACTGCGTGGGCTGCGCCGTCACTTTGTCGTCCGACGCGTTTTTTTTTTTTCTTTCTTTCTTCCGTTTTATTTTGTTCTCTGAGAAATCGCGCCCTCGTTTCTGGGATGATGTCTTGGCATCGCACGCGGGCGTTCCTCGTGTAGGCGGTGTAAGCTGGTGCTGTAGAGTTCTTATCAGCTGTCCGCGTCGTCATTAATTCCGCTCGCAAATGTCATAAGCCGTGGCTTGTCGCATGCGTCTACGCGAAAACAAAGGCCGCGTAAAGTGCGCTTCGTTGCACGGAGAGAAACGCGTCTGTTTGGATCTCATTTCCCATGATATTTTTTTTTTCTTTGTCTTATTTAGCGCTCGCTTGCCAAGGGAGGAACTTCGGTGTTGGTTTCAAAAGAAGCATGAACGTGCCGCGGTGGCGCATGGTTAGGGAGCTAGTCTGCTTAACCCAAGCAAACTGATTTGGTCACGGCCGCTGCAGCCATATTTCTTTTGCTTGGCTTACGGTGACATGGACGGGATATGGGACCACGAGATGTGTGGATCAGATAATTAACGACGATAAGAGCGACAGTAACTAACGATAACCAGGCAATTAACTGATAATCACTTATGATCACGAGGTAAGTCGTAGCAACGTTGCGTACAGATTACTAGTTAGGGTCATGATAGCCGCGATATTGACACTTAGATTGTATAAGACTGATAACGTATAACTCAGTGGGAATTTTTTAAACTTTATTGCTTAGAACTTTCTTATAGAGGAGATTTAGGAGAGGAGGGGGGGGGGGGGTATTACAGGGGATTACAAGGGGATTACTATTACAGACCTCAAAAACAACCAAATCATTGACCACAATGTAAATATTCCATCAGGAAGTTGAACAAATACACAAGTAAAATGTACCGTCGCGAAGGTTTGGCAGATGGAAAACAAAATGTTAACAGGGATTTTTTTCTTAAATTTTGTTTTGCACACACACACACACACACACACACACACACACACACACACACACACACACACACACACACACACACACACACACACACACACACACACACACACACACACACACACACACACACACACACACACACACACACACACACACACACACACACACACACACACACACACACACACACACACACACACACACACACACACACACACACACACACACACACATGCACGTACGCACGCACAGTGTGAGCAAAATACTGGATTTCTGAATGCCCTCCCCCCCCCCCCCCCCCCATATTGGAATGAGTTATCTGAATTTGTTGTGCAAAGTCTGTATTTGTCAGTCTATATATGAGCAACTTGAAATAGTGCAGCCAATCAACCCCGTGAAAGGCATGTCTTATGAAAATCGGTTTGGTATTTCAGTTTCTGACATCTCCATGATAGTTTTCATACACCCGTAACATTTCTTCTTACCTGCAGTCTATTGTAACTTGATTTTATCATTGTTGCCCATATTATGAGGCCACAGCGTAAGCTGGATAATTGTACAAGTTCATTTTAAGCCATGCCGGCAGTAAATGCTGTATTTTGCTTATGATACCAGCCAAAAAGTACTTTAGTTTGGGCTAGTTGGTTCATAGCTGAAGTTGATTGTGAAGACGGCGCGAAAGGGATGAGGACAAAGAAGGAACACGAAAACAACAGGACAGGAACGAGGCGCCTGTCCTGTTGTTTTCGTGTTCCTTTTTTGTCCTCATCCCTTTCGCGCCGTCTTCACAATCAACTTCAGATAGCAGCCGCATGGTCCAATCAGTACCGAGTTTAGTAATATGACGCGTTCGTGAAAGACACTCAGAGTTATCTTTTTTGTTTTTTCTAGATAATTTTTCAGCGAATAGCTGTAACATCACACACGACTATTTCCGTTATTATATGCTTCGTGCATGGCATGAATTCATCACAGGATGAGTGAGAAGTCGCGGTAGTCGCAAATTCTTTGAGCGTCAGAGTAAATGTTGGTGAATTCAACTCTGCGTATTTTATACCTTGTCTCGCTGGCTCTGAACGTGGTTATCACTCGAAACCATTTTGCACTGATGTGGCCTTGCCCGTCCCGTATTGTGGGACTGTATCGTACGCCCGCGTAACGACAATTTGCGCAAAATGCTCTTTGCATAACAGCGTATAGTTGCGACTGGGCTGGCCACTTTCTTCCTCAATGCCAAGGACTGTGGAATCGTTTCTCGCCTTTCATGTTTCTTGGCAAAACAGCGCCTGGGGCAACAGACCCACTAATTTGGCAACTAGGCCCAATTCTCGCCATTTCAACAGAACACGTCGCTCTACGCGCTGCTTAGCCAGGAATCATGTAGTACCAACTTGCTGGGCTACCTCCCAGGACGTATTTCATATGCAGCAGGTGAGCGTCTTGGCTCATATCGCGTTTCGATGGCCTCTAGCATGGCAATGCTAACTCTCTTCCACCATTAGAATCCACGTTGAAAGGCCCCTGAAGAAGGTACCGAACCTTTTGTGCCTTTGTGTATCGTATATGGCATTTCTTTTGTATGTCCCGGCGCGGACAAAAGTAAACGAAGCACGCTGTTTTCTTGTGACATTTTTCACGCATTCCCTGTTTGAAACTGGCAGCCGTGGTGTGTGCAAGCTGGTAGTAGACGTCAGTCAACTTTCACATGGGTAAATAGTGTTTTCTTACCTCTAATACAGATGGCATGATTGTAACTTGTAGGGAAAAGCGCGCTCCTTTTATTTACGTCCGCCCCTGTACTATGGTTATTAGTTACACGTAGAAACGCATTCGCATTTAGCTTTTGTGACTACCCCCTCCCTCTCTCCCTCCCTCCCTCCCCCCTTTCTTTCTTTTTCTTTTTTTTTCTTTTTTGAAATCGGTGCAGTCCCTATCTCCGACTCATTTTTTACCCCTTTCTTTTTTGTCTTGTCAGACAAGTATTGGAAGTTGCGGTAGGAGCGTGTGGGCACACGCGTTGGCTTGTGTCTCGAACGGCTCATGCATCCTCCGAACTCTGTGGAAGGCAGCGTTTCGCGCCCCGCCCTTCGGCGGCGTACTTCGAGTACCGTATAACGCATGGTGTAATGTATGACCGGCAGGGAACCCTGCCAAGGCTGTTTTGTTTCATTGTGTAGCGCGGTGTCAGGACGTTCTCCTGGGGCAGGCAGATAGCATGTGCAACTCGTTAAGTCATCTCTTCCCTTTATCGAAAAGAAAAAGAAAATCCTTTGAAGCTGAGAAACAAGATCGCGGCGCCTGTTCCACCGGAAGCACGGCGACGGCGGCGGCAAGTGTTAGTTTTTCCGAAGCTCGTTCGGGTGTCTCGTTTTTCGATGCAGGACGCCGCTTTTGCGTTGGCGGGTGCCAGCGTGCATCTCTATCAGCGTGCGCTCGCCCTTCCGTGCCGGCCGGCGAACGCTTCCTGCTTTTTTTAGCCTCAGCCCGTGCCTCCGTGCGTGTTTTTGTTAAGACTGTCCGGGGATAGGGGGCAGGCCGCGTCTAGCTTTCTTTCTTTCCTTCGGGAGGGGGGAGGGGGATAAATGTGCAGAAAAATTAAGAATTGGCCGTCCAAATGTGCTGGTCAGTTTCGGAACGTAATAGTTGGGACGACGTTTCGAGTCCTCATCGAAGCCAGGCGTGTAATAGGGGTCCTCGTGATAATCGTGGGTGCATTAATGGACAATTCAATCGTCGTGTGTTTGTTTTGTTTTGCTTTGAGAGCCTTTACTGTGGCGAACGGATCCGCTCTAACTGGCTTTTACAGTACGTGTGCGTCCAAGAGAAGCGAAGGGGTGGCGTTGGCGGCACGCTTCAAAAGCGTGGAGATAGCCTGGCAAGTTTATCGAGTACACGGCTTGTCTCGGGACAGCCGAAAGCTAAATAATGGATGCATTGGGAGTTCTTTTTTGTTTTTCTTTTTCTTACAGAGGATGCGGAAAGAAGGCGGTTGCTTTCTTTTCACGCTCTTCTGGAGTACACTGCTGAGCTGAAGGTAGCAAGATGTGCATTTAATTTATTTGTTACGCAAGTAAACGGCAGTTATCTTCGTACGGTAGTGTCTGGGAACCGTGAGTAGGGGGTGGCCTTAATTCCTAAGAGCATAAAGGGTATTTGCCATTTAATGACCTTTGGCGACTGTCTGGAGCGACGGGCTGTACCTCTATATGGAGTTAGCTTGTGGCCTACACCGTGTAGTCCGTACAGGCCTGACGTTCAAAATCAAATAACTGCGCTTCTCTGCACACGGAAGTTCAGGAATAGCAAAGCAAAACTCCTGATTTTCTCTTAAACTTCTGACAAATGCAGTACAGTGTGATCTGAGAGTTCCGAGTTTAAGCACTCATTCATTTGTAATCAGTAGGATCACATACGTGGCGCCATACCTAAGGCTGACAAAAGCAGAAACGAATGTAAGGGTGACTGTAACCGATTCCCAATCGGCTGTCCGAACCCAGTCGGAAAAAACTACAAAATATTTTATGATGTTACGACAGAATTTCTGTGCGGTTTCTGACGGGAAACCTGTTGTGACAACAGAACATTCTGTAGTAACATCAGAAATTTCTGTAGTTACAACAGAACTACAGAAATACAAAAAAGTATACTACAGAACTACAGAAAAGTCTGATGGTTACGACAGAACTACAGGATATTTTTGACGTGCTTTTGACACAGTTCTGTAGTTTTTTTCGACTGGGAAACTACAACGCAGGCAGGATATCTGCCGAAGCGGTTAAAATTCTGGCTGCCGGATCGCTCCCGGCAGAGTTGATTAGCCTCATCTGGACTCCTGCCCACGAGGGCCTGCGAGGAAACGAGACAGCGCACGCACTGGCCCGAGCACTTACACACCGGGATACCAGTGCGGTCTCGTCGAGCAGAGAGCCCCTTCAGAGCGAAGAGTTGAAAACATACCACGATATTCTCCATCATTACAGATTAGAAAGACAGATACTGCCTCGAGCAGACAAAATTTTAAGCAGGAAGGGCGGGGTTATATGGAGAAAGTTGCAGGCGGGCGGTTTTTCCCAACCCACTCGCACTAAGCATATGGCATCCGGTGATACAGGACCCGCGGTGCAAACACTGTAACGAAATTGCAGGTAGGATACACGTGGTGTGGACATGCCCTAGATACAACGAACCAGACAGGAGCTTAAAGAGGTCCAAACAAAAATCATCCATCTGGCCCTGAACACCGCTGAATCCCAAGGGATTTCAGCCTGCTGAAAGGGGAGGAATCTTTTCCTTGGTGTTAATAAAGTTATTATCATCATTAAAGATTCACTCAAGCTTTTGCAGCTGAACCTCATCGACATTTATTGTTAATTGAATTGAGTTTCCTTTTAGATGAGTGTTCGTACAGACAGAGTCGAGACAGCCTTGCATCTGCCCCAGTTATGGATTCCAGCCTGCTGAAAGGGGAGGAATCTTTTGCTTGATGGGTATTAATAAAGTTAATCATTAAAGATTGACCCAGGCTTTTGCAGCTGAACCTCATCGACATTTATTGTTAATTGAATTGAGTTTCCTTTTAGATGAGTGTTCGTACAGACAGAGTCGAGACAGCCTTGCATCTGCCCCAGTTATGGATTCCAGCCTGCTGAAAGGGGAGGAATCTTTTGCTTGATGGGTGTTAATAAAGTTATTGCAATGGGAGCAGTTAGGGATAAGGGTAGATGGAGAATACCTCAGTAATCTGCGATTTGCTGATGACATTGCCTTGCTAAGCAACTCGGGGGATGAACTGCAAATAATGATTGATGACCTAGACAGAAAAAAGTAGAAAGGTAGGCTTGAAAATCAATATGCAGAAGACTAAGGTAATGTTCAACAGCCTCGGGAAGGAACAGCAGTTTACATTAGGTAGCGAAGTACTGGAAATAGTAGGCGAATATGTGTACTTAGGACAGATAGTAACCGCAGATCCGGACCATGAAAAGGAAATATCAAGAAGAATAAGATTGGGATGGAGCGCATTTGGCAAGCACTCGCAGATTATGACTAGCAGCTTACCGGTATCGCTCAAGAGGAAAGTATACAACAGTTGCATCTTGCCTGTACTCACCTATGGGGCTGAAACATGGAGGCTAACCAAGAGAGTTCTACTTAAGTTGAGGACAACCCAGAGGGCTATGGAACGGAAAATGGTAGGGGTAACATTAAGAGATAGAAAGCGTGCAGAGTGGGTCAGAGAAATAACTCAAGTTACCGACATTCTAGTGGAAATTAAGAAGAAGAAATGGACATGGGCAGGACATGTAGTGCGAAGAGAGGATAACCGATGGTCGCTTAGGGTAACAAACTGGATTCCAAGGGAAGGAAAGCGTAGCAGGGGGAGGCAGAAAGTTAGGTGGGCGGATGAGATTAAGAAGTTCGCAGAGGTCAAGTGGGGGCAGCTAGCACAGAACCGGGTTAAGTGGAGAAATATGGGAGAGGCCTTCGCCCTGCAGTGGGTATAATCAGGCTGATGATGATGAATAAAGTTATTCATCATCATTAAAGATTGACCCAGGCTTTTGCAGCTGAACCTCATCGACATTTATTGTTAATTGAATTGAGTTCCCTTTTAGATGAGTGTTCGTACAGAGTCGAGACAGCCTTGCATCTGCCCCAGTTATGGATTCCAGCCTGCTGAAAGGGGAGGAATCTTTTGCTTGATGGGTGTTAATAAAGTTATTCATCATCATTAAAGATTGACCCAGGCTTTTGCAGCTGAACCTCATCGACATTTATTGTTAATTGCATTGAGTTTCCTTTTAGATGAGTGTTCGTACAGAGTCGAGACAGCCTTGCATCTGCCCCAGTTATGGATTCCAGCCTGCTGAAAGGGGAGGAATCTTTTGCTTGATGGGTGTTAACAAAGTTATTCATCATCATTAAAGGTTGACCCAGGCTTTTGCAGCTGAACCTCATCGACATTTATTGTTAATTGAATTGAGTTTCCTTTTAGATAAGTGTTCGTACAGACAGAATCGAGACAGCGTTGCATCTGCCCCAGTTATTACCACAGCTCGGCATGTCTCCTTAATAGCATTTTTGAAAGAGTCGTCAAAACCAGGGAGCTACGTGCTCTAGCGTTAATATACGGTGATTTCGTTTCTCTGCCGCCCAAGAGATGATTGCAATGGAGTGGTTTTGGAACGTCTCCGTGTACGCCTAACTTCTTCTAGTAGACTTTGGTTGCTTTTTTTTTTTTTTTTTTTTTAGCGTTGGAAGGAGCTAGGAAACTTTTATTGCCCACACAACTTCCCATAACACCGAATTGTACTGCTACATGAAAGTAATAACGTCGATGTGCTCCCACAACGTTACTTTCGCTCAAAGCAAGACAGACCGTGCTTTTGGTGCACTGGTTGAGACAGAACTATAATGACACACAGATGGCTAATTAATCAAATTGCTGCGAATGTGTGTATTGCG
This sequence comes from Amblyomma maculatum, assembly GCF_055883805.1. Classification (NCBI taxonomy): domain Eukaryota; kingdom Metazoa; phylum Arthropoda; class Arachnida; order Ixodida; family Ixodidae; genus Amblyomma; species Amblyomma maculatum. The sequence goes on from NC_139345.1 coordinate 98,749,488, forward strand.
CTGAGAGGTGTTACATATTTTGATCTGTAACAGCCACAATCCCGTTCGAAATCAACGCGATACCGGCGCCCTTCTTTTCCCCGTTGAAACGTTGGCTAACTGGCACTTGAGCAGCTCAGCAGCGGGGGCATACCGTGGTGCGGAAATCCCCTCATGGTATTCTTATTACGAAACTCCAAGCAAGTCAAAGCTGCAGTAGAACGCGCGTAGCACTTTTTTTTTTTCTTTTCGCCAAAAGAGAGCACCGTTATCCGCCAGAGAAAGCTGCCAGCTGCGCGCGAAGTCGCCGCCGCCACGGTGCCTGCGTTGCTCGCATCTTGCGCGAGCACGCTGATCGGCGATCGCGTCTGCTGCTCCGAAAATACTCCGCCGTCGGCCGTGCACGTGCTACGCTTAAAACTGTGGCGCTACTCAGTGCCCGGTGCTCTTCTTCCTTGCTCGCGCGGAGAACAAAGTCTCTGGAGGCGCTATTCTGGAACCATGCGCGCGCACGCTAGCTTTTCCCACCAAGGGCCACCACGGTCGGTGGGTCGGTCAGCGCGCTTCGTCTTGTTCGGGTTCGCGAAGGGCATTGTCCTTCTCGCGCCTTGGCGCGACCAGGTCTCTTCTTATACCTTTGTGCTGTCAGCGAGAGAAGAGGCGGAATACAAATGAGGGCGCAGTGTACCCGCTGCCCACTTCTCTATCGTTTTTGTTCTACCTCGTTTCTTTTCGTCTCGTTTTACTTTCCAGTCGTTAAATGCTCATTATGCGGCAGCGCTTCGCGGTCATTTCGAAGTGCGCGCGCGCGCACATTATGCTCTCTGCTCATAGTGCGCGGGCGACTCCCCGGAAGTGGATGGATCCTCTCGGTCGACTGCCTTGACCCCCTCCCGCCTCCTTTCCCCTCAGCTTTTCTTTTTTCTTTTTCTTTTTTTTTCTTTTTTTTTTTCGGCGGGTGCGGTTCGCGCGTTGCCGTGATTGCACCGTTTTGTGCGACCAAGGCGAGTCGTTGCGTCCCCGTCGCTTGGCGCGAGGTCCTTGCGCATCCGCGGCGCTGTGCTCATCGACCCTCCCCCCCCTAGCCATTTTAACGTTTAATTTAGCATTTAACGGGCCTTCCGGACGGAGACGCTCTCAGAATTCTCGTTTGCACAATTTCGTATGCGCTTTTCTTTTCTTTTCTTTTTCTCCTGCACGCTAGCGCAGCGGTCTTTGTGGAACAAAGCACGTGCACCGGAAGTTTCTCGCTGACGCTGCTCGTCGTTCGAGACTGCGCGCGGCTCGCAAGAGCGGCGCCGCATATCCGTTGCGCGTGCTTGCGGGTCCGCGCGCGCAGTTATATTTAAACCGGCTGCATAATTGCGTCAGTCCTGGTACAGTGCCAGCTCGCAAAGCTAAAGCTCTCTCGCCGCCTTTGTGTGTAGCTTTGCAAGAACGCGAGGTTCTCAGCCGTTGGCGCCCGGTGTGAGTCACGTAGGAAGTAAACAGGGTGCAGTTCCGTCTCCCAATTGTGCCGCGCGGCTTGAGGCACAGGAAACATGGCAGGGGTCGATACACGTAGGCCAGTGGCCAACCCTAGCCCAACTATAACGCTGAAGCATTGGGAGTCGGAACACTGAGACACCGCACGTGCGTCGTCCAGGTTGCGTGCGCGGATCCCAGAACTGCGGCCCGTTTACTCATTTGAGGAAGCTTTCTTTTCAACCGTGTTACAGATTCAGCTTTCTTTTATTTCCTTTCAGAGTTAGATCCTTGAAGCGAGACAGGATTCGTAGAGAGCTTGGGATTGCTATCGAACAGCTCGAGTTATGTAGTGGGCCACCGAAATTGCAAATATATATATATGTGCATACACTGGCGGGTTCGCGCCGGGACATACATGTCTCTGGTCGCGATGGCTTAGTCGTTATCTGCGTGTTATGCCGTCACGATGCAAAGTGCTGGAGTGTCGGGCGCGTGTTTTCGAAAAAAAAAAAACAATCAAAAATTTAAACGGCACTGCGACCTTTTCCCGCACCCCTGTAGCCTTAGAAACTTCGAGATAGTCGCTACATTGTTACTCTTTTTTTCCGCTGTGCGCCGTCTTGTTGAATGTTTAGAGAGGGCGTGTGGGAATGATCGAAGACACGTGAATAATGTATGGGCCAGGGGACCTTTGCAATGATCAATGGGCGAGGCGACCTATCAGCGAGGCAGTAACTGGTAGTATGAAATGTGCTTATTCAGTCATCGGCTGCGAAATTTGAGCGCAGCTCATCAGCTGTTTCACCTTTTCGATAGATTGGGGCGAAGATTTCGAGCAAGACACGTATATACAATTACACACAACTTTTTTTTTTAATTTTTCACGCGTATTCCTACTCCACTAACAGTTTTTGGCTGTCCTGAAAGAAGCTTTGTTGTCGTAGAAATGAAGAGAGCAATTAAGTTAACGAGAGGTTGCGGGAGGCAGCGCGTGGGCCCATAGGAACGTTGCGCGACGAAGAGATAGCAGCGACTGGCTGATGCCGCTGACGTTGCTAGTGAGTGAAGAGAACGTGACATGCGTTTCGGCTTGGGATGCACGCACCTTGATCCTCGAGCCGGCGTTTCGGCAACCGGAGAGCACCCTCGCTGCCACGCAGGGCAGCGCGCGCAGCAATCAGATAACACGCGCGGTCGACGCCACGCAGGAAGAGGGGGCCTGAGCTGGGGGCCTGAAAGGGGGGCGGAGCTGGTTACGAGGCCGACGCCGACTCGAAACCCAGGAACGGGGGGCGCCAAAGAACTGCGCTCTAAAACTAAACACGCGCACTCACACTTCGAAAACGCATGGAGCATTTATGAGGTGACGCCTACGGGATGAACGTTCCCTTTTGTCGTTCTGTTGCGCGCCCAGTGGGATAATCTCTCGTCGCAAGACGCTGTCTCCCAGCTGTGGAAGTAGGGGGCTTCAATGACTGCGCAATACCCGCTACTCGCTCCTCTGGCGTGAGTGCCGTGTAACATGCACGGCGCAGCCAGCGGCTTCATTTATATTTTTCTAGGAAGGTCATTAGGGGAAGCTAGCCGCCTCTTTGGGCTGTCGGTTTGTTTCATACGTGAAAACACCCACCGGAGAGCAACGTCCCAGCCATTTGACTGGAGCGCTTCGCAGTTCGTCTTTACGCGACTTGATGCGGAGCATTTGCGCTCTGCGCACGAGTTTTGGAGGCTGGCGCGAGCCGCTGGAAACAGCTGCAACCTTGACGACGTATCGCGCGGTTGGGAGGTCGGAGGCAAAATTGAAGGTGCTGTTATAGGGAAGAGATTGAATCGCTTTGACTCTCCCTTCTGTGGCGCTACGCGGGTGGCTTGCAACTGAGCCGAAGTTGCGAAGGGCAGCCGCGTGCGGAGGTACTTCTCGGTCGCACGCTTTGGGTCTTCTTTTCGACGCGAGCGCTGCACTGCTGTCAGACCCAGCTGAAATCTCAAGGTAGTTCGATTGTTACGGGCATTGGTCGACAGTCATCCGGTAGCGGCAAAGTTTGGTGTCTGGTCGTTGTTGGTGGCTATTGGGGAACGGCCAATGGCAGAAGTCGGATTTCTCGATACGACTTCACACGCACGATTCTGCGACCACTTGCTTAGGTGCAGAGTTGGTGCTCATGTTCGCTTTTGAATCCTGCCTTTGTTGTTTGTATGCTCAAAAGCTCTTGAACGAAACTCTTCGAAGCCTAAGACACAAAGTCTGCCGGCGTTTGGTTGTGATAGCGAACCTGCTAAAGAGCTCCTTGCTAGAACGAGAGTGCCCATTCTGACCATGGACTGCGGCTTAGCTTTGTCATCGCCTCCGGGTCAGCAGAGCGCTCGATGGAGCCCTCTCTAAAATGGGCGACCTTCCTGATCGCGCGTTTTGCAAGAGCTGCCCCACTCCTCGCTTTAAAGCCCCCCTTTCTCGGCGTGACCCTTCCATCGAGTCGGCTGCCCGCATGCGCTGCTGTGCTAGGGCCTGGTGCTAGCGCTTTAGGATCCGAAGCCTGCGTTTGTTTGGAGGAGGAACAGGTTGCTCGCTCGCTCAGGGGGGGCAAATGCGACTGCGCCGGGGTGATATGGTTCCCGAGACGCTGGTCTGGTTGGCCCGGTCGTGACTATGCGCGCGCGCGCGTTACGATAACAAACAGGCCGGGCGCAGCAACAATAAGCAGCGGCGGCAGCTGCTGCTCCTGCCGCTCTATCGCGCGCATGTGTTTCACGGCGCGTCGCCAGCGTTCGCTCTTGATGCTTTTCGAGTTAGGTTATTGCCTGGACTTGCGTTCGCTGGGCTCTTCCTTGTTTTCCACACTCGCGATGAGCTTTCCATGAAAAGCAGCTGTTTTTGTTTCGCGCGCTGGGAGTCTTTTCCCCTCTCGCGTAATCATCTTGTTCTTGCCAAACGTAGCTTTACCCTCTTCCAAAATCACCATTTTTCTGGCTGAACTTGTGAGCTGCTACGATGACGTGATGGTAGCCAGTTATGGATGGAGTCATTGTAATATACACTCTAAGAAAAAAAGGTGTGATCTTACCCCTTTAGGGGGGTAAGTCCACTGACGCACTGGGGAGCCCCTTTGGGTGCAAAGTTACACCCTCGACGGGGGCTTAAGTGTGTCTGGTGTAAAGTTTACGCTACAACGAGGCTAACGTTATGCCATATGGTGAAGTGCAAGTATATGCTACTGGGGAGTAACGTTACCCTTTCTCAGAAGGACTAAAGGTTAGGCCATGAAAGTGCAAAAATATCCTCTAAAATCGGGTGCATGTTTGCTCCCAGCTGGAATAAGCTTATGCTTAATCATAAGGCGTAAACTTACCCTCACAGGGTCTGCATTTATGCCAGCGTAATGAGCTTACTACAGCACCCCGTAAGTGCATGTTTGCACCCTATGAATGGGCGTAACTTTGCACTTTTACGTTCATATTTATGCTTTGTTTGGAAGGGTAATATTACCACCCAGAGGAATAAAATAAATTCATATTACAGTGTTTTTTACACCCATTTAAGATAATGTTCTTTTCCTTCGAAGGGTATGATTGCGCCCTTCTAAATATAGTCTAGGCGCACACTGGTACGCTAGTAATTTGAAAACAACCACACTTCGACTGATTGTGCACTCAGTCACAAGACATCGCCGCTATCGAAGCGATACGAGACATACATTTTCTTTATTTGCAACGCAAGCGACTCCGTTTGGCATATGTGTGGTAATGCTGCCTCCGCTGCGACATTAGACAGCCTTAACATACGCCCTATACAGAAGAAAAACGTTTGGTGAAAATATGTATGATGTCTTCATCAGCCGGTCACAGACGCCCTCGCTTCCGCAATGTTGGTTTCTTCGCGCTAGAGCGACATTTTTGTGACGGGCCATGTAGCCATTCAGGGTGCAGTTTGCACACCGATATTAGTACATGAGAACGGAAGGCAGGGTTTACTTTTTATTGCGTTTGAAAATGGCAGGATAACCGAGCAGTCTTTTGTCATCGTCGTGGTTGAATCCATACTCCGAGGGAACCTGTGTGAGAGAAAAACGAGAGAAAAATGAGATGTGGAGGGAATAGACACATTCACAATGTATTCACATGCAAGCGATGGAAAAACCTCGGCGACTAAACTGCGGTGGCGCGGCAAAAAAAAAAAAATGGAAGCGTGTTGGAACCGCATCGCGGCTGCAGATACAGCAAGCGCTTTCTCTTGCATGGAGAACATTTTTTCAGCACCGCACCCTTCTTGTGGCCGCCAAGCGAGGAACAGCTGACGGAGCGGGTTACCGAGGATCGCTCCTATTTTTTCTGCACAAATTCTTTCGCAGTAGTGGTGCCAGCCTGTTTTCCAAGCAGTATATATAAGTGCTGGGCTACTTTCAGCTAGCATGTGTAGTGATATGCTTTAGGCATCTGTGGACACGCCCTGATATACCTTCCCCCTGCACTTGACCTGCTTCCTACATGACAGCCCTGCATTCAACTACTGCTCAGAAAATAATCCCACTCAACTATTGTGAAAAAATGTTTGCTGGAAATATGCGAGGGAACCTCAGTAAGCTAGCCGTCCCGTCCCGTCAAGGGTACTTCACCTGGCGGTCACAAGAGGTGTGCGCAGCTGAGAAAAGGTCCATTATTGTGCAGCAGGCCAGGGCGTCGATAACTGAGGGGACGTTCGTGAAAAATCACGCTCAGAAAACTCCTCCATTTTCGCAAGCATGGTCATCAAAAATGGTAGATGCAACTGCAACTGGCTTTATGCAACTGCAAGCTACTGCAAAAATGTCCATTATGAGACATGAAATTAAGCTGCGCGAACTGGCCTGAAGTTCAAAGCTGTGTGCATGATTCTGTTAAGCGGTTTTACTGTAGGAGAAAGGATATGACACAGTAATCAACAGCGCAAGCTCTCAACGCCAGATAACTCTGAAGGACATGTCCCAAAACTAGACCAAACTTAGGTATGCCTAAATAAGAGTGCACGGAACAACAAGGAAACACACAGAAGAATGGACGGACACAGGCGCTCAATAACAACTGAAATTTTATTTCGGAGCACAACACATATAAACATGCACAAAGGTGTGAAGCCAAGGTGATGCTGTGCGATCACCGAAAACAGTCTATAGTAATCGCCCTGGCTCCACCTCTTTATGCATGTTTATATATGTTTTGCTCGGTAATAAAATTTCAGTTGTTGTTGTTCGTCTCACAAATTATCTGAAGCACTGCAAAAGGCAGAGGAGTCCTTGCGATTGTGCTCCGAAGTGCCTCTCGCCCCTGCACACTATAATAGAGAATTGTGCTTTTATACTGTTGCCCCCGCCAATTTGGCGGCAAGAGCCGCGTAGGAGCACAATTGCCTATTGCAGTGTGCGTGATCCTGATTACACTGGGGTGCCTCTGCCTTTCGCAGTGCTGCAAGCATCTTGTGAGACGAAGTATAGTCAGCGGCAGTGTCCATCCATTCTGTGTGTTTCCGTGTTGTTCCTTGCGCTGTTCTTTAAGAATGCAGTACCCACTAGCCCGGCATCTCGCACTTGCAAACTTGGGTAACCACGAATATTGATTACGTAAGTGCCATAAGAAGTCAATTGTTACGAGTTTAGTTAACCACCAAATTAGCTTGAATAAACTGTATCCTGATGTAAACAACTGCAATTTGAAACCACCTCAATATCACAAAAAGCAGTTTTAAAACTTCTGGTTCAACTTCGCTGAAACACATGCTTTACGTATGCATGGGTGGTCACTCAAATGCAGTCACGCCTGCTGATCATAGAGATTGGGACCACTCGAACCTCGGACTTAACACTGTGCTCACTATTGCGACGCATGCTGATTAAACGAGTACCGGCTTAAACCCACAATAAGGGAAGCAAAAAGTTTGAAAAATGGAACTTACAAGCACCATGCGCCGGTTTAAGTTGACCGCTGCCGCCGCACCTGCTGCTGTCGCCCATCATTGACATGCGTAATGGAGTCCGAAGCTGGTACGTGGCTCCACCGCAGCAGCAGCAACCTTTCAAGTCCATAGTTGTTCTCAACGCTGGCTCAGCGAATCTGCTAACGTGATCTCTCCTCCGCTGCTGCTTTTGGGCAGCCCAAGACTGTTGCAGCACTAGAAGATGCGTACCTCTTGCTTTATCCAAGCTCCACGTCGTCGCTGATTGCAGAGTCGTCGTGAGCTGTGCCCTTAACAGAATTCTGCCGCGTCAGTTAATTTAAGATTACGTCTTTACAGGGGGTAGTTCCGTGCAGTGACAACGAAGGACTTTGCTCGCACATATCTATTTGTATGTTGAGTATGATACAAATATTTACAACTCAAGGGCAGTGCAGCCCATAGGCATAAGACTGAGACCACTCGATGCTTCCGCGTCCGAACAGGACATCGCTTCTGCTGGAATGACTCGTGACCCCACGTAGCCTTGAGAAGAGTATGTGTTCAGAGCCACCATGTGCTCGCCGTCGAAAAGAGGCACGCATTTTGGGCTCCCTGGGACCTGTCATATTGTTCACAATGAAGTATTGTGTACCCCGCCTATGCACTGTGGAAGCTACAGCCAAACTGGTTTCCGAAAGTCTGGCGAAAAATGACTTCATGCTGTGAAGAAAAGAATTCTGGGGAGCAGCAGGTTCTTCTGATCGTTCCTTACCCCACCTCCATCATTGGCGCTTGAGATTCAGTGTCCAAAATTTTGATGTTCACTGAAGGGGCAAGCTTATCAGGACAAAAGAGCGTGCGTCACCTTTGCGCTGTGTCATACGGCGAGCGAAGGAATCAATGCCCAGTTTCCTGAATTCTCGGAACTAGAAAGGGTAAGTGACCACGTGCGAGTATCACAGGTTGTACGTGGCTCCGCAGCCAGCTAGCTGATCTTTTGTAAGTTTTCCACTCAACTTATGCTCGAAGGCATGGTGTCGCACAATGCTGCTGCAAACACGTCTGTGCTGCATTGAAAAACGCGAAGTGCCTGGTGTGCGGCGTGGTGGAAAACATGCATGCGTCGTGTTTCATCACAAAAGCGCCGGAGAAGTGGCGATTGGAACCACCCGACAGCCTAGTGCAGCAAGTACGAAACACGCCGAAGCACTGCGAAAAAAAGGAGCCCTGGTAAACTAACAACAATAGAGCTAGCTCTTGGGGCAGTTTGTGCACCTTAAAATTAAAAGAACCTGCTAAAATCGGAACGAATGAAAAAATTATGAATGATGACATACAAAAATAACGTCTCCTGCAATATTAATACAGAGCACGATGACACGGTGTACGCATTGTGTTTTCTTCACTTTCCAAACTGATTAGCCTATTTTTGAAAATTAAAAAAAAAAGGAATGAAGAAGAGAGCATGTGTGTAGAACAGTAAGATCAAGCAAATGAAAACCTTGGTCGAGGCAAGAAGAGTCATTTACCGCATTCCGACGGCCCGTGGAAAAGTGCATTTATAGGACAGAGAGGCAGGTAGGTCGTTTGCAGAAACATAAAAACTCTCTAAAAGAGGAGACCCAGGAATATACAGGGCGTTGCACAATTACTAGCGCGCTGTAGAATGCTCCTCGAAACTAAACCGCAAAATCCTCGCAGCTAAAATTTCGCACAGAAATGGAATTTGCCGTTGGTATTTTTAATAATAAAGTTGTTTGGCGTACTTGCCTGATTCGATCAGAAGTCGAATGTTCCCATAATATGCGGCGGCTGCGATGCAAGACAAGCCACTGCCTCAGCGATAGCACCGGCATTGCCGCCGCATACAATGGGAACATCCGACTTCTGATCGAATCAGGCAAGAACCATACCATCGACAAAATGCCATTTCTGCCCGAAATTTGGGCTATATATATATATATATATAATATGCACCATATTATGCCACGCTTTCCAGCTATATATATATATATATATATATATATATATATATATATATATATATATATATATATATATATATATATATACATATACAATGGACCATATTACGTCACGCTTTCCGGTCTCCCACTATCTTCCTAACATCACATAACTTCATCTGCAGCGCCTCGAGGATGCCATCCAACCATCGCGTTCGCTGCCTACCCCTTCTCCGGTGACCCTCAAACTTTCCCAACATCAAATCTTTCTCCAGCGACTCCTCTCTTCTCATCAGATGACCAAAGTAGCTGAGCTTTAACTTTAGAATTTGACCCTCCAATGAGCAGTCAGGGTTTATGGTCGACAATATCGACTGATTTGATCTTCTGGCCGTCCAAGGAACTCTTAAGAGTCTCCGCCAGCACCACAATTCAAACGCGTCAGTTCTTCGGCGGTCAGCCTTCTTCACAGTCCAACTCTCGCATCCATACACCACAACTGGAAAGACCATAGCACGAGTTATACGGATCTTGGTTGGCAGTGTAATGTCTCTGCTCTTTACTAGGCGGTCAAGGCTAGCCATGGCTCTCTTGCCCAGAAGCAGGCGTCTCCCAATTTCATGGCTGCAGTCTCTTTCCGGGGTAATCGTAGAGCCCAAAAAGAGAAATATGTCACAGCTTCCACTTCTTGTCTCTTGATGCTCCAGGACTTGATAGAGGCAGACGCCATGATCTTTGTCTTTTTAATGTTCAGTTTAAGCATATATATATATATATATATATATATATTATACACACGTGTGTGTGTGTCCATTTGTAAACTAAGAATGTCCGACTGACATACTTTCCGCGGTACAGTAAATGAGAGTGAAGAAATCCTTATTTTCAGTGTAGCTGGTCGCATTCAACAAAAAACGAGTAGAAAGAATCAACTTTTGATGAAAGTTGTCCTCGAGTGTCACAGCTTTCAGCTGCCCACCAGCCTGCCTCTAGTTAACGCTATAAAATTAAATAATTTCAAGCCAGCATGACACCAAAGCTGTAGACGCGATAGCGCCTTTAACACGGCGTTTTCATTCCGCGAAATCTTGCCGTTAAGAGACGCAGAGTTTCGCAATGTGATTAACGCCTTTAGTTTGCTTTGTTTGGAGGAACGGAAGGTGCTGTATCTGCCTCCCTTCTCGGTGAACGGCGAACTTTAAAATGAAAGGCATAAAACCGAAGGTAGAGCCGCCCAAATCTTTAAATGGCGTGCGCATGACGACCTCCTTTTCTATGCTCCTGCGCCTTAATAAGGACAATACTTGCCAGATGATCAAGATTACGCAAGAGCTTGGTGAGCCATTTCTTATACTTGACTTTTCGCAGGTTAGCTGCTCTGTAACACTCAGAATTACAGAAAGTACTGCCGTCACGAACGTCAGTTAAGATTTCGGCAGCTGTACATAGGTCGTTGGTTCCAATCTCTGTCGCAAACTAACCTTCAACATGACTAGCAGATGGATGCTAAATGTGACGCGAAAAGGGTATGACACCACCCTGGAAGCTGTATAAGGAATCGATTTTATCAAGATTTTAATATAACACAGAGCATATATTTTTCCACGAGTTGCGAGTTTCGGCGACGACCATGGCAATGGCGATGCCTTTTCGGCCGAACGAGCTGTATGCGCTTCAGGTAAAATCAAATATGTGCATAATTTTGTTGCTTAACACAACCAGCACCTCTTTCTCTCTTTTCTTTTAATCCACCTTCCTTCGAAGCTTCTCAAGCTTCCCCTTACGGTGTGGTTCAGGATTCTACCAAGAAGTGTGACAGATACTGTGCCTTTTCTTACCTTTAAGCAGCTTAGGAAATACGTTTGCAGAACGGCCCGTGACAGTTCGCTATGCAGTCGGAGTGGCTCCACTATAAGCCTGAAACAGGCTGTGCACTGCCAGAGCATTACTCCCACAAGCAAAGCAAAAGTATCTGCTGTTTCATTACAATTTAGAAGCAGTTTTGCAGTCATTACGTCACCCCATAGAAACCAGGACACACCTGCAGCTTGCAGTTCCTGACTGGGGAGAGTAAACATGGAGAGGGACCCAAACGCCGCGAGAGAAAAACGGTGGCGAAGGTGGCACAAAAGGCGTCCCCTCTCTGAAAGCGACAGTACAGGAACAAGACATGATGGGACAGAATGCTGCACAAGCGCCCCATCGTGACATGTGCCCAAACTATTCACACCGCTGTCTAAGGGGTACGAACACACACACAAACACATGTGCACAAACGCTGGTAGAGAGGGTAAGTAGGGTTGCAGTAGGGTGCAAGTTTCCTAAGAGGGGGTAAGTGAATAGGGACCTGCTTCCAGCAGGTGCAAAGTTACCCCCAAGGCCTTCTAAAGGGGGTAAAGGACCATGCTATGCCCTTTTTACCCCTTTCGCACACCCTTTTTTGTACGAAACTCCAGCGTGACGTAGAAAATTAAGTGACTCATAGGATACGGCGGCGCGCCTGTCTTTTTAAGTGGTGTCGTCGTATCCGCGGCAAAGTATCGTTTGATTTGTCCTTATTCAATTTATTCTCTCTCCCCCCCCCCCCCCCCCCCCCCCTTCCCGCTGCGTCTTGATACGCCTCTCATACTTGGTAAGCACTGCAAGCTTCTGTGGGCACCGTGGAGTCGTGGACGTATCGTGGTGCAACCGAACGACGAGCACAGTCGTTTTTTTTTTTTTCTCTCTTTTTAAGTACGACCGCATTTCTCGTGTCGTCAGGCTTCGGCGATATATTTTATTATTGAATTTCTTTTTCGTTGTGGCCCGCTGCATGGTAGCTGCGAGCATGACAGCGAGCAGTTCCAAATCGAATTTCTTCCGGGACGAGTACGTGCCCTTCTGCGCCCCAAACACGGGTTCCACTGGCTCGCTGCGCTAACGGCCTGCCAAGGCGACTACTGGCTCGAAGTGCTGGCGCTCTGATATACGTCCGTCGGCGCTCGGGCGCCTCTGGCGTATGAGTAGATCGGCCGCTCCATTACGCGCTAACCGGATTCGGTCGTCCGGGTCTCACTTTGGGGACGCCGCGGGTCGCTTTGGCGCCATCTTGCACGCCCGGGCTGGACCAGTTTGCCTATTCTGTGATTTCAGTTCTTGCTGTGCGTTATTGACGGGCTCAGTACCGACACTTGAACTGAAGTACTGATGGCACCGCCAGAAAGCTGCTGTTTTCAGCTCAGTACAGTGGCAGGCTCGAGTTACAAATTAGCTCTTGGCTTGCATTCGCTGCGTCTTGGTGATATGTGCACGTGGGCCGTGCGTTTCTGCCTTCTTTTTGTTCTGTAATTCCATTCTCAAAGCGACGCTGAATAACACAATTATGTACTGGAGGGCATTTCGTAACCAGGGGCGCGACTACAGCGATCACTGTGCAGGGAAAAAGATTAACGAATTAGTAAACACTCGTAGGATTGACGATGCCGGCGTTACACCTGTGGCGTTTCCGTCGTGGCGAACGCATGGGATTCTTAAATTACGACGGTAAATTCGCAGTAATAGCATATTTGACTGGTACTAAATTTTGGCGAAGCAGATATGGTAGGTCCCTTTTAAAACCATTTTTCGCGACCTCTACTCGTGAAAGTAGCTGGAAGACCAACTCTTCGTGAAAATCAAGCCATTTGCAGCAATCTGCGGTCTACGGGGGAGAGGTGCAGCGCAGTGTTATTATGTGTTGTGTGCAGGACACGAAGGAAAGGGAGCCATAGTCGCAGGCGGTAGTGATGGAAGCCAGGAAATTCACCAGGATATGATGGCCGATGCAGGTAGCCAGGCATTTTTTCTTTTTCTTTTTTAACGAAATCGCTGCCAAGCCAAAGGGAGCGGGAAGGAGAAGGATAACGGTTTTGGAGTGGAGAATGGGGCTAGGTGCACTCCTTCCCTCCTTTTATAGGCGCCTGTGATGGCTGCTAGGATTTTGTTGATTACGGTTATGGTGACTTCAGCAGCAGCAGCAGCACCGAGTTCTTCGTCACAGAATGGCTCACTCTCTCCGCTAGTGTACACGGGGCGAAGAAGCGTTTTTTTTTTTTTTTTTTCTTACGAAAGCGCGGCAGCGGATACGAAAACGCAAAGCACGAATACCTGTCTATGAACACTGCATCAGGATACATGCATATATCCGGTCTCGCATTACAGGCTTCAACTTTTCGTTCTATGAAGTCGGCCGTTTGGCCTAGTCCCGCGGAGCAGGTAGCCGAGGGAGAGGAATGGGGGAAAGGAGGGTGTCGTATAGTAGAGTAGCGCTGAGCAACACTCGCCTCGGAGAATTGCTGCTATTCCCGTTCGCCGCATTCCTCGCACCTGGATACATGCGGTAACGGAAAGCGCGCATGGCGCAACACGAGGCTGCTTCTCCTCGACCGCGTGGGCGGAAGGCATCGGCGGTTGGTCGGCTGCCGAGGCGTCGTGGCGATGGCGGCGGAACTTGGGCAACCACCGCGAGACAGCTCGCCCCGTTTATTTCCATTGACGTCGGCGGAGGCGCACGCGACCGCGTAGCCATAAAGCCCCTTGATACGTAGCCAGAGCGGCCCGCCCGCTCTCCCGCGTGTCTATCTCTCTCTCCAGTCCTCCTGCGACTGATCCTGCGGTGCCTGTCAAACGGTCTGCTTGGCCTCCATCATGGCCTACCTCAACTCAGTTAATGGAAAGCTGAACTTGCTTAGTTCGGAAACGGACATTTTGCTATTGCCAAGTTGTTTGTGTGTTCTGCAGGGCCCAAGTTTTTTCGTTTTTTCGAAAAAAATCAATTTCTTCCTGCTGCAAAACTTGGAACTTACTGCTATGAGTTGGTCACCCCGCGGGGTTGCGCAGTGGTTACGGCGCTCGACTACTGTTCCCAAGGACGCGGGATCGAATCCCGGCCTCGGCGGCCGCTTTTCGGTGTAGGCGATAAGCTATAGGCGCCCGTGTGCCTTGCGATGTCAGTGCACGTTAAAGAACCCCAGGTGGTCGAAATTTCCGGAATCCTCCACTACGGCGTCTCTCATAGCCTAAGCTGCATTGGGACGCTAAACCCCACAAATCAACCTGCTATGAGTTGGAATTTCTTCTAGCTACAAACGCTGCTACAAGAAGCCATGTCAGTTCCACCGCTTCTTTCCTCCCTGGGGAGGAGGAGCAAAGACTGTGTGTGTGGCATCCGTGAGAAGAGGCGCAGAAACAGCAGCAGGCTCTCTTCCCGCTGCCGCCGGCGGCAGTGGTGCTGCGCTAAGAATATCTGCTCCGCCGTCGTCTCTCCTCGGCCGGCCGGCTGCGTGGCATTGCGTCTTCCGGGGGGTGGGTGCATCGCACCGGGCAAGGAACGCGCGCACCTGCATCGCCGCTGCGCCGAGAGAAACGCCAGAGAGCGCGCGGCGTACCATGCATTTACGGAGGCGGCGGCACGCACTCTGCAACTCTTCCTGACTGGCTTGCTGGCTGCGCCTGTGAAGGCTCCGACGCGACGTCCTTCTTTTCCTGTCTCGCTCTGCGCCGGCCTTTTCTTTTCCGAGAGACGTCAGCTGTTGTGGGAGTAACGAGACCCTGTAGCTACACTCGCTGCGGTTTAGATTTTGTGAATGAGCCTGCAACGGCTACTCAACTTTTCCGCATGTTTATATGAATGAGCGAAGCACCGTTAGCTGGAGTCTGTCCCGCTTGTTTCCGCCGTTTTTACCAACGTGCATATTGATTTTTAGTGCAGTTTCTATACCGGATAGAGACACAAAAATAAAATGCACTGATGGACGGTACATGTTGACTGTCGCGTCGGCTTAGTCCGTTATACATAGTAGCACGGGCAGAGGCAAATTATTTTTAATTATTTTTTGGGTGGCCTTACCAAAGAATATGTCGTGTCGGCTTCGGTCTTCGAGTCGCTACGCTCACGACGAGGAGAACGCGAAAACCTTTGCTTACGTTTCGAAAAGATTGAATTTTATCGCTTGATTTGGGTGAAAGGTTTCGTTAACTTCAGTGGTCTCCCCTCTGCCCCCTCGTCATTTTTCGTCGCTGCGCCGTGACCGTAGCCGTGACTGACATTGCGTCACGCGTGGGGTCGAGCGGCACAGTGAACCCTGACCCACGCCCCTTGATCAGTTGGCTGCGCCCGGCCATTCCGACGCTGTCAACAAAAGGAAATTACTGTGTCACTTGAAGTGCTTATATGCTTTAATTTCAAAAGCACAGGAGGGATATTTTTGTCCAATTCCCAATTTTGGTGGGCCACCACCAAAATTTGGGAGTGGACCAATTTTGACTGAACTTTTCGTTTGGCCCGCGATTTTTCCGGTGCTTCATCCGCGGGCCAACTCGAAATTTCGAGTGTACCACCAAATTATGGATGTGGAGTGTGTGCGTGCGTGCGTGCGTGCGTGCGTGCGTGCGTGTGTGTGTGTGTGTGTGTGTGTGTGTGTGTGTGTGTGTGTGTGTGTGTGTGTGTGTGTGTGTGTGTGTGTGTGTGTGTGTGTGTGTGTGTGTGTGTGTGTGTGTGTGTTTGCGCACACGAAAAATGCATGCTGAAGCTAGTCACTTTTCGTAGCGGAGTTTCCCAACTGGTACATGTGCTCTACATCCTCTACATGTGCTCTGAGCTCCAGCCACCCCGAAATTTGCAACTAACCAACATAGAGCGATGGGAGATCGCGGTGTCCAGCTCGGACCTAGCTGCACAAAAGGAGCTGGTGGGCTGGGCTCTAAGAGTCGCTGAGAGCCACAAGCTCCCGGCCACCCTACGCGATATCGAGCCGACCCATCAAAACAATCAATAAGGCTGAAGATTCAATAAACGTTTTCACCACCACCACCACCACCACCCAACTGGCATGGTTAAAAAGCTGTGCGTTACATCGTCTGCATAGCGGTGATCTCGCTGCATGAGTGGTTTGTCGTCTGCATGCCCCTATCGAGTCATTCTCACGGGCACACGCAGACGACAAAAATAATAATAATAAAAAAATAAAACGACACAGCCTAAGCTTTATCTTAATTTTTTGTTTTAATAAAGACACAAATTGGCGTACGCGCAATGATTACCACGATTCCGTTTGTGCATTTTATGGCTGCTCTTCGCCCGTGGCCGCGACACTTGCGCGACCCACCTGGATCATTCATTCATTCATTCATTCATTCATTCATTCATTCATTCATTCATTCATTCATTCATTCATTCATTCGTAAATCTTTATTCATAATGATGACCGATCAGGCCCAAGGGCATTTCGTTTCGCAGCAGTGTCGAGAGGTGGCGCTCCAACTTGACTCTTCTCTTTCTGCAAGGAGGATAGGGAAACGAGAAAAGCGTATTCAAACGGCCCAAAGCTGCGTCAGCAAGGAAACGGGAGCGGAGCGAGAGAGTACAATGCGAATCTGAGCCCCGGACGCGGGCTCAGCGCTCTTGTAGCAAAATGGGCCTATGCCTAATGCATTGCAGCCCGTCAGAGTCGGCGCTCCTCTCTTATTTTGCTCCGTGGCCGCTAGCAACCACGTGCGAGTCATGCAGTAGTTGCCCGCATCCGCACATATAGTGCATGATGGAGACTGAAAGCGATGTCGGATGTGTTCGGCAGGCTTGTACAAGTAGATATAGGCCTAATAATTTCATGTGCGCCTGGACCGGAGACAGTGGCTTAGTTATGTATTCCCTCATTTTACGATGTTCAGAGAAACACGTTTCCAGGATTACGTTCCTTTTTTTCTCGCAGAGAACTGATTTTCGGGAAGAAGAGGGATGCGGATGTGTGCGCGCTTGATTCAGAATATGTTTCCATATTACGGAGAAGAATTTAGGCTTCACTTCATGTCTGCTGACTTCTGCGTTGCTCTGGGCTGGCTGTCGCGATGTGGTTTAATACCAGCGTCTCAGATATTCACCGTGTTATTTCTCTGTTGAAAAATGAAAGCGAAATATCGCTTGAAGCCTAGGTTTCAGTGCCCACAGGGATGAAATAATTTGCGCAATTCGGTATAAACCTCCATTGTTGCTATTCGCATCTGTTCGCCATGGAGAAAGAAGTGGGGCCCGACATATTCCCTGCGTGGCCCCGTTTACCGCTCTTGAAGTGTATCAGCGACGAGGTGCGGCTCACGTAATAACTGCGGCCTCCTGCAGGGACCGGCGCTAGCTGGCCGGTCGCGCAGAATTGTCAAGCTCCTCCTACGCATCCAACGGCAACAGTGCGACTCGATCGAACCATATCTCGCTGATGACTTATCATCACTGTGCGAACGCGACAGTGACGAAACGCGCTCGCGATGCGCCGTCCGGGTATCGGTATATACCTACCGCATCTACGGCTGCACGTCGCGCCTGCCGTATTCTTTGCAGTAATACAGAGAATCCCCGTTAAGAGCTGTTTTGTTCCACTTTTCTTTTCTGCCATTTTATTCTCACTCTACAGTGTCGCGTTAAAGGGGCTGAAGACGGACCAAAAGATGGGAATTAAGTCATCCTGGTATTGCACGGATTGAGCGTGCTCAATACCTGCCGACCTCCCGATTCGCCTGGTCGACTCCCTATTATCGACTGAGCTTTCCGATTGTCTGCCCTAAATCTCCCAATAAATGGCCTCCGCCCGCGCTAGAATGGTTGCGGTGTCCGGTATCCAGACGGGGTTGTGGTACACACGTTGGCCTTCGATTCCGAAGAAGTATTGCCTTGCGGCGCTTAGGCTGTAGCTCGTCGCCTCCCACCACTTCCAGGAAGTTCAGGAAGACCAGCTTCCACTGTTGCCAAGGTACTGCAGGTTCGCCTGTGTGGTATCGCGAAGTGTTATCAAAGCTGCGGAGCTACCTCGCCCCAGCCACGCTCTCTCCGCTCACCCTTGCCACTGTGACAAGGTGGCTTATTAAAGCGCGCTGCGCCAGCCACCGCAGCGCATTTCCTTCGTTTCCGTTATGACGGAATAAAGCCGTTCCTGTCTGCGCTATGCTGCCTCAGTTGTCTTGCCTAAAACACGACAGCCTGACGTAGACAGCAACGGTAGGGGTGCCGAGGAGGATCCGCTCG
Source organism: Amblyomma maculatum (assembly GCF_055883805.1). Lineage (NCBI taxonomy): Eukaryota > Metazoa > Arthropoda > Arachnida > Ixodida > Ixodidae > Amblyomma > Amblyomma maculatum. The sequence goes on from NC_139345.1 coordinate 98,767,834, forward strand.
ACATGATGGCGAAAGTACAGTTTTCCGAACAGAAAACTATGCTCGAGTCCTCGTCGCCATTCTGTGGTATCCGGGGCTCGGTTGCTATTGATTACTGATTGCGAGGTCGTGGGTTAAAATCTGGCTTCTGCTGCGCATCTCGACGAAGGATTCAGATTGCAGAAAATACTCATGTACAGCAATCTTTGGATTCACACGCCGGTCCTAATCGGACAATTAACAGAGTATACTGTGGGGCCAGTTGGCCAGACATGGTTCATTAATCGGACATCTTGGCGATAAGCTGCGCGTCACGTTGCCCGTGAGTGAGCGAGAGTGATTTTCCCGCATTTGTTTCTCCCACCATAACCGTTTACGATTTCGTTTCGTGCTCGTGCTTGCTATGCTGCCCGTCGCTTGCAACGATGCTTGCCAGTGTCTAGCAGCCCTAGGCGAACATAATATAGCACTTAGGAGAGGGCATAAAAAGCTCGGGGGAGGGGGAGGAGGAAGCAGACCGACACACCAAAGCAATAAAGGAGAGAACCAGCAGTGTAACTATTGTGTCTATTGTCCGAGTGCATTCCGAACACCGGCCGTGCGCCGTTTATCGAAAAGTGTCGCAAACACGCACATCTGAGCACACGCAGAGAAATCAGTCCGTTCAGTGGGGTACTCGGTACTGAGAGCGCGCACTGTTTTGGGACACGACCTCTGCTGCGCTCAAGAGCCGTTTATTTCTGGGACATTCAACTGCGCTCCGCGGCCCGGCGCACAACTGTGCCTCCTTATATTTTGTGCATTGCTGGCTGCAGGATGTGCCGTTGGCCGTCTCGTGTCCGCGTTCGAGACGTATTGTCTTTCTCGGCGTGCGTTCGTGCGTGTGTGCATAGGGGAGGGGGGGGGGGGGGGGGGGTTCGCGTCAATCAGAACGTTGCCCTAGCTTCTCTTGCGCCTGTCCCATTCTCTTTTTTGCGCACATTGACGGTTTGTCTGTCGTCTTGGATTTCGCCGCGCCGTCACCGTCTGGGCGGGCGTCTCGTTTTTTCTATGTTGCTGCTCCGCGTGAACTCCTCTTCTCTCTCTGCCAGCATCCCTCTTCTGCTCCCTCTCGCGTTGCGCGGGCTGACGTCGGTGGTTGTTTCCGCGGTGGGCGTTGCGGCGGTGCAAGCGGCAGTGGTGTATCGTGTTACGGAAAAGTGCTCTCGGGTAGCCCTGACGTAGCGCCCTTCTGCGCGTTCTTCTCTCTTCGCCCCCCCCCCCCCCCCCAATCCTCGCCAAATCCTCCCAGCGCATTCCATTGGTGCGCTTGGAACTGTGTGCGTCCCTTTGTTTCTTGATTTTGTTCTTCATCTTGCGCAGCTGGTTACCCTTGCATCTCCCCGTGTTGCAATTTACTTTTAGCGCGTTGCACGATTTCGACGGTTATATAGATTCACGGCGTCTTAATTGGCGATGCCGACCACTCAAGCTCTGGCTTGTTTGCCGGGATCGATCCGCGCGATCGCATCAAGCACAGTGCCGCGTAAAAACAAAAAAAAAAAAAAAAAGAAAAGAAAAAAAAAGAAGGAAACGCAATGGTATTGAGGGGGGGGGGGGGGGAGTTTCCTGTTTGCGCAAGGTATTTGTAGGTCTCTCACTGATTATTTTCCCCCTTTCTCTTTTCCGATGGTTTTGTCATAGACAATTTCTCTCGGTGAAGTGGCCTCCCTTCCCCATCGTTAAGTGGCGCTTTTGGTTTCCTGCTGTGCTTTCCTACATACCTGACAGTGCATGCGAGCATCGCACAGGTGGGCGATTGAGGAGCTGGTGGGCTTCGGGAGGCACTGACCTTTCTACTCACGGGGCGGATGTTTCGCTTTGACGGTAAGCCATCGCTGCGCGGTGGTTTAACTTTGCTACGCGCATTAGATTAGGAGCCCTCGTGCGTGTTCTTGAGACAATGTAGGAAGCCACGTAAAGCAAGGCGCCCGTGTGCTGTGCGATGTCAGTGCACGTTAAAGAACCCCAGGTGGTCGAAATTTCCGGAGTCCTCCACTACGGCGTCTCTCATAGCCTGAGTTGCTTTGGGACGTTAAACCCCACAAACCAACCAACCAACCAACCACGTACTACTTCTCCTACGCAATGTAGAAGTGACCCGAATTCGCCCAGCTTGCAGTTAGCAATTGTTATTACTTGTCGTACCTCATCGAGACAGCTGCGTGGGAAGGCAAAGAATAAATGGGCCATGGAACATCGCAGTAACACAGCGCGAGTGTTTAGTCCCCCCCTCCCCCCCTGTGGCCATGCGCAGGTCTATATAGCTAGCGCACATCAAGCCACCATCTGTTAAACACCGCACGAAAGTGCACGTAGTTGGCTATGTAGAGTAGCCTGCCGATGTATTGTTTCCCCCATGCGACGAAGGCGGTTCGAGGGATTTGTGGCGCAACACGCCATCCATTCACTTTGCTCAAACGAGATCAACCCAAAGGCCGCGTTTCCATGGGAACGAGCGAAGCCGCCCCGTATCCCCGCACGGTCTTTTAATAATAATAATAATTAAAAAAAAACTGTTTCCGCCGGGCAGTTTCGTGTCGTCGTCTCAACAAGAGCGGAAGAGAACTCGTTGCCCGACTTTTACGTTGCTTCTCACTTAATTGGACGAAGACACCGCATCACGAGGTGTCCCGTCCTCACTCTCTCGATCCTTCTCCTCGCGCTACACCACAACTTGCAGTACCCTGTTCCGCAAGGGCGTGAGGGTCGCTAGTGCCTCTGGCCTTCAAGGCCGTTCGTTCATTCATTCGCTCTCCTATGACATCGTCTCCGGGGCTTAGCTGTTCTCCACGGCTAGAACAGCAGCATACTCGTTGCGTGGGCGCTGACGACCCAATCTTGTTGTATCTGGACTTGTTGCCCGCCTAGCTGCTTTGTCTTATTATTTTTTTTCCCCTCGGGGTCTTACGCTTAACTTTCCTTATTTTTCCTTCTGCTTGCTTTTTATCGGAGCGTATCGTGATTGTGTGTACGCCCGCGAGCGAAAAGGGAAAGCGGATGGGCGGCTGTGATCAGGACGATTGGCGTCGGGATTGCCTCGCGGAAAAGCCGATGTCGCGAGGGGAGGGATGATTCCTGGAACGCGCTCGCGAGGATTTGGCGTGTCCCGCTGCTTATCCGCGGCGCCGTTTCTCCCTCGGTGGCGGGATGGGATCTGGGTTTGCTGATCGCGACTGGGTTGATCGTCGCGCCGGATAGATGACGGTGTATACAGCGGAGCTTCGGGATCTGCCGTGGGTGCGATGGAGATTATTGTCGATGCCGGCACTCGCATCGTAGCGCTGCGAGCTACATGAAGGCAGTCCGATGCCACTGTGGCGCAAAAGAATGGTCCGACGTTGCAGAAGAAGGGTCTCGATTTCCAATTTAATTTTGTAATGAATCCAGTGATTGCAGGAATGGATCAAAGGGGACAAGATAAAACCCGACAAAAGTTTTTTTTGCGCGCGGAAGTCATACTGAACCCATTTTCGTGGACAAAAAATGTTCCAGAAGTGCTTTAATTGGTTGGTTTCGTCATTTTAATGTGCCTTGTGATACTGTGTTTCTGACACACTTTTATTTTTAACAGCATAATTTTTTTTTTTTTTGCGGCTGCTCCATTGTTGTACATTATACGAAGGAAAATAAAATTTCACTTTATTTGATCATTGCTTTCTTACGTAAAACGTCTCTTTAGTTGGCAAGGGAGGCGTGGAAAGGGAGATATACTAAATATTCCCTTTCATTTCGGGACGTTCGCGATTCCATTTATTTCCTGGCCGAAATTCGGGTTGAAGCGCGTGCCACGTTCGCTTTCTCAAATTTGCATCGGCTTAAGGCTGACGCCACGGGCGATGTGTGCTGCAAACACAGCGGTGAGCGGCTGCTTCGGTCTCGCCCTCGCTTCGCACTGTGACGCGTGAAGGTCCCTTTTGGCGGCATCGCGCGGGTCTTCACCCCAAGTGGCTTACGTGAGTACCTACCGTGCTGCGCCGGGGCCTGCCGAGCGTGGCCCGCGTGCCGCAGCCTGCATGCATAGGGCGAGCGCGCGCGCATACCTTTGCCGAACGAGTGCCGCCGAGGTCGGCGTCTCTGACGTCAAGTTCCTGTCGCTGCTGCCTCTCTTCCCGGGGGGCCGCACGCCGCCGACGACGACGCGTTTGCATGGCCTGGATCCGAGCCGCGGCGGCTCACCGCCAACACACGCTGCTTGCGTTCATGACCCCCCCTCCCCTCCCTCTCTCTCTCTTCCCATGCCTTTCTCTGTTCAAACGAAGAGCCACCCGCGCACGATGATGTATGCGCGCTTTCTTTCACCTCCGAGGTCGATCACGCGGGCAGGGAGGAATCGAAGGCGGGACAGTAGGCGCTATGTCGCGACCCACTGTGCAGACTATTGTCTGTAAATTCCCGCACTACACGTTCGTTTTTTCCTCGTGAGTCTGTTCTGCGATGCCGTTTGGTAGCGCTGTCGATGTGGCCAACGAACCTTGCGAGTTTACTGGCTGGCTCGTTCTGATTCAAAAACCGTCATGAAAGGTAAGAAATTTCGAAGACCACGGAACGTGTCCATAAAGAAAACGGCCCGCTGCAGCAAAAATGCAACCCGTATAGGATTCGCACTTGGGTTGTTGCTTGAAAGATGGTCTTGCTGTCAAACACCTGCGCGTAGTAAAGAAGGCATTTTTGTGCATAGCGGTTCCTTGCATAACGACTGGGTGACCCCTTTCCGAAATGTTAAGCCACGTTCTAAGCAGTACCGCATGCAGATGCAGTGGCGATACATGCAACGTTTTTAAACATGAAATGTATATACGCTGTTCGTTTATGATGTCCGACTGCTGTGTCGGAGTATCCGGGTTCGATCCCGACCACCGGTCTGCGTTTCGGTGGAGGCGAAACAGTGAGGCTTCTGCGTGCTGTGCGATGTCTATGTACGTTAAAGATCCCCAAGTGGTCGAAATTACTCCGTAGCCCTCCACTATGGCTCCTCTTTCTCTCTTTCCACTTTCACTCTCACTCCCACCTTTCTTCCTTCCCTTACGGCGCGGTTCATTGGCCACGGAAAAAGTGTGACAGATACTGCACATTTCCTGTGAATCAATTATTATTCATAATTATTACTGCTCGTTTATATCTCGTGTGTACATGCATGCGCGCGCAGTGAGCGATAGAGATATTTAATACAGATTTAGACTTGGCTCTCGTTACACGTACCCCTTAGCCTTTTGATTCTTGGCACGCGTAATCGGTGCTTCGTCCTTCTTTGACGTTAGGTGTCCGTACGCCAAGCCTGAATTTGGGAAAAATCTCAGTGCGCAGCAGACAGTTCGTGTTAGTATAGAGGTCCGCTGCCATAAGCACACGGCTTATCTTACCTGCAGTAAAACGGGAACCTATAGGACCGCGTTTTACGGGGATTGATTTGAAACGAATAATCGATTTTCGATTTTGGTTGGCCGCACGTCAGCATCAGGGCACCGAGCGGTCACTCACGCAGATTAGAAGGTAGTGGTTCCCGCCGTCGACAATAGGCAACCCCACTCGCCAATGCTCCGGTGGCTTGCAGCACGGCTTGCTCATCCAACAGCTGGGACTATGGCCCGAAAACTGCATGGATCCGAAATATATAACTGATCCCTATTGAATGCGGCCTCGGGGCTATTTGGTGTTGGCAGTACACGAAATACAGGCAACAGTGAAGCCTGAGCTGTCGTTCTCCACTGTTGTCTTGCGTGTTTTTTTTTTTTTTTTTTTTTTTTCCCCGCTTTCTAGTGCTGCTTGGTTTATACCAAGCAGCACTAGAGGTTTGGGGTGCGACCTGATGCCGGTGAACACCTCCGGCAACGCACTCCCTCACCAGAACAGGAGTTGGCCACCCTGGTGCAGTAATTGGCCACAACCTCCTATGATAAGCTCCATAAAACCCCGGCCCTCAGTCACCAGCGGCTGCGGAACAACTGACCACGGCGGCGGTCAGACCTGTGACGCAGCAGGGGGTGCTAAGAAAGCCTGGCTCCGCTGGACAGGCCGCCATTGGAAACTGACCCTGGCAACGTTTAATGCTAGAACCCTTGCTAGTGAAGCTAGTTTAGCAGTGCTGTTAGAGGAACTAGAGGGCATGAAATGGGATGTCATAGGGCTTAGTGAGGTTAGGAGGCCGAATGAGGCATATACTGTACTGAAGGATGGGCATGTACTGTGTTATCGAGGTTTACCAGAGAGGCGACAACTAGGGGTAGGTTTTCTTGTCAATAAGTATATAGCGGGTAATATAGATGAATTCTATAGCATTAATGAGAGGGTTGCAGGCATCGTAATTAGGCTTAATAAGCGGTATAAACTGAAGGTTGTACAGGCCTATGCACCTACATGTAGTTATGATGACCAGGCAGTTGAAAGCTTCTATGAAGATGTAGAATCGGCAATGCAAAAAGTAAAGACGCAGTATACTGTACTAATGGGCGACTTCAATGCCAAGGTAGGGAAAAAACAGGCAGGAGACAAGGCAGTAGGTGACTATGGTATTGGTTCTAGGAATAGCAGGGGGGAGTTACTAGTTGAGTTTGCAGAGCGCAATAACTTACGAATCATGAATACCTTCTTCAGCAAACGGAAGAACCGGAAATGGACATGGAAAAGTCCTAACGGAGAGACTAAAAATGAAATCGACTTCATAATGTGTTCAACCCCCGCCATTGTGCAGGATGTAGAGGTAATCGGGAAAGTTCGATGTAGTGACCACAGGATGGTGAGGTCCCGAATTAGCCTAAATCTGAAGAAGGAACGCAATAGATTAGTAAGAAAGAAACCCATCAACGAATTAGCGGTGAGGGGGAGGGCAGAAGAGTTCAGGATCTCGCTACAGAATAGGTTTTCAGCTCTAACTGAGGATGGCGACATTACCCTAGAGGCAATGAACAATAATTTCAGAGATATCATTACTGAGTGCGCGGTAGAAGTAGGTGGTAGGATAGTTAGAGAGGATACCGGTAAGCTGTCCAAGGAGACGAAAGATTTGATTAAGAAACGGCAGAGTATGAAAGCTTCCAATCCAACAGACCAGATCGAATTGGCCGAGATATCAAAGCTAATCAATAAGCGCAAGGTGGCCGATATAAGGAAGTATAACATGGAGAAAATTGAGCATGCTGTAAAGAACGGGGGAAGCCTTAAAGCGGTAAAGAAGAAATTGGGCATAGGCAAAAACCAGATGTATGCGATAAAGGCGGAGTCACACTGCGGAAACAGTTGGTCAACTCTGTCCGTCAACAGCGTGTTCGCGCAGTGTTGGCGGCCCTGTCACATCGCGCCAACACGAACTATTGGGAAACGTGTCGTTGTCGCCCTCCAACAGCTGCCGCGAACTTGTTCTCCGACAGTTGGGCGACACCGTGTCACACCGCGGAAACTTGCTGCTCGTTGAGGCGCTGATGTCAGGAGCCGCCCATTTTGCTACTATTTCGCCCAAATTCATGCGCTATACACGTGCCTGTGAAAAATTCAATAGACAAAGAGGCTGTCCCAATTACTCTGAGCTTGCTTTAATGATGAACGAGGGCACTGTTATTGTGGGACCCTCGGTTCGGCTCTCACTCTGGTCGATCTCCTCAGGTCCCGTCCTGAGAAATGATGAGCAGTTTGGAGGAATAGGCAGAGGCTTACGGCATCTCTGCCGTGATTTATCTACATACTTACAGGAGTACAGGGAAGTCACATGAGAGGCATTTGTGAAGCCTCGACCGTGAGAACGCGAATCCGACAGACCACCACCTTGGCTTGCAACACAACACGAGTGGAATTCCTCGTCCGGACGTCGAGTCGGCGTTCTGACCGCACAACCATACAGCTCGCCCACGCGAGCTTCGCTGATCCAATCACATCATACGCCTTATCAATAATTAACCACTCGATTACAAATACACTTCTTCGTTTCACACACGCACGTTCGCACACAGTTTTCAAACATCCGCTCTCCGTGCTGACGCACCACTCATTCATTCGCCCATTTCTTCACATGCCCGCTCTCATTGTCGACGCACCACGCACTGCTGCTCGGTGTCCCGTGATCGCACTCTCTCGCATCAAAGCATGGACGCTGTATTTGCTGAGCACTAAGCCCATTTTAAAAAGAAAACACCACTACCAAAACAAGGTAAACACGGATGGCACGGCGCCAGCCACCGCGGCGCCGAATCGTCGGAGGGACGCTGCAGATGGGGGTTGTCAGTTTACATGTTCCCAGGCACACACACGGGACGCCCACGTTTGGTTCAAGGTTCACACAGCCGCCGCCAAGACGGGAATTCCCGGCGCAATAAGTCAGCCGGCGACGTTACGGCTGGCAGGCAGCAGCGCATATCATCGCCACCCGCGGGAGGCGCCGTTGCAGAAGCTCCGCGCCCTTGCCAACGGGTGAATGCGCTGCCTGCAAGACGCCACAACGGGGGAAATGGTTTGCATGGAAACTCTGCAAAAAAAGAAAACCGTATCTGCAAGTAGGAAATTCGCAGGAATGAGTAATCAGCTCAAATATGAGTACTTTTGGTTGGTCTGTTGTCGTCCGGAAATTCGCCCGGCCAGCGAACAGGCCGAACACCGTTGACGGACACTGTTTCCTGCTTGTTTTGGTTGCCAAACACTGTCACACCGAGGTAACACTGCAGCAACCTGTTTGGCTTCCCGACTGTTCGTGCGGTGTGACATGCTGTTGGGGAACAAGTTGGTTCGGAAACTTGTTGACGGCTTGTTTGGCAAACTTGTTTGGTTGAACACTGTCACACCGAGGCAACACTGCAGCAACCTGTTCGGCTTCCCTGCTGTTTCTGCGGTGTGACATGCTGTTGGGCAACAAGTTGGTTCGGAAACTTGTTGGCGGCTTGTTTGGAGAACTTGTTCGGTTGGTGTCGCTGTTGTGTTTCCGCAGTGTGACTCCGCCTTAAGGGACAAGGCGGGCAACGTCATCACTAATATGGACAAGATAGTCAAAGTAGCCGAGGAGTTCTATACAGATCTCTACAGTAGCCAAAGTAGTCAGGACCGTAATGAGATTGGCGGTAGGGAAAAACAGTCAGACGTTCCACCAGTGACGAAGGACGAGGTCAAGAAAGCACTAGATACTATGAAAAGAGGGAAATCAGCTGGAGAGGATCAGATAACTACAGACTTGCTGAAGGACGGGGGGGATATCGTGCTAGAAAAACTGGCCACCCTGTATACGCAGTGCCTGGTGTCATCGACGGTACCGGAAGCATGGAAGAATGCAAACATTATCCTCATTCACAAGAAAGGGGACTCTAAGGACCTTAAAAATTACAGACCAATCAGCTTACTGTCTGTTACGTATAAGGTATTTACTAAGGTAATCGCCAATAGAATCAGGACAACCTTAGACTGCAATCAAGCAAAGGATCAAGCAGGGTTTCGGAAACGGTACTCTACTATCGATCATATCCATACCATCAATCAGGTGATAGAAAAATGCTCGGAATATAACCAGCCCTTATACATAGCATTCATTGATTACGAAAAAGCATTTGACTCAGTTGAAACCTCGGCGGTGATGCAGGCATTGCGAAATCAGGGGGTAGACGAGCCGTACGTGAAAGTGCTGGAAGATATATATAGTGGCTGCACAGCAACCATAGTTCTACATAAAGAAAGCAAAAAAATTCCCATAAAGAAAGGTGTTAGGCAAGGAGACACAATCTCCCCAGTACTATTCACAGCTTGTTTAGAGGAAGTATTCAGAGACTTGGAATGGGAGCAGTTAGGGATAAGGGTAGATGGAGAATACCTCAGTAATCTGCGATTTGCTGATGACATTGCCTTGCTAAGCAACTCGGGGGATGAACTGCAAATAATGATTGATGACCTAGACAGAAAAAGTAGAATGGTAGGCTTGAAAATCAATATGCAGAAGACTAAGGTAATGTTCAACAGCCTCGGGAAGGAACAGCAGTTTACATTAGGTAGCGAAATACTGGAAATAGTAGGCGAATATGTCTACTTAGGACAGGTAGTAACCGCAGATCCAGACCATGAAAAGGAAATATCAAGAAGAATAAGATTGGGATGGAGCGCATTTGGCAAGCACTCGCAGATTATGACTAGCAGCTTACCGGTATCGCTCAAGAGGAAAGTATACAACAGTTGCATCTTGCCTGTACTCACCTATGGGGCTGAAACGTGGAGGCTAACCAAGAGAGTTCTACTTAAGTTGAGGACAACCCAGAGGGCTATGGAACGAAAAATGGTAGGGGTAACATTAAGAGATAGAAAGCGTGCAGAGTGGGTCAGAGAAATAACTCAAGTTAATGACATTCTAGTGGAAATTAAGAAGAAGAAATGGACATGGGCAGGACATGTAGTGCGAAGAGAGGATAACCGATGGTCGCTGAGGGTAACAAACTGGATTCCAAGGGAAGGAAAGCGTAGCAGGGGGAGGCAGAAAGTTAGGTGGGCGGATGAGATTAAGAAGTTCGCAGGGGTCAAGTGGATGCAGCTAGCACAGAACCGGGTTAAGTGGAGAAATATGGGAGAGGCCTTCGCCCTGCAGTGGGTATAATCAGGCTGATGATGATGATGATGATGATGGTTTATACCAGCGCGTTATTGGGAGCCGAGTGAGCTGTTAGGTAAGGTGACCCAGCCTAACCATGACTCCGACCGTTTATACGATTCGCGAATGTCGTCGCAGATGCTGGGCTGCCGACAAAGGAACATTGTGTGTAGTGCGTGAACCAACGCCCAAACGTCTCGGCCCTCGCGGAAAGTGGGTTCGGAGAACGGCGGCGGCACCTGTTGGGAAGCGCTGCGCGTGGTGCCTGGCGCGAAGCGGTGGCGGAGCGCGTTGTCTTGCGACTCACGCGCTGACTTTACGACCTGCTCTACTCCTTTTATCGCCCAGGTGGTTGACGCCTACGTAGAGAGAGCAGGACGCGTTCTCGAGCTGTTTTGCCTGCGCAAATAATACCGAGCTCGTAAGGCGACGCTCGATTGGGACCGGCTGGCGACGCCTGGGTATAGATTGAACGTAAAGCCAACCCGTGGATATCCAACTATGCGCTGTCGTAACCTTGGGGAGAACCAGAAACGACGTGTAGTGTCAGCTACGCGTGTCATTGTTTTTCCTAGGCTTTTCACGCCGCTTTCTGATCACCTTTCCCACCTTCGTCCTGTCAGAGACCGCGTACGATTAGGAACGATTCCACCGTCTGCCGTTCGACGAGCAGTACCGATACTTCACTGCTTGGCCTGCCATTAGGGAGTTCACAAGTGCGAGATTCTCGAAAACAGCGCAGCGTATGACACGCGGGCACACAGGTGGAAAAGACAGCGCCGTGTCCTGTCTTTTTCACCTGTGTGTCCGTATGTCGTACGTAGCGCTGTTTTTGAGAATGCCATTAGGGAGTTTATGTGAAGCGTGCACCCTTGATGCACACTGTATCTACGCATGGGATATGAGCGAAGGTGTTATAACAACATGGCGCCGTCCCAAAATAAAAATAAAAGACCTGTGACGCACCAAGTAGCATCCGAATTAGTGTGACTGGCTGATGCGTGCGCCCGATCGCAACCAAGGGACAGCTTGCAGTTAAAAGCGGGACGGAATAAACAAAACCGGAACTATATGGGAATGGGTTCTATTTCAGGAACTTCCGATCGTAGTCGTACCTGCCGTAGTCCAGTCATGGCTGAAACTGCGCGCTGGGCACGCGCGGTTTCACTGCACCGCGGTGTGTGCGGTGAAGCATCCTCAAAACGCGATGGGGCTGTTTTGCGAAGGGGCGCTATTGCTTTTATACTGCGTCCCACTGCGGAAAGAGTAGCGGAGGCACTTCCGATTTGGGAGTAATTATTCAACTTTCCCGACAGTGTGAGAAAAGCAAACCGCTTGTTGAAACCGGGAAGAACCGTCGTGTTCACTGGGGTTTCTCAACTGCAACCATCGGGCAGGTGTTTACCCTGTAAAATTACTGCCATATACAAACGGTTTGTGATTGTTTTTCAGTATCATTCGGTAATTAGAACATTTGGTTAATTAGAACGTTGGGCTAAATCGAAAATTTTTTTTCTGGTCAATGAAGGCAGAGTTTAGAGTGCTTGTTCATTTTTTTTTTTGCTCTCATTTACTGCAATTATTTCGTCACGAGAGTTGCTATTTCCTGATCAGCATTTCCGTTAGTGCAAGGCCTACTTACGGTTTTACTTCGCGTAAAGTAATTTAAAACGGTAACGATCGTTTAATTCAAACGAACACCGCTCCTGAAGCAAAACTAGCTTATAAAACGTACTTTCGAACCATATTATGTAGCGTCACGAATAACGCGGTGGAACGGACTTGAAATAATTCGTTACCGAAAACGCACCTTCTGAATTCGCACATTGAAGATATCTTATGCTAGTTTTCTTACGGTATTTTTAGCTCTATACAGTGCAACGTATTCTCCTCTGGAAGGAGCATTTCAGGGAAGAAAGCAGGTTTGACCCGATTTCATAAAGCTTTTTCATGATTCGAAAAAAAAAAGCTAGAAAATACGCAGTTTTGTTTGCACTTAGCGGTCTTCTTTTCCGTATCGTGTGCAGATAGACTTCCTTACGCTTGCGAATAGAAGAATGCTTACCGTCGTTATCTAGGTCGTTTTTGATTTGGTTGATGGGTTTTAGCACCCCAAACCTAATAGAGCTATGAGAGTTGCGGATTGTTCTTTATCTGCATGACCTTCCTTTGACACTGGGGTCGCGAAAATTCTTGAGGGTAATGCAGCTCCCGTTCTTCGTGTGGGGGTGGCAATGGTTGTGCCCTTGAGGATATATAGATATATATGGTCCATTAGTGAGGAAACTGCGGCTTACAAGACAAAACTAATAACAGAAAGCGACGCGCAGAGCGCTGATTCTATCAACCACCTTGCCCAGATGGATCCGTATCTATTATTCCGTCCGCCGCAGGCAGTCACTGCTACGATAGATAATAAGAGAGCTGCGGGTAATCGCAGCTTTGGCATATGAGATACACAGCTCATGGAGAAGGAATTGGGTTCTACATCTTTTTTTTTTTTTTTTTTTTTTTTTTTTTTTTTTTTTTTTGCCGCCTATGGACACGACGCATTCAGAGTTTTCAGTTTACTATCTCGTATATGGTATATGGTCGCAAGAGCGTTCCACGATCCGGGGCGTGGCGTAGTTTCATTGTGGCTGCTCCGGGAGTGTCATATGCACTTCCCTGAACCCACAATGGATTCATGTGCTTGACAGTTTGGTAAAACTGAAAAAGTTTTAACCCGCCGTGTCACGCGAAAGTGTGCTGGCACGTTTTATTGTTCATCGTCTTGTTTTGAATGTCCAAGTCGGCAATAAAAAAAAAAAAAAAAAGAAGGGGCGTGGCGTAGTTGGTAAAGCGCTTGGCTTGGGATCTAAGTGATGGAGGTTCAATTCCCGATGGAGACAAAGTTTATTAATTAAATTACTTTTAACTCTCGCTCTCGAAAGCGTCACACCCCTGCTGACAACCTTCTGTCGCCAACGATGAGGCATTAAAGATTTTCGCCTTAATACACGGAGCTTTCGCTTATGCCTCATGTAACTTTCAGCACAAACAACGTTTTTTTTTTTTTTTTTTTATGTTGCTCGGCGGCTGAGCAGTGTCTACGCCTGACAATTGGCGTTATGTCGCCACTCCAACTTGCATTCGTGTTTTCGTGCGTGCAGCTAAAAAGCACCGATCCGACACACGGAGTGAAGTCCTGTAATTTTCAGGCGTTTATCGTACGAAAGAGTCCATAGGCTATACTGAAAGTCTGTAAATTCTCCGGAACCGTCTACAACGACGTTATTATGAGTCGCTCTGGCATGCTAAGCCTTCCAAGCAAATTATCAAACAAACAGTAAAGTAACTAACCCCCCTCCCACCTTTGTTTCGATCCTTCCTGGGACATTTCGCCCGTGCACGTTTCAAGTGGTGAGATTTAACCTAACGACGTTTTAGTCCGCGCCTTTTACCGGCTTGTGTCGACGAGAAGGTGGAGTCGAGACTTTTTTCTTACGCACTCAGAATTGACTCGTAACGCACTTTAGTCGGCGCTCCTTAAATGCGCTTTTCTCTGGGGAGGCCTGTCTGCTTTCTTTCTTTTTTTTTTTTTTTGCAGTTTGTTCGTTAACTCTAGAGGTTGTGTGTGCTTGCGTCCTGACACGCGTGTATGTCTCTCTTCTTTCTCCTATAGGCACGGTGGTGAGCTGCGGCCGCTGCTCACGGTAGACGTGCCCGCCTGCCCGTGGATGACTGCCCCAGCACGGCGCCCGCCTTCCTCGGGTGAGCACAAAGGGGTAGCACCGCCGGCATCCATTCTCGAATGCCCCCGAGACCTCGTTACTCTCCCTGTCCGGCTCAAAGGTGGAAGAAGAAAGGCGCATCAAGAAAAGAAAGCTTAGGCGCTGTTGCGTCACGAGAACTCTTTCTGCCCTTATTTCTGTGGGCTATTTATAGTTGCGCCCTTTTACTATACGCCGGGTGCGTTTATGTGCACCCACTCTTTTTCTTCTTGCGACGTGTTGCGTGGGCCGGCCGCCCATCAGTTCGGGGAAAAAGGAGTCAGCGGAGCACTTCTCGTCACGCCACTGGAAAGAGGGAGTGGGAAACAAGAAGTCCCGCGTGGGCAGGTCCGAGAGGAGAACAGTGGAAGATAATGAATTTCTTTTCTGGCTCTCCTCTCAACCCGTCGCATGTAACATAGCTCAAGCGCAAGGTTGCTTGGCTCTTTTACGGAACTACAGGAACAGCAGTAAAAAGAGAGAAAGAAGAAGGGGGGGGGGGGGGGGGGCATTTCAGCGCTCTCCCTAATTGCCTTGCTGCTGTTTTTTTTTTGTGTGTGTTTGTGCGTGTTGATGAATTGTTAGCACGGGTGAAAGTTTGCTGTTCTCGGAACCTTGTTTTTACTCCGCAAGGCGTGATGCAAAGGAAGCACCGCGCTTTACGAGTTCGCGTTGTACGTAGGCTGCCGATTTTGCGTTGCCTAAAGCGTTGTTCTATAGCGTTTCAAACAAGACGTCCCAGAGTGAGAGTTGTGCACCTGGTGGGCGTGTGCAGTCTACTCCTGTAGGCGACCGCCGATGTTCCGCACACTTCTGAGCAGTCGGAACCACAGTCTCCGTATTCGCTGACCCTTGTTTACCGCTATGACTGGGGCATCTCGAGATCATTTTTCATAAACTTCGCCATCATTTCGGGCTGCGCTAAGCACTCACTGTTTCCGGCCCTCAGAAACTGCATACGTAATCGACAAAAAAAAAAAAAAAAATGTCGGAATTAAGACATGCGACGCCATTTTACAGGAGCTGTCAAAAGTAAGTGGAAGGCGTGTTTGTGAAAAACGTTTTATTTCTTAAAATCCAAAACCTGACGACGGTCAAGGTTTATTGGTACGCAGTGTAATTGATCTTTCAGCATATATTTATTCGAGGAAGCATGAAATTAATGAAGCGGATGAAATTTATGTGAATGCGATCGCCTTCTCGCAAGAAGTGTCCTCTCAACAGTTTACAACATGTGGATGTAGAGCATTTTCTTTCGTAACATTTACAACGATTGTTTATGCGCTTCTGTTGTGCGCAACCACTGTCTCTAACGAACTGCAATTCTAACTGTAGGATGCTCGTTGCGTAGAGTAGGATATTGCTCGTGTGCGAATTTCCTTTGTTCCCTATTCTTCTTGCCCTCCTTTGTGTTGTGAAAACGAAGCAGGAAGAGAAAGTTTACACGAGCGGTGTAACCGCTGCCACATTTATGAATAGATTAGAGCTGCGAAGAATGGAAACGACATTAGATTCGGAAGAAAAAAAAAATCTTTTAGTGGTATAAAGTTCGGGGGGGGGGGGGGGGGGAAACGAGCACGTGCGTGCCCTTACATACGCGTTTGCGGACTAGCGGGCGTCGTCGATTGCTGGTCTCGGTCTGTCGGATCTGCGACATTTTACGCCAGTTTGGTCGCGTCGCTGTTACGATATCTGGACCGCAGATGTCGCGTCCAGTGCCTGCTTTGACCTTTTCGGTGCTTCTCGTGCAGGTGTCGATTTAGAAGTATCGCGGGCTGTGCGTACCTCCGGATGTGTCTGCTATATGCCTCGTGCTTGCGTTGTTATGGGAAGTGTATACTATAATTTCAAGCGATTGGGGTAAGTCTTATTAACCACGCTGAGCTCTTCATTCTCAACGGCTCAAGAGGGAAATACAGTTTGCCAGCTGGGTGGGTATGGCGTTTAGAGGGCTGATTCCATTTAGAAAGCGGCACTTTCTTTAGTTCATTGTTCTGCGCCTCTTCTTCTTCTTCTTCTTCTTCTTCTTCTTCTTCTTCTTCTTCTTCTTCTTCTTCTTCTTCTTCTTCTTCTTCTTCTTCTTCTTCTTCTTCTTATTATTATTATTATTATTATTATTATTATTATTATTATTATTATTATTATTATTATTATTATTATTATTATTCACTATGACCGTCATAAACCTCTAAATTCCACGCCCTTCTTGCCTTGTTCCTCAAGGAAGAACAGAAAACAACCTTCATTAACTTGTTTCTTGCACTAAATTAGGTTCGTCAACAGGTCAAATCTATCTGTCCTCTGTATATGTGTGCCATTTTTGCTTGCTTAGCCTTGGAAGCCAATCTTTTAATGATGAATTGTGGGTTGAATCTAAAGTTCCGGAGCCGATAAGGTCCGGAGGCGATATGATGTACACTGTATGATACGATATGATTAGGGGCTGGAGTTTTCGGTTTTTATTTTCTGATAGTTCGGCTGACTTTTTTTTAGTGTTTATTTGCAAACACAACTTCCGCATATTTTTTCGGTTAATATTATTTTGTGCTGAATAAACATCGGTTTATTTCGGTGAGGTAAAGGCATCCGTGTGCAGTTAAAAATGACGTAGTGTACCTTTTGGATTTTTTCTCGCATTTTTTTATGCACTTCTATTTAATATACAATTTCTCATACATACAGCTAAGAACCTGGAAGAAAATGCTATTACCATGATGAAAATTAGCGTTAAGACAAAATGTATATGTAAAAGATAAATTCCTTTGACAACGGAGTAGCTGAAATATTACTTAGCATGATCACATTTTTGCGTAAGCCCAATCACTTAAAAAAACAAACGCGCTTCTCTCGGCTTGTGTCTGAGAAGTGTCACGTGGCAAGAAACTGGTGGGCACTGATCTCCACGATTTCCTGAATGCACTTGCGCTGCAAATTCTCTGGTCTGTCCTTCCCCCCCTCGAAGTGCCTGCCTTGCCGTAGGCGCCCATTCTCAAACGCTTGATATGTCGAGGGTCGGGAAGCACTGCTATTCTTTCCCCATTCGTGAGACAATGAACAATGCCTCAAAACCCTCAACCATTGTACTTATACCAACGATCCCACTGTTCCACATCATGCCTCTGGATTGAACACTGTTGTAATTTTCTCCCGTCATCGAGAGTTTGCAGAGTGCATGAAAAGGTACTGACCTTTTTCGGTTTAAACAGAAGTCTTTAAAATGCTTTCGGCGTATCTTTATTGGTTTTTTTCGGTTTAAACTGTGGCCAGTTTAAGGGAGGACGGTGTTCCGCCCTCCCTCAAACTGGCCACATTGGCTCCCCACGTTGGGCGCCAGTTGTGGGGTTTTGTACTAGGCCGTCGAGCCTCTTCTGAGGTCTAGGCCGCAAACACCGAGCTCCCGCGATCGCACACCACGGGCGAAAAGTCCAGCCCTTAGATATGATGTACACTGTAGTATGATGCACACTGTAGTGCAGGGATCCGGTTTAGTCCCGAGGACTTTGGTTTGCTTAGCGTGAAATCTAAGCCAACCTCTGTATATTTTGCGTGCCCGCCTGTGTGTGTGTGTGTGTGTGTGTGTGTGTGTGTGTGTGTGTGTGTGTGTGTGTGTGTGTGTGTGCGCGTGCGCGCGTGCGCGCGAGTGCGCGAGCGAGCGAGCGAGCGTCCACATTTCGGTTCTGCCGCGTACGACCACGTTCTATCGATATGGTAGATATCGCACAATACTTGCACTATAAAAAAACGGAAAAGCTATGTGGTCCGAGAAGGTCCCGCCACCCAGAGGGCGCAGTGGATATCACGCTTCCTTTTCATCGTGAATTTTCAGCGTGGCGGAATCTACTACACTGTAGCAGCTCCGTCAGAGGCCGCAAAGCTGCTGTCCCTGGTGAGCCGTGTGAAAACCCATTCGGTGAACGGGAATGAATACGTGCGTACGTGCGTTTGTGTAGAGGCGCGAGCCAGCCACGTGTACTTGTCATTTGCAGCTCCTTTTTGTGTCACGTCTCGCTCGTCATGGCTGGGGGCGCGCGTGGGCAGTCCGGCCGATCAGCGGGAGGGACGGCTGCGAGAGAAGGCGAGGTGTTCGCTGATATCGCGGCACTTTCTGTCGTTCTCGTGAAAAGTCGATCCAGCTGTCGGCATGGGGCTGGTATTTGGTTGTTAATTTTGCCAGAACCGTCGCATTTGCTCCGCGACGAGGAAGCCCTTCTTGTCCGATAAGGACGTAAAATCTTCCAGGTAACAACTAAAACTGCAGAGGTTGGGTTGTTTTATATAAGGAACCAGTGCCAAGCCCCATTGTTTGTACGAAAGAAAGTAAAAAGAAAAATACGTCCTTGTTGAGAAAATAACAAACAAGCAGCTAAATTATAGTCATTGGAGCTTGTTCATTTCATTTTTGCCCTTGATCAATAGGAAATTAGTTTTGTAATCATTTTACAGATGCATGGTGGATGTTCAGTCTTCCGTTTTCGGGGTTACTATATATCCTTCGCTATGGACGAGTGTGTCGCAACCTCTCAAGTGAACAAGCTTGTTAGGTGTTAGGCGGCATCTAATTAAGTGTCGCCGAAAGCAGAAGACTGTGCAGCCGCCGTTTTAGCTGGGTTAGTAGTCAAAAATTAGAAATTCGTGTTGCCGGACGCCACCTTTTGGTGCAGTGACGTCTCAGGTCTTAAAATTCCTCTTTCCGGCGTTGCGTGTAAAGCAAAGAAGGAACGCGAAGGTGCACTTTCCTACTCACATCAATATCACTTGTACATTTTGAACTTCTCCACTTTGACACATACACACCAGCATTCACTCGTAAGGTACCGCTATAACACGATTTTCAGGTTCCGGTTTCTCTCCCCAGCGCGTCCCTCCCGTTTTCCTTGCTGGGTGGCCTCACCATACAATATTTCTCTCCCACTATTCCCCGACTGGACTCGACAGCGTTTGCTAACTCGACTCGACCCATCGACTCCCCAACCGTACCCGATCAGCTTTTACACTAACCCAGTAATCGGTTTTCGACCCAGTAACTCAAATCAACCCGCTCCTGCCGGGTGCATGTAGATGCCGCTTTAGTGTGCTTGGCTGGCAAGTGGCGATGCGAAACAATGGGCATGAGAGCAAGTCTTGATTGAAGCGTATAGAGCTTTTTTTTTTTTCCCCCTTTGCGTAGCACCGAAAAGAAATCAGTTGAGACACGCGCCACGACCTTAATTCCCAATAGAAGTGCTCTTTTCATTCATCTTCATTGCAGACACCCACGCGCGACTCAGGTCTTTCTGCAAAAGCGCGACGTGGGTATTTCGACATAAACAGACACAAACACCGACGCCGTATTTTCAGCTGAATGGGAGCCTTGAAGCTGCCGCCTCAAAATGAAAGAGAAATCTGGGCCTTCTCGACTTCTTCCATGGCGAAATGTCGCCATGGCTGTCCCCACCGCTCTAACCTTTCATTCCTTCCACTTAACTATTCGCCTAACCAAGATCGTCCAATACACATGGTATAGTGTCTCGTTTCTCGGCGGGGACACTGGAACCGCGCCGTGCAGAAAGCGGAGAGAGAGTAGGTTAAAACGAGGAGGGACTGTGCCTCATTCCGAGCGCGTGGTGCTAGTGTGCACCGTGTACACCTGCCGCCGTAAACGGAAAGGGAAAGAAGAGAGAGAGAGAGAGAGAGAGAGAGAGAGAGAGAGAGAGAGAGAGAGAGAGAGAGAGAGAGAGAGAGAGAGATGACTCGTAGTAAGTCTTAACGGCGCGACGCCCGCCGTTTTTCCATCCCCCTCTGTGCGGCTGCTGCAGCCGCCGCTGTACAGGAGACTCGCCTGCTTGTGAACAATGGCCGGCGCTTGTCTGCGACGTCCTTGATGAAGCAGACTGCGCGTCTCGGCTCCTCGAGCTGCTGCCGCCTCCTGACGCCGCACTTGTGCAAGGTGGCGTCGGCGTCGTCATGTGCGCTTGAGCCGCGGCGTTGTGACACTGTCGGAATTGATACGCGCCCTTTCTCCGGCAACTGATACCGATGAAGACGACTCGCAGTCTGCCTGTGCGCGTGTGTGTGTACCCGTGCCTGGCGGCGATACATCCGCCGTCGGCCACGTCAGCACTTCGCCTCCTGTGCCTTCTCGAAAAACGGACACGTGTTTCTCACCACCTACCTATCTGCACAGGGAAGCCTGCTTTGTAGAGGGGGATAAACCTATTGTTCTTGCTTCCCCCCCCCCCCCCTCCCTCAGCTCTTTCTTTTTTTCCCCTTAATTGTCGTGTTCTCTCTCTCTGTCTCTCTCTCTCTCTCTCTCTCTCTCTCTTTTGTTCTTCTCTCGCAAGTACACGCGTGAGCCTATTGTGTACGGCGCATAGTGATAGGCGCTCGTTTATCGAGCTGGGACGTGTGGAAGTTTCCCCGCCAAGGCCTCGAGGAACTTCGGAGCGCTTCATCTGCTATTTACGGGAAGTTTGCCTCGTGTGCCGTCAGATGGCAGGCCTAGTCTGTCTCTGTCGGGGATGAGGTCTTCGTCTCGTTACAGTTATAAATCATCCGTTTTGATTACACAGTCGAACGCGTCTACAACGAACGCCTCTACAGCGAAGTGACCTGAGTAACGAATGATTTCGTAGGTCCCGGCCGCATTGCTACATTTCATATGTATGGTGAATGCCTCTACAACGAAGACCAGTACAACGAATTTTCCTATACAACGAAGAAATTTCGGCTTCCCCGACGGCTGAATCGCTCCTTTACAACGAGCACAAGTAGCGGCGCGGTCATTGCCCTCCGCAGTCGCCACTGGGTTACGGACCGCGTAGGGAACACCACTACAAGGACTGCTCCGGAAATTCCGAACTCCCGCAGTAGCCAAGGTAACCGCGCACCAACGCAAAAAAAAAAAAAAAAAGTGCGCAGAAAGAAATACCGACATGTTTGAAGAACGGCGCCAGAGTAGCCTGCCGGCAAAAAAAAAAAAAAAAACAAAACTAAAAGCACGACATTCGTCGCGCTCCCCTTCCGGATGTTGCGCTGAGTAGCAAGTTGCAGTGAGCCGTAGTAAACTTCGGTTAGCTGTTTACATGGAAGCCAACAGTGGCGACTTCAGTGAAAAAACGCCAAGCGAAGGAGCCGGTGTCTGCAGCGACGCATTTTGCCCCGATCCAATTGGTAGCCTACGAAAGGACGTATTCTTCGGACGGTAACACTTGTATTATTGTTAAAGTTTTTGTTGCTCTGAACATGCTTAACTTGCTCTATTGAGTGCGATATGGTCCGCTACTTTTACAACGAAGTGAGGTGTATAACGAACGATTTTACATGCCCCAAGCGCTTCGTTATAAAGGCGTTCGACTCTTGAATGCAGAAGTCTCAAATATATTTATATCACTGTGACATGTGCTCGCGGATAGTGTCCGTCCTTCCGTAACGCTTTCGTTACATGGGAGGCGTTAGCTGGCTGCTGACATGACCGAGCACTAACTGGATGTATGCCTTCGGGACATTACGTTTGGCAGCAGGTGCCAACTCGGGCCTCTCCTTTCACATGGGAGGGTGATATCAGATCCAACCTGCCAAGAACCTTGCATTCACGTTATTATTGGGCCACACAGGCACTTTTTATTCTTTATTGCATGGAAAAGCTTCCGTAAAAAAGGAACAACTCCACTTACTTAAACATGTCCATGTCTAAAGTTACCGGGCTGCTTAATACGAGCCCGTCATATCCCCAGCCCGACAATGCACAATCATCAGATCATCAAAAGTCTGGGAGACATACACATGCGTCTAGATACGGCATCCAGTTTGGAGGTTCTTCGCGTGCAGCATACACTTCTCACCAAAGCACACTGCTCCCGAAACACGGATTTGGACGATCTTGGTGGCTCTGCATGCCTGTCGATCATGCGGCTTTTCCAAAGGCCTAACAGTCCCATCAACACAAATAGATCGTAAGGCACGACAGAGTTTTTGTCAGGAGGCAAAAATCTAATTGTATAAGGCGTAATTTCAATGTCCTTTTTAAGAGTTCTTTGTAGTATGTCCCAAAAGAACATAGCATCACGGCTTATCAGGGGTTTTTGGACACCACTGTTCTAAAGCGTGTTAGGCAAAATGTGCATTCAGGTAGCTGCAAAAACGTTCTTTTTCAAATTACATACAGCGACGTTGCCTGTCAAGACATTTCTTCACAATAAGGAGATGTTTGTGCCCTGGTCGGTAAATTGTCGTCTCTGTAACGTGCCTGAGACAATTGATCATTGCTTTATTCTGTATTGGGCCACACAGGCACGTTCATACGGCTCGGTTAAAGCGGGACTTTATATGTTGGCTGGTAGCTTACGCTATCGCGTCATCGCGAAGGTGGGAGTGAAAACAGAGAGAAAGAGGTGCCGTAGTGGAGGGCTTCGGACCACCGCGCAATATAGGACATCTACATTTTGCAAAGTAAAATTGTTCGATAGCATGATCTAAGGAACTTCCAATAAACCGCGGTGGCTACTTTGAGTACCTTTTTGTTTTCAGGTCACGAATTACAAATCATGGCCGATGCAAAGCAGAGCGAAATTTCCGGTCCCTCCACTACGGCGCCTCTCAGGCTTTCATAGCCTGAGTCGCTTTGGGACGTTAAACACCATAAACTGAAACTGAACTGCATATATATATATATATATATATATATATATATATATATATATATATATATATATATATATATATATATATATATATATATATATATATATATATATGCAGTTCAGTTTCAGTTTATGGTATATATATATATATATATATATATATATATATATATATATATATATATGCAGTTCAGTTTCAGTTTATGGTGTTTAACGTCCCAAAGCGACTCAGGCTATGAAAGCCTGAGAGGCGCCGTAGTGGAGGGACCGGAAATTTCGACCGGGGGCTTTTTAGCGTGCACTGACATCGCACAGCACTTGGGCGCCTAGCATTTCGCCTCTTATATCACAAATGGCATGCATGTATACAAGTGCATATATCCCCCAAGGGAAAAATATATAACAGCTATATTTTACCGATACTTACCTGTGGGGAAGAATCTTAGAGGCTAAAGGAAAAGGTTTGACTAAATTTGGGCTGAAGCAGGGAGCTAAGAAAAGGAAAATGATTGATGTAAGATTAAGAGACGAAAAGCGAGTAGAGTGACTCATGGAACAAATGCGACTTTATGATAGTCGACATTAAGGTGAAGAAAGGGGCATGGACAGGACCTGTAATGCGAATGAAGGATAACCGGTGGTCGCTAAGGGCGCCAAATTTGTTGATTTCAAAGGGGAGGTAACTGCAGCACGGGGCGAGGTGGGCGGATGAGATTAGGAAGTTTTGGGGGTCATGCGAATGCAACTGGCACAGGGCAGAGTTAATTGGAGAGAGAGATGAGAGATGGGTATTTGTGCCGCGATGCTCGTATTAAAGCTGAAGTCACCGCGCATAACTTGTACCGAGGCTTAAAACCAGTGTAATTGATCAAGCGCTAGTTTCCACACTGGCACCTGCACTTCCTAACCGCTCCTTGGTGTCGTCATTTCTCACCAACCCTGCTGTCGCGACGTTCTCATGACCGCAGTGGCGATTGCCGCGATCAGTTTCTTCAGCAGAATTACGTTATCATCTAATCACTCGTGCTAAGTTTTCGCAATCTGGCCCCAAGGCAACCCGTCGTCGATGAGTAGTCTGTATGCCTCGTGGCGTTATGAGTGACGTAATTGCGCACGAACCGATCAGTGCCTGGCATTCTGGCCAGTCAACGTGGCGCCAATTATCATGACGTCATGCGTAACGTCACCCAGTTTTGTCCATTCAGCGCGGTTTGGCGCATGATAGCCGCAGTTGCTTAAGGGCCATGAGACCCCGTATAACTTTGCTCCTTGCGTGTTACGCCGACAATCCGACGCCGAACAAGTGGCTACGTAGCCTTATATCAGCTGCCAGCAGAAGCGTAGCTGGTTGGAGCTTAGCCGTCTTCGTTTGCTAGTAATTCGCGTTAAGTGAATGCGAATTCAGGAGCTTTCGCATAACTTTTGTTCATATTGCTACTGCTGGCGTCTCTTTTATACTTGCGCATTGCAGATGGGAAAGGCAATAGCTGTTGAAGGCCAGCGCTAATGACGGCTGCTTTGCGAACATATAGGGCGAAAGAACGGAATCATGTTTATATTTTTCTTTTGCCTTCTTGCTCGGAGGTGAACATTTTTTTGCCAATAGGCGACGGCGGCCAGATGTTTCATCATCTATCGAGGCAAGCTGGGCAATTCATGAACGCTTTTTCAGTCACGCGAGGTGAGGTGCGAGCTCAGCATTTATTTATATCGACCCGCAAGTGTTTCTTCGCGCTTATCGTCGCGGGTATAGGTGACGATAGCCTTCGCTGCCTGGTGTGAGGTGTATGGAGTGAGCGAATGACTAGCGGTAAACATCAGGGTGGGGATTATTTATTCCACTCCCGTTGTAATCAGTTTTCCCCATGGCCTGAAAGGATGGAGAAGAATGCAACGACACGCGCGGAATTGTAATGGAACCAGTGGAATAGAAACCCAAGTGCGGTCGCGCGGCTCATTTATTGGCTCGAACCAGCGATCAGGCGTGGCCCGTTGATATAACCGTGGAATGTAAGAAAGAATGGTTTCCTTATACGGGTCTAGCGCTTACAGTCGTACCCCGCCGCTGTGGCGCAGTGGTAAGACGCCCGACTACAGTGCCGGAGTACCCAGGTTCGATCCCGACCGCCGGCAGCTGCGTTTCGGTGGAGGCGAAACGAAGAGGCGCCTGTGTGTATGTGTGTCCGTGTCTATAGCGCACGTTAAAAATCCCCAGGTGGTCGAAATTCCCCCGTAGCCCTCCACTACGCCTCCTCTTTCTCTCTTTCCACTTACAGAAACAAGCGTGACAAATACTGCGCCTTTCCCTTCCTGTGAACCAGTTATTATTATTATTATTATTATTATTATTATTATTATTATTATTATTATTATTATTATTATTATTATTATTATTATTATTATTATTAGTCAGGCTCTTTCGTGAAGCGCCTTTAACTGGGATGTATGTGTCAGCTCTCATCCTTCGAGCAGTGCTATACAAAAACTTGTTTCTTTCTATGCGTCGATTTTGGATTGGAAACGTCGAAACTGCGCGCAGTGGGATGTCGGCCGCAGCCGATATTCTTCTGGGGAATTCATCATCATCATCATCATCATCATCATCGTCATCGTAGCATTGCGTGTCAAGGTGTCGACGAGACATATATGCTTCTACTGTCGTCGCATATCTATTATAGCGCTGTGCTCTGTAATTTTTGTCAAATTTCACGTGTTCTCAAGGTGAAGACGTGTATGCTCGTTGATCAGCTTTATAAAGACCGTTGATTGGGCTTCAGTGAGCAAGGAGTACTGCTCTTTTTGACGGGTAGTTTCGTAGTGATGCCAGGAATCGCATACTTTCGTAGCTCGCGAGCTTCGTGCTCTCCATTTAGATGGTAAATCAACCTTGTCTCGCGCGTGTGAAATCTACAGCGCTGCTTAACAGAAACCAGCAGATTGATGTCCTCCCATATAAGGTTGCCAACAATCGTCAGCCTAGACTTCTCTCATGTTTTTTTTTAATTGCTTCTGTCCCTTCCCTTGGCGACAGCGACAGTGTGAAAAATGGCTCGTTGCTCTTTCGTAAAGCATTCCTTGCGGATCACTGAAGTTTATTTTTTTATTTTTTTGCAGGCGTGTGGCATTTCGTGTAGTTTAATGCGACCGCTGTGTTGTGTTCGCACTGGATCTCCACCTTTCAGCGAGCAGAACACCTCATCTGCGCTGAAAATCGCCTCCAGCGCATGCGTGTTGATACCAACGTTTTTAAGCGCTATTGATTCCAGCGGTAGAACTGTAAGGTTGCGGACCGACCTGTGCACTTACTCGGTTTCTAGGCAGGCTAGAGAAAGACCATATATATATATATATATATATATATATATATATATATATATATATATATATATATATATATATATATATATATATATATATATATATATGTGTGTGTGGGGGGGGGGGGGGGGGCAAGAATGATGCCTTTTCACTTGTAAGCGCGCCTATGTGGTTGGGCGGTCTTTCGCATTTGATATATATAGGGTTAAAGAGCAGTGACACCCTCAGAAAACTTCCCCGAGATATCTAGTTCTCGTACAAAAGCTCGGACTGATCCCTCCTTTATTTTGTGTATATTTTGGCTTTCGCTTTTCTGTTGCATGGTGTATGTGTGAACGGCTATCTTCACTACGGGTGCTACAGTTTTGGAGTATGCGGTAGTGCGGAGGGCATGAATGAATAAATGCGGTTCATGGTGCTCTATCGTTCACCTCGCTTCAACTCCCGTCTTTCTCTCGTTGGCCGGTTAACTGGCAGGGGCCATGGAGAACAGTGTGGTGTCGGGGCCCGAAAAGCTTGCGAAATAAAGACCTCGCTTTTGAAAGTTGCAACAGAACTGCGCGCATTTCGTGGCCCTTTCTCAGAGGAATGCTGTGCGAATTCAAGTGCTCTCATCGTCAAGTTTTGGACAGCTGTGCTGTGGCTAGGGGTCTAGCATTGCGGCTGCACATCTCCATTCTCCCATTATAATTTAGATTATAGCAGGCCAGACAGTTGTTACAACGCATTTGCACTCATTGAAAATGTCTCCCCCCCCCCCCCCCCCTGCCCCTCTTTATCTCTCTCTCTTCGCTAATCTTGTTACGGACGAAGGAGGAAGAAGAGGGCAATGGCGCGGGCAGGAGCGCGCGCGCTAGGCCCGCACACAGATTCATTAAATGTCAACTCGCGACCATCGAGCATCTTCTCTCTGTCCTCTGTTCTCATCGCTTGCCGCCACGTAACAGTATGTTCATGGGACGCGCTTGTCTGGGATTCGTTTTTGTTTTTTCTCCTCACAAACTTCGTTGTAAGTCGCGCACTCTCGTGCGTAATCGCATCTGCAGCCAATGCGTCATTCGATCGTGGGGTATGTGTCGTTTCTTTGGGATTTGCTAGCTTGACAGCGGGCGGCATTGACGCGATAGGTGAAAGCAGTCGCTCCCACTTTGTTTTTTTTTTTAAATAATGAGAACACTTAATCAAAGGAAAACCACTTTGCTGATGGATGGAGCCACTGTGAGAATGGCGTCATAGGCGCGCTGCAAAAAGCACCGTCTTAATAATTGAATCGAAGGCGTTCGTTATAACGGGTCCTTTATATTGGTAATATTGGTCGATCTATAGTATAAAACAAAATAGCTGCATTTCTTGTCTCTAACTGACACCCTCCAGAAAGCTAAAAAAAAGTTAAAAATAAAATAAGTTTTTATTGAGGTACTGGTGCACCCTTTTAATGCCTACAGTGCTGCTTGCTTCACGTAATGTAATGGTGCACCACTACCTTCAAAGCACCCTCTAAGGAGGGCGTGAGTTACGGGGAAAGGCTGCATATTTCTTTTATTTATTTATTTATTTATTTATTTATTTATTTATTTATTTTACAGTGTAGCCACTACTTCCCGAAGCTAGGTGTAGTCTGACTCCACGTCTTCGTTTCGGTCGTTTGGTCGGTCGTGTATTGTGTTCTACGAATACTGCTCCCACTCGAAGTGAAGTCAGCTGCTGAAATTAATCATCTCACAGGTTCGACCTTACGGCAACAGCTGCACTTGCTCCGAAGAATGGCGAGACTTTGACAGCGGCATGCAGCGCAACGCGCCTGCTTGCGAAAAGCCATTAGTCGGCACTGCAATTCAGACTGATTTCATGAAGTGTAACTGTATTCGGCACGTATAACTTTTTATGCTGATTTCATGCCTAATTTCAGGTCAGCTCGTATATGGTATATGATAGTAAGGATTCACAACTGGCACCACCACAATGTCATCTCCGAGGCACTAAACGATTTGGGATGACATGGACAAGTTTCCATGTCCGCATGTTGACAGGACTTGTTTCCGTGCAACAAATCTATTTGCTCTTTTTTTTTTTGTTAAATTCCTATTACTGACGGAAATCGATGTAATTACGCAAATGTAGTATATAAAAAGTATTGCACTTGTGCGAAAATTTGATTCTCTGCCTCAGTCTATATCAACGTGTGTTGACGTTTGTCCGGCACCAAAGAAACCATTTTAGGGGCCAGTAAATTGAACTGGAAAAATCTTCCCACCAGTGGGACCGAAATTGTGACGCCGTTACCGAAATGGGCAGGTCGCCATCGTTTTCGAATGAATGGCCATGCCGCCGTTTCAGGTGAATGGCGGTGCCGCCGCATTGCAGCAGCTCTCGACTTAGCCTCGCCGACGGGTATACAGTCACTTTGCTGCCTTGTTAACAGCAGCAGTCCAGATGATCCAGGCGAGACGCCTCGTGAACTGTCTTCGGTTTAGCAATTGCGAAGACGCCAAACCGAATCCGATCATCCGGTCGACGTACCTGGCCGATATGCTGCCGTACAGAGACGGAGAGAGACGGGTCAAGCGAAACGTGCCACTTTCGCTTTGGTTGCTTAAGTTTAGCCGAGTTAAACCTCTTGCTAATAATTCCCTCACTGTGTGTGTGTGTGTGTGTGTGTGTGTGTGTGTGTGTGTGTGTGTGTGTGTGTGTGTGTGTGTGTGTGTGTGTGTGTGTGTGTGTGTGTGTGTGTGTGTGTGTGTGTGTGTGTGTGTGTGTGTGTGTGTGTGTGTGTGTGTGTGAGAGAGAGGGAGAGAGAGAGAACGCGGCGCCCTGCAGACGTCGACCATCTTCGATTTGTCTTCTGCGTTCCTTCAAAGCGCGGGAAGAGCAACGGGACAATCGTTTGCCGTTGGCCCCCTGAGACTCTCGTACACATGCATTGCAGTGGAGGACCTTTAGGTCCTGGGAGCGACTACTGCGAAAACATATGCTTGCTTTGAATGGAATGTTATGGATAGTGCATTTCTTTTCTTCTTGCAAGGTGATGAGTGTAGGTGCTTCAGCATGCGAACGCCCACAATACTTGGAAGTCGCGCATCCAGGCAAACGAGAAACTGCGGGAGACGGCAATAAGCCGATACCGGGCTGCAGGAGTTGCGAATTACAGCTGCGAGCTGATTCGCATCCTTTGTTCGGAGAGCGGCTGTTTCGAGTAAACAACCATTGAACCGTTCAAAATGGGCTTTAAGATGTTTCTTGTTGTTCTCCGTCATCAGAGCATTAGGCATGCATAAATGATGTGGCGCCGTATTCTTCGTGTGTTATTAGACGATTTGTGTTATTTTTTGTGCGAACACCAGTTATCGTTATTGTAGTTTACGGGGCTTATTTCTTTCTAATGGGAGTCTTCGAACGTGAGCGGACGACGACCGACTGATACGTCCTTCTTCTACTCGGCATTTCCGCGAGAATCGGTACGTAATCTGCGGCTGTATAGTGGCGGTTTAAGTCGCTGTCACTTCTGATCTGTATGCTACTTTGGGAATATGTCTGGGGTCACCACAAGCCGTAAATGTTTCCGGCTAACCTGAGTAGCATACCTAAGAAGTTTTGTCATGCGTACGAACTAGTACGCGTTGTAGTAGTACTCGCTTACCACTTTCAGGGTTCCTTTACCTATTCCTAACTGTTGGTCACTTCCTGCAGGTGTTGAACGTTACGGTAGTATTAATCATGTTAATATTTAGACCCACCGTCTAGCTCCACTGTACCTGCAGACTCCGGTGCAGCTTCTTCGACGTGGAGGGACGTCCGCGGAATATGGCCACCAAACACGTGAAGGCGTACGAACGGGCGTCTGAAGATCAACATATATGGTTAGTCCACCTGCGGGGCATTTCCGGCGCCGTGGAATCGCCAGGCGTCTGCTTACGTCACCTCGCTTCAAGTGCGAGAATTTCGCCTCCGGTGATGCCGGCAGCCGAGTCGATGCCAGTATAGCCGAGTCGATGCCAGTATAGCCGAGTCGGTGCCAGTATAGCCTAGTCGGTGCCAGTATAGCCTAGTCGGTGCCAGTATAGCCTAGTCGGTGCCAGTATAGTCTAGTCGGTGCCAGTATAGCCGAGTCGGTGCCAGTATAGCCGAGTCGATGATAGTATAGCCGAGTCGATGCCAGTATAGCTGAGTCGATGCCGGCAACCGAGTCGATGCCGCGACGCCGAAGAAACGCTGCTTTTGTGTTGATCCTTAATGCTATGCCGTTAAATCTCCGTGTCACTTATGAAGTTGTCAGCAAGTCGATGCCAGTATAGCCGAGTCGATGCCGGCAACCGAGTCGATGCCGCGACGCCGAAGAAACGCTGCTTTTGTGTTGATCCTTAATGCTATGCCGTTAAATCTCCGTGTCACTTATGAAGTTGTCAGCAAGTCGATGCCAGTATAGCCGAGTCGATGCCAGTATAGCCGAGTCGATGCCGGCAACCAAGTCGATGCCGCGACGCCGAAGAAACGCTGCTTTTGTGTTGATCCTTAATGCTATGCCGTTAAATCTCCGTGTCACTTATGAAGTTGTCAGCAAGTCGATGCCAGTATAGCTGAGTCGATGCCAGTATAGCCGAGTCGATGCCGGCAACCGAGTCGATGTCGGCAACCGAGTCGATGCCGCGACGCCGAAGAAACGCTGCTTTTGTGTTGATCCTTAATGCTATGCCGTTAAATCTCCGTGTCACTTATGAAGTTGTCAGCAATCGGGTGTCATTAAGATACTTACTGCATGATCATTAGCTTTTAATGTGTAAGCGGCGCCCACTCGTCGCTCAAAGAACGGCCGCGCGATGACACCGCAACGGCGGCCTCAAAATAAGGCAGCAGCATGGCTGTCTGCCGCGACGCCCAGTTAATGGTAGCACACGCAAAATTTATGAAGCACGGTCTGTAACAGTCACGGTTTTTTTTTTTTTTACCGAATCCTTTTCGGCGCAGTGCAAATTTTGTGGCCAGAAGGCAAACTTATACCATATGGTATGGGCTTGTCTGCTCATTGGAGGGTCAAATTCTAAAGTTAAAGCTCAGCTACTTTGGTCATCTGATGAGAAGAGAGGAGTCGCTGGAGAAAGATTTGATGTTGGGAAAGGTTGAGGGTCGCCGGAGAAGGGGTAGGCAGCGAACGCGATGGTTAGATGGCATCCTCGAGGCACTGCAGATGAAGTTATGTGATGTTAGGAAGATAGTGAGAGACCGGAAAGCGTGGCGTGACATGGTCCATAGGGTCACGAAGAGTCGGACACGACTGAACGGCTGAACTGAACTGATGGGCTTGTCAACAAAATACCAGTATTGATATAATAAATCAGCCAACGTGGGAAGGCTGGGTGGCGGCCTTGTCCAGCTCGGACCTCGAGGAACAACGAGCCCTCGTCGAAAGAGCACGGGCAGCGGCTTTTACCAACGGTGTTCCGGACTAGGGACCCGACCAGCCTTCCCTTAATCTAAGCCAATGTCAATAAATGTTTTCATCATCATCACCATCATGCGTAAGCATTAAGTGCCTATGTTTGAAGAATTTGACACCAGAACTTTGCCGGCAGGATTGCGTCGAAGGGAGGGGCGGTAGATAAAAGCGAATGGTTTTAATCGATAGAGGGTGAAAAAGTTTTGCCAGGGAAAACAGTTGGTGGATTTGGAGTCATTAGTTAATTAATTAGAGCCTATCGGACGCCGAAATAGCCAGCCGGAGTAACGGCGACGCTCGAAGTGATCACGCGATGCCTTACGTAGTACTTCACTTCCGGTCACGGGACCAATCGAGGACGTTGGAATAGTGCCGTAGTTATGTTGGCGTCGGAATATGACCTCGTTATGTTCCGAGAGCACTGTAGGATCTGCGGTGGAGAAATGCGAAAGCCTGAGCATTGCTGCTGCACACGGTACATTTCCCTTGTAGAACACAATCGGCGTTCCTTCAACCGGCGTTCTATATTTGGTTTTACACCGGAATCTCGCTGACACATCTTGCGGACAACTCTCGCCAACGCGAGATTTTCACTAAGCCTAGAAAGGCGTTCGCCTTAAAAAATAAAAGAACATGTGCAGCTTGCATGATGTGGGCGGTGTCGTTAAGGGACACCGGGTTCTCTCCGACTGTCACGCCCTTTGAATCAGCCCAAAACGGAAAAAAACGGTAGCTCATATCAAAATAAAAGCCGATGGATTAGTCTCCATGGGACTCTCAACAATTCGGCGCTGGAGTTATTGTCCGGAGTGAATAGCTAAAAATATGTTTTCAATTCATTTGTTTGCTTAATTGAACAAAATAGAAATACTTTGTCTTGCAATATCCAATTACCGACCTGGTTTAAATTGTGATTACATACTGCGCCCAGGAACGTTTTTAAACCTCGGCTAAAATTGTAACTAGGTCACTGATTACACTGTCGACTAAAAGGCACCGTCGCGTTAAATATTGGACATTGTTATTGGCAATATAGATTCTGCATTAAAGGCACTAAAGACCCAGATTACGTTTCCTTCGAAAAATGCGAACCGATCTTGTTTTACGGTTGTCTCGATTGCGCTTTGTGCGCACCATCTCTTCTAAACTGTGCCTTCGAGGTGAGGCCCTTGCCGTAGCGCACGGTTGCTATGCGAGAAAGTATCCTTTCCGGTTACTGGTAAGTAACCGACACTCTGAAAATGTTTCGCAACGTCAGTTAGCGTCTTTATATGCTTTGCTTTCAACTGTGCAGTAAATGCAGATTTCGTTGCAGCTGAGTTAGTTTATTAACGGTCATCAGGCTGCGGAATCAAGAGCTTGGCGTTCTTATAGAAGAGCGGTCAACTTTTCCTTAGTGAATCGCTGTAGCTTTTGAGGCGAAAGCCTTCCTAGGCTCATGACAAGAAATAGCGTGCGCGAGAGTTGTGCGCGAGATTTGGAGAATGGCAAAAGCCTACCCTTCCTCTCCTATCATTTGCCTCTCATCGTTTGCCTATTATCGGCGTTTGTTGTAGTGCTACTTACAATTATAATTGGTTTACAGGAAAGTAAAGACGCTGTATCTGTCACGCTTTTTCCGGCAAGCGAGCGTTTGGACAGCACACCATCGTTCCTGTCGCGTGTCGTTCCTTGGCGCGCGTTTAAGTGTGGGATTGCAGATGGCAGGAACGTTAGACAAGAACTAATCTCGGGGAATCTCGCGGAATATGACAGATCTAGCGCACGGGATTCCGTTCCATGAGTCTGCCTTTTGCCTTAATAACTGTAGCTCTGCACTGCCTCGCATCGCTGCCTGTAGGAATAACACCATTTTTTTTTTTTTTTCGCAGATACATACGGGTGCAGCGCGTGCGCTTCGGCTGTCGCGCCTTCGGAGGCTGACGTCGTTTCTGCGCATTTAGCACGTTCGATGTTGAGTTTATTCTGTGAGGAAGCTCTCGTGACCTGTGGCTTGCATTGTTATGCTCGAGTCACAAGGCGCATTCGCTGCTGACACCCCCCCCCCCTCTCTCTCTCTCTTTCTGATTAATTCAGGCCTACTGGACGTGAGGCTCTCATCAAAGAGTCGTTAGGGGCTGCGCCGTGTTGTGGCCCCGCTTCGACCAGCAAAGGCGCGGGGGGTGGCAGCATGAGGTCGATGCCGAGGGGACCCCGTCGGCTCGTTATGGAACGCTGCGGCAACCGTCGGCCGCGAGGTGTGGGTGCGGTGCGGTCAGCGTTGTTACAGAAAGTAATCCAGTAACGTTGGCCGCTGTCGGTTCGTGCGTGGGTGGTAGAGGCGCTGCGCGGTCGTTGTTGGGGGCATTGGCGACCAGTTAACGAGCCTGTTGCTGCGATAGAAAAGCTGATGAGCACGGCGGAGCATCTACAGGGGTTGAGGCACGAAATGTTTCTTTCTGTAATTTGCTTTGGAGCTGTGCGTATCACGTCGGTGAAAATCGATCACTGCATGGAATTCTTCGCACTAAACAAATAGTTCGTAATGGAATTTTTTATTTTTTCCTGCGGTTTCAGTTTTGGTTTCACAATGCCGAACGCAAGTTCCGACGCCACATATGAGTATGAGGTCGCGTGACGCAGACCAAAAGCGGCAATATATTCGCCGATTTATACTCTTATTCCACTTTAAGCTCATACTGAGCTTCTCCATGTGAGCTGGAGAAGGCGCATTCGCTTTAGTTCCGTCGCATTCGCACAGTTCCGTCTACAAAGGCAGCACTTATAGCAGTTGCTATCTGATATCTATCATCACCATGATCTCTGGGTGAGCGTTCAACACGTAAATGTTGCATGGGTGAAGCCATGTTTTCTGTGTGGCCCCAGCACAGTTTTTGTTTCTTACCCATGGTTAGGTTCGAGTGGTGGATCGAAGAAAGCCAGATGCAGCGTTCGCCTCTCGTTTTGCCACACAAACTGAAATGTTTTTTTTTTTTTTTTTCGTTCGCTTCGGATGAACTGTTCCTTTTTCTTTTAGACTGCTCATATATTTCCGGTTCCCATTTTCACCGCAATAAGTGGGAAATCTACGCGTCATCCTTCACATTAGGCATACTTCTGAAGCGGATGTACACTTGTATCGCGGCGTGCAGCTCTGCGGGCGCCGGTCGTCTTTGGAACGTCCTCGCAGCGGGCTTCGGTAGGCTCTGTTTGCTCTTCTCTTCGTTGGCAATAGCTGCCTCGCCGTCGCGCGGAGAGGAGAGCAAACGTGCAGTGCTGCACGTCATCATATCTGAGATCCGCAATGACCGTCGGAGGTCTTCGTGCCGATTAGGATTGAAAAGAGAATAAAATGAACTAATATGAAGTAAGGAAAAAAAGGGCGGAACTTTCTTTCGTCTCTTTTTAATATGCGCATCGAACCCAAGCTCATTTTAGAGCTTTAATGAATTTTACCATTTGCTAAGGTGAAACAAAAGCTTCTTCTCAGGGGTCCTTGGCCCGTCCACGGTTGGGGAGAAGGGGACTATTGCCCACTTTCGTGCTGCACTTTATAATTCTACCTCTATAGTACTACTATTACAAGAGAGAGAGAGAGCTGTTAAGAATTCTCAATCTATGTTTCCTTTGCTGTGCGTTCGGTGCACCTTGTCCACATTCGGCACCCAATTCCATTTCACGCGTCCAGCCCTCGCTAGTCGAACATGAAGCGGCGAAAATAGTAAGGGTAAAAGCACACGACTTCGCACTGGTGACGCTAGGAGCCTCGCGAAAGGCATCGAGGCCCTAGCGCCGCCTCAGGTCACGTGACCCTCTCGGCCGACGACTGCACTGCTCAGTGTTGTCGCTCTTATTTTGTGTTATCTTCTTGTTTATGCGACGGTGTAGTCAGTCGGGCGGGGCCTCGCGCTTGCTGCCGGCACGGCTGCTGACAGCACGGGCGGCGGTTAACCGACTTATTTAGTCTGCCGTCGTTGCCGCACCCGAGGTGGACGGCCCTATCGACCGCCACCGCAGCTGAAAAGCGGCCGCTGGCCGACGAAACGAGCGGCGAGGGGCTCGGTCTGTGGAAAGCACGGCGTTTATGGCTGCCTGCACGCTCTTGGGACGATGCTGGGTGAATGTTTGGGCGGAGGACTTTCGAAGGTGCACGGCCTCTCTCCTCTTCTTCGGTCGTGTCCATAAACCAGAGCAGGGGAGCCTACTCGGAAATAATAAAATACGGGTGCCTAGTTTTACACCCTTGTATTGGTGTTGAAAGTATAGGAGTTACGTTGAAGTACTCGCAGTCTTGCGCGTGTTTGAGGTAAACCCGGCTTGGGTGTAACGAACAGGAATCGGAGTAAGGACGGGAAAACGCATAGGAATATAGAAACGCAGCTTCAGTCACGGGAGTCGAAGCTTTACCGAACTGTGACATTCTGTGCCTTAGTGCTTGACCGCTGGCCCTTCCGTACAAGAAGTGGCAGTGTGTGGACTGCTTATATTACGCTTCATCTTTCTTTCTCGCTTACTGAATTGCGAAAAGCGTACAGCCACGTATGTCATCTCGTACAGGTCCCTGGTGCATTATTGATGCTTGTTAAGTGCGCACTCAGCGACGGCTCGTGTTAAGGTTCCACAACAGATCCGACAGGGATTCAGTTCTGTTTCGTGTAGCGGTAGTGGGTTTACTACGTGCGCACTGCCGTGTTATATTGAGAAAGTATAGGCGCGATGACGTGTTTCTATAAGCAAGTTTCACCCAGATTGTCTCATCCCTAAAGCCTCGCTTCTTTTCCTCCTCTATTCGCGGCGCGACCGGCTACGTAGCGGGTGGCGTTGAACTCGGGAACTTTGGCCGGTTAACGCATTCACCGAGAGCTTCGCGCGAATAAATGCATGCGCAATTAAGTAGGGTCCTGCATCCCATTCCCCCTTTCCCAACTTATGCCTTGTGGCAAACTCTTCGAAAAAAAAAAAAAAAAAAAAAAAAAAACGACCGCGTGCCTCTCCGCGGTGCGCGCTTGTACAAAATTAAGAATATCCTGGCAGGAACGAAGAACGTTGCGAGTGGGTGTCTCGAGTTGGTTTGCGTAGGGAGGGAGAGGCGTGAACGTGCGTTTGCGATAGCCTAATTATTACGTCTAGTGTGGGTAGCTAGCTATGCCAGCTGACATAGGGGAACCGACCTTAATGAACGCGACCGATATAGTACTGAGTGTAGGTGGTGATGAGGTTTTCTCTTTTAAAACACCGAATAAAAGGCGAAAGTCTTCGCGCATCCATGGTTTATCCCCCTGTATTTGTATCTGCGTGGGTTGCAAAAACAAAATGTTTCAACCTCTTCAACTCACACGTTAAAATGAGGAACATCTGACCTTTGAATGCTTTTCTTGTGCTATGTAACCAGGAGTTAGTGATATTACTTACTGATCCAGTGATTCCCTTGCTCTTACGTCGAGCGAACTGCATAGACTCAAAGCCCGAAGGCTCAGTTGTAAGCCGACTTTAAAAACTTAGCTGTGGTTTAACGTTTGGTTAAACCTGGAGTTACGCGAAAGCAATCTGAATAGCTACGCTTAGGTTCGGCTTCAGAGTAAAGATATGGCTTTTGCGCATAGTAGTTTTCTCTATGGTTTCAGCTTTATTTATGTCATAGGGGAATCACTTCACGTATGAGCACCCCTAGCCTCTCGTCGTTGACCGGCCTCGATCGGCGGACGGCTTTTCGATGGGAGGCGAAAAGCAAGGCGCCCGTGTACTGTGCGATGTTAGTGCACGTTAAAGAACCCCAGGTGGTCGAAATTTCCGGAGTCCTCCACTACGGCGTCTCTCATAGCCTGAGTCGCTTTGGGACGTTAAACCCCATAAACCAAACCAAACCAAACCATTCTCATTCGGGTGTAGAAGACTTCTAGTGGTATGACATCGTCTCTGCGTCGAACTCCTGGGTACACCGCTGTCACAACGTTCGAACGAACCTTTCTGTCCTAGCAACTCTTCGCTGCTGTCGTTCGCCTCTACTAACTACCGAGTTATGTCTTCCTCTTCTTTTTTTTTTTCTCTTCTTCTTTCTTTTTACTACTTTTTCCTTTTTCTTATTTTTCTTCTTCGTCTTCCACTGTGCCATGGTAACACGGTGTCACGCCGACGGCTTGAAAACCTACCGCAGTGTAGCTTTCGTTACAAAAGGTTCGAAAAGGCTGGTCCGAAAGGGGTTGTTGTGCCCGGGCAGGCCACCCGGATTCCAGCTGAGCCGAACGTCAAGCTTCTCCTGTTAACGGCCCTTTGCTAGCCCCGGTGCTGCGTCGCAAGGCAGCGACACACTGCTAGGAAGCATCGGCGGTTGTAATGCGCCAGGGAATTCCCAGAAGCCTCCTTCGTCTTGACGGCTGCAGCACGCGCACCTGGCGACTTTTACCGCAGTGGTAGAAGATATGCTTTCGAGCGTTTATTGCACGCAGCTGCCTTAGCGAGTCCAGAACCTTCTCGTTGCGTATACGCAGTCTATTACCCACCTTTTGTGAAGCTCCAGATGTAGATAAGATAACGCCCGTTATCCCACCAATGGCGACGGCTCGCCGATGTGACATATATACGCCACATCAAGCTGAAAGCACGGAGTTAAACTGCATGATGTGAGCACACCTTGATACCGCGAGACCGCTTGCAAATCCCCTGCTTCGCGCGTGCCTCACTCCAACCTGTGACGTCATCAGCACAGGGTTGCCTGTTGAAATCGTTTGGTTACCAAGTATGGTTCGCGTCAAGAAACGTTCATCTTTGAGATGCAACTTGATTTTATTTTCGATCTGTGAACTTAACACACACACACACACACACACACACACACACACACACACACACACACACACACACACACACACACACACACACACACACACACACACACACACACACACACACACACACACACACACACACACACACACACACACACACACACACACACACACACACACACACACACACACACACACACACACACACACACACACACACACACACACACACACACACACACACACACACACACACACACACACACACACACACACACACACACACACACACACACACACACACACACACACACACACACACACACACACACACACACACACACACACACACACACACACACACACACACACACACACACACACACACACACACACACACACACACACACACACACACACACACACACACACACACACACACACACACACACACACACACACACACACACACACACACACACACACACACACACACACACACACACACACACACACACACACACACACACACACACACACACACACACACACACACACACAAATCGCCAGATTTGGCTTTAAACGACGAGGTTATAAGCCAAAAGGGCGCTCCATGTATATCAGTGTCGCTCGCGTACATTCCGGAGATACCTCGTATGCCAAGTGAAATCAGGCCCGTTTGTTTATTCATACGTTAGTCAGCAGGTCATAGCGGACGTAGCAGGGCGGTCAGGTGGCACAGACATGTTCCGCTTTTCCGCGGTGGCGGCTTCTTTTTAGGCCATATTGAGAACATTTGTTCTCTTTTTCTTGAACTCTCTCTCCCTCTCTCTCTCTCTCTCTCTCTCTGTGTGTGTGTGTGTGTGTGTGTGTGTGTGTGTGTGTGTGTGTGTGTGTGTGTGTGTGTGTGTGTGTGTGTGTGTGTGTGTGTGTGTGTGTGTGTGTGTGTGTGTGTGTGTGTGTGTGTGTGTGTGTGTGTGTGTGTGTGTGTGTGTGTGTGTGTGTGTGTGTAGTGCAGTGCAGTGCAGTGCAGTGCGCACTGCGCTCATCATATCTGGCGTGTGACGCGTGAAGCGGTAATAGATGCAGCCACGCTTTCTGGGCCCCCGTATATCGCGCAGTTTCCAAGCATCACATTCCGAAAGGAAAGAAAATGGGAGCTTCTCTGGATTGCAGTGTCCTTTGAGGCGGAAGTTCGGGTCAATGAGTGTCACTGCGTCGCCTTTCTTCTCTTGTGGCAACCGCTGCCTGCTGCGCACGTCTGTGTTCTGCTCCCTTTGTCTGCCCTCACAAGAATCAGCATGTGGGCGGTGGAATGAAATGCGTCGTAATTAGCATTGCTGATTTTACGGCATGGCTGTTCCGCAAATGCGTCTCGCGACAGCTAACGAGATGCACGCTGAAACCGTATAGTGGCCGTTTTAGTGCGCATGGCGCCTTCGTATACGAATCCTTTCATTCTCTCCCCGCCAATTTTCGCCTGCTTGTTCGTTGTTGCTTATAATATATTAAAATTTAAAATGTATTAAAATGTAAAACGTATGTTTAAAATGTGTTCAAAATTAACCGCATTCCTGGACAGGCTGCTTTCTCTGCCCTCGCTTCAGCGCTTTCTGTGGCTTTGTCGTGTGTAAACTGTCGGGAGCACTTTTGATGGGGGCTGTTACTTTTGTTAGTTGCCGGTTTCTTCCATGATTTTTATCGGCGTGCGGGGCTGCTCCCGTGCCTTGTGGCTGATGGCTTAAGCAGCAGCACACCGAATATTGACCCGATTGTCCGACTCCGCGGTTGAGCAACTGATCCGCACGCAGGAGCGTTTCGGAAACGCGGATGCCGAAATATATCGACCACGCTGTAGCAGTATGTGTTTCCACATAGTAACAGACTTACCTGTTCTTCGCTGTTTAGGAGGGTTGGAAGAGAACGCGGAGTGTGTATGTGTGTGTGTGTGTGGAGGGGGGGGGGGTGTTGAGAAGAATAGATGAGGCAGTTCTGTAATGGGAAGAATGTATTCATTACGTATAGTGGAATTTTCCACTACATTTTTTATTTCTTCGGCTGGCCGGAGGTGCGCCGTTCAGCGTAGCATTCCTGATACAAACTTTTGGCGCTAGCGAGCTTTCCTTTTGTTATTTTTTTTTTCATACCAAGCCCCCGCTCTATCCAATTCGAACGGCATTCCGCGAAACGAATAGCGGGCGCACGCTTACATTACAGGAACGTTCGTTTTTTGCGGCCTTGTCTTAAGTCCATCGGAATGCTTAGTGTGACGTAAAAATACGCGCTATAAGGTCTTGTTTTCTTTTCTACTTCGCTTCATTTAAAAGAGCTATCCCGAGCTGCTCCATGGTCGCCTCATTGGCTTTTGGGATTGGATCGCGATGGCCGCTTGTTTGCGCTGCACGGCGTGCCGATTTGATGTCGTGAGAAAATAGTACGATCTACTCATATGGGTCTGGAGGGGAATGAGGCAGCCGACGCCGCCGCCCGCGAGCTTTCCTTCCGGGCTTCCCATCTCGACTCCCTAGATCAAGATCTCAAATTCGAACCCGTGTATTTTTTTTTAAAAGACATTGTTCTTTATTATCAATCTTGCCATAGCCTTTACCCTTGCCCGAGTAAAGGTCTATCGAAGACGGAGGAGCGGCTTCTGCTCTGTCTCTATACCAACACCCTTGCTGTGCCCGGCAGCACTCAAACATTTTAATTATTCCTTCACGGGCAGTTGCCCGCACTGTGCGGAGAAGTCTTCGGACATCTACCACATGGTGTGGGCTTGCCCATTCAACCTCCTCCTCACCCCAACCCCACTCGGGAGGACTGGAAGGCGACCCTGCTCGGCTGCTATGACCTGCAGGCCCAAAAGGCCTTGGTCGAGCGCGCCGGGGCAGCGGCGGCCGACGCCACTGGGGTCCCGTACTAGGGACTCCACCTAGTATTTATAAGGGCCGGATCTTCAATGATCCGGCTCATGCATACCTCCACCCCTTTTGAGTCATTAAACGTTTTTCACCGCCACCATCATAGCGTGACCGTAAGCGCGTAACTTGCGGCTGTGGGAAACTCGCGTCATTTCATTAAAGCCGCGACGCGCTGCTGTAACCATGGGGTTTGCCGCCAACGCCAGGCTGACAACTCTGCCATGGAAGACTGAAATTGCAGCCGATTAAATGCTGCCTCTCTCTCTCTCTCTCTCTCTCTCTCTCTCTCTCTCTCTCTCTCTCTCTCTCTCTCTCTCTCTCTCTCTCTCTCTCTCTCTCTCTCTCTCTCTCTCTTTCTCTCTCTCTCTCTCTGTCTCCTGATGGGAGAATGAATGAGTGCCGGTCAGTGTTGCGGCAGAATAACGCGTTGCTTCCCAGCGCGCTTTTGTTCTGACCGGTATGTTGCTGGTGTTGGTAATGTGTAGTTGCAGGGTCGCATTGGTCTTTCCAGTTGTGATGTATGGATGCGAGAGTTGGACTGTGAAAAAGGCTGACCGCCGAAGAATTGACGCGTTTGAATTGTGGTGCTGGCGAAGACTCTTGAGAGTTCCTTGGACTGCCAGAAGATCAAATCAGTCAATATTGTCGACCATAAACCCTGACTGCTCATTGGAGGGTCAAATTCTAAAGTTAAAGCTCAGCTACTTTGGTCATCTGATGAGAAGAGAGGAGTCGCTGGAGAAAGATTTGATGTTGGGAAAGGTTGAGGGTCGCCGGAGAAGGGGTAGACAGCGAACGCGATGGTTAGATGGCATCCTCGAGGCACTGCAGATGAAGTTATGTGATGTTAGGAAGATAGTGAGAGACCGGAAAGCGTGGCGTGACATGGTCAATAGGGTCACGAAGAGTCGGACACGACTGAACGACTGAACTGAACTGAACTGAGGGTCGCATTGCCGTCCATCGAGTTGGCACGCGCCTTTCTCGACGGCGCGTTGTTGGCGCACCACTGCAACGTCACAATTGTCGAAACGAATGGGAGTTTTTACGTTTTGGTTGCCTTTCCGCACTGCACAGCGGCGGTTTAGCGTGGTCAAAAGGGAACTCCGAACGATCCGAAATAAGCGAAGCGAGTCGTCTGCCGCTGATTGGTTAAGGCGCACTGGAGCGACCGTTTTCAGTTCCTCTCATTACTGCGTGTGTAGAAAACTGAATATTTTGACGTTGTCGCGTTAAAGACCACGTTCACCAGAAAACCCGCGGCGTCGGCGTTGTCGGCGTTGTGAGCGAAAAATCACGAAATATATCATAAATAATATAAATATCATATCATAATATGTATCATAATATATATCATAAACATCATAAATAAATCACGAAATCACGAAATACATATCGATTGGACCTGACGTTGCGTTTGACAAGGAGCTGCCAACTCGAGCCTCTCCTTTCATATGGGAGGTGGTCAGATACAGCCTGCATTGTGCATTCTGTGTCAGACACGTTATCCCTAGGCCACGCAGGCACGTTCATGCGGCTTGATTAAAGCAGTATATGGGGTGGTAGCCTACGTAATCGCGTCATACCCCTATAGGCGGAGCTTAAGTGTCCCGCTTTTTTCTTTTTTTTTTTTTGCTGTGTGCGTATTGAGGTAGAAAACTGATTTCCACGGAATTCATGATTTGAAAACAAAGCGCAAAAGAACTGCGAGGACGAGAGATGACGCAGACAGGCGCGTTCCACGGAACTTCATGGAAACTGGTGCCTAGCAGGGTATACCCA
Organism: Amblyomma maculatum; assembly: GCF_055883805.1. NCBI lineage: Eukaryota > Metazoa > Arthropoda > Arachnida > Ixodida > Ixodidae > Amblyomma > Amblyomma maculatum. The sequence goes on from NC_139345.1 coordinate 98,810,984, forward strand.
TGAAGTGAAATTCATTTTTTTTTTCTTATGGCTGTGCACAACAAATCATTCCTGTTGAAATAGATTTTGCTAAAATGCACGGAACGTTCGCAGCCCCGAATAAAGCATAACTAGAAAAAGTCTCAAGCCGCTAATGAACGACGGCGCTGGTTGGTTTCTTCTGGCATGCCAGTTCATAAAGGACGCAGATGATCATGCTGCTTAGTTATCTCAGTTACTTCAACGTATCGTTTAGTGTCCATAGAGGGAACGCGGGAACACTCGCTGCGCCGACTTTCGAGCTACGCTCCGTATAGTTTCGGATTGTTTGTATGCAGCCATCGCGGGCGTATTGTGATCGCGTACAAGCCTGAAAGCGGCGGCAATTGGCTTATGTCCCCCGTGGTATTTAGTACAATGCAACTGATAATAGACAGCTTCCCGACTAGCTGCGCAAATGCGGACGCTGCCTGCTGTGTATAATCCCCCCCTCCCGTTTTCGTTTCATTGAATGGCGGGAATCGCGATGGAACCACACTCGCTCTTATGCGCAGCTTCGTGATCGTGCATCTCTGCGCTGAGCTCAGTTGTTTACGAATGCCCGACTTAACACTCATAATTTACCGCGAGACGCCGTTATACTTAGTTTGGCAACGCTCAACTGAGGGACCTGATGGACTCTTTTCACAGAGACATCAAGGGGACGACTTGTGTTATCTTGACGACGTAATTGTTTTCTCCTCTACATTTGACAGCCATCTCCTTCGCTTTTCTACAATCCTTTCGCTTTTTTGCCGCGCCGGACTTCAGCTAAACTCCAAGAAGTTCAGCTTCGGTCACCGAGAAATCAAAGTCCTTGGTCACTTGGGTAATGCTTCCGGCGTTCAGCCTGACCCTGACAAGATTCGTGCCGTCAGAGATTCTCCCACACCGCGTTCATCCAGCGATGTTCGAAGTTTTATTGGCCTATGTTCATATTTACGACGATTCGATTCGTCCCGGGCCGTCTGTGGGCTTGGCTAAAGTCGCTGAAGCCCGCGACGTCAGCTGAATTCTGCGTCTCTCGTTCTCCTCCTTCTGGTGGTATCTCTCGCATTCTTGCCAGAGCGATGATGACGTAGCATGCAGTGTAGACGCGCAGTATGGCACCCTACTGAGCGGCTGAGAAATCTGCCTCGCACTGCGGTACAGGAGCAGCAAAAAGAAAATTATGCTCAGGCTATGGAAGAACAAGTTATCGTGCAAGGTGGTTGTTCCTGAACAAAAACGATCGAGAGGAAAATCATACGATGACGCTCGTCGTCCTATAGACGCACTAACAACGACGTGAACGGCGCGATGAGCTGCCTCTGCTTATTCGGTCTTGTCGCTGGTTTAATTAAGCGAAGATCAAAACTTGATCATCTGTTGTGGATGAAAAGAGCTGTTCGCAGCAGCCCTACTCATACACCATTAATGTTGCGCTCAACTGAGGTTCGTTTTTTTTTTTTTTAATTTTTACGCTTTAATTGCGCTCCGCGTGTGTGTGTGTGTGTGTGTGTGTGTGTGTGTGTGTGTGTGTGTGTGTGTGTGTGTGTGTGTGTGTGTGTGTGTGTGTGTGTGTGTGTGTGTGTGTGTGTGTGTGTGTGTGTGTGTGCGTTTTCTGTTTTTTTGTGTGTGTGTGATTTTAGGTTTTATGTTTACATTTGATAGAATATTTTTGTAAATTGATGAAACATTTTGGTGTTTTCTGTTTATTATTTTTCTGTACCAATTAAAAAAATGATGCAGATATATATATTTTTTTCACGTGTCCTTCATTTCACATAATTTTCTGCCGGTAACAACAATTAAATGGCTTTAAGCGGCAATTTCTTCACTGAAAACCATTTTTAAGGTGAAAGCGTTGCTAACTCCATGTCACGAATATCTCTTGGCGCTGGCAATACTCGATGGCACCCATAAAGTTTTCCGCCTAGCAGCTGTTGTCTAGTCACCCCTGTAGGAGAGGGCCAACCTCCCTTCTCGTTTAGCCTAATATACGTGTATGCTCATAGTTACAACGGACCTCAATGTCGCGCCACTAGTTATCTTCTTTCGAATTGAAATTGTTACGCAGCTTATCAGCGGACAACGCCTCCGGGGTTGTCATACCATTTCACTTTCTATTCAGCATTTACCCATTACTCAAGCAAAAATCAGTTTGCGGTAGAAAATAGAACAGACGACAAAAATATATCGAATTGTTTGCCTTCCGATCAAGATTTCGGCTAGAAAGCAGAAAATTATTATTATTTCTTTTTTCGTGAACGTATTTCGGTCAATGAAGTAGAACAGATATCCTCTGTACGGGGACATAAATTTCCTTTTAATATACCTGTAATTACCCGCAGATTGTTTGCAGTGTGACGTTCGTGTTCGTGCTACAAAGCGGATGGCACCTGATCGAAAATGATTTTATTTTCCTTTCTAGGCGGTCTGCTCTAGCGGCCACTGCGCTATAGCGAGCCCACGGCAGTATTCCAGCGTCATCGCTCAAACGCTTGTTCCGAGTGCTCATAAGTGGTCCATATTGAGAAACTGCGCTCTGTGTTTCTCAACATCTAGTTTTCTTTTTTTCTTTTTGCACAAGACCCCGTGTTTCTTAACATCATCTTCCTTTATTTGGCGCTTATATAGCGCTTATTCTGGTGCAAGCACTGCCATTCCTACGTCAACCTTCTGCTCCCATCTTCCCATTATGAAAAATGTTATTCGAGCCAATTTCAGACCCCGTTTACGTGTCGTGACTGCTGATATGTACCGCTAGGCTATTAATAGATGCTTAATAGATTCTTTTAGCAGAGCACGGAGACGTAGTAACGTCGATACCATGCCGGTTTACCGGACCCCTCCTACGCATGGTGCAGCGGCCGTGATTGCCCCCATCCTTGTCATTGCGCATGCGTAGGAGTCGTGCGTGTACTGGTATACGCCTACGCTAGTATACGTCTGCGGTGAGCTAAACGTCTCTAATGTTTCCCTCGAAGCGGCTCAGTTCGAACATATATCCAATATTTGACGCGATGTTTTTAAAGCATGTGTGCGAACATGCTTGGAGGGCATTTCGTTGCGTATATGCCCACTAGTCAAATGCGTTAAAACGGAAACTATATATTACGCCTCTATTAGCGACATTTTCTTTTTTACCCCAAAAGCTATCAATTTCTTTCGATTTCGCAAGGACGATTTAGCAATCAACGGCAGGTGCTTGCACGTTTCAAATTGGGTGTTTCATCACGTCCCGTTGCCGAAAAAAAAAAAAAAAAAGCTCATAAAATTTCGCTGAGCTTAGAGGGAGAAGAAATCGTGTACATTACTCAAAACGGAAAAAAAAAAAAAAAAAAAAAGACGTCGAAATCGTCCACGCAGTCGAGTGCGCGTTGTGTGCGCGTGTCGAGTTCGCGCATTAGTCTGGGCTTTTGTCAACTACATAGTGCGTAGTTCTTCGTCGCTTCCGTTATTCCCGCATTCAATTGTTGGAAGGCGTGCAAATTGATGGCAGTAGTGCAACGCAAGCAGCTCTGGAGTTTTTTTTTTTTCTTTTGTTTTTTGAAAGCATAATGGACGGAACAGTGCAGATGTGAGCGCTCTTTGCTGCGACTCACGGTGAAAACGGTGGAAGCGCGTATAGTATGTTTCGGGCGCAGTGCTTCCACTAGAAGCGTAGTCGCTTGGATGGCAGTTGCGCTGATATTTCACTTTATTTGTTCCGCACCACACCGCTCCGGCGCTGTTGACAACCAAAGGATTAAGACAAGGTTGTCCTCTATCACCGCTGCTGTTCTTGCTTTATAGGATAAATCTGGAACCGAGGATACAAGAAAGTAACCTAGGCTTTAACCTGTCATATAGATTAGGCGGAAAGGCGCTATAGCAGCGCCTCCCCGGTTTAATGTGTGCAGACGATATTGTGCTGCTAGCTGAGAGTCAGGAAGAATTGCGAACTCTAGTTAAGTATTGCGGAGACGAAGCTTGGGGACGCTCTAGGCTTCAGTTTTAGCGCTGTTAAGTCCGGTCTGATGATTTTCAACGGCTCAACTGATCAGGGTCTTAAAATACAAGGCCATGAAATACCCAGAATAGCAGAATATAAATATCTCGGGGTATGGGTAAACGAAGGATTGGCATTCATTGGAAAACATCAGCAATCACTTAAGGTAAAAGGGCAAAGAAATGCCGGGATAATGAAGCATAGGGCATTGTGGGGATACAACAGGTATGAGGTTTTGAGGGGTATTTAGAAAGGAATTATGGTGCCCGGGCTTACTTTCGGAAATGCGGTTTTGTGCCTAAAAGCAGAGGTACAGTTGAAATTAGAAATAAATCAGATAGCCGTCGGACGATTAGCACTGGGTGCCCACGGCCAAACCACAAATGAGGCGGTACAGGGAGATATGGGCATGGGCATCTTTCGAAATACGGGAAGCTCCGAGTAAAATATTATATGTGGAACGCCTGAGGAAATTGGACAGTAACAGATGGGCAGCTAAAGTATTTAAATACCTGTACTTAAAAAGCGTTGACTCACAATGGAGGAAAAGAACTAGGAAACTAACTAGTAAGTAGGCTAGTCGCAAGGACGGAGAAATAAAGAGCATTAAGCAACAGGTGAAAAACACAGAAGGTAAAAATTAGATAAATTCTATGGAAAAGAAACAGTGTGGAGCTATACCGAAAGTGGAAAAGGCAGATCAGGAAGGAAGCTTTCTTTGATAACTCAATAGTCAGTGCCCTACATTTTGAAGCTAGATCAGGGTGCCTTAGAACACGCAGCTACAAAAAGAAATTTAACAATAAAGAGGACGCATGTGCAGTATGTGGTAACTCCACTGAAATAATTATACTCGAATGTAATGGTATCCATTCGGAAGTTGATGCAGGCGCAGTCACTCTTCCTGAAGCTCTGGGGTTTAGAGATACCAGTGGGCGGATGAATGAATGTGCAGTGAAAGCTAGCAAAAAACGATTGGAAGATCGGTGGCTTAAAAGCAGAAAAGTGACAATGTTAGTAATGTAGAAACAAAAATTCAATAAATAGAATGATGGTATAGTTAACCAATCTAAAACAATAATTAAGATATAGGGGGGAAAAAGGAACATGATCGCAACTGCTACCACCCCGTTTCAAAGGGGACGTTCCCATATTCCATCCATCCATCCATCCATCCATCCATCCATCCATCCATCCGTCCGTCCGTCCGTCCGTCCGTCCGTCCGTCCGTCCGTCCGTCCGTCCGTCCGTCCGTCCGTCCGTCCGTCCGTCAGTCAGTCAGTCAGTCAGTCAGTCAGTCAGTCAGTCAGTCAGTCAGTCAGTCAGTCAGTCCGTCCGTCCGTCCGTCCGTCCGTCCGTCCGTCCGTCCGTCCGTCGTCCGTCCGTCCCGTCCGCCCGTCCGTCCGTCCGTCCGTCCCGTCCGTCCGTCCGTCCGTCCGTCCCGTCCGTCCGTCCGTCCGTCCGTCCGTCCGTAATTACTGTACGTTTTACCGATACAGTAGCTCTACCACTGAGCACTTGGAAAGCGGAACAGTCCTGGTTGTTACGTTCATGGCTCTAGCACCTGATAGTTGGCCGGTGGCTCGGTAGGTGACCTGGCTGCGTACTGATTGGTCGTCGGGTTGTGTGACGTCACGAGACCACGTGACATGGCTGAGCTGGCAGGCGCTGTCAACTGCGGCTTCGGCCGTTGAGGAGCGAGGGTATGCGTGGCGTCGGATGACGAATTCGATTGAGAGCAGGTGCTCTCGAAAGTGCTCTCGACAAGGGGCGGCCTTCACTGGGAGAGCAGTAGTAGAATCACTGGCTTCCAATGGTAGAGGAGCAGGGCTTTTCCTCCGGTGAGAGCACCCGAGTGCACTCCCGGCTGCTCTACGGTCTAAAGCGAGTGTAGAGGAAGTAACGACACTCAAAATGCCGGCGGCAAAGCGTCGGCGCTCGGCGAGCAGAAAGCATTGCTCAGGTGCTGTATGCGAGAGTCGCTGCTGGCGTCGAAACGGCCAAAGGAGGCCTCGGATTGCAGCTGCTGCCACTGCGGGGAGGCGAAGAATGCTGGGGAGAGAAGTGCGGTCGCGTGGTCCTGGCGCGCTGCTCTCGACACGCAGAGAGTGTTCCCGTGGAAGGACAGTTACACCCTCGCTCGGAGTGCTCCTGTACTGCTCTGCAATGCTCGGCGCCTTTGCTCTCGTTCCCCCAACCGAATGCGCCAGGAGTCAAACTATTCAGACACACCTGCTCAGGCACGTTCGCGCGGCTGGTTAAAGCGGGGATTTACTTCACGCGTATACGTCGAGTGGTCTTTCACATAATATGGTATCTTACTACTGTATGTTAATGCGTGTGTATTTGTGGGATAACAGGGGCACACATTGAGGTGTGCTCATCGCCGCTGCAGTACTCCCAGGTCCGATCACCCAGGACAGGATGCAGTAGGCAGCTGGGATACCCAGGTCAGGCAGAACACGAACCGCCAGACCTCCGTGGACGACCGAACAATCTCACCGCTGCTCGCCATGTTCTCCTTGCCTTGCTAGATGGTAGGGAGGATGCACCAGATGCAGTCCTCCTGTGAGGGTACAGACCTCAACCAGCGACCATTCCTCGTGCCTCGCGCTCCTCGAGCTAGCCTGCACATTCTCCTCTTCTTTCTTCCTTTTCCAAACGTGATTTTTTTTTTAACTTCTTCGTCTTTCCCCAGTTTAGTGATTTTTCTCCGCTCACACACAGGTTCTTCACAGTGTGTTGCAAATTGCGTGAGCGTGTGAGGGAAGACCCGCTATAGAAGTGCTGCGGTCGGTAGCCGTTAATGGTGTCGCGTCATATGCTCTCAAAGGCGGAGTATAAGTTATCCTTGATGTGATATTCGGGAGCAAGTCGTGCCCGCTTTTCTCTGTCGATCGGCGTTTTCATTTTTTTTTTTTTAGACACGCTACCGCGGCTGAACTGCGTATGTTACGGAAAGTGAGCAGACAAGCCGCGCGTCTCGGGTGCACTGTTTATCGTACCTATCCTTCGCCGGTCGATAGCCGTGCTAAACTGTACTCGTGTTGGCGCGAGGTCGAGGGGCAGGCGAGTGGTTCTCGCACCGGCGCCGACGTAAAACAAGCTTGACCCTCGCCCCGCTTGCTTGACGCAGCGGCAATTGCTGACCGCGCAGGTCGCTCTTCACCGTGTTTATCGAGTCTCATTTCCCTAGCTGGCTCCCGTTTTCCGTGGTTGCTAACCTCTCTGCCCTCTCTCTCTCCATCGTTGTTATTGTTTCTTCGAATGAAATGAGAGAATGGGGAGGGGGAGGGGGGGTGACTATATTTCGCCGTGCTGTGTCCCGCCCATTGCGTGGAGCGACTGACCCCTCGAGTACGTGTGCCTATAGCTCGACGAGCTTTTGCCTTTGCGCGGCATGTTTTTGGTCGGCGCATCGACCCTTTCCTTTCCAGCGTCCGGGCAACTGTAACACGGCACTTGACTCGTTCAGTGGCCGCGGGGCTCTATGTATGAGCAACTCTTCACGAAGAGGAGCGGGCACAAAAGCCCGTATTGTTTGCTTGCGCCTGGCCGTTGAAACTGAGGGATATTTCTTTTTTTTAGTAGAGAGTCGGCCCACAAGTCCATGTGGCGGTGTAGTATATGCGCGCGCGTTGGGGCTTGGGCAAGGTTTTAAATGACTAAACGACGGCAAAATATATAATAATAATAATAATAATAATAATAATAATAATAATAATAATAATAATAATAATAATAATAATAATAATAAATAAAACTACCGGCTGTGCCGCGCTGCTACGGTTGCATGTAACGGTAAGGAGATGATACCGGTACTGGGATACCAATAAACGAACCTGGATCGCCGTATTTCGTGTTTCCTGAGCCGATATGCGTGCATATGTTCCAGCCTGTTTTGTTACTCCCACGAGTTAAGTTTGCGGGCTTCGCACAGAAGCGAGATTCCGAAGGGGCCACCAAGGTCAAGGGGCAGCTTGACGCGGGCAGATTTATGACGGTCGCGCGGGCGACCGCTTCTCGGAAGTGAGCCCAGAACACATGGCAGCGGGCGACGCCGCCGGCTCTCTCCGTCCCATGCCGCGAGGGAGGCAGAACAGTGCAGTTAGAGCGCACAGCATAAGCGCAGTGGTTGTGGGTTCGGCGCTAACTGCGGTGTCTCCCGGTTCGAGTGGAGAGGGCGCGGAGGCCATAAATCCCGAAACGCGGCGTAACACGGACCTGGGGAGAACGCGCTGTTGACATGTCTTCCCGAGAAGACGCCTGTGTGTCCCTTTGAATCCGCCGCCCGCGCGCAACCGACCAAGAGCAGGGATCGGAATGTTTGGGCCTAAGGTTTGCGCGTGTGTTTTTATGTATTTTCGGAAGTGTAACCGTTGACGCCGTTTGTCCTTGCGACTGTTTGGCGCCTCTGGCGTAGGAGGATTTTGGAGAGGGAAAAGTTGCAGATGTATGTGTTTGTGTGCGCAACCACTCGCCGCTTAGTGCGTGCTTTGTGTGTGTTTTATTGGACATGCGTAGGAGAGGGGTATATGTGGCACAATGATTGGCCAGCCCATTTTGAAACACTGAATGTTATTGGCCACAGAGTGGCGTACGTTGATTGGTCAACGGACAAAACTGGAATTTTGGGTAACGCTAAGAAAGCGAGTGTTGGACAGTGGGCTTGGAAGACAGTTGGGCTCGGAGCAGAGTTGGGCTCGGACGGGAGTGGAGAGCAGACGGGTTGTTCGAGAGGGAGGCTAGGCTGACGGAGGTCTCAAGGGACTCCGGCCTAAAGTGTAGCAGGAGGCCAAGGCCTGATTCTGCTAGCCTCTGACCTCAGATCGTTCACCAGTCGCAGTTAGCCCTCTACGTTTGATGTCGCATCCGACGACATATGTGTAAATACGCCAATTGTAAAAAGTGTAAATAAACGTGTACAGTCCGAGAAGAGAAGTCGTCATCTCCGCACCGCAATGTGTCACTGAGCCACGGACGCAGCGGTGGTCACCAACACCACTCGGTACGAGCGAAGGCAGCAGAAGAAACAGCAAGAACACCCTGCCGTGTAGGGAAGCCTATCTATCCCCCACGCCCTTCGCCCCGTTTTGTTTAACTCCACGGTTCTTCGCTTGAGTGCACTCTACTGTCGCGATGTTTTTTCTTTTTCTTTTTACTCTGCTACTGCTTTGTTTCCCGAGTATGGCTTCAGAAGTGGGCAGGGTCATTCTGCTCGAAGTGGAGCGGCATGCAGCAGTCTCGTGCTGCAGTGCTAATCACTCGGTTGGACCTAGTGCTTATGGTTGTACACCGGCAAGGTTTTTGTTAGTCGTCGCTGCACAGTGTTCCGGGTTACCTTGTCATGTCTGTGCGGTACAGCGCCGCGGATCCAAGGTGTCCCAGAACCCACAAAGCTCGCACTGCTTGTCGTGTTTGTCTCTCCCGCTAGCGTGCATGAGGTGCGGGGTTCGATCCCCGTTGTCACGACCGTCTTTTGCTCTCTTTGGCCGAGCCACCATCCCGGCTTTAATCTCCAACCATCACGACAGGCAGAGTAGAAGCTTGGACGGGTTAGTTGAGCATTACCTTAACAGCGCATTTATGCGAGGATGAAAGAACACGGGGGCATGCAGAAAGGGCTCAGGGAGGGTTCCCAGCGTCCTGTAAGTGTCCGTCTTGTTCATCGTCCTCGCTTAGTGCTATTACAGTAATAACCGTGATCAGTGGTTTTCAATTATTAACTCAGTCATTGCGTGTCTCGTCTCTCGACCCCTCTTTTGGTGACAATACCTGTTAACGTTTCTCCGTGCATGCAGGATCAGCAGCGGAGATCGAGCGATGCGGGCTGATATTTGTTTATTCGCTTCAGCGACGTCTTACATTGCGAGGCTCGTCGCGGCCCTCAGCGGTAAATGCGTTGCCTTCTATTCCGGGAGCGGAATGCGGCTCCCCACAGAAATAGCGGGCCACGACTCGCGGCAGCGTGGCCTGACGTTGCCACTGGAAGGCGGCCGCGGGGCATTGCTTCAAAGTTTGGTTTGGTTTCGTTTGGTTTGTGGGGTTTAACGTCCCAAATCGACTAAGGCTATGAGAGACGCCGTAGTGGAGGACTCCGGAAATTTCGACCACCTGAGGTTCTTTAACGTGCACTGACATCGCACAGCACACGGATGCCACTCCGTGTCGCCTCCATCGAAACGCAGCCGCCGAGGTCGGGTTCGATCCCGGGTGCGTATTAGCAAACCATATCCCGTAGGAGCACTCGAGCAGACGACGCTTTCAGCGATTTAAACGGCTATTGTTGCTGAAAGATCTCTCTCTCAACGCAACCTAAAGGTAACATACACTCACTGTAAACAGGGATTATTGCTGAAAGATGTCTGTAAACGCAACCTAAAGGTAACATAATCTCACTGAAGGCAGGGTATAATTAGAGTGAAGGGAATTGAAAAAAAAATATTCAAAAAAAAACACATAACAGGAGCCGAACGCATGTTTAAGTGGTATCAGTGAAGAGATGCCTGGTGTTAATCCATTGCGCCACCAAAACAACGGGAGCAGTGGCTTTTAAATGTGTTCTTATTCGTTTAGAAAATATATCCACTATTTGTCGCCTGGTGGCGCTGCTCAGAGGAATCACACATGGCCACCAGTTCATCATCATCATCATCATCATCATCATCATCAACAACAACAACAGCGCGCCAGAGCGTCGTCTGCTCGAGTGCTCCTACGGGATATGGTTTGCTAATACGCATATCCCGGGTACTCCGGCACAGTAGTCGGGCGTCTTACCACTGCACCACCCCGGCGGGGTGCATCCAAATTTCGTCGTGTTGGCTTGCGATATTACGCTGTGCGCTTTATATATTTTTATATTGGTTCACAGGAAGAGAAAGGCGCATTATCTGTCACACTTGTTTCTGTGGACACCTGAACCGCGCCGTTAGGGAAGGGAGGAAGGCGGAAGTGAAAGTGGATAGAGAGAAAGAGGAGCCGTAGTGGAGGGCTACGGAGTAATTTCGACCACCTGGGGATCTTTAGTGCGCTGACATCGCACAGCACACGGACGCCTCTTCGTTTCACCTCCATCGAAACGCAGCCGCCAAGGTCGGGATCGAACCCGGGTATACTCCCAAAACATGTTTCACACAGGCATGTGACTGCCATGCTCTTTGGGGAAAACCGGGTTTGTGCAAATGTGTATACGCTTGGAATTTTTGGGGGAGTTGCGGGAGGCATGGGCATCACTCCATTGTTATGAAGCTCCCTAGTATGATGATGGCGATGATGCTGTTGAACTTTCTTTTTCTTTTTTTCTTTTCTTTTTGCGCAAGGCCAGTTTTGGACGAGCAGAACCCTGACAAAGGGTATTTCTGCCTACGAAGGTGGATACAGTGAGCTATTTTTTTATTTTTGTTACCATTTTAGTCCAGATAATTCGAGCAGTACGCCAGGAAAAAATGGTGTCACCGGTGGATGCCCGGAAGCACTAGGGATCGAACCCTGCCCTTCCCGCGTGCGAGGTGGATGCTCAAACCACTAAGCCACTGCTGCTGTTAATTTTCCCTTTGTATCAATAGCAGGCGCGTGTCAATATATTGACAGGCTAACGCCTCCAGTTTTCGTTAAGCAAACTCTCCTCCACCTTGCTACTGCCTCAGCTAAGCAGGTCAGTTAATGGTATGGTAAACCGGGAGAGGCAGGGCGCAGGTGCACACCATTGAAGAGGCACGCGGTTAGCTATGATAGGTAGCAGGTAGGGTTTAGTAGCAAGTAATAATGCGTGCGTAAAACCCAGTGCTTAGACATATGTCATAATAGGTAGCGCATAATGGTCAGGAGCTAGTAATAGGGGGTAGTTTTCCGTCTCATTGTTCATGAGCTCGTACGTAATAATGGGTGACACTTAAGTGGTTTGAAGTTAGTAATAATGGGTTTGTGCTGAAACATTCCGCGCAGCGTGAACGCTCTTAGTTCTGCTTTGCAAGACGCTGTTTAGTGCTAATATACCTGGCATTTATCCCTGGCTCACTAGTCGTGGAGCTCATCAGGGCAACAAAGTGCAATCGAGGAAACTTGTTATTGCGCCCAGGCAGATCATATATAATAGTGCGGAGTCCTTCTTACGGCAGCCATCTTGGCTCCACTCGGCGCCACCTTTAATCTGTAAAAACTGCTCATAGTTTTGCTCGTTTTTTATTCTCTGCCTTTAATAATAATAATAATAATAATAATAATAATAATAATAGGATGCTCGACACCTTCTGGAGAGCTTTAGAGTGAGAAACGACGCGAGACGAGCTTGCTTTTCGTCGTTTCTTCCATGTTCGTCGTTGTTTGCGACATTGTTTCCTGTCTGAAGTGTTATGCACCATTTAACCCAACTCAGCGTTCTTCGCTCCTTGAAAGTCGTATTTCGCTACAAATTCAGCGAAACCAATGCTGAAACGAAGATGTAAACTATTTTCGGTGTATGATTCTATGATTCCCCGTACCCTTGTATATGAGCCGATGGCCTTGGGTGAGCTTGAGGGTATACATGGTTAACTATTCCCTTTTTAATGGGCACGGGAACTGTATTATGCTCTCCCGAGTCTGGGGAGGATGAACCAACCTTCAGTAGGATGTGTTGCCGGCCTAGTCGGTGCAATACTTCAGACATGATATAGTTGCGAAAAAAAAAAAAAAGACACACACACAAGACAGGGTAGGACGGGCTCGTCCTGTACCCTGTCTTATGTGTGTCTTTTTTCGTGCAACTATATCATGTCTGATTAATCACGCGTGACCTAACTTCTAAGGCATGTCCCTGTATGTCGTCCCTCACGCCGATTTCAACTTCTTTATTTACAGTTCTCGGTCACATTTTTTACCATGCGTCATTAGCGGTCAAACTTTGTTTGTAATCGTGTGAGCCACTTTTACAATGACTCGACACATTGGGCCCTTTCGTTGCTGTTCTCTTTAACGGCACCCTTCGTGGCCTAACGTATCAACGAACAAACAAACAAGCAAGCAAGCAAACAAATGCACGTGTGGCGCAACGTTATTTCGTCCGGATAGGCATTCGTTCGGTTCTGCGCAGCACGGCCGCTGCTGCACCGTCGTCGTCGGCGCTGTCGTTTTCGCGGCTGTCAGGATTGTTCCTGCACGATTTCGCTGTTTTCTCTCATCTGTTTTGGCGTTCGCCCTCCTTGCTCTTGTTTCTGACGAAAGAAGCGAGTGGGCGCGCGCGTCTATTGCCAGCGGGAAGACGGGCACTGGTGATGGTGTCGTCGGTCGTGCGGGCGGGCGAGCCGGGCGGAACAGATGTGGGTCACGGCCGTGCTCGCTCGTCTCGGGCGCGCGCATTTAGTAACGCTTTGACCTAGAAGGCGTCGGAGGACGCGCACACCGCTCCGTGTACGCGTCAAAAAGTTGGCTGCACGATAGTCAGGCGCATTCTCAACCGCAACCTTTGCTATTGTTTTTGTCTTCAGTAACTCTGCGCTCAGAGTGACCCATCCACCCGGTTATCTGGCTTTGAATCTTGCTGGACAGCCGTGTCCTGAGGGCTGATGGTTGCGCTGCTACCAAATGGGGCTATAGAGGATTAGCTGCTGATTAAGGGATTAACGAAGGCGACGCGCCACGCAGTCGCTCGAAGCCATTTGCTGGAAGGCCTCTTTTGATGGGCATTTGTTCAGACATTGTCCATCGTGATAACGTGGTTCGGCACGTTTACTTCAATTATTATCAGCCTAAACCTGCAGCGGCAGTGTGTACCGAGAGCATGGGTAGTTGGCCGCGTGGTCGCCATGTATGCGCCTGCTATCTAGAAGCTTATGCACTGCAGTCTTTGGGGCCAAAAGTAACCAGGCTGCCCGATTTGCTCCTTAGCCCTGTAGTTAAGCGTTTTGCAGGACATGGCAAATTATTAATCACCTGTGCGGAAAAAAAGCCCATCAAGCTCAACTTTAAAGACCATTTTTTGTTTTTTGAAATAGATAAAGAGCTCCAAACATGGTTGAGAAGAAACCCTGCAGCCTGGTTACTTTTGGCAAAGACGGCACCTCGCAACTAATCTGTGCGGTGATGGGTTGATGTCGTCACATATACCACTGCATTGCTCGCTGCACTTCTCTACGCAGCTCATGAGCGACGCGCCAAACGTCGATCAAAGGAGGCCTGCAACCCATGGTTACGACCGGTTCTGAATACAGGGGCTTTGGTTCTCATGACGTGGTGCTTATAATCTCATCGCTCCTGGTAGCGTGATGGCGCAGCGGGCTGATGGTCGCGCTGCCACTGAATGGGGCTATAGAGGACTAACCGCGGATTAAGGGATTAACGAAGGCGACGCGCCACGCAATCGCTCGAAGCCATTGGCTGGAATGCCTCTTTTGATGGACATTTCCTTTTTCGTTCTTGATTTTAACTCGAGAACGTCGTCTAGGCATCGGCTGCATAGAATATTTAGGCAACCTATTATTTCGGCTTTCATTCTTGCCTTTCTCAGTTTCTGAAGTTGTCATCGTAACAACTGGCGTCGAAACATGCAATCTTTCAATCCGGGATTTCTGTTCGAATGGTGTGCAATATGAAATAAAAAAAAAAAAAAGCTTCCAGCACTTCGATTGGGATTATCTTTCCTTCCGAATTAGTCACAGCATTCGACTTTGCCGCAACGTCCCGACTGTAAGTGCTGCATGTGTGATGCAACTACATACTGTACTGATGACATGGTACGTTATAGCGAGACGTTCCTGCAGCATGTGAAACCATTTCGGATGCATTGGTATTCGTGAAAGCGCAGGCGTTCTGGCCTGCCACCGCACTGATGGCGAAGGTATGGACGTAAATCAATTTTTTGCACTCGCTTCGTAATAAAATGTCGCCGTCGCACTCATCTTCGCGGTAGCTCTAAGTGACGGCGTCTGCATTTATTTCGCATACATCTCGCCCACGCTTCAAGGTGCAAGCTGCCACAAGCTCTTATTTTCCGGATAATATCAGCCTAACGCATGGAACGTGAAGGGTTTTTCTAGCTTTCCTTTTAGATTTTATATGCTTGCCTCTATTGGAACAAAGCAGAAAAGCTGGCACTGCGACCACTTTTATATGCTTGCCTCTATTGGAACAAAACAGAAAAGCTGGCACTGCGACCACTTTTATATGCTTGCCTCTATTGGAACAAAACAGAAAAGCTGGCACTGCGACCACCTTCGTCATCTGCAACCAAGCGATGATATTGCTGCGACTTGTCAGTCCCTGCTACGTGGCTGATTGTCAATGCCATACTTGCACCGCATAAAGCACACGCATCGCGGTGGGCGATGCATGCGTACGGCGAACTCAGACTTAACAATGCTGAAGGCTCAAAAATTCATTCATAGGCAGAAGAACGAACGTCATGAATAAGAAGGGGGTATCTTGAGAAGCTATACGCTGCGGTGCACGCATGCGTGCCTGCTAGCACGGCTGGAGAGAATTGGCGAGGGAACGGTGGAGCATTCAGGCAGCATCAGCTGTACAATGAGACGAACGAAAATGAAGCAGCTCGCAGCAGATGAGAGCACAGATCCGTTTTGGAGCCGATTTCTATTCGCCTTTCACATGTGCTCCCCGACTCAGAGTGAAGAATGGGTTGTCGTAAAAAAAAAAAAAAAAAAAGAAAAAAAAATAAGCAAGCAGAGATTGGAAAGGAGGACGGTACTGGGTTCGTGGCTTGCATTCCCGGCATTCTGCGAAGCAGGTTTCTAACCCCCCGCTTGCTGAGTTTAATAAGGCAGGAACCTCCTAGCACAGGCGTAATGTAAAGGCGCTTTCTCTGGCAGAAGAACATTGACCGAGGAGGCGAAATTGAAACGCGCGGAGCAACGTTCGTGCAGATTTCTCAGCGGTTAAATTTCGAGCGCGGCCTCACATCGAGCCGCGGCACTCTGCGTTTCGGGGAATTGCAGGCACTTAAGCTCGCTTTTCGCAGAGTTATGATGTGCAGCTTCCGTCACACTGTGAAAATGACGTTGGTTGCCGGTCACTGACCCCGCTAAAAGTTTTTGTTTTATTTTTTTCGCGCTTCGCTTCGTACACTCTCGCCGCATAAGATTGAGCGCCAAGTATATATGGTTTTCTTTGACCTTGTCCGGCGAGAAAAAGTTGTATGTGCAACTTCTTTGTAGCATTCTTTTTAGCACGTGAGCTCGACTACTGGCAGTGCAATTTCGGATTTCGCCTCGCTGGGACCGAATGACCTTGACCTGACCTTGAGGTGTCCTTCGAAGAGGAGACAGATACTGCGCCTCTCCAAGAAACAACGTAACAAAAAAAGTATAAAAATATCGCGGAATGAGACTCCCTGTTAAAGGAACTGCCCCGCCAATTGTAGGTTGTACACGGCTGAATTGGCGGGAGCTATCCCACCAATTCAACCGTGTACAACCCTAGTGCTAAGCCGTGCAAGCCATGCTTGAACCCCCACCATTTTTCTATTGAAATGACAGCTGGTTTCGTACATTCTTGCTAGATGCTTAGGAAGGCGCGGAGTGGTACGTTAGGTTTTGAGTTTGCGCAGTTTACTTTCGGAAAGATTTTGAGGATTTTGTAGTATTCTTTAGCGGTAAATTTTTTTTCTCGGTTTTTTATTTTACCATACTGAAGATTCGGACGGAGCTTTTCGGGTCTAGTAGGGTCCAGACTTAAAGGAATGTAGACGCCAAATTTTGCTTGCATATTTCTTCTTGTCAATGATGCATAAAACATTACTGTATAAGAATCATAACGTTGTTTTCGCCTTCGCCCGCTAAATAGTTTATAACTGAATTTTGTTTCCTCGCCTTTTCCGGTTTCAGCAGCCGAGCGTCGGCGGTGACGTCAAATTCAAGTCTACGTCGAGGGACAAAAAAGCATCGATATGCTTTCTGATTCCTCACTTGTGATTTCTGTTTTTGAGGCAGTATTGCTTCAGCGTTGTGGTGAATTAAAACGGCAGAGGAGAGATTACGAGGGTCGCTCAGAAAGTAAGGCACCACGTTGGTTGGTTGGTTTGTGAAGTTTAACGTCCCAAAGCTACTAAGGCTATGAGAGACGCCGTAGTGGAGGGCCCCGGAAAATCCAACCACCTGGAGTTCTTTAACCGTGCACTGCCATCGCACAGCACAGGGGCGCCTAGCTTTTCGCCACTACCGAAAAGCGGCCGCCGAGGCCGGGATTCAATCCCGCATCCTTGGGCACAGTAGTTGAGCGCCCTAACACTTGCACCAGCCCGGCAGAGTGCCCCACGTTGTTTTCTCAGCATACGGTACCATTGCGAAAATTTGCATTTGCAAGAGCGCGTGTGTAAATTCTGCGTTTCTTCGGACAAATAAAATGGCCTAGTTGCAGCAGTGTTTCAAAATGGCGTCTGTAACGGATGTGCTTTACAAGCAGCGTGTCGTCGTTGAATTTCTCACTGCGGGGAAAGGAACTGTCGGAAACATTCACTAACGTTTTTGTACAGTTTGTGGAAAATATGCAGTCGACAGAAGTACGGTCAGACGCTGTGCACAGATGCCGTTAGAAGGCGGTTCGACGGAGCTCTTAAGATTTGCAGCCTTTGTGGCGGCCATCCACGGCCGTCACACCTGACAAAACACTGCTTGCCATGTGCTCATTCGCGAGGACCGATTCATAATGATTCGGCTGCTGGCGCTGAAGCTGTGAGTTGGCAAAGGAAGTGTGGATGCAGTCATCCATGCCTTTGATTACTCAAAAAAGTGTATACACGATTAGTTCCGCGTTGCCTACTGTGCACCACAAATCTTTCAGAAAAAAAAAAAATCAGCTGCTGAAGCGTTTTGAAGCTGAGGGGGAAGTGTTCTTGTCTAAGATTGTGGTAGGTAATTGGAACCTGGGTTCACCATTTTGAACCCGAAATAAAACGGCACTCGATGGAATGACACGTCATCCTCAATCTCCACAGACATTAATCAAACCCACGAAGCGCTTCCAGCGACTTCGGCTCCATAACATCCCAGTTGAACGTTTGATTCAACATATGATAATGCTTGGCCTCACACGAGCTCGAGGTCTTAGAGCACATGACTGTACAGGGTTGCACAGCGTTACCCCATCCGCCCTGCAGCCCTGACCTAGCTCCTCAAACTTCCACTAGTTTGGGTCATTAAAGGACGCCATTCGTGGAATACATTTTGAGGATGGCGAAGAAGGGTTCGCACAGTGCAGAAATGCCTTTGTGACCAGAACAAGGAGTGGTATCCATAGGGCATACACACCCTTGTGTCTCGCTTGAGGAAGGCCATGGAACTGGACGGAGATTGCGTAGAGAAATAGGCAATGTAGAAGAAATATTATCTGTGGGTAAATTTCATTGTGTTCTATAAATAATTATAGTAGAAAGAATGTGGTCCATTACTTTCCGGATTACCCTCGTATATGGCAGTTTTTTCGTCGATCAGGTGACCTTGACTCGACGTTTACTTCACAGCGTCCCTGGGCTATTTAAATCGAAGACGAAACAGGTGAGAAAAGGTTGCCTCCTGATAGTTATATACTGTTACGCTAAAAAAAGAGCTTTTTTGAACAGCGCCAGAAACATCATTGCCCTTCATGGCCTGCGGTCAGCGAACGAGCGTTTCTTCCATATGTTAGCTTTGCATATAGAGGACTGACTTTTCGCTTAGAGCACGGAGACGCTGAGAGTTCAATTCAGAAAAACCAGCGGAGCTCTGTTGAGCGTCGCGCGGGCATAGCGCAGTATTTTTCGTTCCTCACTCATTAATAATTAGCAAATACTAATTACTTAGGCTTTTAATTATTGCCTTCAAAAATGTGTCAGTTAAGTTCACCTGTAGATAATCACGAGAAATTGCTGACGGATCCTCACTCATTAATAATTAGCAAATACTAATTACTTAGCTTTTTAATTATTGCCTTCAAAAAAGGTGTCAGTTCATAGGTTCACATGTAGATAATCACGAGAAATGGCTGACTGAAATGTTTGTAGCAAGATGCCGTTTACGTAATTCTTTTTTTTTTTTAACCTGTGTTAAGTAGTAACTTCCGCAATAAAAATATTGGGGTACTTCAGCTCCACATTAAAGGCATAACGTGGTGGCGGCCTACGGACCTCTAATTGCAAACTTACTAGCACACAATCGTAAGGCACCACCTCGCCGCGGTAACTCCTCGGTTAGGGCGTTCTGCTGTGCTGTGGGATGTCAGTGGACGTTGACGCTGAAAAACCCCGGGCGGTGGAAATTTCCGGAGTGGGCCACTACGACGTCCCTTTTAAGCGATGTCGCATTGGGACGTTAAGTCCTATAAAAAAGCAAAGGGTAAGATTCCGCTTTACGCGTGCAATTATACCTTTAATTATTATTGCATGTCATGTTTTAATCGCTTTCATTCTCAGCGTAGCGTCACGTTCAAGATAACTTTATTGCCGTCAATGTGGAGGCCCCTCCGCTCCGTCAGGAGGACCCTGGGGGGCCTCCAAGGGAGATGGAGCTCCGCGGGGGGACGCCTTTCTCAAAGCGTCCCGTGCCAGACGGATTACTCGAGCTCGCTGCTCCTGAGCCCGGCTCCGGAGGAGGGCATCCCGGGTATTTTTTTCTCTCTGATTCCATCAATACGCCCGGCAGAATTGGGGAATTCCCAAATGAGATTATCCTGATTGGCTGTTATCCCGCATTTGGTGCAGAACTTTGGAGGTTCCTCTCCCTCCCCGTATGGATAAGATGAAAAGAATCGTTTTGTTTGTTATTTTCTCCAGTCTCTGCACTTGTTAGGTGTGAGAGACCGATCTGGAGGTGGAAGGTCTAATCTTTCATTCCTGTGTGCAGCCGTGATTTCCGTGTGCATGATGAGCGGATCCTTCGACCCAGGTAAGGGTGATTCCACGGCCGCCTGGGACATGTAGATATCTCGGGCGAGACTGTTAGCAGCCTCATTGCCTGGAATCCCCTCGTGAGCCTGGACCCACGTGATGGAGATCTCTCTATTCAATACCGATCGTCCAAGTATCGATCCTAACTGCTTCTTTCGAAACGATCCCCTTATTAAAGTTTCTTATACTGCTAACTTGTTGTCGCAAAGTATGAATTTGGCTTTGGTGCTCCTGCAGGCGAACGCCAGAGTAGCCTCTTCCTCTACGAGCGAGTTTCTAGTGTTGAGGGATCCGGTGACCACTCTCTCGTAGTCCCCATCGATTACTGCCATTACAGCCGCCCCTTGTAGGCCGCATGCCGCATCGCAGTACGCAATTTGAGTAGAGTCTGCCCCTCGTAGTATTTTTCTTATAACTTTGACTCTGTGTGCCCTTCGCTCCTTGTTGTGTGTCGGGTGCATATTCTTCGGAATTGGAGCTGTCTTCAGTCCTTTTCGAACCTGAAGATCCATTTCTGCTGCCACGTATGGCAGCTAACGTGTGCGTTTCGGGGCGTTTGAAATCCCCGCACGGGGTCGTGTGACTTTGACATAGTGACGCTTGTGGCCAATGGGGTTCCCTTTTTTTTCCTTTTTTTTTTTTTCTATTTTTTATGCTCCTTGCCAACGCCCTCCGAATTTTCTGCGACATGGTCTTAGCAGTCGCTATGAAAAATTAAAGAAAAGAACTAACGGGTTCAACGCTGCTGGAGCGAAAGCTTTGGCTGCGGGCGACCGAGCGTTGCATCGAACACAACTAGCGTTCCGTAGAACGCATCAAAGTTCACCGGCGTTTTAGTTGCTGGGGGTCAAATTGAATGGTTAATGAATTAGAGCAAAATAAATAATTCGAATGATAAATTTAATTATGTTATATTTTTATTACTATATAATTAATATATTTTGTGACCTACCTAATTGAGAGTAAAGACAAGGATTTTGCACGTTTATGGTTTCAGCTTTATTCATGCCATAGGGGAATCACTTCACGTATGAGCACCTCTTGCCTCTCGTCGTTGACCATTTTCATTCGGGTGTAGAAGGCTTCTAGTGGTGTGACATCGTCTCTACGTCGAACTCCTGAGTAGAACGCCGTCACAACGTTCGAACGAACCTTATGTCAGCTCGCTGTTGTCGTTCGCCTCTACCAACTACGGAGTTACCTGTCTTCTTTTTCTTTTCTTTTTTATTTTCTTCTATTCCTTCTCTTTCTTCTTCTTTTCTTCTTCCCCTTCTTTTTCTTCTTTTTGTTTTCATTTTTCTTCTGCTTCTTCTACTTCTTTTTCTTTTCATCTTTTTTTTACTCTTTCCCCTTTTTTGTTTTCTACTTCTTTTTCTTCTTCTTCCTCTTTTTTTTCTTCTCCTTCTTTCTCTTCTTCTACTGCCGGCATATGGAACACGGCGCCAAGCCGACAGCTTGAAAACCTAGCGCAGTGTAGCTTTCGCTACAAAAATGTGGTGCTTTAAACACGGCTTG
The DNA here is from genome assembly GCF_055883805.1 of Amblyomma maculatum. NCBI lineage: Eukaryota > Metazoa > Arthropoda > Arachnida > Ixodida > Ixodidae > Amblyomma > Amblyomma maculatum. The sequence continues at coordinate 98,832,343 of NC_139345.1, forward strand.
AACCTAGTTATATACGAACGAGGGCTTGCATGGTTTATCCTTAAAGACCAGTGAGTAAAGTTGCCTATTCGGTACCGATTCAAACATTGTAGCCTAGCCCTTTTTCAAGACCATCTGCAATGCTTGAATTGACACGTGAGTCCTGAAGGCAATAATTAACAAGTTGTATAGTTAGTCTTTTCTAACTTATTTTGAACAACTAAATACATGTGGGAGGCTACGTCTCGCGGCTGTCAACAGCCCTCAGATGATTTAACTTACTGGGTTAGGACGCCGTCATTTTTCATAGCTTAGTAACATTTAGCTGGGGCACCTATATTTCTATTTGTATTTTTCATTCCATTTACTTTGCGCTCTTCTCTCCTTGTAAGCGATGCCTAAATGGATGTACCTCTGCGTGCGTTGAGCAGGCTATGATCGCATACCCCACGCAACCTATCGCGAATGGATTTCGCCTACTAATGGGCCTCGCGTGACGCCTCAGTGTACGTGTCTATAGTCCTGTGGCGAAGGCTTTTGGCAACCACTGGGAAGCCCACACACTGTGCGGATAAATGCATGGAAGGCGCTCATACGCGTCGATACGAAGTCGACTGCGCGTTTCTAACATATGCGACTCCCTGCGGTGTTTTTTTTTCTTTTTTTTTTTTTCATGTACTCTGCCGTCGAGTTTTTATGGCCAAGATAGTCTTACTTAAAAAAGAAAACAAAAACAAAAACGGATGATTGAGTTCGGGAAAAGAATTTTGCAAAGACGGTGGCAGCAGCCTGTGTTAGGCTCTTGACCTTGTCGCCGCTCGGTTCTCCTTCGTCTTTCTGGAGTTGACGAAAATGCTGCTCCGTTTCTTTTCTTTTTTCATCATCTCTCCCTCTGTCATTGCTATTCAGATGTGAGAGTGATTCGATGGCACAACTTGCGACGGAACTTTTAGGACACGTATATAGGCTCCCTTATTTGCTCTTTTGTAGTCACTGTCGCAGTTCTTCTCGAGGAATGCGTCAGCGAAAGTTCCTACTCTCTCGCTAAATTTAGGGACTTTGCATGCTGTAGGTTCCTATATAAAAGGCGCACTTAACTGCAGACATAAAAAAATGCGCATATAATCCACACGGAGCAAAATGTCACTAGCTCCGAGGTCAAATGGAGCTTGATCTCTTCACGAGATTGCTATCAAATTTCATAGCCATGCCTTCATTACTGTTCTGGATCCAGTCAGGAAAACTGTTTTCTAAGCCTTACCCCGCCTTAAAGCATCGGGATGTCAACGCGGAGGTCCGCAAGCTGCTGCACTTGGCCATCAGTGCTAACTATTTCTGTTAAATATAGAGCAATAACCTTATCGCTGCTTAAATACCACGCAGCAGGCGGCGCAGCGATAAAGCTCGGCAGGATATCGCGGCCGACCCCGCAAGCTGAAATTGTTAATGCGACATATCCACTCGCACGTTTTGTGCAGTTTACCGATATGTGTTCCTTTTTTCTATCCGGTTGCTTGCGGTGAGTCCACTGTGGAGGCTGAGCGTGTCGTACCGTGGACCCGTGCGAATGTTTGTGTCAGGGTTCGGAAGAAGAGAAGAAAAGCGTATAATTGTTCCAAGTGAAGCGAGACAATTTTGAAGCGTCGCTGTATGCCAAATTCGTACGGCAGGGAATCGTGTTTATATATATATATATATATATATATATATATATATATATATATATATATATATATATATATATACCGGGTGTCCCAGCTAACTTGAACCAAGGGTTACAAAATAATATATTTGAGGTAGGTCAGTGAAACCAGTTGCATACAACTACCAGCCTGCTTGCGCACTACAGGCAATTTTTTGTTTTGCAATTAGTTAATTGGCTAATTATTTTATTTTTCTAATTTAATAAATATTCACCTTAGACCAAAAATGTGAATTGGAAAGTTGTACAGCACCTTCAGAAACCCCCATTCCATTAATTGCGATAAAGAAAGTCTCACGTGTATCTTTTTTTCCGGGCTCAAAAGAAAGCCCGCGAAAAACAAATAATACCACGTGACTAGCGCATTTGAGCGCAGCGATCGTGGTGCTCTCAGTCGTGGTTTGAGCAAACGAAATCAGCTGCGGCCGTGACCCGATCGTCCCGTAGCAGCGGCAGGCAGAAATGTTGGCGGTGGTTGGAGCGAGCTCGAGCTCGCCCGTCGTCACCGCGATCTTGGCCAGGCCTGTGCACCGCAGCAGCCTACATCACGACAGGCGGATGACGATAAAGAACCGGCAAATGAAGGTGCAGCGCTAATTTTAGTCGAGTCACATGTCATCTCGCCCCTTTACCCAAGCCTGTATGCGCAGATTCAGTGGCTGATACCTTATCGCTCATCCGTTTGCCGTAAAGTTCGCTGATGGGAGAGAAGGAGGGTTTGTTAGAATCCCGGTGGTGTCGGCTCGCAGCTCTGGGTGCTACTTGCACCATCACGTGGGCCGGCTGTCGGACGCGGGCGAAGAAGCCATCGCAGGCATATCGGCCTGCCGCTTTAACGGGGCAAAGGAGACACGGCCGCAGCTAATTTCGTTCGCTCAAACCACGACTGAGAGCACCACAATCGCGGCGCACAAATGCACTAGTCACGTGGTATTATTTGTATTTCGCGGGCTTTCTTTTGAGCCCAGAAAAAAAGATACACGTGAGACTTTCTTTATCGCAATTAATGGAATGGGGGTTTCTGAAGGTGCTCTACAAGTTTCCAATTCACATGTTTGGTCTAAAGTCGATATTTAATCAATTAGAAAAATTAACATAATTAGCTAATTAAGTAATTGCAAAACAAAAAATCGCCTGTAGTGCGCAAGGAGGCTGGCAGTTGAATGCAATTGGTTTCACTGACCTACCTCAAATGTATTATTTTGTATCCCTTGGTTCAAGTTAGTTGGGACACCCGGTATATATATATATATATATATATATATATATATATATATATATATACCGGGTGTCCCAGCTAACTTGAACCAAGGGGTACAAAATAATATATTTGAGGTAGGTCAGTGAAACTAATTGCATTCAACTGCCAGCCTCCTTGCGCACTACGGGAAATTTTTTGTTTTGCAATTACTTAATTAGTTAATTATGTTAATTTCTCTAATTTATTAAATATCGACTTTAGACCAAACATGCAAATTGGAAAGTTGTAGAGCACCTTCAGAAACCCCCATTTCATTAATCGCGATAAAGAAAGTCTCACGTGTATCTTTTTTTCCGGGCTCATCTTTTTTTCCGGGCTCAGAAGAAAGCCCGCGAAATACAAATAATACCACGTGACTAGTGCATTTGTGCGCCGCGATTGTGGTGCTCTCAGTCGTGGTTTGAGCGAACGAAATCAGCTGCGGTCGTGTCTTCTTGGCCCCGTTAAAGCGGCAGGCCGATATGCCTGCGATGGCTTCTTCGCCCGCGTCAGACATCCGGTCCACGTGACGGTGCAGTAGCAGCGAGAGCGGCGAGCCGACACCACCGAGATTCTAACAAGGCCTCCTTCTCTCCCATCAGCGAACGTCACGACAAACGAATGAGCGATAAGGTATCAGCCACTGAATCTGCGCATACAGGCTTGGGTAAAGGGGCGAGATGACATCATGTGACTCGACTAAAATTAGCGCTGCACCTTCATTTGCCGGTTCTTTATCGCCATCCGCCTGTCGTGATGTAGGCTGCTGCGTTGCGCAGGCCTGGCCAAAATCGCGGTGGCGACGGGCGAGCTCGAGCTCGCTCGAACCATCGCCAACATTTCTGCCTGCCGCTGCAACGGGACCATCGGGTCACTGTGGAAGCTGATTTCGTTCGCTCAAACCACGACTGAGAGCACCACTATCGCGGCGCGCAAATGCGCTAGTCACGTGGTATTATTTGTATTTCGCGGGCTTTCTTCTGAGCCCGGAAAAAAAGATACACGTGATACTTTCTTTATCGCAATTAATGGAATGGGGGTTCCTGAAGGTGCTCTACAACTTTCCAATTCACATTTTTGGTCTAAAGTCGATATTTAATAAATTAGAGAAATTAACATAATTAGCTTATTAAGTAAATGCAAAACAAAAAAATTACCTGTAATGCGCAAACAGGCTGGCAGTTGTATGCAATTGGTTTCACTGACCTACCTCAAATGTATTATTTTGTATACCTTGGTTCAAGTTAGCTGGGACACCCGGTATATATATATATATATATATATATATATATATATATATATATATATATATATATATATATATATATATATATATTAGACAGTTAAAAAGTAATCAAGGTAAAGAAACACTTGAAATTGTAAGGTCGCTCAGCCGATCGAAAGAGCCCTGACACGGTAAGCTAAGAACAAATCACTTAAGATAGGTGCATTGCACGCCCCTGTGCAAACACCATGCTTTTGCAGAGTCCTCGACTTGTATTTACCTCCGTGTGTCCTCTCGCAGTGCGTCCTCTGTGGTTTCTGCGCTATGCTTTGTGTTTCGCCCAAACAATATGTTCTCTCTGGCATGCTTATTCGCCTGCTCTTACTGCGACAAATATCGCGCTCGGAGGGTGGACTCGGGGTATCTCGTTGAGCGTGGGTGTCATCGTGCTGCTCACATTCTGTTTCTCTTCTTTCGCCGCTCGTGAGTTCATTCTCCGACTGAGCGTCCATGCTCGCCACAAGGAACGGAAACTCTTCGAACACGTTAGTGCCTGGCCTTATAGTAACTAAATTCGGTACGAGCTTACCAGTTTTGTGGACTTCCGAAAATTTCGAGGGATATTTTCATGGGGACTCGACCAAGGCAGCAGTAAAATATGAAGATTCCTTATGTTGATCCTATTTCTATTTTGTCTCCTTTAGCCTAATTAAAATGATCAGAGAAATGAAGTGTAATACCCAAGCATACATGGCAAAATTAATTTCGAAAAGGGATCGAATTACATTATGCGTCGTCCGTGTTACAGAGCGACTGAAAACGATAATTATATACACATGAATCGCTCCGAACTGCTTGCTAAATAAGCATGCGAGGCACATGTGCTTCTGGAACAAAAGGGCGTCACCAGTGCGACGAGAGGGGATGAAACGTAAGAAGGCATTGACACCGCCGTGCCTTATAATGCACTCTGCTTCTCGGGTGTCTAGCGTGCATGACTATTCAATATCGGATTGATTTTTTTTTTCTTCGATTAGAAACAGTTCTATAGCTTTGTGGTGTAGTGTGACGTGTACTTTTTCCTTTTATAGTATTATTACGGACGACTGTTTGACACGTGCGTTTGGCTGTAGGTCGTACCTATAGTATTCGCATTGAACACTTTCTATGTCACCATTGTTAAAACGGCTCAATAGAGACGTAGCCCGTTCTTGTTTTTCTTTATTGATTTACCCTTTTTCGCGTACGTGACCTCTAGAACCCGCACGACTTTGCGTGATCTATAGAAAATTGCTCTTGTTCTATATAATCCGCAATACCTTCTTGCGTGCCGCGAAGTTTGGTAAGAGCCGTATGTGCTTTAGTGTCGCGGGCTCTGTGTGCTTGATTTTTGTTTCCGTGGAATTCTGTTCAGAGATCGCACAATGTATACACATCCCGCCACTGCGTTTTAAATCAGAAAATCCGGCGTCAGTGTTTTGAGCGAAAAATCACGAGAATAGCGCTTGCAGCTGGTATAGCTGCCAGCTGACAGGGACGCGCACTGACTGGCCGTAGGGTGCCAACTCTGACCTGTATCCTTTCATATGGGAGGGTGATACCATATGATCAGCCTGCCAGGATTCTCGCATTACCCCTAGGCCACGCAGGGACGTTTATGCGCCTTTATTAGAGCGGGGCTTTATGTACGCTATCGCGACATATCCTTAATAGTATCCCCCGTTGTCGCTATTGTGAGCAAAACATCATGGGCATAGGTGGCACAGTTGGTAGGTGACATGACCGGACGCTGATTGGCCTGCGGACTTTGTGAAGTCATGAGACCGCATACAATGGCCGAGCTAGCTGGAGCAGCCAACTCGGTCAGGCCTGTCCTGTGAGATGGAAGGGAGAGATTGGAATTGAACCCTTTGGGACAGTTGTGTCACGATTCAGACACACTTCCTATAGGCCACTCAGAGACACGTTCGTACGTCCTGGTTAAAGCGGGTCTTTATATCTGTGCCGGCGCCGTTCACAGCTGGGCTTTAAAGATTGTGTATTATGATATAATAGATGCCTCAGTAAGGGATTAAGTTAATGTGAACAAACTTTTTGGGCAAAATCGCGAATAATCTCGGTATTTCTCTATTGAATACCAAGACAACCCTTGAATATATGCATTCAAAGGAAAACTATCGTGAAAGCTGAAGAAACTGCTTGTCACACGTAATTATGGAGTAATCAATGAATGAATCCTGGAGCTTTGTTCCCGCTAATATTTCTCTTGACTGTGCATGTACGTGGACGACGATTCGCAAGAAGCGTATATATAGGATGGATTCTGTTATGGGGTTGTTAGGGGCCGAGCCCGAAGACGTCTATTCCCGGGTCACCAACGTGCCCTGAGAAGGGCGCGGGATGAGGCGCCCAGAAAGGAAACTGTACACATTGCTAGCGGGAGACAAAACTGGCCCTCCTCGCTGTACGCGGGGAGAGCGTTTATTCACTCTTTCCCTTCCCGCTTCTTCCCCCACGCAGACCGGTTCGGCTGCCGTAGAGGAGACGCTCTGGCGGGGACACATGGGAGGGATCGTCACACTCCTCCCTCTCTTATGAAGCCTGCAGCTCAGCACAAGCGCACAACAATGTCTTGTTTGTCTTCTAAAGTCCGTAGTAATCCACAGGCTTCCGAACCCGCGAAGACCGTCGAAGCTGGCGTTCCGAGGGGATGCCGCTTGACCGTTGAAAGCGCGCCGATGCTTTTGTCGGCGGCTCGGTACTCGAGCAGGGATACGGGGAAGACGGGGGCGGCGGATCGTTGACCGCTGTCGCGGCTGATGCCGGAAAATAATCCTCGTCGTCGTAGGTAATGGCAGGCGTCGTTTGCGGTCGCACATGGTCCGCGTGTCTATTCCACAGCGTTCCGTCTTCAAGCTCTACCTGAATAGACGAAGAACTTGTGGGACAATTGACGGTACCGGAAAACCAAGATGGGCCTGGTCGGAAGTTCCGAACAAAGACGCGCTCTCCTGCTGGAGGCAAAGTGCTTCTCCGTGCGTTTCTGTCGGAGCGCACCTTTTGCCCTAACTGCTTGAATTCCATGCGTGCTCTCATGTCGGGATGCACTCGTTGAATGGGAGTTTGCAGCTGCCTGCCCATAAGAAGCTCTGCAGGAGGGGATCCTGTAAACGCGTGTGGCGTGGTTCTGTATGAAAGTAGGATCCTGTCAATGTTTGTCTGGAAGTCTCCAGGAGTCGCTTTTTTCAATTTCCCCTTAATTGTTTGTACAACACGTTCCGCTGCACCGTTGGACGCTGGATGGTATGGTGGGATCAGGATACGTCGAATGCCGTTCTTGCTTAAGAAGTCAGCGTATTTCTCGCTGGTGAATGCGGTGCCGTTGTCAGAGACAATGATGTCTGGAAGTCCATGAGTTGCAAATATGTTTCTCAGGCATCGGATCGTGGCGTCCGCTGAAGGCGTACGAACAGGAACCACCTCTACCCATTTAGAGTAGGCGTCGACTAAGACGAAGAAGTAGTGGCCTTGAAATGGACCACCGAAGTCCACATGCAGTCTCGACCATGGTTTCTTCGGAAATGGCCAAGGATTCGACTGTGCTTTCCGTCCCATTCTCTGATGTTCTTGACAGGTTTTGCAGAGTTGCACCTTCTTTGTGATGCTGCTGTCGAGTCCATCCCACCAGACATGGCTTCTTGCAACTGCTTTCATTTCTCCACGCCTGGGTGGGTTTCATGAAGTAGGTCGAGAACTTCTGCTTGTAGTTGCTTGGGAACGACGACGCGTGTTCCTCGTAGAATGCAGTTTTCGTGCACGCTAAACTCTGTGCGGTTCTTCTGAAATATCGCCCACTCACTTCCTTTTGGCAGCTCATCCCCAGTAAGTAGCGCACGACGTAAATTTGATAACACAGGATCACGATCTGTGGCTTTGGCAATGGCGGATGGCGAAAGAAGTCGTGGGATACGCATTTTCAAGCATGAAAATCTCAGCAGGCTTGGGCACTGCGCCGGGCTCCGTAGGAAGCGGTAAACGGCTCAGCGCGTCGGCGTTGCTGATGCAGGTGCCAGGGCGGTACACAAGCTTGTACTTGTACGCTGACAGAGTAATTGCCCAGCGTATCATTCTGGTGATGATCTATCAGGAATAGGCTTGTCTTGCCCAAGGAGTCCCAGAAGAGGTTTGTGATCAGTTATCACTTCGAATATCTTGACCCCATAGGTACTGATGGAATTTTGTGACACCGAAAATCATGGCAAGGGCTTCTTTGTCAGTTGACTATAATTCTTCTCTGCTGGAAGAAGGCTTCTCGATGCAAATGCAATGGGATGTTCCCCAGTTTCATCTCGATGTGCGAGGACTGCTCCAATTCCGTACGGTGAGGCGTCGCAACTGAGAACAATTTGTCTTGAGGAATCAAAGTGTTGTAGTACCTGCGCAGAGGTCAGTAGTTCTTTACTTTTTCTGAATGCTTGTTCCTCTACGCTGTCCACTTCCATGCAGTTTCTTTTTTAAGCAGGAGGTTCAAAGGGTGAAGCACTGTCGAGAGGTTAGGCAGAAAACGCCTGTAAAAATTAATTAGTCCGAGGTAGCTTTGAAGTTGCTTGATGTCCTTCGGACTCGGAGCATTAACGACAGCTTCTACTTTCTTTGGTGTCGGCCTTAGACCATTTGCATTTATGACATGGCCAGATACTCAACTTCTTGAGCTAAGAATGAACACTTTGCAAGCTTGAGTTTGAGACCTGCTTCTTGTAGGCGCTGTAGCACACTGGCAACGTTCTTTAAGTGATCTGCCTTGTCTAGACCCGTTACTAAGATATCGTCAAAGTACACAGTGACGTGCCGCATGCCCTGTAACAAATTTTCCATTTCTCTCTGGAAAATGGCTGGCGCTGAAGCTACTCCGAAAGGCAGTCTAGTGTATTGAAAAAGGCCTTGAGGTGTGTTGATTGTCACAAGCCTCTGTGAGTCGATATCAAGCTCTACCTGCTGGTAAGCATCTTTCAAATCTAGCCTTGTGAACTGTTGGCCTCCTGAAAGCTTCGCCCACAGGTCCTCGACTCTCGGCACAGGGTACTTTTCCAGCACTGTTGCAGAATTGATTGTTACTTTGAAATCGCCACATATGCGCACGCGGCCGTCTTGCTTGAGCACAGGAACAATAGGGGCTGCCCAATCTGACGTCCTGACGGGAGTAATGACTCCCTCTCGTTGCATTCTTTGCAACTCTTCTGCGACTTTATCTTGAAGCGCGAAAGGAATTGTTCGCGGCTTGAAAAACTTGGGGACTGCATCTGCCTTGACAACAATTTTCGCTTTCACGCCTTTCATTGTTCCAAGTCCCTCTGAAAATACCTCTTTGTATCCAGCGAGGAGCTTATCAATATTTGTAAGGGATTCCACAGCTCTGACGTCATTTAAGTCAAGTTGTAGCGCGCTGATCCAGTTTCTCCCGAGAAGAGTCGGACAGTGATCAGGAGCTATAAACAATGGCAATGTAGCCTCTCTCCGTCCGAATTGGACTGGCACGATGACCTTGCCCCTAACGGGTGTAAGTCTTCCGCAGTAACTTTTCAGTATCACGTCTGAAGGCTCTACTGGGAGATCGGGAAATCGCTCTTGAAATGCAGTTTCACCCATTACGGAAACGCTGGCCCCCGTGTCCAGCTCCATTCGGAGAGACCTGCTTGCAACTTGCAAAACTGCAATGAAGGGTGGAATTGTTTGCTCGCCGTTCATTTGCCACGTCTCGTAGACCTGCGGCTTGGGAGCAGAAACATTCTCACTGCTTCCAAGACTATGCACGGGCTGCTTTTGTTGCCTTTGTTTGCCGTACTTATTCGACACGTTCTTCGGCGTCGTGTCTTTATTCTTCGTAGAGCGGCATACTCTTGCTAAGTGCCCTATCTTGCTGCAAGCGTTGCACCTGGATTTGGCATGCTGGCATGCTGTCGCGTAATGTGGTTCTCCACAGCGATAGCAGCTTATTGTCTGCTTCATCTGAGCTCGCATTGCAGTGTGAACTGTTTGAGCTTCGGCCCTCTCCTGCGCTTGCATCAGCATGCTTGAGTCAGTTTTGGCAGTCTCCATTGCAACAAGGATTTGTACTGCTGACTCGAACGTCAGGTTTGGCTCTTCAAGCAGGCGCCGCTGCATTGGCGCATCGTTAATGCCGCAAACGAGTTTGTCCCGCAGCATGTCGGAAAGGAAGGTGCCGTACTCACAGTTCGCCGACAGCTTTTTTAGTGATGCCGTGTAGTCGTTGACGGACTCATCTGGCTGGCGTTGGCGACTGTTGAACTTGAAGCGGCACACCACCACTGAAGGCTTTGGAATGAAGTGGCTGGTGAGTACGCTGAATATCTCGTCGATGGAGACTTGGTCGGGCGTCTTGGGCGTCACTAGGCTCCGCAGCAAGGAGTATGTGTTGGGTCCGCAGCACGTCAGGAACACAGACCTTTGCTTTTCCCCGGGAACGCTGTTGGCGTCGAAAAACAGCTTCACATGCTCCAGGTACTCGGTCCAGGCTGCTCCTTCCCCATGAAACGGCTCCAAAACTCCGTAGGTAGGCATGGTTGCAGAAATTGTAATGCAATGCCTTAAGAACTTTTACCTCGTCGCCGGAATTGTTATGGGGTTGTTAGGGGCCGAGCCCGAAGACGTCTATTCCCGGGTCACCAACGTGCCCTGAGAAGGGCGCGGGATGAGGCGCCCAGAAAGGAAACTGTACACATTGCTAGCGGGAGACAAAACTGGCCCTCCTCGCTGTACGCGGGGAGAGCGTTTATTCACTCTTTCCCTTCCCGCTTCTTCCCCCACGCAGACCGGTTCGGCTGCCGTAGAGGAGACGCTCTGGCGGGGACACATGGGAGGGATCGTCACAGATTCATTACTGCTGTCGTGCCATCATACTCTGAAAGGTGGAGCTTTAGTATCTCCTCAGTTCGTTTTCTAAATTCTAAAATTTGTGTAATCATAAAGCGGGAAAACGAAGAATGTGGCAGTATACGTCCGTCGCTATTCCGCGAAGCTCGACCATCGGCTAGAATTTCAGATATATGCTGTCGGTCCGGCGAAAGTTATTTTCCCTTCCCAGTGATACCTGTCAACTCTTTTAAATTACGCTTGAAATTAACCATTTTGAACCCATCTTGCAATTTGTGATTCTTGCTTCAGATTCCCAAATTTGGCAAAAAAAAAAAAAAAAAAAAAAAAATATATATATATATATATATATATATATATATATATATATATATATATATATATATATAATATATATTTGCGGGAAGAATTTGAAACATTCATTTAAAACCGCGTCGTTGTCGGTGGCACCTTGCTCTGACGGAAGAGGGCAATATATGTTCGTCATCCGTGAATCACCACCAGTGGCTGCGACTTTTATTGCCCGTCGCCGTGCACGCTCGTCGCGTCACATTGCTGGACCCTTCTTCGATGGTTGGGCCTTCACAGAGTAGTAGAGCTAAAAGCTCTACTGCTCCCTGTCTGCCAAGGCGTCTGTTTAGTGCTGTGGTTTCCATGCTACTTGCTCGCATTCAGAAAAAAAAAAATGCGGAATTGACTTGTCCACGCTTTCTACATTCCAATTTAACTTCGTAAAGCGATACTGCATGCACTGCCAAAACTTCTTGTGAACGGGGGCATCAGCGTGGCTACAAACGGCAAGACCCTCGTCGCTGCTCCGGCGCATTCCCTAATACATTGCTCAAATAGGCGTCCGTGAAAGAGTTTAATATTGCTTCCGGGAGCGAAACACGTCTGCGATGTCATTACGCTGCGTCGATCAGCCGCCGCAGGATGCTTTCGACTCCAGCGCGGCCTAAGCTCAACCTGTTACTGCGCCCGGCGCTCGGCGCTCGGATAATTGCCTTCCCATAGCACGTTGTACGAATACGCGTACACGAAGTAGTTTGATATTGTTTCTTTTTTTTAAATATAGGACCGGTGCCTAATCAAACACTGCGCTCCGATGAACCTTTACAATTCCCAATAGAGCGAGCGCACTCCCATCCTCTGTCTGGACGTTTAGCGGCTGATGTATTTCGGTAGCGAGTAAACAACCATGTAGCAGATCCCCTATTATGTATGCTATATACTGTCAGAAGCTCCCAACCACGTGAAATTGCCTTCGAAACGCGACAGGTCAACGGCGTTATTCCGCGCGCGCTGATCCCCCTCGGATTTGTAGCTCCTGTCGCCGTCACATCGTGGTTCCATTTCGGGAAAATCGATATGCTGCCTGCGTAGTCACATCGCAGAAGTCTGCCTTATACCCAGACGCAATGTCAAGCTCCTTCAAGGACACGTGTTCGAGCAATATTGTGTGGAATACGCAGGTTTTGCAGCAAAGCCATTCTCCTCTCCAATGCTGCATTTTCCTTTCCGTAATTCCTGACGGAATTGAAGTAATTCAAGTTTTTTTTTCGTTGTCCATGTCATGGATTGGCCAGGAGTGAGGCAGGCATCAACCATTGGAGCTCTTCAGTACCAGTTTCTAGCATTGGCGAAAAGTTGGTTTTTGCTTTTCTGTTTCATTATGTTTCGTAAGGGGGAGGGGGGGGGGGGGGGGGGGGCGAACGAGGTTTTAGCGGCTTTCTTTGCTTCTGAAGATTTTGAATGCAAGAACTGATAGCACTGCATTCTCATGCAATGTTCGACACTATAGCGACATTCTTCACGAAATTATTTTATTTAAACGTAGCGAACACATGCGAGCTGTCTAATGTTGAATGGCGTTTCTTTTTTTCTTTCTTTTTTTATAGCTGCCGAATATATTTTGCAAAGTCCGATTTTATCGGGAACGGAGTAAGTTGACACTTGAAAGAACACAAATGTCGTCATTGTGGAGTTGTGATGCATGACTTTTTTTTTTTTTTCACATATTGCAAAACAAATAAACAATATTTGCCAATAGCAATTCAGGGACGTAGTACCCAGCATCATAAGCATATAGAAAACGTCATGCATGAATTCATAGGGTTGGATATTTTTAGACAAAATAAATTTGGAAGACGTGCGTGCTCATCCTTGTTTCTCCTGCTTCGATAGCCGCCGTTACAAACCTCACATCTACTGCTAAGGCTTTAAGGCTTGCTACAAGCGACATTGCTCTGTGGATAGTGCCAAATGTTTGACAGTTTCAATCCCTACCTCATTACACTATGTTGATGGCGCACCATGAATATTAAATAAAAAAAAAAACGCCATTATTCAGCGATATGGATGGGAGAAAAACCCGGCGTGGTCCAAACTAAGGCGGCGGAACTCCTTTTCGATGCACCTCACATAACTCACAGACTAAAAAATCTCGCACTATTACAAAAAGTTAACCGCGTGATGATCGCCGTCACTAGCAACGACAATCATTCGAACTCGCGCTAGACGAGAAATGGTAGAGGCAGTTGCTGCCACGTATACTTTGCGTCATACCATTTTGCAAGTCGTGTTATGGAGACACATCTCAGTAACTGAAGCCTGGGTGTAGTCGACTGTATTCGGTTCTTCGATGAATAGAATGAGTAAAGACATTAGAATTTCGCGTTGGAATTTAAGAGGGCAGTCCGCCTTTGAAGTGCTGCAGCGTGTTCTATCTGGATAGCTGGACGTATACCTGACGTAGAACATCTCTCGACAGCTTGTATGCATGAAGCCGTAAAATCTGGGATGAGTTGGCGCAACAAGAAAATCAGGAGCAACCTACTTGCAGATCTTTTACGCTAAAAGTCGATGCGCAGTCTGTTTACAGACGAATGTAACACACCGTGGGCGATATATATCTCGCCTGCCTGTGCACCGAGGACGAATTTGCAATATTTCAAAGCAGGCTAAATAAGGTATACCATTTTACAATTCAGACGCGCCTTTGATCGAAAGTGCGCCTACAGCGCGAAAACCACGCGAGAGCAGATTAACGCAAGGCCATCTAACTTGCTGCTTCTTTTCTTCAACAACCTTATTTTAGTTTTGTGTACAACAAGGAGCACATCACTATGTCGGCATTATCGTCGACAACGAACCATCCGGGCGCGCAACCCGCTACCATGCCGCTTGCCGCTCAGCTACCCTCCAACATTGCGGAAACGCGCGCGGGTCGCTAGATGGCAGCAATTTTGCATAAGGACTAGTGTTCCTGTATATGCTAGGGAGCATATACAGGAACACTAATAAGGACTAGAGAATCTAGTAGTGTTGGTCTAGGGTGCCTCGATGTAGCGTGCCGCCGGACGGCGGCGCTGGTATCGAGCAGACATGGCAGTAATTGAATTACATTAATACTTTTTCCAGTAATTTGTAATGTAATGAATTACTTTCTCGGTTTGGTAATTTAGTAATGTAGTGAATTATTTTTGGTAGTAATTTCGCACCAAAAGTAATTGATTCCTTTCGAAATTACTTTTACGTGAGGCGCCACTACTTCAATAGACAACAAAGTAGAGTAGACACAAACCGTCAAGGGAATGCCGAAGGGAGAGATGGTTCAAGAAGGCTGGAGTTGAAAACTAGTTGGGAGCGCGGTGCAGTGGCCCTCACTGTTGCGTCGGCTAGGGCACAGTGGTGCTTGGTTACACTCGTCACCACGGGGCGAGGGAGGGTTGGGGTTGGTGGAGATATGTGGAAGGGTCCGTGGCTCTCTGGGACGAAATTTGGCGGGAAGACGAAAGAATGTGTGCGCTTCGCGTCTAGAGAACAAGTTGTTATTTTGTTTACAAACTTTACTTAGTTTTTGCATGGATGGAAACTAGAAAGTAATTTAAAAGTAATTGAATTACCCAGTAAAAGTAATTGTAATGTAATTTCATTACTTTTTGTGAGCATTAATGAATAATGTAATTTAATTCCCTTTCAAACGTAATTTTGCCATGTATGGTATAGAGACACCCTAGGCACCCTTGAAGCTAGATCAGGGTTCCTTAGAACACGCAGCTACAAAAAGAAATTTAACAATGAAGATGATGCATGTGCTGTATGTGGTAACTCCAGTGAAACAATTGACCATATTATACTCGAATGTAATGGTATCCATCCGGAAGTTGATGCAGGCACAGTCACTGTTCCTGAAGCTCTGGGGTTTATAGATGCCAGTTTCCGGGTGAATACACCGGCGGTGGAAGCTAGCAAAAAACGACTGGAAGATTGGTGGTTTAAAAGCAGAGAAGTGACATAATGTTAGTAATGTAGAAACAAAAATTTAATAAATTGAATGATGGTATAGTTAACCAATCTAAAACAATAATTAAGATGTAGGGAGAAAAATGAGCATGATAGCTATATACTGCTACCACCCCGTTTCAAAGGGAACGTTCCTATATTCCATCCATCCATCCATCCATCCTAATAAGGTATATAGTTTCTTCTCCAGTTTCACCATGACTCACCATGGCGACGGTAGAAAGCGATGGCGGATGCCGCAGCCTACAGAGCTCTTCGCTCTGCGTAACTAGGTTTAGTCGAGTTAAAACCTCATTGTTTTTTATGTGTTACCAGCTGCCGCGTCCGGCGCTGTATGATGACAGGCTCAAAGCATCGACAATACTTTCAAGTTTTGTTTTGTTTTTTCTTCAACCGTACTCGTTGGAGTTTCCGTGCTTCGTGCCGTCGAACAAAGGGATAAGATGGCAAATTTTATTCTGGAAGAGATTGCATTCCGGAAGTCGCTTGTAGAAAACCTGTTCGATGTGGCAAGCAGAATCAATACAAATATAAACTGGCCGGACGGAGTTTTGCTCGTCAGTCTTTTGCAAAACTGATGAACTTAATATGCCGTCAAGTTTGAAGTTAGTTATTATATGGGGTTTTATGGCGCTAAGCAACTAGCAACTATAGCTGCGATGCGCGAAAAAACACAAGGTTGGATGATTTGTTATATAAAGTACCTAGAGTTATGATACTCAACGTAAAAATAAGAGAAGCGTCAAACTTGAAGCAATTTGAATTACTTTAAATTTGAAAAAGTAAGCCTGCCAGTTATTCCCTATTCCCCCTACCACGCCTCGAGGATATTACAAATCTGAGTGTTGTTCTGATTGGTAACTATATGTTTAAAAGATGGAGCAGAACTTACTAGAGGCAGGTATTTGTGAGCACCGCTAGTGAAGGTGTTTGACAGATGTTGTGGCACACGCTGCCTGACTGCGAATTGCTTCACACGAGACTTTCGCAAATTCTGCTGCCGAGTCTTCAGCGTGATGTGACTCAGCGTCGCTTCATGATGCATGCTTTATTGTATACAGTAAACTCTTCCCACCGTGTGGTTCCCCTGTCTTCGTCGCTTTATCCTGGTCTCGAGCATGGCAAGGCTTTGCTTAAGCCCGCGTAAACACCATTAACCATTTCTTTTCCCTCTCGGTGTCAGACGGGCAACCAGAATCACCTCCGCTTTTACTCGCTTATTGTTTCTTAGCTATATGTCTTCCATTTTCTCCGAACGCTTGCTTTCGTAACTGCAGCTCGGCGCTAGCAGCTGCATTTTTGTTTTCTTTTTCACGCTGAATCAGCTGCAGCGCTGCGCGTGACAACGAAGCGATTTCCAAAGACCTGTCTATGACTGCAGCTGTGAGCGAACCGATCGCTTCGTTGTGATCTCCGTTGCGTCGTCACGACTCGTGTTTCGGAGCTGTAGCTGGTCGTCGCCGCACTCGTGTCCTGCTGTAGCTCCAAGGGTGAATACTAGTCGACGACTTCGGCAAGCCTCATCGTGTCCCCTCGCGGTGACCTTTAAGAATTAGCAATACTGTCAGAGGCCGAGCATTCGATCGGGCTGCGGGCGGTTCTTCGTCTATGGATTACCTTTTCAGGGTGACCTGAATCTTGTAAGGGAATTCTCCAGGGACAACAGCGACGCAATGAGGCACTGGAGCACGCGAAAAGAGACGCGCTGCCACGTGACAAGAAAGCACCAATACGCGGGAAAGAGCGCGAGCAGCAAGTGCATGAAGACGTGCACGGTTTGGACGCCTGAGAGAGAGAGAGAGAGAGAGAGAGAGAGAGAGAGAGAGAGAGAGAGAGAGAGAGAGAGAGAGAGAGAGAGAGAGAGAGAGAGAGAGAGAGAGAGAGAGAGAGAGAGAGAGAGAGTTTGGTAGACACACTTAAGACTGCCTACGCGTATGAATGGGAAATCAATAAATTCCCAAACGTGAAATGTTTTCGACGTGTATTAGAGTTCATTCTGTTAGTATTGCATTGTATTCTGGGTGCAGTGGCACGGGCAGAGGCTCTTTATTTTTCTTTCCTTTTCATGCCTCAACATAATATATGTATTCTGGGTTTGCGTATTCGTCTGGGAGCCGCAATTGCGTAGACTTTGGTTTCAAGGCATACAATTGGAAGGTAATTCGAATGCCGTTGGTTCGATTTCCTTTCGCGAGCGGTCTCTTACTTGGCTAGCTGGCGTATGCATAGAGAAGTCGTATGGCTCCACCTTTAAAGGTATACGACAAACGATTGCATCCCAGTTCTGATATGAAACTAAAGGAAGGCATGCAATTGAGACGCATATGTTGTCGGTTCGAATCCCTATAGCGATCTATGTTTCAACTTTAGTAGCATATATGTGCAGAGAGAAGGGACACTGCACGGAATACTTCACGATCGATAATATTGCATCACAGTCTGATACGAAACTGCAAAAAGTCGCCTATCGAGATCCGCTAATGTCATGTGTATAGAGGCGAGCGGCATGAGTAGCATTGTCTGGCTTGTAGAGTTTAACATCCCAAAGCGAGTCGGGCTATTAAGAGACGCCGTAGTGGAGGGCTCCGGAAATTTTGACCCCCTGAGGTTCTTTAACGTGCAGTGACATCGCATAGCACCCGGACGTCACTCTATTTCGCCTCTGTCGAAACGCAACCGCCAGCGGTCGGGATCGAACCCGAGTACTCCGGCACAGTATAGCATTGTCTGAAGTGGCGATGGCCTTTGTCGAGGATAGGATGCGTATACTCTGCTGCGATGTCAGTATGCGTTAAAGAACCATATGGCGGTCGAAATTTCCGGAACCCTCGACTACGGCGTCTGTCTCTCGATCAGTCCGAGTCGCTCTGGGACGTTAAACCTGTATGTCGTACTAAAAGAAATTTTATGATGAGAGCGTTACGGCAAGGTCAAGATACCTTTCATTGGCATTTTCCAAGAATAGTTGCAATGTTGGCTTGAAAAAAAAAAAAAAATATGACTGGGCGCACTTTGCTGCAAAAGTTTCTAGGTCGCAAGACTCCGTGACAGGCCTGAGCGGGAGGCCCTGGCTGATTTGACGCAGTAACCGCTGCCATTCGCTGATCTTTCATACAGTGGTATCGAGGAGGAAATGCAGTGTCACTTTCAAGCGGGCACTGGAAATTTACCGAAGCCGTTACGCCACGATTCACGCGGATGGCGTCAACTTTCTAGAAGCTTTTGCGATAATGTCACAATTTCGTGTTACAATTTCATGTTACAATTTCGTGCCAAAATAATCGATTAGTCGTTCTTCAGCATGTACTAAACCCCATTGGCGGAAATTTCCCAAAAGCTTATTCCATATTTTCGTGAAGTGGGTTAATCCGTTTAAATAAAGTAAAATAAAAGTAAATTGATTTATAGGAAAGAACGGCGCAGTATCGGTCATACTTCTCCGTAGATACTTGAACCGCACCGTAAGGGAAGGGAGGAAGGTGGCAGTGAAAGCGGAAGGAGAGAAAGGACGCTGTAGGGGAGGGCTACGTTGAAGTGTCGACCGCCTTGAGATCGTGCACTGACATCGCACATCACACGGACCGTTTTCGCCTCCATCGAAATGCAGCCGCCAGCGGTCGAGTTCGAACCCGGGCACTTCAATTCAGTAGCCGGCCGGGCGTCAAGGTGTCTGTGCGACGAAGCGACGAGGCAGGTTAATCTGCGCCACTTTATTTTATGGGGTCAGTTAAAAATTGGTAAGCGCCGTTGTGAAGCGGTCTCATTGGCCCATTACGGTGCGAGCTTTTTTGTCGTCATAGGTCCGCCGCCTGCATACGCTCCGAAAGCACGGCAGTTGCACTTCGCGTGAGTTTCACGCTTCGATTCCACGAACTGAAATTCATTCAATGAAGCTTGCAAGGCGGTTAGCGTTCGTTGACAGGAATCGAGTGGAAATGAGCGAGTCGTTCACTTCTCCGTCGAGCGGTCGAGGTCGTTCATTTCGCCTCGCAGAGAGCGCGCTTAGCAACAGGAATTCTGAGAAGCGTTCCGCATGCGTTTGCTGCAGCTTTGATCTTTTCCGCGGTCCAAAGAGCATTTGTTCGACGACCCTTTGTGATTGTGCTTAGTATGGTCGCAGCCTAAAGTGTGATCAACGATTCTTATCTTACTGTTTCGAATGCGATGCATAGCATAGTTAGTGGTGGAGTTCGAAAAAACAAGCGAGAGATTCACTGCGCCACTTATCAGCCAAGGTCAATCTATCCGGCCGCTTGACGTTCAAAAAGGCGGTGTGACCTTGACCTGTTTAATCTACCCAAAAGTATTCTGCGTCTTCCTTTCCCCAAAACCTAGGTTAAAAAAATAGCAATGGCTTAGCTTAGCTATGTCAGGTTATACGTAGCGAGAGCTGCGGTAACCCTGGTTACGTCTAGTTGTTTTGCTTCTCGGGAGCTATCGCGTCTCCTCTCAAGGCGAAGCTTGGGCGTCCTCCTACCTATAGGTAGCAGGAACCATCGGCCCAATGTTTATAGGTAGCAGGAACCATCGGCCCAATGTTGGAATCCGTTGGCAGTATGCCGGTACTATATATGCTGGCCAATATATGCTGGCCAACTCAGTCACGATATTGGGCCAGTGATTTGTGCTGCCTGATTAATTGAACCTCGTATCACTAGGCTCAAGCCGCGCTTAAACCCCCTCAGGTTTTCTCTCTCCGCATTAGTGCAAGGCCTTGTGGTGTCGTTGTACGAGACGATGCGCACGACCGGATACAAGACCCAACCGCAACGCTTTCACTTTTCGCGACCGCCTCTGTGACCACTTCATTTACATCCACTTGCCCCCATAGTAAATCTTCAAGAAAGTAATAACACCGGTGGAATGACGTAGGCGTGCTTATTGGCGGATTTTGATCGATGCTGTGGGAGTTGCATTAATCCAGTTGGGGTTTGTAGTGGGATATTTAAAATAAAGTAATTAAGTTATGTATGTATGTATGTATGTATGTATGTATGTATGTATGTATGTATGTATGTATGTATGTATGTATGTATGTATGTATGTATGTATGTATGTATGTATGTATGTATGTATGTATGTATGTATGTATGTATGTATGTATGTATGTATGTATGTATGTATGTATGTATGTATGTATGTATGTATGTATGTATGTATGTATGTATGTATGTATGTATGTATGTATGTATGTAAAGTAAAATAAAGTACGACTAACTACTTAGCTCCATCGTAAAGCACAGTCACGTCCAGTGGTTGACATAAGTCCCGGAATATGTATAGCATATATACAGACGCATCAGTGATTCAATGTGGTGGAAGAACGGCAACTACCAGCCCCACACATGCAGTGTTATTCATACATAGGGAGTACGTAACGGACCACCCGGACTCACTTGTAATTGATCTGTATGCTATCCGCGATGCGATGGAGGCTATAAATGTCATACCGTCTATAATCGAAGCTCTCATTTACACCGACTCTCTAGCGGTTACAAAAGCACTAAGCGTTACCCAGGAGATACATGCTCTAAATAAGAAAACAACAAAACGCGTTCAGGTACATTGGATACAAGAAGATGGTAATAACATAGATCATAAAAACACAGATACGCTTACACACCAAGCCCCTAACACAAGTGCCTCATAAGCCTCCCATTGGATCCTCACGTGCCCTTATTTCCCCGTGCACTTACCCCCCTCCCTCAAAACTTAACGAGAATGGAGGAGGTGTCCCTTACAAGGATTAGGGCTGGGGCGGCCCTTTCTTCGTCGGTGACGTGCCAATGGGGCTCTGAAGAGGATGCATGTACAGAGCACATGCCCTAAGAGTTCAAGCCCAGCTGTCGAGGTGGATCTTCCCTACCTTTTATGGACATGCCCAGGAATGCAGCCGTCAAGAATAACACGACTACAAGAAGTCGGACTGTCGGCTACAAAGGAGGAACATTTACAACTGTGGCTAATAGACAATATTAAGAGCCGAAGCTTGCTCCGTTTTTTTTTTTTTTCTTTTTTACTGCATGACTTCCTTTAAGTTAAAAGACAGCTTCATTCTATGCCACATGGCAAGCATGGCAAAGTAAGGGAGAGGGTGCTCTTCTGCTGTCACTGTTTCGCGCTGACGCCGTACGAGAAGTCGGGGGTCTTGATTACGACAACTGTAAAGGCTGCACCGGTGGAGCGGCGATCCGAGAGTCATATTTAGGACGTACAGTTGTCTTCGTAGGGGTGGTGCTTGGCCGCGGTATTCGTGATACTGCATCGACTGGGTCAAGTGCGTTCTGCCAAATGCAACCGGGCGAAGTGCGCCAAGTCGCGTGTGTGTTTATATGTAGTATAGACTCCGGAGAAGTGAAAACTAAAAATGGTGAAAAGGGAGCGAACAGCAAAGGGTCCCGCTGCTGCACTGGTTATCCCTTCCCGAACTTCTTGCGATATTTTCGCCGCAGCTTTTCTTAGCCATCGTGGGAGAAACGCGAAGGTGTTTCTCGAGCCGTTTCTCCCCCTTGCTGAAATCAGTAATTCAGAATTTTCAAGCAGGGGTCTGCGTCAGCGGGAAAATTGAGGCGGCTTCTAGTGTCGACACTGCTCTGCGCTGCTGAAACCCCTCTTCTGTCTCTGTCCGCGCGGCAGCCTAGGCTGACTTTGCTGCCTGCATTGTGTGCGTCCGTGCAAGAACCGGCGTTTTTCTGAGCAGGCTGGTGCGAATGCCTGACTAGCTTTTTGCGCGCGCACCTCTGACCTTCTCCCCGATTCCCGCGGGGAAGTGCCGTTCTTCAGTCGTTTTACCTCTCTTTCTAGCATTCTAGAAAGCACTGAGTGACCCGCATTTTTCGCATTTCAGTTCATTTTCCTTTCTTTCTTTGTAATCCGCCGTCTTTTCTCCAATCGCATGTGTTTCCCGTTGCACTTTCCCCTTCTTTTCCCGCATCGCGGGTATAGGGCGCGCGACTTTTGTCCGCCGCCTTCCGACCGCACATGTGTATTCCACTTGTCCCTTCCAGCTGATGTCGACAGCGTTGAGCGATTATTCGCCCGGCTGTGAAATCGCTGACAGTAGAGGGATTGAGAGAAAGAGGCGGAGAGAGTAAGAAGAGAGAGGTTCCACGGCGCGTGCCACAGACGCCGCGCCCTTTCCTGGGCGTTGTAACGCTGAATGTCAGCCCACGGTCTTGGCATTCATCATTATCAACCCCCGCGTGTCGCAAGGGGGGGGGGGGGGGGGGGGGGGGGGGGGGTCGATTGCAATGCCTTCCACAGCGCTCTCTCGCGCACAGCCGGTGGTAACCGCATAAAAGGCGCATTCGAAGTCGAACCCGGCTTTTTCTTGCTGCCGGTCTCTTTCCCGACACAGCTTTTTCCTTTTCGCGGACCGAAAGTGAGGACTCGGAGCGGCACCATGAACAGCTGCCTCGTCGAAGTGCCGTCGCCTTGCAAAGTGACCGCTAAGCGCGGTGCCGCCGCGGGTCTTGTGCTGCCCCCGTGGGGACTGCTGGCCGGCTCCGTGAAGAAATGTCGCTACGGCGGCACGCACGAGCCTAGCCTGACGGGCGTGTGCAAATTCTGTCGGCGTGCTGTGTGAGTAAAAAAAAAAAGTCCATTTGTTCTCTTCGCTGGGCATTGGGCGTATGTTGTGACCCTGGTGCGTGCGTGCGTGCGTGCGTGCGTGCGTGCGCGCGCGCGCTTAGTAATGATCAATCCTCTGACGCTTTCCTGTCCGTACCAAAATAGACTCCGTGATCACCGTTTTTGAGGAGTGAACATGTAGCGTAGCCTCCGGGATGCGCGGTTATAAAGTCCGGCGATGTAGCCCCAGTTTGCTTGCGAAATCGGCCGGTGGTGGCGACACCTGTATTTTGCATTTTATTTATTTATTTATTTTTTTTGCTTTTTCTAGCTTCCATTTGTAGCCGATGGTTGCGGAAATTTTTGCGAGCGACGAAGTCGTAGTTTACAGTAAAGTGAACTACAGTGGTTTATAACTAGGAGTTTTTCTTTTCACTTGAATGAAGCCACGAAAACTAAAAATGAAAATACGCCAAATTCAATTTTTAAAATTCGGTTTTAACCGAAGGTTGTCAGTACTTTTTCGAGCTGCAACTAGTTGCCTGTTGAGCAGAGTCGAAGTTACGCTCAGTCAAAAAGGAGGATCAACGGTGTGCGCGAGCAATTGGCCTAATGAGATGGTGGTACCATTGGATTAGCACGCCGTGTGTTTTGTTTCATTCCGTTACTTACACGTCTCTACAAATCGGGAGCCGTCTGATGTACAAACGCTGTTTCTTCTTTGTCATTGCGCGCTACGGGAATTAACTTGGTCGAGCGTAATGCGTCCTCATGCATAGGCCACGAAAAAATGTCACGTTCTCTATTCCGCGACGGCTCAGTGGCACATCTGTAGCTGCCTTCAGCACGCTGGCCATAATGATGCCTCGCCCCCGCCTAATAACAGAATCAGAACCGATTTTTTAAAAAGTAAGCGCGAACTTTCATTTTTGTTTTATGTCAACTTTATTTACCCCTCGTTATATCCTTTTTCACTCTCGAATGCACTTGCCTTCACTAGCACACTTCGGTGTATACGACCATCGGATATATACGTCACCTATAGTGGTAAATTGACTGTTGTCGCTGACTTGCAGCCATATACTGTTGGCTTTCGGTCGTCAGGGTGTGGCATTACATCGCCGAAAAAAAGAAAGCCTTTAATTTACATGCAGAAAATAACGTTCGCGGGAAAAAAAAAAAAGTCGAAAGGTGCAACTTTATGTGAGCAGGAACCTATTAGACATGACGTGCAAATTATTCGATACAGGCCGACTACTAATGAAGGACTCTTTATGCCCGTATTCACAAACGCACCACGACTCAATGTTACCCTCGACTCGGGTGTAATGTGAGATCTTGTCTATATTGAGCTTAAACGTTTTCCCTCTGCCCGTCTCCCCCGCCGTCTGTTGCACACGTCTTGCATCCACTCACTGACGTCACACGCATACCGCGGCAGCAGCTGCGAGGCTGCGTCATAGGGACGACTGTCGCTCATACGCCCTTCTGCAGACACACAGTGCCCTGACATCGCATTAAATTGCCTCGGTTTTGTTTGCGCTTTTTTTTTTCTCCCTTCGCGGTGCAGCTCCTTTCTTGTCGCCAGCCTCGGGTTTTATCGTCACCTACTCTATAATACTACGTCGAGAACTCCTTCTTATTTTCTTTCTTTTTACGAGCTCACTTTAGAAGCCATAAATCATCGCATCTGTGTCTATATCGCCCACGAGAGTTCTAATCGGGTGGGCTGCATCTGCGCCGAAGAATTATTAGTTGTTTTATTTTTTTATTGGTTGAGAAAAATATTTAAGGCGAGATTTTTTAGGACACGGCTGAGTAACCTGATGCCTCGGGGAAATTCCGCGCGTTTTGTATGAAAAAAAGGGGGAGGGGGATTTCGGGGGAACTCTCATTGTCTACAGCTGCATGGGTTTTCGGTTAATAAAGCATGCTCTATTCGAGAGGTAAAAAAAAAAAAAAAAAAAAAACGCTGCTTTGCTCTTTAAATTGAGGCTGTTCTCGTGGCTGTTTTGCTTTTAAATGTAGTTGCGTCTTCTTGTCTATGTCTATGTATAGGAGGAGGAGGAAGAACATTTATTTCCGCCGAATATGGTGCAGCAGCCACCTACGAGTCCGCACGCAGGCGTCCGGGGAGGCAGTCTGTCACACCGCGACCAGAGGACACCCGGCCTCGTCTAGGAGAAGAGGTCTTCAGCCTCGGCCGCCAGGCGGACGGCGAATCGCTGTGTTTTTTCGTCGGAGCTTCTTAGCGTGGTCTCCCATTCATCGCTAGTTTTAATCGCGTTGCGCCCTGGGGCACGAACGCATCTCCATATTATATGATCTAATGTTGCCACGTGGCCGCAAAATTTACAAATTTCGGTTTCTGCACCGTCCCTCTTCCGCCCTCTGGCACCCGTCCAACTCCTCCACAGGGGCGAAAAGAAATTTCGAGCTTGGAGTCTTCTCCAGTCATACTATTCCTTTTTACTCAGGGATCTAACCGGTGGCGGATATATCCTCCGGTCTTTCTTCAAGTTGTCCGTTACATCCCTAAAGGTACCTATACATTCTTTGGTTTTAGATGTTGTGGAGGCGTCCGCAGCACCCCGAGGTAGCGAGGAGCGGGCGAGCATGTGGGCAGCCTCGTTGCCGGCGAGACCGGCGTGTGCTGGGGTCCAGATTATGGCTATGTATAACTTTATTATTAGGGAGCCGGCAAACGACGGGTTAAAGCGTCGTGACGCTGGCCAAGCGTCTACCCGGGGTTAAGCCCTACTCTGCACTACCTCATTTGACCCGTTTGTGGTGGGTGTGAGGCTTGTGCTTTTCGAGCGCACCCCGGGCCTGCTGGACGGCCCATAGTTGCATGTCCTTGTCTGTATTCTGCACAGCACTTTGAAGTTCCGGCGGGTATGTCCTTGATGCAGCTTCGGTCGGGAACCTGGCACAGTCCCACATGATGTGCCATTGGTCCGCCGGACCCACTTGACATACACTGCACATATCACTCGTGTAGATAGATGTCTGGGTGGAGGACGTGTAGCATTGCCGGGGCTAGGAGTGACCCGGTTTGCATTTGCCTTAGGATGACCGCCTCCTCCCGACTAAGTGCCGGGTGAGGCGGCGGCATTGTCCGTCGAGCTAGGCGGTAAAATTTTTGTCACTTCCTCGTAACTGGTCATTCGGTCTTTTGTTTCGAACCACCATTCGGAACGGTCCTTCTCGGGGGCGCGGAAGGTAAGCGCTCGCGCCGCCGAATGGGCCGTCTCGTTGTGATTCGGTGAGGATGCAGAATCTCCCGCGTGCGCCGGGAACCACTTGATGCGGATATAGTGTTGCCGCGGTCTTGAAGCTGGAGCTTACTGATGATGGCGGCCGCCGGCGCGCACACTCGCCCCTTGGCAAAGTTGCGCACAGCGTTCCTCGAGTCGCTGAGCACGGTGCGACACTCGGCCTCCGAGATCGCCGGAGCGATGGCAACCTCCTCGGCGTCTGTGGCGTCCGTGCACCGCACGCTCGCTGCCGTTGTTTTGATGCCGGTAGCCGCCGCAACGGCCACTGCCACGAATCCTTCTCGCTTGTATTCCGCAGCGTCCACGAACCGGGCGTGCGGGTCCTGGGCGTGTTGCTCGACGAGGACTTTGGCCCGCGCCTGCCGCCGTTCTTGGTTGTACTCGGGGTGCATGTTTTTCGGGATGGGGTCCACGTGGATGTGGGCCCACGCCTCATCGCTGATATCGCACGATTGCCTACTGGGAGCTCGGGGATTGTAACCCAAAATGTGAGCGCGTTGTGGGGAAGGTAAGAAGGCGCAGTAATCGCCTTTCGCTCGACAGACTCCTGAACCGCGCCATGAGAGAAGCGATTATGGCGAGAATGAATGGAAATTTATCCTAGTCGTGGATTCTTGGTTAAGTAATGAGCTTCGACCGCAGGAGTTGTTTTTCTTTAGTTAAATGAAATTAAGATTAACGATATTCTTGTTATAACTTTAATCTAAACCACGCCTTATCTTAATAAGTTTGGGGATCACTTCCAAGGTACCAGGGATCACATAGGCATGGCCACTCGTGGAACGCCCAGCAGATGCAGCAGCTTTCCTGTAATTTCGCGTGCTTCCGTAGCAAGTGTAGTGGGGCCGCGCGGGGGCCCAGGGGCCTGCGCGCCCCGAACTCCTCTGTTAAAATATGTTTTTGCTACTAATACTATAGCCGGACAAACAGCGTATCGCGAGGTTGTGCGTCTCGTGGAGCGGGACTTGTCAGCGCGTTCTCATGACAGTATACCACGTGCACCCGTCAAGGGTCAGGATGAGTGCGCATTATTTTTTATTTGTTTATACACGCGGCAGCCCTATTGGGCTATTGCAGGAATGGGCGTAAAAACAAACAAATAGCAGAACAGTGGTAAGTAGCAGAGCCAATAAGAGCGAAACGGCCAAATGCAAACAAGGCAAGACTATTCACTAGCGGCTAAAAACAAGTCTAAAAGAAGATACCGAGTATGACCAGGCAATGAAATCCATCTTTCAATTGCACGTGGAAAGAAACTGTATTAAAAAAAAATAATAATAATTGTTTCGCAGGAGAGGAAAGGCGCAGTATCTGTGGACACCTGGGCCCGTATTCCGAGTTTGCGCAACAGGTTTGCGTCGTTATCGATGTGTCGCTAACTCACGTGACCTCGAGTCATCTGATTGGTCGAAACGCCGGAACCGGGTGTTGCCAGCACGGAACCAGAAGAGGTGGCAACATCATGTTCCGGCGTTTCCACCAATCAGATGACTCGAGGTCGGGGAGATAGCGACACTTTCGATAACGACGCAAACTCGGAATACGGGCCCTGAACCGCACCGTAAGGGAAGGGAGGAAGGTGGGAGTGAAAGCGGAAACAGAGAGAGAGGGATGCCGTTGGGGAGGGCTGCGGAGTAATTTCGACCACCTGGGGACTTTAACGTGCGCTGACATCGCAGATGAGTGGTGGCTGTTCCTGGCCCTACGGGGCAAAAGATCCCCAGGTGGTCGAAATTGCTCCATGGCTCTCCACTACAGCTCCCCTATCTTTCTTTCCACTGTCACTGCCACCTTCTCCCTTCCCTTACGGCACGGTTCGGGCTGGGACGGTAGGTCAACGCCGCTTGCGGCGGCGGCTAGCCAGCCACCGAATTTTATCTGTTGTAGGCCGTCATTGCACCAGCCACAACTTAGGTGGTGGACGACGGCTGTTGCGGCGCCCGTCTTTCTCTCCCTCATCTTTTTTGTTTCGTCTCTACTTTCTCGGTTGGGTTGGGTTTAACGCCGTAGTGGAGGACTCCGGAAATTTCGACCACCTGGGGTTTTTTAACGTGCACTGACATCGTACAGTACACGGGCGCCTTGCTTTTCGCCTACATTGAAAAGCGGTCCTCGAGGCCGGGATTCAATCCCGCATTCTTGGGAACAGTAGTCGAGCGCCGTAACCACTGCGCCACCCCGGCGGGGTATCCGTCCGCACGAGGCAGCGGAGGTGGCTCAACAGAGCCAGTAGCAGGCCTGTGCATTTTCTTTTCCTTGTTCCTACAGCCACAACAACACGCTGACATCGCACAGCACACGGACGCCACTTCGTTTTGCCTCCATACCTGCGGGCAAAATAAGGCGTTATGTTTAGGCCGTGGTGGTTTCTGTTTCTTTCTTCTCTATCTTCTTTCCGCACAAGGCAGCGGAGGTGGCTCGGCTACAAAGCCAGTAGCAGGCCCCCTTGCATTTTCTTTTCCTTCTTCCTTTAGTCACAACAACGAGGTGTTGATTTGAAGAGGTTCGACAAAAGGAGATAATAAGGGAATACACAAATTTTAAAGATCAATCCTTCGGCGAGCCGAGAGCGATTGCAAGCCTAGTGATGAAAGCGCTGCGGAGGTTGAAAAATCGTTGTCGAACCTGTGGCTGAAACGAATGGCTTTCTTCTGGACTGCATCGACTTAGTTAATTGCACATAGTTTATGCGGGTTCCAGACAGGGGAGCGTATTCAACTAGTGGGTGGATTAGTGGTCTATACATTAATAGTTCCGTCTCCCTAGGAGCTGCCGTTATGGTACGACGCAGGTATACCGTGACGTCATTATAGGCCAGAAAGCTGCGAAGGGAGATGAAATTAGCATGTGTAAACACGCGCACACATTTGATTTCTTAACGTTAGCAGATTTTTTAACTTGAAAACTGTTAAGGGATATGCACACAGGTGCGTATTACGTGCGAAAAATTTGGTGTGATTGCTGCCGCGAAATTCTTCGTTTTATGGGGATCGAATGTACTTAAGCGACTCAGCCTTTGAGAGACGCCGCAATGGAGTGCTCCGGGTGATTTCGATCTCCTGGTGTTCTTTAACGTGCACTGACATCACACGCGGGTGGCTTACGCTTCGATTCCGTTTAGACACGGTCGGGATCGAACCCAGCTCGCCTAACTCCATAATTAAGCGTAGTAACTGTGAACCACCGCCGTATCTGGTTAGGTGTACAGAAATAAGGTGCTCCAGCTATTTTTAGCCAATGTATACCGCGGCACAGAGTATGCGACTATATCGTCAGCCATATTGTTCACCACTGTTTTATGGTGAGTGAGATTGTTTTTCTATTTTGTTCGATAGATTGATTTAAATATATTCAAAGATTAAATTTTTCAGCTGTTGCCTTTTAGGCAGAAGTACCGGTTCCAAATTGTAGAGCCTCGAAATAAAAAAAAAAAAGTCCTCTTATATTTAAATTTTTATTCGTGCTTAAGGCGAGCTTTTTCCGCGTTGGAAAGAAAGATATAACAAAAACAACAGTGCTTGACTATCCGCCTGGGCGCCACTAGAGCAGTGCTGTCACATGGGGAACGTGAAGCTGAAAAGTTTTGTTACACAACAATGTAGTTTAAGATTGCGTTCACTTACTGGGCCTCGGTATATGTACAGTCATGAGCAATATGAGCAAGAACAATCTTTTTGCACAAAATTGTGAACATTCTCGGCATTTCTCTATTAAATATGATGACGACCTACGGATATTATGCATCCAAAGAAAACCTCTTTAAAAAAATGAATAATCAGTTCTTGCCAAACAAAATTATTGAGTAATCAATAAATGAATGCTCAAACTTTGTTATAACTCATATTGCTCATGATCGGGCTACAGTTAAAACAACTGGATGATACATATGCGATGATCTGAAGATGATCGAAGAGTGCCGAGCGTTTTAGCAATTTTCGGACGCTAAACGAGACAGTGAGTAAGTGAATGATACAACATTTTGGGCGAGTTGGTTACGTGCATTCATTATTACAGCGCAAAGACGGACGGGACAAGAAGAGGACACAACAGCGCTGTTGTGTCCTCTTCTTGTCCCGTCCGTCTTGACGCTGTAATAATGAATGTAAGTGAATGAGTGAAAAACTTTATTGAATAGAGATAATTTCATGCCAGGGGAATGTGCCCTCTGACGTTGCACAGGCGTCACTCTGCATGCTTAGGCCAGCTGTTCTTCCGAAGCTCTTGTTGTTCTCCACTAAATTGATGGCACATACCCACACAGGGAGATCGACCAAGAATTGGGGGGCAGAGATGTTTGGCTTTGAAGTGTATAGTGTATAAAATGATTGCTAGGGAAGAGAGAAGGAAAGTAAAATATGAAACACTTCTGACTACAAGGCTATGTCTCTCGTTTATTTGCGCCAACGGTACCCAGTAAAAAAAAAAAAGAAAAAAAAAGACCATTGGGATCTGCGAAGGGTTCCATTTGGTTCCAACTGGACCCAATTGGACATTTTATGGGACCCAGTTGGACTCAATTGGACATCGCTCTCCAATGGGTTAGTCCAATTGGATTAACCAAATGGTTCCAATTGGGTGTAAAATTTCAATCGCATTTTCCAAATGGTGCTCATGACTCCAATGGAAAATCATCTCCCAATTGGATACATTCCCATCATATTCCAATTAGCTTTGAAAATTCCACTCGGCCCCGAGATTGCGTATGGTATTATATCGCCCAAATGATTAGCAGGTTGGCTTCAAAAAACTATGGCACATACACAGCATGGGGCGATTGTCTCAGCGTTCATGACATCATTAGTTGCATCTGTTGGTATAGCATAATCAGGCTGCGTTTCGATGGAGGCGAAACGAAGTGGCGTCCGTGTGCTGTGCGATGTCAGCGCACGTTAAAGATCCCCAGGTGGTCGGAATTACTCCGTAGCCCTCCACTACGGCTCCTCTTTCTCTCTTTCCACTTTCACTCCCACCTTCCTCCCTTCCTTACGGTGCGGTTGAGGTGACCGCAGAAAACAAGTGAGTTACCGCGCCTTTCCCTTCCTATAAAATCAATCCGTTTTTAACACGGTGTAGATATAAGTAGTGCTCACGCGCGCGCGTATAGGCCGCATGAACCTCATTTACCGCCTGGGAGTTTTGTGTCCTTCTTGTGTGCATATATGGGCCCGTTAGCATTAACGGGGTCGTTATACTGTTTCGGGAGAATTCAGCATAATTTTCTTTCACGAAGCCTTTTGGTTCTCTTTTTCTTTTTTTTTTCTTCACAAAATGCCTTTTGCGCATGCAGTGTGCGTCATACACGGGGTGTCACCCTTCAGTCCGCTGCACTTTGCATTTTTTTGTCGCCATTTAAAGTTCCGTTAAAGGTCGTGTTATTAGCGTTACGCTTGGGCTAAGTGTACGCGTTCTCCTTTTTCTCTATCACTGCAGACTCTTTATATCACTGCAGACTCTTTAATAGTTAAGGTTATCGGCGGCCTTGTTTTCTAACGCGTGAGCCTCAATAGCATCATTTCGAGGGGAAAAAAAGATACAGATGATTTCACTCTGTTAATCACGGAATATCGTGCAGCAGCAGGGCGTTCTGACAGGATTTTGTTTGCTGTGTCTCAATTGTTAAACATTATTTTGCTGTGTTAATCAATCAGGGGGCGCTTCCAGATCGCACATTGCATGTGCTTCACAAATGAGATCTTAAAGTAATGCTTTTATTAGCGATGGCGTTGGATACGAATCACACGAGAAATGCGAAAGCCTGGGTGTTGCTGCTGCACACGGTACATCGCCCCTTGTTGAACACAACCAGCATTACGTTGAACGCATCAAAGTTCACCAGCTTTCTAATAATAGTAATAATAATAGTAATTGGTTCATAGTAAAGGAAAGCTGCAGTATCTGTCACACTTGCTCTGTGGACACCTGAACCGCACCGTAAAGGAAGGGAAGAAGGTGGGAGTGAAAACTGAAAGAGAGAAGGGGGTGTAAGGGGGGGGGGGTCTCCGGCGTAATTTCCACTACCTGGGGATCTTTAACGTGCACTGACATCGCACAGCACACGGACACCTCTTCGTTTCGCCTCCATCGAAACGCAGCCGCCAGCAGTCGGGATCGAACCCGGGTACTCCGGCGTAGTAGTTGGGTGTCTTACCACTGCACCTCCGCGGCGGGGCGTTTCTATAATTGCTTTACAGGAAAGGAGAGGCGCGGTATCTGTCACTCTTGTTTCTGTGGACACGTGAAGTTCCTCGGAAAGGTCAAATGTCAAATTGGCT
The DNA here is from genome assembly GCF_055883805.1 of Amblyomma maculatum. NCBI lineage: Eukaryota > Metazoa > Arthropoda > Arachnida > Ixodida > Ixodidae > Amblyomma > Amblyomma maculatum. Next base: position 98,864,804 of record NC_139345.1, read on the forward strand.
GCAGGACTAAAAAAATATCTGGGGCGTCGGCGGCGTATTCGACTGTTTGGATGGAGCTGGAGACGGAATGGTTTGGGCGTCTGCCTTGACTGCTGGGGAAGTGTTGGGTTCGAAACGCACTGCCGGAAGAGCATGTGTGTGCTTTCATCGCACAGCCTGGCGCCCGGCTCTTTTTTTTTTATTTATTATTACGTCTTTATTTCTGCTTACGGTAGGCGTTTACCTTGCGGCAGAACTAAGTTGCTTCATGGATGTAGGGGTGGGGGTGAGGGTATGGGTGGGGTGGGGGTGAAGGTTGGGATAGATATGAGGGACCGGTGTCCACTTCTTCCTCGAGGTAGGGTCGTCCCGAGGTCGGCTCCGCGAAGTAATGGCCTGGTCCTTCTTCTTCCTTGAAGTAAGAAAGAAAAGTTCGCCAGAGCCGGGTTGCGTCTGATAGCCCGATGTGCGATGGGGGATCGACCCATGCCTGCAGGGTTGCAGGTCGAAGCCCGCCCAGGGACTTGAGTGTTCTCTCCCGTACTGCGTCAAAAGTAGGGCAGCTCCACAGGAGATGTTCGGCCGTGCCTCTGGCCGGGCATGTCGGGCACTGAGGAGAAGGGTATACCTGCGGGTTTATGAGGTGCAGCTTCGCGGGGGACAGAAGCTGACCAGTTTGGGCTCGGCGAAGGAGTACTGCCTCCACTCTCCGGAATGAGCTATCGGGGCGGCGATATAGTTGCTCAGGGTTGGCCAAGTGCTGGAGTATGCTTCGACGATAGCGTTCTGCTCGATGCCATGTCTCCGCCCTATCCATATGAGGTGACGACGGATGCTAACGACCTCAGGGGGCCACGAAGCGGAAACGAATGTGGATCCAGGCAAAGGTGCGGAAAGAGCTGCTGCGCGCGCTGCCTGGTGTGCCTTTTCGTTTCCAGTGATTCCTTCGTGTGCAGGAATCCATTTGATAATTAAGGTGTAGCCCTCCTCTCTCAGGCGACGGGCTTGTTCGTAAACCCTGACCTAATATGTTGCGTGAAAAATCATTTGCTCTCGCAGCACACCTATTAACGCTAAACATTCGCGTTACACGCGTCGTAACCATTTTTTTTTCCTCACCCTACTCCTCTTTCCTTCTTCCTTCTTCCACTCACTCCTTCATTCTTTCCTTCTTGTCGATGTTGGATTCCGATCTAGTTTTTGTCGACAGTGCATACGTGTGGTGTGCTCAGTACAAAGCATGCTCGCTTCGACAGCCACAGCTGTCGGATGGCTGCTCTGCATCGGCAAGCCCAGATCATCTCTCGTGATCTTGGCCACATATGTGAGGAACGGAGTTCGCAATTTTAGCTTTTTCTTCGCTCTTGAATTTCGCGTGAACTCGCCCGCGTAATCTTGTTCTTTGGTGTCCGCGAAAACCGCACTTTAAAGGAAGGGAAGAAGGTGGGAGTGAAAGCTGAAAGAGGGAAAGGGGTGCCGTAGTGGAGGGCTACGGAGTAATTTCGACCACCTGGGGATCTTTAACGTGCACGCGGACGCCCATCGCCTTCTTGTTTTTCGCCTCTATTCGGTCGGGGATTTGTTTGTTTGTTTGTTTTTTTTGTTTTTTTTTTTGAACTTTTTAGCGGCGTTCGTAGATGCCGTCCTGCCGGCGGAACAAGTATACTTTGAGCTTCGTGTCCAACTGTATTGATAAGGGTTTCGGGCTTTGCGCCATTCGTTTGCCAGCATCATTATAAGCTAAAGAAGAAAGCCAGGATAGTGCACTCGAAGGAAAAGAAATTAGTGAGGGCTACCTTGCGGAAGAAACCAACACTGATGACAAGGCAGGAGAAATGTAGTGCAGCCTAATGTGTCTGTCTCAGTGCATGTCATATTTGGAATAAAAGTTGTCACATCTAAACCAGCGTACTTTATTACTTTATCTTAAGCAAAAAAAAAAGAAAAAGGCTCTACAGTAATGTTATATTGGTCACTTTTACGTACATTCATATTGATCTGATTTAATGCAACAAAAACGCTCTATGTGAGCATCTTCTGCTTTCATATTTCATTCTCTTGTCCTCTACTTTGCACTAAATTAGTGTGATTAAATTTAATTTTGGGCTTAATGCATTGTTTTATGATCTTTGATGCAGTATTTCATTACACTTCCTTTGTATAGTTAGTATCCTTCAGTAGGCTGTACACTGATTAGCCGTAAGTTTTGCACATTTTATATTTTTGTCTGCAACCTCTTTTTTTTTGTTTGCTGCTTTTAACCATTGTGCGTCAAAACATTATCCAGCCTTTTTCCTCTGCAAGTGAGAATGGGTCTAATTTAGTTAGTTTATGTGGGACTCCTTGTTACCAGTTCTTGCTTTGCAAAAGTAACAGTGCCAATTCTTCTGTTTTTCTTATGTGTGCAGTGGCTGGCGAAGGACCATGTCCAGGAGGGCCTTGGGCAGCTCCAGCGGCACCTACCACGTCCAAGCCTCCGAGTCAGCCCGCGACGCAAAGAGTGTCAAGTCCCTCCGCTGCATTGTCTTCTTCTTGGACGATAGCCAGCATACCTTTGATGTTGAGGTGCTGTCATTGTGCCTGTTCTCTTTCTTTAATTATTCCACATTTGTGTTGCAGTTCACTAGTGCAGCTTAATTTTTTACTCGCAAAAAGTGAAAAGAATTATGGAGTACTATTAAGCTCCACCTTTAAGGGTGTGATACTAAAGCATAGGCTACCACCCCGCATATAAAGCCCCGCTTCAACCAAGCTGTATGTCCGCATCTGCATGGTCTAGGGGTTACGTGAATACAAGGTTCCTGCCAGCCTGGTTCTGATATCAACCCCCCATATGAAACGGGAGACCTGAGTTGGCAGCTCCTGCCAAACATAACATCAGGCAGCCCTACGTCCAGTCAGCACGTGGCCATTTTAGCTGTCAGGTACCACCTGCCAACGCCATGCTCGGGATGTTTCAGTATCTGTCATCAATCATCATAACCCTCATCCTTCCCTGTGATTGATGGGAACTGTTCCACTTACACTACAAGCAGCACCAAGTGATTCAGACCTTTTGCCTAAAGGCTGTTATGTGGATAGGTACATGTGTTTACACCGATACCAGTTACATCAGTGCTGGGGAATTTAACAAGAGTTGTGGTGGTTACCTTGTTCATGTGGGCACCTGACACACAATACCGACCACACTGTCATCTAGTGTGCTCGCGTATGTCAAAAACTTACCCTGGATCTCTCTGCTTGCTCTATCACAAGGCATCCAAGTGAGTTTATCCAAGTGTGTTTGAGGTTTAGTGCCTTGATAGAACCTAGTACTTTGTGCCATTCTTTATTCTAGGTTACCTTCGATGAGCAGGCTTATCTTAGGTTACCAAATCATCTTAGGCTGCCTTCACAAATATGAGGATTTGAAATACCGTTGTAGTGCTTTAAAGGCTTAAGAATACCTCATTTTATTTTCATCTTTTCTTCTTCATAAGAATGCATGGATCAGCCTGTAGTATTCCCCCGAAACCACTAAAATAATTTATAATTGAATTTATTCTTTATACTGTTTCGGTTTCATAAACCAAATGCTGGCTATGACGTGTAAGATTAGGTCACATGAAGCATGAAAGAAACCACTATAAAAGCACTGATACTTAGTTTGTTGTTATTCCATCTCCTGGTTAAGATTTGTAGTGAAGCTAAACTAGTTATCAGCAGCCATATTTTTTTTTATTCCGCGCTTCACGGGACCTGAACACTTCTTACACGTCACAGACAACATTTGGGTGATGAAACTGATGCTGCATCGAAACGAAATTCAGTTACAAATTATTAATAGTTCTAAGGGGGTATCATATAGTGTGATCCAGGTGTATTAATACCTGGCTGACTACCTGCAAAAAGAAAACATTCAAACATAGATTTGCTATCTGTGTACCTTTAAATGTGCCAGTTTTCACTTGCATCTCTATTAAATCAAACACCTTATATGATGTCCACTTTAATGTGAGCTTCTTGAAAGCAAAGCTATCGTTTGCTCAAACTTTACACAAGGCATTTTAAAGGGAAAGTACTGTGACCTTGAGAAATCTGTCCCAAAAACGTGCTGAAGATATATTTGTAGGAGGTGTACTAGGGACTTTTATTTCTTTCAGAGTACTATTTTCAGCAATTACTATCACTGTAACTGCCGGTCGCACTTCCAGCACATAACAACCAAGGGCTACCTCAGTCGTCTCAGTGAGGCTTGCTCCAAACCTCATCACTGCTCAGTGACGATATGGGCTTGTGGGAAATATTTTCAATCTATTGGTTTTATTTAGCCGTCATTCGGACCACTGCTCTTGCCCTTATGATGCCTGGATAGGACAGTGTTATGATGTGCACCAAATACTTAGTGGTGCCAGCAGTTTTATGTGGATTGATAAGATTTAATTGTAGTTCTGCGCAAGCCCTTTAACATTGGCTGCCTTTGAAGTTGCCGAGAAGCTTGATCAAACATTATATTGCGGGCATGCACATTCAGCTCTTTTGAGCAAAAAATAATTTTAAGTAGGTAAACTAAATGACTTGGTCTGCTGTGAAATAACGATTTTTATGCCTGCATGCTTGCAGTAACTGTAGACGCAGAAGTTATAATATGTGTGTGTGTATTGTGCTCTTGTGCTTTGCAGAAACGATCGAAGGGCCAGGTTTTGTTCGACCTCGTCTTCCGTCACTCTGAGCTGGTGGAGAAAGATTACTTCGGGCTCCAGTTTTCAGAAAAGGCATCAGCCATTGATGGCATGGTGAGTACTTCTGTGGCTGATGTCCTAACAACAACAACAAAAAAAATAATAATTAAGACCTGCTGTGGATTGAGGAAATCAACTAAATCTGGCTTTGATAAAAGGGCGTTGTAGCACTAAATTTTAGAGCTTTTTTCTTTATAAGCAGGTGTTAGGTTTATGCTAACTACTACAATCTAACCCGGACGTATCAGATTATCACTTATATAAAACTGTCTAAATATCCTGGTAGAAATCCCATTCCAAAGTATAGCAGTGTTCGAGTTTATTAGACTCCTGTTAACGGAACATTCAATATATCGAACTGTGCATTGTGGCCTTGCAGGGGGTGCTTCTCCTAATGGCACTCCCACGATAACTTTGCGCACATGGCGCAGGATTGGCGGAGTGTCTTTTAGCACTTGCTGGCATTGCTAACGCTGTAAAACCATCCATTTAAAAGTGGTATTTCCTTCGGCTTGGCTTGTTTGTTTTCAGCACAACACTATTGTTACGCGGAGAAGCCAGCTCGTGGTGCTCCAGTCGTCATGCGGTGTAGCCAGCCTAGCTGAGCGCGAAGGCTTGCGGTGGTTCGCATATGACCTGCTTCGCTGCTTAAAGCGACGCAGAAGTCAACTGCTCTGGTTTTGTTTGGGTTGTTATTGCTTTTTTAGTGTACTTGGATAAAAATTAGGCCTCTTATGACCGATGGTGACATTTCCCAAAGCACCATCCGCTGGCAACGGCACTAATGCTGTGTGGGGTGAGACACGAGCAGCACGAGCTTTGACGAGCCGCAGGTTGGTGCTCTCGTGGCGAATGGGGCGCTGCCAGTATGCCGATGGGCAGCCCATTGTTGCAGAATGCACATCCTTAGCGTGGGTATGTGGTATTCAGGCTTCTGGGTTACATAAGAGCTCATCATTAGGCACGTTTTATATATCGAATTATCGATATATCAGTACTATTTCACGATCCTCTTTGAATTTGATATGTCTGGGTTTGACTTTATAAATAGGTAGGAAGATAGGTACAAAATGCTGAGCTAGTTTTATATATTTGCAGACTGTATAGAGCCATCATCAAACGCAACTTGACTATGTTGTGTTACTTCGTGCGCTGCTTGCGCACATTTTCCGACACGTATTGCTTCTTGCTGGTCGCACGTCACCATCCCCGTTTTTCACTGCACCGTTCATAGCCATGCACTTAGGAATACAGACAGAACACCGACAAAACACAACGTACACAAATTCCAAATGACTTTTGGTCCGTGCTTTGATTATCCATTGAGATTGCACCCCTCACGAGAGTGAACGAGCGCTCTGTCTAAATATTGAGCAAAACTGGATGAAAAGGAGGGAAGCCCTCACAAAAACAAGCAAGCGTAGAGAAGTGACAGGGATGCTCACTAACATAAGGAAGTGATGGATCACAAGAAGTCCCTCCTACTTTTGGTTTGGCGCTCACAATACCAGGTGAAGCCATAACATGGCCATTTGAACCTCACTTGTTGATTCTTTAGACTACAAGCCTGAAGATAACGTTTCTGCTGCTAGCGCTGGCGAAAAATAAGACTGGCTTTCCTGAAAACTCTTGCTAAAATATTCTTTTCTTGGTACTCTGTGGCCATGTATAGATTTTGCTGCGCTCACTGATTTCACATGATATCAGCAAAAGTGTAATGAAAAATCACAGAACGTCTTTGCTAAAAGCTTGGCTAATAAAATTAGAAATGAGCATGGATTTCCTGATTAGTCTTCAACATGGGTTGTAATTAATGCTGCTTGCTTTTACAACTGACAAGTTGCAATAGTTAGTGCCAATTGTATTGGAAGTTCACCATGTAAAACGAAATCACTTTGCTTGAACTCTAAATGTGATGTTATGCATACGGGGGCAGAGTTTAGGTGGGGAAATAAATCATGCAGTATTGCTATTTATAACTTACTGCAATTCGTTTTCTCACGTATATATCATTCTCAAAGTCATCATCACCTTGTAATCTGCTTTAAAGGGAAGCTGCACCGGTTTTAGAATTTGATGCGCTTCAGAGGGTCGAATCTGCAGGATTTGTATGTTAAGTATACGAAATATTTTGGCTTTATCTTTTGAAATAGTGACGTAATCATTGATTAAAGTTGCTACCCCGTTCAGGCTTCTCCGCAATGCACAGCGCTGGAGGGGGGGGAGGTCAGTAGCAGACGACAGGAGTACGACAGGCGGTAGTGACGTCAAGGACGGCGTCTACCTCTCTTCCGCTTCTATTGCCCGAGCAGGCCGTGCATCACCTGTCGCTTGCAGGCTACGCAGTGCAACCTTTTTTTTTTTTTTTTGTCTCGCGCTTGTTTTCTTCTTGCGAACGTTACCGCAAGTTTTTTAAGTGCATCTTGCACCGTTCTTCACGAAAAGAATGACCATGCCGTGGTTCTGCGCAGCACTGGCGGCCGAGAGGATGTCGCGTTTCATAAATTCCCAAAGGAGCGCAAGCTATCGGCGCAGTGGGTTGCCGCGGTCAAGAGGAAGGATTTCACGCCTACAAAATCGTCGGTGATCTGCTCAGATCATTTTTGCGACAGTGCCTATCACCAAAGCTTGTCGTTGATGCGATCTTTTGGGATACCGATCAAATCTGCGCGATTGAAAACCGGTGCTGTGCCTTCTGTCATCGCACACAAGAGCACCTCTCCGCCGCCAAGAGCTGCTTTCGTAAAAAGAAGAAAACTCGAAGTAAGAGGCCCAATACATCATATTGCGCTTCTGTTCTGTTTACCTTTTTGTTCTGTGGGGCAGATGGGTGGCCGGGCAGATGAAGGCACAGGTGAAAGTAAAACTATTCAGCATTGGCGCCCGCTGACGCGGCTGGAAAACTGTGAGAAGTAATGCCAGAGAGTAGGACTTTTTTTTTTTTTTTTTTAAGAGGAGGGAGTGGGTAATTAGTGGGATGTGAGAAGCGCCATACCTTCTACACGCGCTCATGCATAGCCAGGAACCCCAACGCCGCACCCAGTGCACGAAGTGCGCGCCGTGCTTCGTAACTTGAACCGGGAGAACGCGAACGACCGCGCTAGCCGCGCGCGTCGGACTGGGGCGCGTTATATATCTCTGTCAGTGGAACAAGGACACACGCTAGACTTGCAACTGAATTTTACTCTGAAGAGGATGCATTTATGCATTTTTTATCTTCCTTGGTTGCACCAGGATAAAGATAAAAAAAATGCGTATAAACTCGTTCTTTCCGGAGTAAAATTCAGTCGCAAGTCTAGTGTGTGTCTTGTCCCCCTGCCTTCTGTGTTCATCTTTCTTTTGAGCTACCCACTGTCAGACTCATTTCAACAACTATCCCAATTAAGAAAAGAAATCGGGGCAGCTTGATGTCTGTGGTCGAAGTCGCGATGTTAAGCGCAGCTAAATGAAGTGCGCTAAACTCGCGACATGGCAGCGCGTGACTGCCGATAGCTGTCCTAGCGTTTCGGTATTTTTACCGGTGTTCTAAATGGGATTACGCGCGCGCAGCGAGGCAGCGGCCTGGCTTCTCGTCGATACCGCGCTCCCGCGTTAATTTGCTAAATCCCGCCAGATTAAAATGTATACGTACTCGAGGTTGCGGGAGCTGAGAGCATGACTTTTGCTCTTGCTGACATATAAATGACTAAATTCACGCAACAAAACTGGGGCGACGGCTCGTCTGGATGAATTCATTTGTTTACAATCGGCACATCAAGCTCATTGACGTGACACTGCTTCGTTCGAGTCAGGCAGGAGATTTAGGTCACGAGTAACGCTGATATGTTCAATTGAGAGCGGATCACAGGCGCATACAGCAGTGCAGCGCAGCGGTACGTACCGGCGTGAATTTCCCATGCGGGAAAAGGTTAGCGCTGTCTCCTCGCTCGTCATGTCGCCGCTGCCGCCAGTGTCACCTTGTTCCGAAGCCGCCGCTGGTTCGAACAAGTACGGCTCAATATCATATTCCCCTGAGCAGCGTGATCGTTGCATGTTCAGCGGCATACATCCACAGAAAAGCACGTGCGTGCATGTACAATCGCTTGGACCGCCGCTACCACTCAATGGCACGCCGTCATTGACGTCACGGCGCGCTTGACCAATCAGAGGCAAGAGCGCCACTTTCAAAACGCTCCACGGCGTTGGTGCACGTTTTTCTGATTGAAAAGTAGTTTGCGGTCACTTATGACTAAATTTAACATCGTATTCGTGTTCAGGGTGTCGTAAACTATATATCTGTATTCCGAACTCATTTTTTTTAAAAAGTGATGCAGCTGCCCTTTAAGAAAGAAAAGGGCCTAATTTGTGGCATGTAACTATGTTTCAGAGGTGGCTGGATCCTGTAAAAAGTATCAAAAAGCAAATGAAAGGTAGGTTGAACTTGTGAATATGAAACTGTGTCTTTTGATACCAAATTATCGCAATTGTTTAATCATAATGTTTTATTAGCTGATATTAATACAAATTTTTCTCAATATACCTTGCAGAGTTGTTGGTTTATTCATTATATAAGATTTACAGGAGTGGATGCCCTAGAGTAATGTTCTAATTCGAATCATTCTTGGTGAATAATGACGTTATGTTGCCATAAATAGTAGCAAAGTTGCTGACCTAGTAGTAGTGATTATGACAAGGAAAAAAACAGTTGCTTCTTGTTAAAGGCATGCACAAAGAGGGGATTTATAGCAGCATACTCGATGAAAATGTCGCATGTGAGAATGTTCTCAACTGTTGGGAAGTTGATGGGAACTTCAGCATAGATTTCAGGGTGATTTGGCTAGATCTCTGATATTGATTTGGCACCATAAAATGAGATGCACAATCTTTGTCTGCTTCAAGGCATCATATTTGTCAGTGTTGAATGATAGGGGTCCCACAAGGGCAGTGCATGCTTGATGCCTGGGCAGGTGTCATTTTCATGGCGACTTGTTCTCATTTCAGTTGGCCCTCCGTACCTGCTTTATTTTCGTGTCAAATTCTACGTTTCTGACCCGAGCAAACTTCAAGAGGAGTGGACAAGGTAAGTTTCATCACGACATAGCTGAAACAATTCTTACAGGCTCTTTTTATGTGTGTTTCCTTGAGGACTTTTCGTAATTGAGTTGGTTTGGGTGAGGGATTATTTTTGCTCAAGAGTTAGAAGGTGAGGAGACTTTGCAGTAGGATTGTTATGGCTGAAGCAGGGTGCTTGATTTCAGCAAGACAGTCAAAGCACATGCCTGGGACTGCTGTTCTGTGACAATTCTTGGACTGGAAGCTTGTAAATTTGTGCTTCTCTTTAATGTGTGTGTGTGTCTGTGCTTCCTGGATATGTTTGTATGCTTCAATTCATGTGATTGCCAACTTTGACACTAACCAAAACGCTGCCTTTGTGACCCAGACTCGAAGAGCGATGCGAGCAGGAATGATGTGTTTGAGCGTGTGTCCAAGCACATGTCCGAGCTGGGCAATGAGAGGGCCAGTGCTGCTGGTTGTGTTTAACGGCAGTAGCATGCATTTTGTAAATGTAATAAACTTCCTTTTCTTAACTGTACCTCATAGTTCGTCTTTCTACATATTGAGGGCACCTCCCACCTTAAGGGGGTTTGTAAGCCTTGGTACTGCCCCACGATTAGTGCATCACAAACGGCAGACACAACTCCACTATTTGTGGGCTAAGAAAACAAAACTGAAGTGTACAGCAAACCGAATTCAGTGGAATTACGGCTCAAACAGTATATATGGCCTTCACTAACACAGCATTAAGGCAGGGAAATCGGTACCAGCAACACTGTGCTCTTAAACACGGTAGAATAGACAACAATGCTAATGATACAGCTGTGTTTGCACGTGCAAATTAGAAATCGATTTCAGAGAGGATCTGCCAGAAAAATGCAATATTAGCCCATTCAGGCAAAGCAAAAAGCTCATTGCTAGTAGTGATGGAGCTACGGTCTTTGCCGTCGGTCTCAGCAGGTAACGCTTCTGCAGTGTCGGTGAGCTGCTGCCACTGCAAAGCCTGGTTGGATGCCACTCCCTAGGCAGGGTCCAGAGATGATGGGCGCCCATGCCTCAGTTTGCATGGGTAGCGCTCCCAACTTGAAATCTCTGGTGCATTGCTGACAGTGCTGAAGATGCATGCGCATCTTATGCAGCCCTATGCTTCGAGCCATGGGGGGGTCGTAGGCGCTGCACTCTATATCTTCATCCTTCCAGTTAGTGTATGAAGGCCAACTGTTCTTTCTTTTTCTTTTTTTTAATGAAGTTCCCAAAATTTTAATGATGCCTCTGTCTTTTCTTATTCAGGTACTATTTCTTTTTGCAACTCAAGAAGGACATCCTGGAAGGACGGTTGGTGATCCCACCAGCTACGGCAGCTCTGCTCGCCAGCTACGCAGTACAATGTAAGTGCCATGGAGCCACTTTGTGTTTAAGATAACCATGTGCAAGTCTAACTGGCAGTATTGGTTTTCGTTGTAGCTCGCAGCATTTCAGAATTTTTCTCATCCTTTTTATGCCGTTTATGCCTCTCCATATCCCTGCCTTTCATAAAGACAGTTGTCTTTATGTAAAAAGTGACAACTGCCTCGTCAGTTATTGCTGGGAAGATGTGCGGGCAGAACATATGTTCAACTGTAAACATTGATATTAAACTCACTATAATTTCTTTTATTCACTCTGACCATTGGATTGTTTCGATGCTCATGTCATTAGGAAAGGAAAAGAATGAAGTCGCAGTGTTAAAGCCTCAACATGGAAGCAAATGTTCTTGATCCACTAAAACTGCAGTGCCATTGGTGAACTGGTTTTATTCTCTGATGGAAGGCTTGATGGTCATTCCAAGATTGCATGGTTTGGTATCCAACAGATGGGATTGATTAGCGTTGGAGTAGCACTTTATGGTCACATTCAATCACATCCCTGCAGTGGTAAGCAGCTGAACTGTGTGCTCGCCTGGCTTACACATAGGACATTCCTGATGTTTGTTTATCTGCCGCCACCAGCACATTTAGCATAAACTTTGAGCGCTTGGCCTGAACAGACATTATATGCCTCGTGCACCGCTTATAGGGGCACCACTGAAAGCTGCTTAGTGGTCATTTTCAAAAGTCCTCCTGGGATACGAGTTGTCACTGCTCATTCCTCGCTGCGAGAATTGCCGACGTTCGCGGCGCCGATTTTTTTTCAACTCCTTGCAGTTTTTCTTAGGCCGCCTGAAGCGTAAAATGAAGGTGACCCTTTGTGTAGAAGCGGTAACATTGATGATGCTGCAGCCATCTGGGAGAAACTAATGCATACACGTGCCGTTTGCCTCAGACAAAGAAGTGCTAAATGACCTGCTGCAATGTTGAGCCCCGCTTTATTATGGGTATACTGCATCACCTGATCAATTACTTCAACAGAGTATTCGCTGTTTCCTTTTTCATTTACCCTGCCTTTGCTTTACAAGCTCTTTTCATATGCGCTTATGGTGACACGCCTCAGCCCAATATATGAGACATTCTGTGCCACATGCCGTTGCCTTGCGCCAACACCGCTATTGCTGTTTCGTTGGCCGAATTTACAAGACTTTAATGCAATTTCACTCAGGGTTCCATGCGCATAAAATCCAGTGTACTTCGTTGTTGCTGTTGGCCGTGAACAAAAAATAACCTAGTTTGAAATTTTCAGATTGATGCTAAGTTTCTCAAGGAAGTTCCGTAGCGAAAGGAAGATAATTGAGTGGGAATGAAAACTGAGTCAACTTTGCATGGGGGTGGAAGTCAACCCGACATTCGTGTTGCGAGACAGACACACGCTCATATGTCGCGAAGGCTCGCTGGTTTAAGCTGAATAAAGGTATACCTACTGAATTCGTGACACAAGTGGGGTCCTACAACTCAATCACATTCTGACTTTAATAGGCGGTGCTGAATTTAACACCTCCATGTTTAAAGCGTCTCTCACGGGATTAGCCGTGACAATGGATTGGACCATGGCGATGACACGTTTCATGGCGTGTACATTTGGAACTGGGTGAAGCACGATAAAGCGAGCACTTACAACCTTCGATAAGTTTAAAGCTTCATGCACTTAGGTAAAAGGACAAAATATGTAGACATGTTGTTAACAAGCACTGCTTATAGGCCATTAAATGCATGTACCACATGCTGGGAGCACCATGTTTAAGTCATTAAATCTCTTACCCAGTGCTTATTATATCTGTCTTTACATAGGACCTATGGAATGACTTGAAAATTAAGCGCCACAAAAATATGCACCACTGCATTAAATAAAAATAAATTAAATTTTATAGGTTTAAGCAGTAGCCAACATAGTTCGTTTACCTAAAGTGAACGGTAGCGACCGTCGGATAATTCGCGATGACGTGCCAATATCCTTCGGGTGCTTTAACATCAAAATGTAAGGCAGGAATGACAAGGGCTTCTTAACGCAAAGTGTACTCAACCAGTATGCTCTTAGTCGTATTGCTTCCTGAGCTAGGACAAGTAAATACAATCTCCAGCGTGTTTTTCGAACATTAACCCAAGCAAAACTATTGCTGGAGATGCCCCGTAGTTTGGGTTGCAGTTCATTTACAGCGGAGGCTGTTATGAAATGATGCAAACGCTGTGGCAAAACGAATTCATGATGTGACGACTGCATAGAAACACACAGCTGGCAGACGACGCGGCTGGCTGCGCTCCTCCTGGATTTACTTATCAAGTCTGCCACCAGTGGCGTGGCCGTTGCTTTGCCCCCTTAGAACTTGCCACTGTATCCAAGGCAGGGCCGCATGATGTGTTTGGGACCAGTGGTGATAGTGTAATTGTGGGTGATAGCCCTCTAGACACTTAAGTGTTACGTCGGAGCCATCGGCCAACGCTTAGAGGGGCTATTATTCGTCGAACCCATGCACTCCAGCGTTCATGTTAGGCATGGGAAGGGGTGGGAGGGGGTGCAGTTGCAGCGACCTGCAAAGGTTACAGGGTGTGTGTGATTCTGAACACATTCAATCTTGCAACCCAGTCTGGTAGCCTCGGACATTCAGGCATTTCAGAAGATTGGCCAGCATGACTACCCTGAAATAGTAGTTTTCCTTTCTCTTACACCTGCATTTCTTAGACGTCTGCTGCCGACTGCGCATTGGGCAATGCAGCTTGATTTGTCCCTGCCCACCCATTGTTCTGAAGTGTATTTTGCCTGCCATGCAGCTGAACTGGGAGACTACAATCCTGACGATCACAAGCATGGCTACCTGGCGGACATGAGATTAGTGCCTCACCAAACCGAAGAACTGGAGGAGAAAATAGCTGAGCTTCACAAGTTGCATAAGTATGGGGCTACGCAACTCACTTTTTTCATGTGTTTGCATTGCATTGAATTTTTTTTCCTTTTTTCTTTTTTTTTGGTTCGACCAAAAAGGAAATGTGTTGTCACATCTTTGTTTTGAGATTTGGGATGTAGGTGCATCATGATGCGAAGACAGCAAATAAGACAAGACATAGATGAAGTATGCATTGCTTGCGGCCTTCTTATCTACGTCCTGGGCCAGTGTGATATAACAGTTTTTTATACAGATTTCATCTTCCCACCCTACTCTTTTTTTATTTCTATCTCTTCGTCATTTGCTGAGTAACACACCCATGCCATAGCTGCTCTTGAGTCTCTGGTGCAGATTGAATGATGTGTTCGAGCATCATTTCAGCCAGCTGAAGGATAGAGAGTATAGCATGGAAATGAACTCTATTTGTTTGTATATTTATTTTGTATTGTACCAGCCCAATCCTGCATGATATTCTTGCACTGTGATCCCTTCATAACAACCATTGCCTTTGTCTCTGTTCAGGGCATAAAAAACAGTACTAAGTACTAGAAGCTACATAAGCAAGTGCTGGCTTGTGAAGAGAATTTTATGTCTGAAACTAATGATTTAAGTGCGATTTGTAGCACACTTTCTTGTTGTTTTTTCATGCATGTTGGGCAGAGAGGGACTGAACGAAGACATGATTTAAGTATGATTCAAAGCAGCTTCTTCTTTTCCATGCATGTTAGGCAGGTAGGACTGGTCGAAGACATGTAACTTAAGGTGCTTCTGCAACTTTTGAAAACTGTCAGTGCTATTCTAGGCGGGAATTGAAAACCCTTGCCTTAATTGGTCAGCATGTATTCAGGGATACCAAGTGCAGGCTCTGATACCACAGTAATACTTCTTTCGGCCTTATTTGCTGGCAAAAACAGTTCTTTTACCCAGCAGTGGTCATTCTTGCTTGAGGTCTTGTTCTGACGAGCTTGTTACCAGTGAATGTGGACACTTTTCTGTGTTCCCTTGAAAGCCTAGGGATGAAGCTACAGCAGCCTGCAGCGTATGCTGTATTCACACCTCTATAGCATGCCATGAGAGTTCCTGTTTGTGTGCCTGTTTTATTTCTTCCTACACTATACCAGGGGCGTGTGTAGCTCACTCCTCATTCACAGGTTGCACACGTTTTATCATGCTCATTCTGCAAAGTCTTCGCGGCTGATCAGAAGCTAGAAGCTTTGGGTATTCCTCTTGCTTCCTCCGTTCAGTTTGCGTCACAGGTAACGCATATTCAAACTAGTGATGGCAGCTTTTGATTTGCAACTTTGAATTTACTTCACTAATTAGTTGGCAGTGTTTACTGCTGTGCCTTTGTTCTGAATTTCTGTGACTAATACCCCAAATTTTGTTCCAGAGGCCAAAATTCAGCGGACGCAGAGTTTAACTTTCTCGAGCACGCGAAGCGATTGGACATGTATGGTGTCGATTTGCACAAGGCAAGGGTAAGGGTAAGGAACGTTTGCATGTTTGTCTTGCATGAAATTTTTTGCTCGAGCCATACGTCCAGTCTCGTGCTGTGCTTGCCGTATTTATTATCTTCTCGTTTTACATTTTTAAAGCAGGAAAAAATGTTGTCACTGTGGAATGTGTGCTTGTATGCTCCTTGTAGTTTAAGCATGCTAGAATGTATGTTGTCTCGTATAGTATGTGGAAGCAATTTCAGCTCTAGTTTTGTTAGTTAGCTGCACAAGCTGCATGGTTGCTATACAAACTTTGGCCACCAGGCATTTATAGGGCCATCTGTGTAAAAACTTCATCGTCACTGACCTTGAATGCATGGTCATTGTTGACTGCAGTCAGTGGTCATGTGTTTCTGCGGTGCTTGTGGCATTGCACCTTACAAGCATCGTTAGTTATAGGTGCATTTGTCTTTGAAGCCACAGATGTGCTGTGTTTTTTTTTTTTTTTTTTTGGCTAAATTGCATTAATCATTGCTTTATGTAGCGAGAAATTGTGAGGGAAAGTTCTTTTTGGTGCATTTATACAGGATAGTAATCTTTGGAGGGTTGGTAATGCTTGTCATAGAGTTTCATTTAACATCCAGGTTTCTGAAACTAATGCTTTGGGCAATCGTCAACATCAAACATATAAAAAAGGCTCCACTAAGAGGAACTCAGCATAATTGAAGCTGATTTCAGCCCACTTTAAATTCAAATAATGAGAGTTAAATGTGCGCTAGAATCTCACCAGTACAACCATGGTTGTAGTCAATTTTGATATGATAATGGATCTATAACATCTCCTGACTAAAGTGCACTTCCTAAGCTGTGCAGATAACTGTACATTCCAAACATACTGCTGGGCCACATGTAGTGACATGAATGTAATGTGGGAGTTGTGATGACTGCACATTTTAGTGTCACAATCACCCTCGCACTGTACACATCCCAAACACTAAGCTTTTGCTCGGCCCCCGTGTGGTGGTGCAGTGGTTAGGGCACTCAACTGCTGTGCCCAAGGATACAGGATCGAATCCCGGCCGCGGCAACAGCTTTTCGGTGAAGGCTAAAAGCAAGGCGCCCCTGTTGTGTTCAATGTGATTGCATTTTCAAAAACTCCAGTTTGTCGAAATTTCTGGAGCCCTCCATTATGACATCTCATAGCCTGAGCCGCTTTGGGATGGTAAGCCAGATAAACCAAGCCAAATCTTTTGCTCGGTGTTGTAAATGAATCCAATCAGCCATTGACAGTTTGTGTAGATGCATTTCCCTTCCTCAGCATGCATTTTTGGCCCATTTTTAGACGGAATGAATATTGAGTGAAATGGATATCTTTAGCAGTACCTTAAAAATTATATCATCAAAGTTGGAACACGTTTCTTTTCACTTGCCATTTTTTCTAAAGGATGATTTTTAAGTCAATGTAATTAGATTGTAGTGCTCATAATTGTGTTTACTGATTAGATTTCAGTCCCTTTAGATGTTCATGTACACAACATGGAACAGGGGCAGTAGTGTAACACTGGCTAGGACAGAAGTTCAAAGGCTCATTTCTTGTTGATTTTCTTATATGGAGGTGTTTTTGTGATGGAATGGAGTTGCAGCAGTGTTCTCTGTGTAAGCTTTCATTTACTCTGTTTTCACTGGACAATTATTAACTGCAGTTCATATAATTAGATATCACATTTCAGAGGCAGACAGACAGACAACGTTTGCACATTATATTCATATCTATAGTATCATTATTTATTTCCCACCATATTGATTAATGCTTCCTCCCAAGGGACCTCGTAAAATTTTTTTGCCATTTCTCATCAAGTGAAGCGTATTGTCTGAGTATAAGAAATGTAAAAATATAAACGAATAGTTTTCTTAGTGCCGCCACTGCATTGGCTGCTTGCTTCCCATTCAGTGTTCTAAGTTGTTCTTGTGCCACTCTTGTTCAGGACTCTACACAAGCTGAGATTCAGCTTGGCGTGACGTCCTACGGCCTCGTAGTCTTTCAGAACAACATACGCATCAACACCTTCTCCTGGTAAGGCATTCCGCAGCTTTTTGGTTCTGCTTTTTGCTCTCATTTTTCTTTTGCAGCTAAGTGGTCGCTTGTGTGCATTTTTCTTTTCTTTTCAGGGCAAAGATAGTGAAGATCTCATTCAAGAGGAAGCAGTTCTTTATCCAGCTGAGAAGAGAAGGAGTGAGTTTGATTTTTGTTTTGTTTTGGACAGTTTACTTTTTGTTAGGTCACTGCAAAAATTTACTTAGAGAGATATTAAATATATATATAAATATATACTTTGGCTGCATTGTGCTCACATTTATGTTTCACTGAAAGAAATTGTGACGTGGTATCTTTTCTTGCTGACTTGTATAATGACCGTTTTAAAGGTACAGCCCA
The DNA here is from genome assembly GCF_055883805.1 of Amblyomma maculatum. Taxonomy (NCBI): domain Eukaryota; kingdom Metazoa; phylum Arthropoda; class Arachnida; order Ixodida; family Ixodidae; genus Amblyomma; species Amblyomma maculatum. The sequence goes on from NC_139345.1 coordinate 98,882,699, forward strand.
ACTATGTTTATTAGCCCCAGCCTTATTTATTTCAGCCGGTATTGTGCAGTACATGCGAATGACCTTTACATGTTCAGCTTTATATTCAGTGTTGTGTGGTCAGCCTGGGATAGATGTACCCTTTCGAGCCTAAGACACTTTTCTTATTTGAGGAAGTGTAATTACTTGCACCTGTTGCTGTGTCCTCTGTCATCCAGACTGAAAGCTACGACAACCTCCTTGGCTTCAACATGCTGAGTTACCGGTCGTGCAAGAACTTGTGGAAATCCTGTGTGGAGCACCACACCTTCTTCCGTCTCAACTTGCCCCGTCCAACCACCAAGCGGTTTCTCTTCAGCCTCGGTTCCAAATTTCGATACAGGTGCTTTCTCTTGGATACTCCATTTTGGGGTATTTTATATGCTTTGAAGTACACCATTTCTATCCTTTTGTGTTTGAAGCTTATTATATGATTGTTTGTTTAGTAACATATGTAACACTGGTTTTAAAAATTGCACTGCTTAGCACCGTAAATTGTTGCAGTGACAAGGGATCCTGCCTTTGCAATTGTATTTGGTGTCCAACTTTTCTGCGTAGTGTGGAGAAGTGTCCTCCTTTCTGTCATCAGAGCATCTTGAGGGCACAGCCTAATCATTCTACTATCAGTGTTTGCACGGTAGTCATTGAACATTTGACATGGTTAATAGCAACCCTGAAAGTACTGGTGAAGAGTTGATTCAAAATGACAGTGGTGCCTGCGGCATAAAGTGCATTAAAGCAGTCCTGCTGATTTTATTTTGTGCATAATTGGCATAATTATTTCATCCCCTTCAACTTTCGATTAGCATCAGTAGTTTAGTGTATTAACATTGCCTTTACTTATCAGTCGTATAAGCTAAAAATATATTCAATATACTGGTACACTCTGGCATTAAAGTAATATCAAGGAAATCTAAAATTCATATTAGCCGAGGTGTAGATAGCATAGTGCTTCCAATCTCTCTTCCCCTCAGCTGGAGTAGCAAACTATTTTGTTACTGTCAGGAGGGCAAAATGTTAGTCACTGGTAAAGTTTCACAGTTGCTGCTCGAAATTTTTGAAATTAGAAAAAATTTGTAAATTGGTTTTTTAACAATGTACTAAAATTGTAATCATTAAAAATATTTGGTTGCTTCTTGAAGAAATAAGTTGCATAGATGAGTAAAAACATGCAGAGGTGTTTTTGAAGGAGCAAGAACTTTTATTCACCCTTTTTTTTGAAAACGCTCACCTTTTGTTGCCGAGTTAAGTTGGTCATTTGCTTCATGCCACATCAAGCCTTACACCAGTGTCTACGGTTTGCCTTCCAGTGGCCGAACAGAATACCAGACGCTAGAAGACATGAAGAAGAGGGGCCTGGATGACCGGCCTTTTCTCCGGTGCGTACGCTTTTCTTATTGAAGCCTAACTTTTGTTATTGTTTCTGTTAGTTCATTTGGTACTGCAGAACCACAGCCATTTAGATCAAAACACTGACATGTGCTTCATAGTCGTGGGGTTGGTGCAATGCTTAGGAAAGGAAAAGCACGGCGTCCATCTCGCCCATGGTGGGTACTTGAATTGAGGCAAGAGAGGAAGTATGGGAGAGAGAAAAATCCATCATTATCGATGACTTTGGGACAGTTTTGACCCAATTGAAACTGTGAATGAACTCTTGGCAGTTCGTACATTTTACATAATGCTATAAATCTTTTTTTAAAAAGATAAAAAGACACATGCATTAGTCACGTTTCCTGAATTGTCACACGATTGTTAGGCTACTGTTACATGTATCTGTACATACTTTATACTTTCCCAGCTTTCTGGTGCTGTGCATTCATTGTTCCATGCAAATCTGAGAGTCTATTTTTATGACATGCATTGCTGCAAAAATGCAAGTATGCTATTCGCTGCCAGGGAAAGTTAGCCCTTTCAGGCACCGCTCGTTATTTCTCTTCCAAACCTTTTTCTACCGTAATAGATTATACAGGCCCTGAGAGAGCCACTTTGTCGATTTTTGCAATGCTGTGCTCTGGTAATGGTTAACTTACTACTGCCATTTGCAAAGTGACTTGCAAAGTGGCACTGTAATTGAAAGTTACAGCACAGTAATGCCAGGATTTGTGAAATTAATGCTTGAAGGATCATGAAATTTGTTCCACGCACACTTGATCATGCCAGTGGAAATAGAAAAAGTTAAAATAAGGGTACCTAACACTCCAAGGACGGAGAAGACAGCGTGAGAGCAGGCATAGTGTGAGATGCCAGCAAGCATAAGCTGCTGACATCACTTGGCAGTATAGCTCTGAATGAACCTTAGGCTCTAAAAGTTTTAATTGCTGGTGGTGTATAAGCTTTCCGCAGGAATACGGTGAAGCACTTGCTACCAAGCTCACAGTTATGTGAAATATTGCTTGCTTTTTTCTGTGGATTGCATTAAAGAGAGTCACGATACCGGCAATATGAAGGACTCTAAAATCACTTGAAATAAATTGCTGCCAATCAATGATAGGCTCTGCCATTTTACAGATACTGCCAAAATGGCTCAGAAAGAACCCCAGATGGTCGAAATTATTCCAGAACTCTCAGCTGTTGGCATCAGCCTTCATGGTTTGTATGCCGCTTATGCCACATTGCATTACGTATGCTGTGCACTCTTCTCTTGCCTCTTTTAAGCTGTCCTTTATGTGTAGCTTTTTTTGCTCTAATAACGGGGTGCATGGTGACATCGTGGTCCCAAAAGTGATTAACTGCCACCACTGTGAAGCAGGAGGACACAAAATTTTTGGTCCTTGCTTTCTTATTTATTTATTTGATGGTATCTTTGGCAGGACGTGGTGATGTTTAAATTTCCTATTGTCTTTGTCTGTGGTCATTTTCTGTGTCTGTAGTCAAGCAGTATTTGTCGCGGTACTTGCCCTGAATTTTGGCCGCATGCCTTCGCAACAAATCATTTGTACTATATCTGCTGTATCCCTGAGGCCACACCACCACAGAGCTGTTACATCACGTGAAGTCAGAGGCCTTACATACATGAACTTGACAGCTGCATATGTACCGTCTTTGCCAAAAAGTAACCACGCTGCAGGATCTGCTTCTCGGCCATGTGGTAGCAAATTCATACCACTTATGAAGCTCTTAATCTCTGTAATGTAAAGGTGAACACCTGTCCTCACTTCTTAACTAGTTGTGATAAAGTGGGAATCCTTATTAGCTTTATAATACAAAAGAGAATCAAAACGTGCAGCCTGGTTACTTTTGGCAAAGACGTTACATAAGCTCATTTCCAGCTGGTCAGGATTGGCGTGACTTAGTTCCCAATGTAGGACAATGTTGTGCTAGCATACAAATGTAGCGTTCAAAATTTATCTTGAAGGCAGGGCGACATCAACAACTCTGACTCAGCTACGTTTACATTGTTGATGATCGATTTTTTGACTCTCTAGAGACATCGAAAATATCCAAAAAAATCAAATTTTTTAGAAAACATCATTTTGCATAAACTGATTGCCACTATGTTGGAAGAAGGAGTCAGTAGACCAGTCTGATGCTTGACAGTCTCGCCGCACATTGTTTACACAGGCAATGGGCGGCAACCGGCTTTTGAGGGCTGTACTGCCATCAGCAACTCGCGGGTGAATGCACTGGCTTAGATGAAGTTCAGAGACACACTTGCTCACTGAGCGTTCACTGAACCGCCACGTATTGAGTACGCTTCACCGCATAGGCTTTATCTGCCATGCAGTGAAACATCCTTGAAATGCGGCGGGGCCGTATCTGCAACTACTGCGTCGCACTGCGTAAAAGTTTCTTATTTTGCTCTGCATTTCTAGCTCAAAAAAGTGCTTTATATAATCACATTTTCAACTATCTTGAAGCCTGGATTAATGACATTCCACAGTACATGTTATACGGAGGCTTGGCTATTGGCTTCAGCAGTGGTGCTTCAGCAAATGTGAATAAAGTCCAAACAATCGAGCAATCAGTCATGATGCGTCTGAGTCTAAATGATTAAACATGTCTGAAAAGCCAGATGTCCGAATTTTCGATCAACTGCATCTTGCCAAGACTGTTTCTCTCAAGGAACCTGCCCCTTGCAGTCTGGCTGGCGCGGTTCAACTGTACAGTCACAAATCTCAGTCTGGAAACATTTACACGAGCCTAACAGGCAAATTGCAGCCTGGGAAACCAGCTCAGTGCATTATTACTGTTGCTGATTTAAGCAGAGTCCAGATAATGGGATATGAAATGCTAGAAAAGATGCCTTTGGAGTGGTTAATAAAATTGTCACATGCAGTTGCATCACACTTCATGTAGTAATACTACTTGTAAAGTTCTTAAGTGAGAATAGATGGCTATGGCAATGGAGAACGGCATCATCGTTGGTGCCAGAATTCGGACTTGTTTTCTTTACTATTGTGAGCAGGCATACTTGACATTGGGGGAGGTTAGAAATGCCGCCTCTGTCAAACTGCCCCATCTTGCAATATCATCCCCTGTTTCATTAGAGACTGGTTAATCCATGGGGGGAGAACTTATAGTGTATTTTTGTTTGTGTAAATTGTATTGAGTGTAATGGCTACTCAACAGAGGTAAAAGTTCTAGTGGGACTATATTTTTTAAGTGTGCTCTCTTTCCTTGTTCTCCTTGCAACTTAGGTCCCCCAGCAAGCGGTGCATCCGGCAGACAGTCCCCACGCCGTCGGAGGCCCGCGAAAAGCCGTCCAAAAGCCTGACCCGCATGAATGGGACGTCCAGCGCCCATGTGCGCCCCTACGACAGCTTCAGCCACAAAGTACAAACTTCGGGGCCCGACTACTTGCCACGCAAGGCCTGGGTCGACAACGCCCTGTGAGTGTGCACCGGGTTCATTGACCTTCTACCAGGCGGCCTACTTCGTGCGTGCATGCACATGTGCACCGCATTTACATGAATATAAGTGCGACTTCTTTACTCACTTCATCGGCTTCACAGCACATCTTGCGTTATATGTGAAACCAAGGAACCAAGTACTGCAACCTTCACCACAATGCTCGCGAGCTGCTAGGAGAAGCCAACTTTTCGGGCACCTTAAGCAGCATGGTATGCAAGAGGAAAATAGACAGGGAGACCATGAATGTGAAAAGAAGAAATCGCTGGCTGTTTGGAAAGAGAAGATACTAAAAGAGAGTTGAGTTGTCAGAGGAAAGAAGGGCTAACAAGCACAGGACTGGGCAACATGAAACACATAGCAGCAATAATGTGGTGGTGATGGCGGCTGCTATCGCACTGAGTGCAGTAATGCATCAGGTGTTTTGCTGCATGCAGTGATGTCGCTTGCATTTATGAACTGTGGCCGCTGTAATGATTGACTTATTTATTGCTTCCAAAGGCATTTTTTCAGTCTGAAACAAAATCTACTGCTTTCTAACCTATGGTGAGGTCATCCAATTCGGTATGAGACAAACAGGATTATTTGAAACAAACGAACTAAGAAATGATACGGAATCATTGTTCCTAATCTCATGACAAGCAATTAGATCAGGCGGCTCTCGATAGCCATTAGTCCATTGCCATGTGCAGACATTTGACACGTCCTGACAGCCGCTTCTGCAGGGAAAGAGCAAGTTAACAAGTGTTAAATACTGCTCCTGGAAAATGTGGCGAGGTTTCACTTCCACTTCAGATGAACCAGAATTTCCTCATTTTTGAACGCTTAGGTGCTTTGAATAGAGTGCGAACCAAATTGAAATATGTCGTATACTTATATACTCCTATTTGTTTAATTTTTTTATTGTTGTTTTTTATAAAAGCTTCATTTTTTTAGGGATGCTAGTCTCATGGTCATTAAAAAATTGGCTTTCAGTTGATGCAGGCTGACTTCATTTTGTCCTCAGCGTCCATTAGGAAAGGCAGAACATTAGAGAAGTTTGATATAAAGACAGTTCCTGCTGGGTCCCTGGCATTTTGGGCAGAGGTGAGGGAACGTAAAGGGGAAAGAGAGGCATTGCACCCCTGTCAAGCAAGAACCTGCTCCTACAAGCATTACAATCATCAGTAAGTGAAGCGACACAGTTTTTACGTGATGACCTTTGTCTTTTGGCACTACACGTGGGGCATTCACAAAACAGGTGTCGATCCACCTGGTGCACAGGTGAGGCAATGGCTGGGGAGTGTGCAGAAGTTCAGCTGCTGCCCTGAATACTGGTTCAGGCGTTATCCACCTTCGAGGAATGCCAAACACACATGTAAAGTGGCAGGCGCATGTGCAAACTAGTATAGACATCGAATTTTTGGATGCAAGTTTTACTTTTTGTAATGATGCATAAGAAATCGCTGTACGTGGGTCATGACATGAAATTTACCTGCAGCCAGCAAATAATGTATAATTAATTTCTTTTATTATTATTTTTTCACCTGTTTCGTATTCAACACCCAAGTGACGGCTGTGTTATCACTTCAAAGTCAAAGTCAAGACTAGGTCACATTAGGGATGACAAAAACAGTAATATAATTGTTTCTCTATCATTTTAATTCACTACAATGCTGAAGCCAGCCTGTATCTGAATTACAACAAGTGCATAGGTAGTGATTATGTTGCTGTTTTCTTGGCCATCACGTGACCTAGACTTGACCTCCAGAGCTTTGAGAGGTGAGAGCTCCTGCGCTAGCATGCAAAGCCTGCCTAGGCCACAGCAGCAAATAATTGTAGGAAACACTCACTATGGCATTTCAATCGCAGAAGCTCTAAATTTTCCATTGTTACCACTTTCGTCATCATCATCAATCTAGCTACACCCTAGTCAGGGCAATGGCCTCTTGTATTCTTAATAAACCTGGCCCTCACGTCCACGTACCTAGTTTTCTGTTGCCCCTTGCTATGCTTGCCTTCCTTTCGAATCCAGTCTGCGTTACCCTTGTGACTATCGGTTATCTTGCCTTCGCATTACACGTCCTACTCACGCCGATTTCTGCTTCTTGATTTCCTCCACTAGAATGTCAGTAAATCACTTTTGTTTCCTGACATCACTCTATGGACTTCCTGTTTTTAATGTGATGCCTATCATTTTGCATTGCATAGGTCGCTGCGTCGTCCTCGATTTGCGTAGAACTCTTTTCATATATAGTCAGTATACTCGTATCATGGTGGGGGTTATTATTGCAAAAGCAATACTACTCTAGGTTTCGAGCCTTCAGCGAGCGCGGCAGTAGCCATATAGGTCTTACCCACGTGACGCTGTGACATCACACCCCACATGACACTAGAGTGAGAGCTGGGCTACCAACCCAAGCAGTCGGCGTAGCGCGGTGGTAGCCACGTCTTACCCACGTGACAGAAAAGCACGAGATGGGCTCCCAACTCAAGCGGTCGGAGCCGCGGCTCAGTTGGCAGGAGCTGCCAACTTGGGTCTCTCGTTTCACATGGGGCGGTTATGTCAGAATCAGCCTGCTAGGACCCTGGCATTCACGTTATCCCTATAGGCCATCAGGCACATTCATACGGCTTGGTTAAAGTGGTGCTTTATATGTGGGCTGAGGAAGAAGAAAACAAAAAGAAGAATGCTCGGTCACCCGCATCTAATGCTTTCGCTCAATATTTGGTTCAGCAGCGATGAACCCTTGTAATTTTTATCCAGTCAGGGTGTCTAAAAGCTGGTGGCAGAAAGGCTTCCTTTGCATCAGAGGTGCCCTGTCGGAAGCAGTCTTGCATTGATTCACGATGCCAAGAGTGCTGGACTGTCACTGGAATCTTTACATACAGAAATTTACACAACTACAATTTTAGCGCAAGCACTTCGAGACATTTCTACAGCAAAGAAGTAGTCAAATCTCGTTACTACAGACACCACATTAACGAATTTTTTTAAAGAATCTCCAGCAAATTTCTTATGTTTTCAGTGTAAAACTATTTTGGAATTACAAACTTCAATATAGGGCACATTTCAGAATAATGTATGTATTTATTTTTTCTTCTATAATCTAGGAACATCAGTATTACGAATTCGTAGGGCTGCACGTTGGGGCTAGAAGGCGACTGTAGCATCTAGTCCCTCCGTGGCGCATTCTTGCGAGATTCACCCCCATAAGCTATCATCATCAGCATATCTAGTGCCAGCTCCTAGCAACACCACAAAGCTGTAGTTTAATATGCAGTAGCCAGCAGGTCTAGCCACCTAGCTGCCTGTCGTTTTTCTTCGTTGTGTGCGATGGTTGTGTGTTGTTCACTGGTCGGTCGTTTGTGCCAATGGCACGTGCGAGACTGTACTTTTTTCTTCGTGGATCATCTTATTGTGAAATTTGTGTGAGATCTAATGATGATTGCAGCCAGCGTAGTATTAAGAAAATAGGAAAGCAGCTTTCTCTGCAAGAAATCCATGCAGGAAAAAAGCGAATCGGCCTCTGCAAACAGCTAGCATTGCCTCGTCGATAGCCGCAATCATTTTGAAAGACCGAGACAAGACTTTCAAACTTCAGGGAGCACTGAAGATGAGATCTTATCGATCATTTTTTTGCACATGGACAACGTCCGTACTTTCATCGCTTGGTGCAATCACGCACCCAATGAGGTGTTGCCCAAAGAGGAAGGTATATATGCTGTAGGGCTGTAATGTAGTGCGTGGTCATGTTTACTGTACGCAGCAGAAGAAAATAACTGATTTCTTCAAATAAATAAGCTTTGAAGTTAGTGCAACATTTTCATTTGAGGTTTTGCTTGTCTACACACGTGCCTACTGCCAAGATACGTCATTTTCATACCTAGGCTTATTATCTCAGATTTTTCATTACAACGAAATGTCAAAATATTGAACGACTTTTTCCAGTCCCACAGGATTTATTATATCGAGATTTGACTGCATAATGACAAAACATAGAACTGGCTAACAACAGAGGAGACCCTTGATTGGCATAACTGAAAACGCTTTATACAGTCAAACCCGAATATAACGAACTCGGATAGAGCGAGTTATGTTTTATATCGAACACTCGAATTTCCGCTAGCATTATGCATATAAAATGTATTTTTTATAACGAACTACACATCGGATATAGCGAACTCAGCGCGCGCGATCGGTCGCCAAACGCCCGCCAACGGGCGGGCCTTTGTGCCGGCTCCGAGTTCTCTCCGGGCAGCCCACGCTGCCGGGCCGCAATACTTCTAGCGCATGCCGTTGTCAGATGGGAGGGGGATTGGCGACGGCTCCGTTCCCCAAGGTCTCACACAGCGCATACGTCATCACGCGCCCGCTAGGGTGCTTCTGCTGCTTCTGCGCCGATGCCACGCTTCCGTAAAACGCAGGAGGGGCTCTCTACAGCAGCTTCCACGAGGGACCCTCCTGTACGCATGCGCGGCCGTCGCCCGGAGTAGCGTGAGTAGCCTTTAAAATCCGCGCCATCGGCCAGCCTCTCTTTGCAGCGCTCCTATTCGGCAGCTGCCTACCATGTGATCAAAGACGTTCGACCAGCTCCGGACCTATTGCGCTTCGAGAAAGAAGCAACACCGGCCAGAACTGGTTTCAAGTTTGGGCGAAGGGAAGGCAGCCTCCGAACAACGAACGCGTCAATGGCGAACTTTCCCGCATCCTCGGAGCTTTCTTTGTTCGCGTTTGCAAGTCGTGCTGCTGCTATCCTCACGATTCCGGACGTGCCTACGTTGCTGTTGGCTTGCATTCCGGCGCTACATCCTGCAAGATGACGACGAAGCAGCGGCGTGCCCTACCGCTTTCCGACAAGCTGGAGATAATTCGCCGCGTTGGCCGCGGCGAAAAGAAGTCTGACGTTGCCGCGCATTTCAAGATTCCGCGGAGCACGTTAAGCACCATTTTGAAAAACCAGTCGGCCATCAGAGGCAATGCACAGGAACGACCAAATGGTGACGGCTTTCGCCACCTCAAGCCGGCTTACGACCAAGTAGAGAAAGCGCTGTACCAATGGTTCTTGGACGTTCGCGCGCGAAATCTGCCGGTCTCTGGCCCCATGCTACAACAGAAGGCAAAAGATTTTGCCTTCGTCCTGGACGTCGAGGGATTTACAGCGGGCAGTGGTTGGCTCCAACGATTTAAAGACCGCTACTCCATCACCGGGAAGGTGGTTGCAGGTGAAAGCCAAGCAGTGGACGCTGAGAGTGCTGAAAAGTGGGTGCAAGACGTGTGGCGTGCTGTCACGGAGAGATACGAACCGTGCAATATTTTTAACACCGACGAGACTGCCTTGTTTTGGCAACTGCTGCCGAGCAGAACCTTGGCGCTAAAGAATGAGAAGTGCCATGGCGCCAAATTGAATAAGGCCCGAGTCACCGTTCTTCTCACGACAAACATGGACGGTTCATCAAAGCTGCGGCCGCTTGTCATAGGCAAGTTCAAGTCTCCTATGTGCCTGCGAGGATGCACTTCACTCCCAGTCACATACAACTCAAATTCTAAGGCCTGGATGACCAGAACGTTGTTCGAAGCGTGGCTGCGTGGCTGGGACAAGGAACTTGCAACGAGCGGGCAAAAGATTTGCCTCCTCCTCGATAACTGTTCTGCACACCACTGCGGCGTCACGCTCAAGAACATCGAGCTTTGTTTCCTGCCACCGAACGCAACAGCGGTTTTGCAGCCCCTCGATCAGGGGATCATCCGTGCTTTCAAGCTGGGCTACATACAGGAAACGCGTCGTTGAGCGGCTGTTGGTGAAATTGCGGGTTAACGACGAGCTCAAGATTAATTTGCTGGCCACAATAGAAATGATTAACCGTGCCTGGCAAGACGTGACGCAATCCACAATCCGCAACTGCTTCCACCATGCTGGACTATGTCGAGAGGATGCAGAAGCTGCTAGTGAAGCGCGCACTGTGCAAGATGGCAGCGATGTTGCCACGCTGTGGGAAGAACTCGCTGATGTTCCGGACGCTGTGCCCGAAGAAGTTGCCCTGGAGGATTTTCTCACTGTTGACGACAACGTAGCCGTGACAGCGAGCCCGTTGGACTCGGAAATTGTTGCCGACATGCTGGCATCTGGTGCGAACGAGGAGACCGAGGAGCCGCCGCCGGAGGACGATCGCCCTCGCCCGACGTTGCACGAAGCCCTCGCTGCTACCGATCTGCTGCGCCGATACTGCTCCGGAATACAGGGAAGCGGACTGGAGTTTGTGGAAATGATGTCGCGTGTGGAAAGTGCGATTCTCGCTGATGGAGTTAAATGCAGTGTTCAGGCGAAGATCACTGCCTACTGCAAATAAGTGAGCATTTATCTGCAATAAATTTCTTTTGTAGATTCATGGTGAGCGGCACGGTTTTTCTTTAGTTAGTGCGTTTTCGCTGCGCTGTCTGGACATCGTGTATAACGAATTTGGTACTGAAGTTCGTTATAAACGGGTTTGGTTATAGCGAAATACTTTATATAGCGAACAAATTGCGTTGAATTACGCAGTTCGTTATAACCGGGTTTGACTGTATCTGACTGCAGCCAAGAACATTCTTCTGACTCCAAGGCCCGGTTTTAAAGGCCTAAAAGCCCGGCCCACATTCTATATCATTCAATCAAAAATTTACAAGATGACTGATTGACATACCATGTGATGTTATGACTCTGCTTAGAGTGTTGGTGGATTTCTGAGAAAATGCTGCTTGGATTGTTGACCACTTGCCTGCAGAAACTCATATGTGCTTATCACCTTGGCTTATCAGAATATGGCTATGTTTTTAATGTGGCAGCACTTATGGAAGCAGCAATCGCCAGCCACCCTGAAAGCAACCAGCAGGTGATTAATGACCATGGACAAGAGTCGTTTCCAGGTGTAAGAACCTGCCTGTCTTGGCGGCACATAGGCCTAAGAAGGAACAGGTGTTGTTTGCATGACCCCCTCACCCCCTCTCCTTTCTTTTTGTTACTCATGTTGAAAACAGAGACATCAGAATGAAAGACAACCTACTCTGGACCACCACTGTCTTCGTTGCATCCAGAATGTCCTCGTCACTGGCAAGCTATGAGCCTGACTGCGGGGCGTTGTCTGGTGCTTGTGGTTGTGCGTTGGAAAGTGTGTGTACGCAAAAATGCCCAAGTGACCAGTATTGGGTACTCCCACCTCAAAAAACCCAGCTGATTGTAGGGAGTTTTGGTAATGTGTACTCCTTAAAAAAGCATCCACAAACCAGCGGCCTTCACTGATTAATACTCTCTACTTTGGAACTAAACTCTGATTGTATTCAGTTCGATCTTCTCATTCGAAGTCCCCTCCTAATTATGCTTCATCATTCCTGCTGTGTCTTCCACCTCAAATCCCGCTACACATAACTGGCTCGGCAGAACACGTCAGTGGAATGTCCCCCAATATTGGTAAGGCACACAGCCTTTTCCCCTAGAGTACACAGTGCAAAAACAACATGAGTTTCACTTCGAAGTTGTGACGTTCCCAGCAGAAGTCACCACCTGACTGGCCCACTGGGTTGTGTGCCATGACCAACAGCTTTCATAGTGTTATGAAAAACTCTCCGCTATCAGAGACGGGGGGAAGGGGGGGGGGGGGAACCATTCCAGGTGAACCAAAGCGTTCCCCACATTTGAGCCGGTTTCCCGAAATTCCTTGACCTTGGCCGGGCAGTTGCTGAACCCAAACATGGCAGTCATCGTCATTGAACAATTGGTAGTGTTTCTTTTTCCTGGCATTGTTCTACTTCGTTGTGTGCTTTTCCCAAGAATTGTTGTTGTTCATGTCTTGAAGTGTTAGGGCCGCACTCGCTGCGTTCGGTGGTGTTCCCCTTCCTATGACAGCCATTTCCTGGGAACTTTAACTGTACATCTTCTCACTGTCTTCTGAGGCACTTTTTCTCACTTTTATTGGCCTCTATCAAGAGTAGGCGGAAACCATTCCATTCAGCAGTTTTTCTTTTTTGCCAGACCATCCCAGTGGAACATGGAGCTGTAGACCATGTGCCTCTTTTCAAACCTGGTGCAAAGTAACCAACCCTGTTGGCATGATTGACGACTGGGCGAGTTGTATTAGTTCATCTTAAAACCAGCCAAAAGACACGACACAAAAAAGAGATAAGTACGAGACTGGGCCGACAAGACAACCAGCCTCATCTTTTCGGCATGAAGCTAAATGCCCTACCCTGCCTCTTGCAAGCATTTGGTGGTTCATTAAAAGACTTGACAGTCGCACAGTACGTCTCTGACTTGGAAGTTGGGCATCATGCATGCCTTTTGACTGCTTCCCATAGACTCCCTCATGGGTATTGAGAAGACTGTGGTGACAGGGCACTGGGAATGTAGACAATTTTCCTAATAGTTGCTGCGTCCATCTGGCAATCCCTTACGGTTAAGTATTGGTACAGTCATCTTATCACGGTACGGTATCACGGTACGGTCACCCAGCTTATCTACTGGTCTCTGAAAAATATGTGCAACAGTGTACTGATTTTACAGCACCCCAGATAGCATAGGAGTGCGGACAGTAAAAATTGGGTGATTGCCTGAGTGCTTCGTGAAAACTATTACCTTTGTCATTTTTCTCAGACATCTGGACTCTCTCTCTCCCCTCTGTGCAGGGATGCCCAAGCATTTACACCTGCCATTCCTCCCAAGATGATCCGGTACGCGGATGACGACTCCCTTCCGGAGCTGATAATGGTCAGTGTCGCATGTTTGTTTTCCTAACCAGCGTGTGTGATGGAATCAGATCCTCGTTTCAATCTGCTCCCTTGTCCGCCTTTAGTCTGCAATCGTAGTTGATGCGTGTAACATGAAGACAGCTGTCTTTCGCAACAACAAAACTGGACTAAAGGTCCCCGGAGTTCGGCAGCTGCAGCGATGACTCTGATGCGTCCCAGCCCCAGTACCTCGGACTACATCGCATCACCTTGGTTCTGCATTTTTTTTTCAGGGTTTTTCTTACGCCGAGTTGTGTCACATAACACATTGATGGATTTATGTGCCACTGTGGTCATACATAACACTGGACAGCCTCTCCTGTGTCTTGCTTGTTCTAAGACTTAATGCACAGTTCGCCTAAATCCCTGCTCATAGGAGCATGTTGGGCTTCCCGTCTTGTGAATAATGCTCAAGACCAAAGCACCTGTTGAAACCACCAGTGAGAAGGGAAGAGAGGTACGTTATTTAACGGCATTGAGTGCTTGAATAAATGCTTAAATACTGTACTTGGAGCAGCATTAGCAGTAACAGTCTTCGGTATAAAGCTTAGTGAAGTCATCAGGTACACTCACACGCAAAAATGACATCCCTCAGGGCCTGTTCACCATTTTGCACCAGCAAATGATGTGGAGAGGCCCAGAGCAACATCTGTGCCTCACTCGCTTTTTATGGAACCCCTGCTATGGTTGCAGAATAAAGCAATGTGACAGTGCAGCCTAGCAGCAATTTGCAAGTAAGCATGTTTGTGATCTGCACAACAGATTTGGACGAGCGCTACGTATAGTATGCTCTGTGTAATTGTTGGAGTCAATTTAGTCTTCAAAAGCGTGGCATATGTGGGTGTGGCGTGCATCATCAAAATAAGCAGACATTCTTCGATAGCAGCAGCATCAATTTTTATCGCTGCAATTTTGGAGCCTACCTGCATGTTAGCAGCCATCCTCAATGTAGCCTGATTGAAGTCTAGGCCGTAGATAGATGTATAGATCTGAAAAAAAAAAAAAAAGAAGACTGTGACTGTGACTTTTTGGTCAGCACTGCTGCCACTCAACGCTTCAAACCAGTGGAGGAACGTGCAGCACTCTGGAAGCGAGCATCTTTGGGGAGAGCTATCCTAGAATTACACCTTTCCCACAGTGCATTTCATGCTTGCAGCTATTCGTAGTGCCGAGATAGGCTGCAGCGTTTGTTGTACTTTCAAAACCAAACTGAAGAAACGCAACTTGTATAGATATTTTCATGGTCAGTTTAATGTGTCTCCGTGCCTTTGTACTCTGTGAATGGGCTAATTTGGCCTAAGCAACGTGAGAACTAGAACGTGAATATCAAGGCATCTGAGGTGCAGTGCTTTAGATGATATAGTTTTGAAAGTGCAGAGTGGGGGCTGCACTGTCATGTTTTATGGTGTACCACGTTTTTACTTCTTTTTCGCTGTCCACTAGCCCTGGCGTTGTCGTCGACAGCGAATAATATGAGATTCCAGCACATGCTCCAAAGTTCACTTCTGGTACCTGGTCCCCAGTTCTGAAGCCGAGGGAGTCGTTTCGCGATTGCAATTCGAGGTTACGCGATGGTTACGCGACCGAACTTTTCTTCTTACCGGAAGGACTGGCATCCCGTGTGTCCATCTGGCGTAGTCGCGTGCCCCTTCTTCCGGAGAGCGTCCGCCGCACGGCCTTGGAGCGTGCGTTTCCCGCGTTTCCCGCGTCCCGCCGCGAGCGGTTCAGCGATCTGGCGATGCTCTACCGCTCTGCTTCTGGGAAGTGCCCTCTCCACCTCCTCCCGCCCTTCGCTCGACCCACTTTGGCCGTCCTGGCAGCCGCCGGAGTGACTTGCAAAAGAAACTCCAGCGCGGCCTGCCTCTCTGTCTGGCGATAACTCTCTGGCATCCTGGTAGACCACCCTGCCGGCTGTTCCGCACTTGGCCACGATGGCGCGGCCTGTTAGTGCGCACCCTTAAGACAAAGCAGGCGTGTTTTGGTGCGCTCTTGCGTCTCCTTGAGGAATCGTTCCTTGGAAGCTGCCGGAGTGGTCTTCTAAGCGCCCTACTCGCGTCCATCTGTATATGCGAGTGTCTCTCTGCCCTCTTCCTTCCGTGGCCTCACACACCTCCTCACTTCCGCCGATGATCGTCTCATCTTAAAAGCGCGAGTGTTCTCTACTTTTCCGAAGTTTTCATCAATTCTCTCTTCCGGCGGAACTTTTTCCCATGTTTACCCTCCCTATCTCTCTCTCTCTCTCTCTCTCTCTCTCCACCTCGTTTCTGCAATGAGAGTGTAAAAACTGCGGACGTGTTTGCTTCTCCTTCCGTGCGCGTGTGCGATCTATTGCAGTTGAGTTGCGTAATTCGACGCCACCTCATCTGGATTGCTTCCCAGAATATGTGTCCCCACGCAACAGGGCCGTGTATCGCAGCAGCAGCTGCTGCCGGCCGCCGTACTGTGCAGGCTGAGAAAGGCTACGAGTATGTTGAAAGACCGCCTAGAGCACATATACTTCGAACTTCCCGCCAGATATGGCGGATTCACGGAAGACCATATAGGCCGCGAACGGAGGCGGTTCTGTGCTTTGTGGCATGCGTTTAGATGGTGTAAAGTTGTAAACTGTGTTCCCTGTATATGCTCCTAGGATCATATACAGCAACAATAGCTTACCCCACCTTGCCCTGATCGCCTTATCGGCATATAGCTGGCATTTTAGCAACTATGCAGAGTGGATTTACCTATGGGGGTGGGCTTGCCTACTCCCCCTTCCCTTTTTTTTTTCTTTTTTTTTTTTTGGGGGGGGGGGGGAATTTTCAGCGGGAAAAGTGCAATAATGGTCCCATATTTTTTTGTGGGAGAATGTTCAATCTATGGAGCGTGCGCGTAAAGGCGCCCTGATGAAATCTCGTAGTTGTTTACTGTACGAGCTTAAGTACATTCTGAGGTCGCGTCTCTGCCCCCCCTCCCCCCTTCCCCTTCTCCATTTACGCAAAATCAGCCCAGTACTTGCAAGCGATTCTGTGAGAGGGAAGGGTGCTTTGCCGCATTTACCCGTGAATTGCAGTGTGGCACTGTCTCTCCCTTAGAAGCAGGGCGGGGCTATTAGTAGGAGAGGTGAGCTGGGTTTTAGCTGGGTAGTGTTCTGCTTACCGCAAGAAAAAAAAAAAAAGGGGGGGGGGGGGGGTGGGACTCGTCAGATGCGTATATGCCTGCGCAGTTACGGTGCCTTCTCAGTCTTCCCCTTGGTAGCAGCGACAAAAAAAAAAAAAAAAAGAGAAAAAAAAAAGAAGAAGAAGAAGAAACGACCCTTTCCCCGCCTTCTTTTTAGCTATAGAAAATAAGGTATGTGTATAGAGACCGGCAGCCTCCTGTTCTTGGGCGCAGTTCCTCCGACTGGAGGGCACCGAGGGCACTGACTCGTCCGGAGGATATTTTTCTTGCTGCCAGTTTCTTGAGCATTTCTTCTGTCTTCTTTTTCTGGTGCGAGCTGTCTAATAAGTCATGGTTTGAGCTGCACACGCGATTAGCATTTACCTCTTACTTTTTGCTCTTCGAGCATGTTTTCATTCTTTGCTCTCTCTCTCTCTCTCTCTCTAGCGTGGTTTTTTGGGCTTGTTGGTACATGATTCCAATACACTATAGCGCAGCAAAAGACGAGGACACAAGAACGAGACGAACACCACGAGCACTCGTGGTGTTCGTCTCTCGCTCTTGTGTCCTCGTCTTTTGCTGCGCTATAGTGTGTTGGAATCTCTCTCTCTCTCTCTCTTTTCTTTTTTTTTTTTTTTTTTTCCGGTGCTGCAACCTCTTTCCGAGCGTTGAGAAATGTGGCCCCATGCGGGTGCCTGATCCGACAAGAATGGGGCCAGTGCTTGAAGGGCTGTAGAGGAACAAGCGAATTTCCGTCTCGAGCCTTGTCAGCTCTCTCCAACTCTCTCCAACTTATCTCTTGCTGGCTTTTCCGTAATATTCTCTCCTTCGGCGTGGTATTTGTTTTGGAAAATATGCATGAGTATACCTTCTTGTAGCAACTGCAGTTGCGATGGGGCTTGAGATGGAGTCTCCGCTGTACCCTAATTCGTATCTCTTGTACCCTTTTTAAAAGATCTGGCGCGTTGTGCATATTCGACGAGGATAACTGCTCAACACGTTTCCACTTACAGTAAGCGCAAGGTTTGCATCTAGTTACAGAATTCTGGTCAAAAAAGGGGGGAAACTTTAGGTAACTATAAATTTTTCCCCTCCTTGCCGCTGTACCTGTTTTGTGCTCGCATGAGCATGCCTTACTTTCTTTTTTACGTGATGGCACCTAGCAGGAGAGCGGAGCTTTTTTCAGAATTAGTATCGATTTGAGACGCAAAAGTTTGTAGACGCTTATACCCTTATAGTTACATAAACCGAGGTTACCAACTTGAACCGAAGTTAACATGAATCCGCAATCCGCCGCCGTTCTCGTTTACAGCAACCATTGCCCTTTGGGCGCAGGAAACGAAACGACGCTATGTTCGGCAGAACAATGCTCTACTCCATTTGAAAATGTCATATTTATTTATTTATACCTCACAGGCCCCCAAAGAGCATTGGGTGAGAGGGCACATAGAAAAATGAATGTACTGAAATAATATTGTTACGGACGATCAAGAAAGAAGAACCGGGCACTGGTGTAGGCAGGCGCGCTCGAGCTAGGTCCGCCATCTTTCATTGAACGTCATCTACCATCGCCATCGGTCATGTTCTGTCGTCTCTCTTCATCGGCTTGCCGCATCGTAACAATATAATGAAGGCATAATTGAGCTCTAATTAATGCGCACAGGCGCCGCACGGGCTTCGTCATCTTGAAAATAGCATCACATCACTAGTGTTACGAGAACACTGCGTAGGCCAATGGCACTTAATACACTGTCGCCTCTTCTAGTGGCTCCATTCGTTAAACGTGGGGGCGGATTAGGGTTTGCTGCGCTCGGCGATGACGCACGCCGAACTGCCTGCATGGAAGCTTCGGCGGCGCACCTTTGGAGATCTTCGCGCCGTGCCCCGAGCCGTGGGCGTCTTGCGCGGATTTGACCGGCAGAAAGGCGCTGCCCACTGCGCGTGGGCATTTGACGGACGCTTCCGATGCCGCATGAGTGGGTTCACGCTGTTGACCGATTGATGGCCGTGCTATAGCACGGCCATCAATCAAGTAAAAAAAAATATCCTTGACTCACGACGGACTCTCCTACATACGCCCCCCAATTTTTGAAAAAAAAAAAAAGAAAAAAGAAACCGAATTCATGTTCCATGTTCAGTTTGACGTGGTCTTTCGGCTAGGAGTGGAATCAGCACCGGTGGCTTAGTGGTTAAAGTGCTTGACTTCTGTGCTTGACATCTGTGCTTGATATTGCGAAATCTGATCCCAACTGTGGCGACGATCGGATATATACCGATGGAGCCTTCCACTGTGCTGTATTTTGCATCCCGTCCTTCGGTCATTATTTACCCCCACGATGCCATTCATGCGCGCTAACCGCGCTCAGTATTAGTTCCAACGCATCTCGAGTGATCCTTTTGTGGCTTCCTCTTACAATAAATTAATGTGCATTTAGACAGGTCGTCCAGCTGGTAAAAATATTGAATAGGCATTGTTCCAATTTTTGACAGCGTATTCTGAGCAACGTTAATTGTAGTAACTACGTTTCTCGAACTGAGTGCCACCCGTTTTTCCGCGCGTTGCTGCTTACATTGAGCGCGATGGTTTGAGAAAGGCGCTACCGCGCTTAACCCCCCCCCCCCCCCCTTTCTTTTTTACCTCTGCCCCCGTGTCTCGATGTTGCGCACTGTTGGGTACTGTCAGGTCCACGTGGGCCGTTTAGTATCCAAACTACTTCACTCGCACGGACGGCCTCGGCGCCGAGATCATAAAAAGCCGCAGCTCTCAACTGACGTAATTCGGATTGAGAAAACCCAAACCGACCTCCACGACGAGGTTAAAATAAAGTTTCATCCGTGAGCGAATTTCTTTAAAAAATTTTTTTTGCTGCCTTCAGAATAAGCGGAGCGACAGTTTGGAGGATCGGAGAACGGAAAAGAAAAGTAGAAAGCCGACGGAGTCAGTGCGGAAGTAGAAGTGCCGCCCAGATAACTTTTTCTTTTCTTTGTTCCCTTTTTCTTTCTTTCTTTCTTATTTCTTTCTTTCTTTCCTGTTTTTAATCATCCGCCTTCTGCGCGGCGATTTATTATCATCGTTTTTTGCTAGACTGTGGTGTCTTCGGTTGTTTTTTTTTTTTTATGGACATGACGGGCTCGGTGATTTTTAAGGGGTGTCATCATCACCTCGCTCACGTTTCCGTTTTTTTTTTTTCTTCTCTCTTTCTCTCTCTCTCCTCCGTTGCATCACATTTGAACTTCCACGCACCGTTTCGCGGCAGCCCTCTGGTCGCGCTCGAGTTTCGCCGAAGACTTTATTAAATTGCGCGCTTTCCGTTCCGGTCGTGCGGAGGCGATACGGCGCTTCGAACACTTGGGCCCGGGGAAAAGAAAACGCCAAAAGATTGGGAACGAGAAATGACAGAGGGAGAAGGAATGAAGAAAGAAAGTAAGGAAGAAAAGGAAAAATCGTATATTCTAAAATGCGCAAATAACCCGGTGGAGCGCGCAGAACAGGTTTATGTTCTGCGCTCCCATCGGATGTTTCGCCATCCCGTATACGTCACGTCCTCCTCCGACCGCCTCCGTTCGGCGCTCAAGCGACGTGGTGGGATTTGGGGGGTCCCCCGCTCGTAGTAACGTTGGCTCGGCCTACGTTTTATCGGCAACCGGAGCGTGGTCGCCTCGATGAACCGACATTTACGTTCGCGCTCGCGGTCGCCGACATTTTGGCGAGTTTCTTTCTATCTTTGCTTTCGTCTGATTTTTTTTTTTTCTCCCTCCCTGACGTCAACGTCCGTAGACGACGTTCTTCCCACGCTAGGACTTTTTTTTTTTCTGCATTGGTTTGCTTGTCAGTGCGCGGCTGCCTGCCGTAGTATTCAAATTTTACTTTCGTTTGTTTTCCATTCCTGTTTTTGGAAATTTATCTATTCGTGACGACGCCGTGTGCGCGTTCTGCGTTCCGTTTGTTGTTTCTGCCCTTGCTGTCTATTTTTTTATTTTTTTTTTCACTTCGAAGTTTATTTTCATGGAAGCTTTACTGAATACAAAGCGCTTTCCCGACCTACAGCCAAAGGGTACTGTCAGGTCCCAGGTTGTCAGTCAGCCAGTGAGGTCCTAAATTCTGGGCTTTCTTTTTCTCTTTCGTATCGTTTTTTTTTTTTTTTTTTTTTCCTTGAGCACAGTTCTCGTGTTGCAGACCGTTTTCTTGTTATTACTTTATGCACCTGCCGTTTCTTGATGAAATTTAAATGTACGTGGCACGTAGTAAACTGCTCTTATGAACAGGTTCGAAAAAAACAAAGGGGGGGTGGGGGGGGGTGGGGGAGTGACTTTGCAGCGCTGTGGTGGGGAAATCATAATATAAAAGGAAGGCCAAACGGTGACCGTGGAGACATGGTGCCGCTGGCCGGTGACAGAGTTCTGGCCGCAGGCCAGGACCTGTGGCGACGACGTCACCAGTGCTGTCTCTGTTGAGCCACGCTCGCCCCCTTTGGGGTTTGCTTGCTTGCGTGTCGTCCCTGGGTCGCTCTCTCCCTCGCAGTGCATTCTCTCTCTCTCCTCTGTTTTCTTTTCTCGTACCCTTCGCCTACGGCGAAATAGGTCACAGCTCCGTTGTTCGGACTGGTATACGTGTCATCTTCCGTTCACCGTTTCGAATTCGACGAATATATGCGAGCTGTATTGCTTGTGAGCCTTTCAAAGACGTTTGCACACACACACACGAACGAACGAACGCGCGCGTGTAAGAGTTTCTTGTCGGGTCGAGACGCAAGGGTCAATGGGTAAAATATAAAATAAGGAAACAGCTACAGTCCCTGTAAAATAGTCATTGTGCAGAAACCGTCAGTCACGGAATTGTCTGGTGGTATGCTTTTGAAGAGCTGTATTGTTTGTAGGCTTTCGCAATACGGGCGGAGGAGAGGAGGGGCAGTAGTATACGTGCGAAAAAAGGCGAGACAAAGAGGAGAAGTGGACAGCGACGGTGCACGTATATTACTGTCCATCATGGTTCACCAACTCGCCCAATCAGCCGTTCTTCTACAGAGGAGGGGGTTGATTCAACCATTTTTATCATAATCAGTTGTGGTGGTCCTTCACGCTTATACAAGGCGAAGCGGTAAACGCAAAATTAGTGCATGTTTCTTTCTGGCAGCTTGCACCGTTATAGATTAACAGCACTGTGCATGGTATACGCAAAGGGCGCATCATGAAATGTTCGTCAGTCTGGAAACGGATGCAGTCAGCAGATTAATGGGGAGAAGTTCGAAGTGTGAAGGGAACACATACGTCTACCAGAGGGTGCGAGGCGTGAGCATTTTACAGCGAATGCTGCTGGAAGCGATAGTTATGTTTCGATATGGCCGTCGAGGTCGCTTGTTCACTCCTTCGCCCTTGAAAAAAGAGATGCGATCGAGCTCCGGAAGTTTTCCCTTTTTTTGCATTTTGTGAGTCGTTACGTTGTTGAGTGCGGTCAGTACTAGATTGCTCACGCAGCGAGTGTTCGCTGGCCGACTTCTGGCGACTGCCATTCCACGCCCGCCTCACCTAGTCTCTCTCGCTGCTATCTTTGCTCTATTTCAACGCACGTAATTTGTTGGGTTCTGTACGCATTTTAGTTGCATATGTGCTTCGCCTTTTGCGAAGCCCCGTGATGTCCCCTTGCTCGGTCTGCAGCGCCCGTTTATCCTTCTCGCTCGCCGTGTTGTCTCCGCCAGGTGAATACCGGGTGCTCGGTGCGGAGGTCGGAACCTGTGTTTATGCGCGACCTTCTCCTGTTTCCCGGACTGGTGCGGTAGCGCACGCACGGCTGCCTAGCCGAAGCAACTCGCTCCGCTTGCGAGCGTCGCTTCGCGCCCGCCGACCGGAGACAGCGGCGCAGGGATGCGGATTAGCGAGTAGAGAGATTACAGGAAGGCCGAGCGCGCTTCTCCACTCAACCGGGGGTTTTGTGCGCGCGCGCGGGTGGATTATTACAGTGGCGGCCGTGACCTCTCCTCTTCCCTTCTGTAGGTCCGCGCGGTCCGTTGTTTCGCCTTTTCGTAATTACTGTTTCTCTCATTTCTCGCGTGTTTTCTTTTTCCGCGTAGCGACCACGGTCGCGTGCGCATCTTGCCGCCGCGCGTCTCTCGGTTTCACGTTCTTTCCGTTCCCCTTCTTCGACCGCGTCGATCGTGCGCCTCGCTGTCGAAGTCGGGTCACGTTTTTTCCTCATGCGAGAGCAGCCCAATACACGGCGGCGTATCGGGCCCTGATCCACCGTCGCCCCCTAAATCCTCGATGTACGGCGCGTATCGCGGCGTCGTGCCGAGGCCTGCGCGTGCGACTTCCTGCAGGATTTGTTACTCTCCTCCGTTCAGGGGCGCCCGATCGCTGTGCCGGGCTGTGGTTATCGCCGGCTACCGTGTTCCGGCGCGCGTTACTGGCGCGCCAGAATTGAAACTCCTCCATTGGCCTCGGTCGCCATTTCGTGGCCTGATCAAGCGGAAATTCAACAAGTGCGTAACCGAGCTCAGAATGTTTTTTTTTTTTTTTTTTTTTTTTTTTCTATGCGTGATAATTGAACATCTAGGGGACTGTCTCACCGTTTCAGCACGAATCGGTTTCTACTGCATTCACAGCTGGCGAAATTGAATGTATTTACTTTGAATATTTTTTTTTCGTGTACCGCGTATGAAAGTGTGTCATAGGCAAACAAACAAAAATAGCTTGCGAGACAGGGCTAGCCGACTGCGCATGGCATCAAGGAGCGCGAAATAAACAGAACAATGCAAGGGGAAAAAAAAAACAATAAAAGCATTCGTCGCCAGGAGCTAGCTGCATCTGCATTTGCATAAAGTTTTTAATTCGTTCATTCCAGACCAGCACTTGTGCATGGTGAAATTAGAACCTAACTGCTTCGATGTGCAATAGCTGATCAAACGATCGCTGTCACGCAAGGTAACAATACCATACTCTCAAATCGCTGTTTGGTTGTCCCGGAGTTCTTCTCGATAGTACATGTTCAAGCTTTTGCATGCCTTCCTTTTTTTGTTACGTCATGGAGAACGTTTTCGAATGAAATAATTGAGCGCTGTATATTGTCTCAGGTCCTTCGCTCCTCTGTCGTTCGTGCTGTCCCTTCCCTTTCATTCCGAGCGTTTGTCATGTGTGATTTTGAACGGGTCTCCGTACCTCAAGGACGAAGAAACGTCTGCGTCTTTCCGGTCGCGATTTCCTCAATAAAGTATAGTATAGGACAGAGGGTTATTTGGCACCTGCTTCTCTTGTGCTTGGTCAGTTTGGAATTTTAATCCTACGTAGGCTCCTTCTGCGCGGACGGGTTCAACAGTTGAAACTCTTTGCTTTGTCCTTCGGCCCACGGCGGCAGCAGGATTGGTAGCCGCTATACTTCCCGTATAAAGACCGAAGAAAGACGGGACGTCACTGGCTCTTGCGTGACCGCTAACTTTGAGACGCACTCTACCACCACCGCCCTTATCCGTCGCTTCTCCCTGCAGGCCGACGTCGCATCGCCAAACTCTCTTCGATCCTGAGCCGAGATGGCCGGGGAATGTCTGTTGTAGCTAGACAGCCTCGTTTGGGGAAATTTCAGCGGCGTGCAACTTCCCGCCGCCTCACCTGTTTGATGGCATCATCGCGGTTGCGGCGGTGACCGCCGCGGGCGACCTATTCGAAGGTGGCCCTCGCACGCGTCGTCGTGTACTACGCCGCTGTGCAGCTCCCCGCGAGCGGTTCAGGTTCCGGCGCCGTAGCGGACGCTTCATCTGCCTCGCGCCAGTACTACCCTTCTCACACTACGCGACGAGCTTCGGCGTCGCCGCGCGGGCTGCTGCTTCTGGGTCGCTGAGCAGTTTGGGCTTAATAAGGCGCTTCTTCCGGTCCTTCTTCCTCCGTGCATCCCTCGCGGACGTCTCCCGGGGCGGCACCTCTGCCGCGGGGCTTGGCCTCGTTGGCGGTCCGGCAGTAGTGACCCCATCTACGGCGGCAACTGGGCCGCTCCTGCGGTGGCACCCGCGAGCCTGCAAGTGCAATCACGTGCGTGTTTGTGTGTGTGCTTGCTTGCGAAGTAGCCTGCATCTGCGCGTCGATCGAACACCTCGCTGCATATACGAGTTGCATCGGCGTCACGGACATCCACCTCTTCTCCTCCCGTCAGCCGTATCGGACAACCACGCTTCCATTTTTCTGCCACGTTCTGCCCCTTTCCTTTTATCGCCCGCCGACCGCCCCCGGGGCCCGTGTCTGCATCTCTTCTGTACCCTGGTCTTCTTTCGGTGACCTCCTCCTAACCGTGCCTTGCGCGGTCGGAAACCGGCTAGCGACCAGTCCTCGCCTCTGTGCCGGCGTGGTGTGAACGCCGGATCTCGCGCGGCTGCTTGTAGGGGACGCGGCTTCGGTGGATCCTGCTTCGACGCGGCGTCATAGTTGTGCGCGGTTTTGCTGTTCGGTGTGGTGCTGCTCCGGCTTTCACGGTCGGCGCTGGTGTCCTGACCTCAGAGAGTGTTGTTGTTCGACTAGAGGAAACCGTGGTGTGGTAGAGCTGTACAGTGCACTTCGGATCCTCTTCGTGAGAAGCAAGCGTCGACGCGTGCGCATTCAAGTGTTCCATCGGCCCCACAACTTCGTTACGTCGCCGAGTAGTGCCTGCTTTCATCGCATCGTCTCTTGTAGCGTGTGCCAAGGCCGCTGCGGTCATACACTTTGGGCTCGCTTGCTGTTTTTGTCCAACGAAAGCGGTGCGCGTCGTTAGGTCTGTGCCTTAGCGTAGCCTGTCGATTCTTTTAAGCGAAGGATACTGAACGCCGAGCATCGTGCGTGCGTGTGTGGCAGGCTCGGACCACCCGTGGAGGTCGCCTGCGCGGAAGAGGGTCGCGAAACCGTGTTACGGTTTCTCGGTGTGCGGGTTCGTTTTTTTTTTTTTCGGCTCGCAAAGTCGGCGGCTCCCACAAAAGCAGCCGCTCGCATGCCCGCCCGCCAGCGCTTTCGAGAAACGTGAGGCGGCCACCTTGTCTTTTCACAACGTCGAGGAAAACAGAACCACCGAACGAAGCGAGTTATGTTTCGCACCGTCCCTCTCGCCTCGCCGTCGTGACACGTCGCTGTTGTGAAGAGCGAGCATGTGTTCGTGATACGCTACTCGCCACCGGGTTTGTCTTGTGAATGGAGCAGTTGTCGGCCGCGCGCGGTTGGCACGCCGGTTTCGGATGAAAGAACCATCCACTCGTGGCGGGATCGCCGCCAAAGGGGAAAGTTCTCCCGCCGTTCTCTTCCCTTTTGTTTTTTCATTTTATTTCGGCTCGCTTTCGTTTTTCCTCTTTCTACGCCGCTTGCGATCACCGTCAGCGTGCCTGTGATTCATGCCGGTGGGAGAGAAAGAGGGAGAGGAGGACGGAGCGGGACGTCCTCTGGCAAAACTGTGTTGAGCGTGCGCTGACGTAGCGTCGTCGAGGCGAGCGAAGAGTTGCCACACACAAGGCGTGTGTATCCCATTCTCTCTTTATTATTTTTCTCTCCATTGGTGAGCGTGGGTAGTAGTAGCGGCTGGGTACACTCAAGCGAGACGACGGCCGGATATCGGCGAGAGAAGGTGTGCCAATCGCGAGGTGGGAGAAGAAAATGCGCAGCAGCTCATGATGCGAGAGAGTGGTCTCGGCGCTTGCGTGCGCTGCAGGTCGGCAGATCTTCGTCGTCGTCGTCGTCGTCGTCGATGCGAGAAGAGCCGTCCGGCGCTGCGTGTGTTTGTAGTACCTGCTCGTGTGGGCGACCGCGCGTGGCTTTGAGATGCTGAGAGCGTCCACTGTCGCCTCGGTTGCTAGCCGGCGTGGGCGGAGTCGCGTCGGCGTAGCGCCTGTTTTCGAAGGCCCGCGCACTCCACTGCTACTACTACTACTAGGCGGCGAGCGTTAATTCCCTTATCGCGCGTGCGTGCTCTCGCATTCAAGGTCGGCCGCATTTAGAAGGCTGCGCAAAATTGGGCGCTCGAGGGGACTTCCCATCCCCAGTTTGAAGAAAGAGGCGCCGCGTCATCCTTCGGTGCGCTGCTGACGAAACACCGCTCCCTGGCGCACCGCAACAGCTCGTCGTTGTGTTGCGCGTCACGCGGTCTCGTGTTGACAGTCGTCTCTGCCCTTTTCCTCGCGGCCAGCAAGGACGACCTCCTGGCGGCTGCGTGTTGTTCGCGAAGAAGCAGAGGCGGTCGCAGTCTTTTTGTCGCGATGCAAACGGATTGAGTTTTGCTTTTCACGTGTGCCGTTCTTGCTCGTGAAAACCCAGGGTGTTGGTTTCACCGAAAGGGGTCTTCACTGCATCGACTGCGTGTGCTGCGACGAAGCCGCCGTTGCTGACGGAGACTCTTGTGTCGTTGTGTGGTGGCGTGTCGTCCTGAGACCACGAAAGGTTTTTTGTCGTGGCAGTTTCCCGAGGAATCACTGCGGATCGTCATTTTGACACCACGATGGTTTAGGCTGGCCGCAGTCCGACAGTGCGCTTGCGGCAACTCTACGGTCGTGCCCGACAAGCTTCTGTCCCGTCGTCGTCGGTGCGTCCGCCATGTCGCGTGTGTCCCACTGGAGTGGCAGGAACAGTTCTCCCGGCGCCGCGTCGTCTTCGCGCTGGCGGAGGAACCGACGCGCATCTTCGCCCCTAGGCTTGCTGTGGGAGCCGTGGATTTGGACGTGGAAGGGTTGGCCCATGACGTCATTCCCTGGGATATTTTCCTCCCGCTCGAGGTAAGTAAGTGGCCCGGAGCGCTTTGCCAAATCAGCCTTGGGTTTTTGCTGAGTGTTATTTTTCTTTTTTACTATTCTTTCGACCGACTCTAGTTTTCGAGGCGTCGATTGGGGGAAAAAAAAGAAGTACTGATAAGGAAACCACTTTTATGTGGTCCGTCGGACAAGCCGACGGTGCTTTAAAGGTTCGCCTTCCGCTCACTTTCGTGGTCACCCATATTTTTTCATGCCTTATTTCGAGGCATTATAGGCGAAGTTTTCTGCTAAGAGCGTGCACGAAACCTGGCGGTGCGAAAACGAAGAAGAGAGACACGCGGTTGTTTTCACCGAAAGTGTATCGACTTCATAGGTATAGTCACGAAAAAAAAAAGGGGGGGAAGGGGGGGGGGGGGGCGATTCAAAATTTTCGTTCACATATAGCTTTCTCTTCTGGAAGAGAAGCACCTTTTCCCCGTCATAACAAATGTGAGGCTGCATGCGTCTAAGGATACCTAGGAAGCCGTGTGGCGGCGTGTCGACTTCTGACGATTCTTGACGTCGATCTTGCGAAACGTGGCTCCTTTTATAAGTGATTACGGCGTTGCATAGCTGTACTTCATCTCTCTTCACTGTTGCTCCTTCGCTTTTATTTTTTCTTTCAACACATTCAACGCTTTCTCGCTTAATTTCTCCTTCTATTTTTTTTTTTTTCTACTGCCAAGAGGATTTCGTTCTCCTCTAGCAGTAGAAGTTGAAGATCAAAATAGTTGATCCATATTTAGCGCATAAAAGAAACCAGGACGGGCGCACGTCCTGTCGTTATGTGTTCCTTTGTCCCCGTTTTTTGCGCTGGTCTTTTTTTTTTATGTTTTGGGAAAGATCTACTGTAGCGAAAAAAAAAAGAGAGCAGAGAAAAAAAAAAGAATAAAATGAGCTGATTTTACACCGGAGACTTCCACTTCGACTTTTAGATTAATTTGCGCCGAGAAGTTTGTACCGAGGCATGTACTATCTCTAAGCTTGTTGAATGCTTCCCTCGCCGTAGACGAGGCGTTCATTAATCACGGACGCAGTGGCCCGCATCGGGGCCATATTTTACACTTTTCGCTTAGTTTCTTTAATCGCTTCATGTCGGTGCAGTGCAAAGGCATTATAATGTAGTCGACAGAAACGTAATACCTGCCGAATTTTCGAGTGAGTTGTTATCGTAGAGTGAACCAACGCGCTAATAAGGGCTAGAATTCGAAATTAATTGTGGGCGGACACCGTGCACCTTAGTCCTATCAGGGGATTAAAGACTCGCCGCGATCGTGCGTCGGCATTAAAGCGGAAAGTGCCCAAAATTACTACTAATGACTATATTAATGAAACTGCCGCTGGTACTTCCATGTTTTTTTTTTTTTTTTTTTCCTTTTTTAAGTTGTCATCGGCATACTGTGGCCGCTGCGCGTGTGTTAGCTACCTTTCGGGCTCCTGGTACCACACCAACGTACTCATCTCGTGCTTTCCGCGTTTCGTCGTTGACGCGTCGAGTTTTCGTGACGTCCACGGATGGCAGGATGTGCATATATGATCGTGAACTGCGTACACAATGTTGCATTGAGAATAAACGGCTTCTCTTTATTGGTTACTGTAGATTGCGTACGAACAGAATCAGATCCTGATGTGCTGTCTTCGCTTGGATAAAAAGGGAAACGCTACGTTGGTAACTCGAACGAGAGCAGTTGGGGGAAACCGATTTGTTCTTTGTTTTCTTTTGACAGCCGAATTACTTTCTTTCCGTGGATCCGTTGCAATATAAAAAAGAAGAAAAAGACAGATATCTTCCTTTTATGTAATAATTGGCTGTAGCGAGGCAGCGCCACAGCTGCAGTGCAGCTATACGCCATTTTGTAAAGCCTTGAGGTTATCTAAATTAAATGAATGCTTTGACAGATGTGCTTTAACTATACCATAGTGAATAAAAAGGCGTTAGATGGCAGGCGTTTGTTTGTTTGTTTGTTTGCAGGGTGAGGTTCCTTCTCCTGTAGCAACGCTCGCCTTTGGTTGTGATCGTCGTATCTATTACATAGAGCCTTGAAGATCATTGTCACGCATCTTTGTCACCGGCCACAGCTTTCTGCAAATAGGAACTAATAAAAATGTTAAGTTTTAAACTGTTTACGTTATCGGACGGCTCCCGGCGTGGGCAGCATTTTTCTCTATCCCTCCTGGGCGTTTTTTTTTTTTTTTTTTTTTTTAATTCGCTTGCTTTTCCATAGTTCCTGCATTTTGGGCTTCTGCACTGACACCGTAGGCGTGGGTTCCTTCGAACCGTTGGTGCGGACACACACAGTAAACGACATCAGAGGCACATCTACGCTTGTGCTACCTTTCGCAGGGCAGCACGGCTCGTCTTCGTGAGACTTGGTAGCCGGGTGCTCCTCATTATGAGCAGCAGTGTTCTCGTTTGGCTGACCCCGCGAAGTTCGAACGCGTGGGTATTCGCTGTAGCCGCCCACGGTTCCCCACATGGTTCCCCGGATAGTTTTTCGTCACAACTTCCACACGCACGGGATGCGTTGATGAAATGGCGCTGTTGCTCCATATATTCGATCCGTTCGTGTCCTATATTCGCGCGAATGAGAAAGATTTGGAGCGGCCGATCCGCTATGCAAAGGAGAACGCGTTGGTGTGCGGCGCCTCCACGTTGTGGGCGTTATGTAGGGTGTGACGCGCTGTACGGTCCCGAGTTTATGGGTTCTGGATCATCGGACGCCATTTCTGCTTTTTGTGTCCATATTTCGGGGAGATTTCTTTCCTTTACCCAGCAGTATTGAGGTGGCGGAGGCCTACCTGTGTGTGTGTGTGTGTGTGTGTGTGTGTGTGTGTGTGTGTGTGTGTGTGTGTGTGTGTGTGTGTGTGTGTGTGTGTGTGTGTGTGTGTGTGTGTGTGTGTGTGTGTGGGTGTGTGTGTGTGTGTGTGTGTGTGTGTGTGTGTGTGTGTGTGTGTGTGTGTGTGTGTGTGTGTGTGTGTGTGAGAGAGAGAGAGAGAGAGAGAGAGAGAGAGAAAAAGAGAGACGGACCATTGCGAAATATGGCACTGAGACCGGCTTGCTTCTTCGAGTAGTAAGGTGAGGTAGGTCGACTAATCATTGAGCAGCTCTGAGGAATGGGAAGAACTGAGATGTTGTATGGCAGCGGCCGAGAGCCATCCTTTATGTCGCAGTAAAATATTCATTCACTCATTCAAGGAGTAACACGCTGAGTCATAAAAGCTCCTGTAGGAATGCGGGTTTTCGCCGAACCGTAGAAGGGTGCACAAAACGGCTCCGAGATCCTAGAAAGTTAACCGGGAAAGCATACATAGGTTCGAGATTTGTTTCTCTCATTGTGAGTCACGAAGCACCAGGTGGGTATACCTCTCTGTACATAGGTGCCGATGCGAACTCTCCCTTGAGGTTCGCCTACAAAAGATCTTTTGATCCAAGTTGTTACCTTTGTGTGCGTGCTTTCTTTTTTTTTTTTTCTTCTTTTTTTTTGGGGGGGGGGGGGAGTTCAGTGACGCAACTATCTTTTATGCGGTGACGCTTGCTATAGTAGCTATAGTATGCTGCTGCACGTCTCTCTCTCGGTTGGTTGCGAGCTCCGCTTCCGCGCTTGCTTAAGAACGTGCGTGAGAATCGAAAGAGAGAGAGAGAAAAAAATGTGTGCACAGTATAGGACACCGGGAAAGGAGAAGGGTGTGGGAGAGAATGGTGATGTGGAGACACAAAGGATCGTAGCTCACTCCATACCTGGAAGCACTTGAAATGCGCGCGCGCTGCCGGGCATGCGCGCATGCGCGCATGCGATCTGCGGTGCTGGTGGGCGAGCAAAGAATCGCCTTCCCGGTGGCGGTTTGAGCCGCGTTTCGCAACGTTCGGCAAAATTGAAAACGCTTGCGTAAAGAAAGGGGAAATAATAAAAGTGTGCCAAGTTTCGGCGGCTCGCTTTGCGATTCCCGCATTGTGCCAGAACAGGAAGAGCGGTTTCGTAAGCGCGTCTCTCCGCGGGGACCTTCCCTCCCTGTATTGCGCTTGCGAGGACATATATGCACGCAACCCTCGTAGAGACGTGCGATGCTTATAATGCGCGTCCACGGGAGTTCACTGGAACTCATTCTCTTCCCGGCTGATATTGATTTTGGGGCAGGATCTGCTGCCACGGGTGACTTGGTCGCTGCTGCTTCTGTCGTTGCCGCTGTAAGTGTCTCTGTGATTGTGATTCTTTTCCCTCTCCCCTCTACTGTCCACACACTCTCTGTCGCTCCCTTTTGTCTACTTGACGTCTTCACATCTCAGCTAAGACGACAACTCGGCACAGCTTCAAGACATGTTACGTAGAAATTAAAGATGGGACAGCACAGTGCTGACATGAATTACAAACTAGCTCCAATCAACCAAGCTCGCATATCTTTCTTATCTCGTCCTGTCATTGATCTCAGGCGTCTCGTACGTCTCTCATGGCGGCGCGGGAGCGCCTCTGTAGCTGGTTGCGATTGTCGGTACTACGCTACCGGTTCAGTTCACTGTGTGCTAAATGTGTTTTTCGAGCGCGTTTCTACGGCACGCGCAGGTGCATGCTAGTTGGACTGCATGGTTATGCTAGCTAAAGCATAGCTGGTCTCTAAATAGGCGTGCTCTCCCCCTTCGAAATCAGCTGGGCTTAAAGTAACTGTATTGTAACTCCGCGGATATTTTCTGGCTGTTTCGAAAACTGGCGTTCTGCCACGAAATGGTCAAGGGTGCAGAGTTGCGGGAATATGGCTCAACTCTTCGGAAAGAGATGTGTTTACATTATTTTTGTTTTTGTTTTTTTTCATTCCGGTGCTATTTTTTTTTTGTAGATATTTAGTTCCGAAATTTTGCATGACGGCGTGGCTTGCGACAGGGGGTGCGGTCGTGATATACGTGCCAAAGCAGGGAAGGGGATACGAGTAAAGGTCCTATCACACAGGCTCACGAAATACTGTGGCGTCAAGGATAGCACTTTCCCTATGACAGCTTATAGTACTTCATTCCGATTACTCATAGTAGTAAGAGATAACGAAAAAATTTTGTCTGCAAGATGGAACTGCACGTCGACATTAAGCTTGGCGAAGGCGCAGCGTAGTACCCTGCAGTGATGAATACTGACACCTTCGCGGTGGCGCCCGCTGCCGACGGCAGCTTCACTTCGAGAAGCGACGGGTTTCCTGGTAAGGACGAGTGAGCGGCCGTTGCTCGATGCAAGTCGCTACGTTGCTTCATTGTTTCCCAAAATTGTTACCAGCTGCGTCGCAACCGCGCACGAAGGAGCTGGTGGCCCGGAACACGCGGGCGCGGCTCCGTAACAGGATCCTCTAACGCCGCACGCGGTCGCTTCACGCGGTCGCGCGTCCGCTGCCGGCTGTCGATTTTGATGAGCGACCGCGCTCGTGTCTTGTGCACGCACACTCCGTTCTTCCTTCAGTGGCGTCCTTCCCTCGAGGTCGCTTTCGGATGCTCCGAGGGCTCGTTCGCGGAGACCATGCTCGTTCTCTGGCTCTCGGTTTCCCCTCGCCCACTGGCGACCTCGGCCGCCGCGTCAGGGCGCGCACCTGTAGAGTTACTGTATATGCTACCTACAGTAACTCTACGCGCCTGGTGAGCGTCAGTGAGGCGGGCAGTTGCTCGGTACGCTTGCGCGTTCTCAGTCACGTGACTCATGAGTTCTTGCACAGGCACGGAAATGGTCGGTTCTGCCGTAAACACGGTGCAGTTCGAGCGCCGCTAAAAGGTTGTTGACGTTTCCTCCGACGCATCCCACCTACCCCGTCTGCTTCGGTGCTTTTTTTTTTTTTTTTTTTTTTTTTTTTCCGCACGGACGCCAGTGTTTCCGCACAGCCGCTTGCTTTGCGCACGGGGGTTGCGCATCTGCAGTGTTAGCCGCGAACTGCACGTGCCGTTGCTTTTTTCGAGCGTTTGGACAACTGCCAGAGGGCATCCTCTTGTGCCACCGTCCGCCCCGACGATGTGCAAAGGGCCTGCAGAGCGCCGGGCGTTGTCCGCCAAACGCCGTGACGACTGCTGCGTCGAACGAGTGCGTTGGTGAACAATGTGCGCGTGCGCTTTTTTTTTATTTTATGTATGAAGCTTTAAAAATATAATTTCTTTTTTTAAACGTTCAGGTTGTTGGTCTGGCCGGATATTCCTTTTACGTCACTCGCACTTAACCCGTTAGTTTAGAGAGCCTTCACTTTTCACTGGCTCCTAACTCTTGTGACGTGCATGCGCAGTGTGAACGCGCGACTCTTAGCGCTGAAAAACACTTTCTGCTAAGACAGTTGGCGGAGAATTGGCTGCTCGAGGCAATAAATAAAAAGAAATAGAGGCGCGCTAATAACCTGTCCTCCTTCCTATCGTTTGTCCGGGCGCCGTTGCATATCACCGGAAGATGCTCAGATTTATCGATCGCTGCTTCGTTTTCACTGGGTGCCTTTCGAGTAGTTATCCCACTCACGGAGAAGGTGCTCCTCTGCATTTTCTCGCTCGATAACAGGGACGTGTTCCCACGTTGCTGATGCTGCGTAGCCGCAACGCGTAGCGCGGAAGCCTCGCGGAGGTGGGTCTCCCCCCCCCCCCCCCCCCTTTCCGCCTGTCTGGCGCCTCTTTCGCGGGTGACCGTTCCGCGCGCGCGAACGGGTCATTTCTTTCGCACGCGCTCTCCCCGGGATGTCTTCCGGCTGCCGCTGCTTCTTCGCGGGGCTACTCTTCCTCGCGCATTGGATTCGGCTTCGCGCCGCGCATCTTTTACGCACGCGAACCATTAGAACAGCACGCATCGGGGTCTCACCCTCATTGTCGTGTCGTCGTGTTGGTGGCCCGGCGTTGTTGTACCGCGGTGCAGATGCGCCGGATCATTCGTGTGCTCTCCTTTTGGACTGTCCAGGAAATGCATGTAGTTTGGCGCCCGTTCGATAATGCGTTTCGAGCTGGGTGCTGCTCTGGGCCACATACACGCGAGGGCGCGCAAAACGATACACGGATTCAGTGTCCGGGTTCTAACTTCGCCACTCTATAGCTTCCTGTCGTGCGTGGCGTCTTTCCTGTCAGACCGTTGCAGTTTGACGCTGCTATGTTCGTGTCGTTCCCAAATAGCTTCGGTTACCAGGAAGCATCTGGTTCACGGTGCCTATTTGCATCTTGCTCAGCAGCCGCCCTTTCTTTTCTTGCCCGCCGTAGGTGGCCTAGTGGTTTTGCCGTTCGGTTGTTATGAGTCGAAGGTTGCGGCATCGAATCCTCACCCCGGCTTCCGCAATGCCCCCCCCCCCCTCCCACACGCTCACACATACCCTTAGCCTTCTTTGCTCCGTTGCCAAGTCGCTTTTATCCACCCACTTGCGAGCCAGTAGATCGTCAAGCATGCTCTATCCAGCATGGGAAACGGTTGAAAGGGACAGAGGTCTTGCGAGAGGCTGTTGACCCCTCTTCCGAGTGGTATCAGTAACAGAATTCCAGACTGCTGGCCGGCTGGCCACCAGCCGGTTTGGGGGCGTTCGGAACGTAAGTATTTTCGCAAGGCTCCAAAGGAATAATTTGTTGCTCTGTTGTGTTGGGTTTTTTGGCGCATAAGCAACTCAGGCTATCATGCGCCAAAGGAACGAGGTTTCATCTTACGCGCGTTTTCCGCAGAATCCGGCCTTAGCACGTGCCATATTCTTAACGTATTCTATTTATGTCCCCCGTTCTTGGAAGTTGACGACTGTCGCGGCGACTACGCCTACTGCTAAGGATATCCCGTTACTTATAGTTATGGGGACCTTGAGAGCTGGCGTAATTCCACACGAGCTTCAGTGCTCACGGCGGTTTTGTTTCGCCAGTCGTAGTGAGCGTATACTTGTACGCCTGCTGACGGCGATTAGGGACAGGGCTTATCTTGAGTGGCAACCCTGATGCGGCCTTGTTTCCATAGCTTTAGCGATGGAAACGGCTCGCCGCTGGTCAGAACTGTATCGAAAAGGGATGTGCTTCCTTACATTTTCTGCTAAGTACATTGCACATTTTGCCCCCTCCGTATTGCCTATTTTAATTTGACTTCGCCCCCCACCCCCGATTCGTTTTTACCGGGCGGTGTTCCTTCGCGTTTTACCTCTTCGTTTGTTGGTAGCTGCTGATGGAGGATGAGGAACCACTCTGAATGCCTTTCCACATAACGCGGTACCAGTTATATCGCATCGCGGTGGATACGCGCTTCCAGTTCGTTTTGAGGTGTTTCCATTGCGTAGCCTTCTTCGCCACGGTATACGCTGTCTCGCGCGACATATACTTTTCGCGAAGAGAAGGTGTATATGGATTACTGGTGAATGCGTTGCTATATAATGGCATTTCTTTATCGGCACTCACGCCTGCACGGGCGTGGAAAGCGCTTTCAGCCGCTGTGATTTATTACACGAGTGGCTCGCTCAACGTGGCGGACGTTGACGCACTGAGGCCGGCCTACTTGCGGCTTGCATGCACTCCGCGACGCGCACTTTTTTTAACCACGCGTTGCGTGAAAATATGCAAAGCTCCACTGAGAAAGCAACCGCGGGTTCGCCCGCATCGTTAAAGCTATTTCTTGGAAGCCCCACGTCTTTCATGCAAATTTGCACGGCCGGCCGGCCATTGCGGATTTGCACCTGTGAGCCTGGGCGGTAGATACCGTTTCTGTTGTTCTTGGCCGAAAAATTTGATTTACGGCTTTGCACTGCCGCCTTGTCAGTTTGGCACCATTAACCTTGGATTAAGATTGCAGGGATTGTGGCGGGTTTGGAACGTGCAGGAAAGGTACGGAGGGATGAGGACGTACAGTGGCTCGCCAGAGGCGGCTTTTCTTTTGCTGCATTCCGTTCTCATCACCGTTTTCTACGATATTCTTTTTTCTTGTCGCTAACTTACATAAATACTTTATACTATTATATTGCCGCAAACCATTCAAATCTGTATTTGTTCTTTTTTCGACAACCGCCGGCATGCGGCTTTATCACTGATTCTGGCACGCGTGTCAATTCTCTGTTCTTTGATTATGCTCGTCGTTGCGAGACGCAGCTTTATAGATGTGCCCAGATGTTTCTCGAAGGTTCCGGCCACTCGCATATGTTTCTGCAATGTTCTAGGTTGTGCTAGTCACCGTTTGCGGTTTTAGCTCGATCTTTCTTTGCAGCTTTTAAATCGAGCGCTGACGAGAGAAACGAGCATTCGACGAGCGCATTTGCTGTTGTCGCCGCCGCCGATTCACTTAGTTCTTTTACGGGCCCAAGTCAGCCCAATGAAGAGTTTCATTCAAGTGCTAGAGCAGTGTCTTCGTTCCTGGTTATCGGGCTTGTCACCACTATGTGACAATATGTTCGAAGTTTCCGGAAGTCCAATAACATTGTTCACCGCGATGACTCGTTTCTTGCGATACCCGAAGTCCGCGAAGTGGTGTCGCGCACCAACACATATCCGCATTGCAGATTAGCATTTGGTAAAATAGCAGCAGTGCCTGCAAGCTTTTCATTTTCTTTCCTTCTCTCTTTCTTTCATTCATTAGGTGCACAATATCGGATTCAGAAGACGAGCGAACGGTTGAGTGCCGTTATAGCTCCCGAGGATCGACGTTTCTTCACTTGCAATCTTCTGCCATGAGTGGGGCATTGAATTCTTTTTTGTTTGTTTCTTTCCATTAAGAAGCGCGTGGCATAAAGGGAAACGATTCTTCGGAGCGATAAGCTGGGAGAAGCAAAAAGATATTGAACGGCAGCTGGAGAGGGGAGGGGAGCGTCTTTATTTGCCATGATTCTCGGTAAAGGCGCGGTGCCCATTCGGCGGCACTTCTGCGCCCGGAGAAGAGCAGAGCGGCTGCTGCTGCTGCTCAGCAATGGTTCCTGGAACGCGGTGAGGAGCGAGAGTGGCGGAGGGCCATAACCAAATAACGCGGAACCAGCAGACAGAGAGCTGCGTCTGCTATCTCTCTCTCCAGCCCCGCTTGCTTGCGCAGATGTTTGCATGCACGGAAGCGTACTCGAGACCCGCGCTGACGGTACGCAGCCACTGCTGCAACAGGCGCGAACGATTGGAAGAAGGGGGAGCGTGCTCGTTGGTCGTATGGTGTTCCGCGTGTTCTGGTGTTCCTCAAGGGTTGCACACTGTGGAGTGCAACGTTGCGATCGTACTCGGTGTACTGTGTCTATATGACAGCAGAGCGCACTGCATAATTTCGTTACAAATCTTTTATTTCGTGTCACTGTTGCGAGAAGAAATCTGTTACCTTTTATTTATTTGTGACGGAACAGCGCAGAACTACGCGACCGAGCAAGAGACGGGCGGTGAAACCTTTTATCGCTGGAATACCATCAGAACAAAAATTTTAAGCAGCCATGCAAACATGCAGTGTATGGACCGGCCCTCTGAACAACCTAGGTGTGCCCGAACTCAGCTGGGTCAAAGTGCTTGTCAAACGCAACAACTGTCGGTCCGCGAAATCATCGAGGTAGATCCGTTAATGAAGCTGCGTGACCATTGTAACAGCGTGCCGTCCGTTGCATTAACAAAAAAGTAATTTGACGTGTTAAACACTGATTACGGCACTTAAGTCATTTTAGATTGCATGAGCGATGTGGTTGTGACGCATGTGTTGTTGACCTAGTGGTGCATACGGTGTAAGAACCCGCGTGTTTCCTCGAAATAATCCGCAGCGCTCGTCTCTTTTTCTTTCCCATAGTTATGCGCTGTTCCGTCACAAATGAATAACCAACTTGCCTAAGCTGCTGTCGTCGGTTTATTCGAGGGGCACCATGAAAACGTCGTTTTTCCTTGATTTTTTTTACACGATCCAACAGTTTACGGGCCTCGGTGTACATTCTTGGCAAAACGAATGCATACGTAGTACAGGCGCCTTTGTCCGAACGACGTGGTCTAGACGACGGAGCGCACGCGGTCACTTTGTCCGCGTGTGGCCCCCCCTCCGAACCCGAAAACGTATTGTTGCGTATTCGACCCCGCGGCCGTGCACTGCCCTAGCATAGCGTCGATTGCGTAGCGATAACACAGGCTTGCCGGCCCTCGGCCAAAATGGGCTGCGGACGCTGTCTGCGGATATGGCCACGGGAGCGATTCCCGGTATCGGCGCAGGGACGGAAACGTACCGGACGAAATTCGCGGAAAAGCTGAAAGCGGCCGCGAACCGCGCCGCCTCGCAAAGCCGCGGCGGCGCTCGCCCTCGCCGGAGTCGGCAAAGAAAACAAACATATTTTTAAAGCTATAAGCTGAGCCGCCTTGCTGTTCCGGGGACTAGCGATCGCACAGTGACGTCATCAGCAAACGTGCGTTATATGTGGAGAGTGCTGTGCTGTCAACTCCCCCCCCCCCCCCCCCCCCCCCCCCCCTTACACTCATCTTCCAGGCTAATAATTTTTTTTTTTTTCGTTTTTGCTGGCATGTTGCATCGAGTTTCAAGGGCAACGGCCATCTCTGTTTATCTTCAGATTCGCTTGAGCGCCAGCTCCGATCGCCGTTTGCAGTATGAACTAAAATGTGAATATCTTCGATCGCTTTTTTTTTGATCACTTGGAAAGCCTTATCAGACTGTGGTGAAGAGCGTGCTGGACTTCTTCCTACAAAAAGTGCAATAAAAAAAAAAAAGGGACGCATACACTGCCTGGCAAATTTGGTGCCCTTCCGAGATGCATGCTGTGGTTCTTCTTATTGCGGCACGGCCTCCTTTTACTCGTGTAAGTGTGGTGTGGCTCGCGTTCTTGGTTTTTCCCAAGAGGACTCCATGCTTCTCAGAGCTGTGTGTATATACCTGGCCTCCGAGACAATAGAAACGCGCGTGTGGGCATAATCTCGGAAGCCATGGTATATATTGCACGAACCAACGGCAGAACGCTATAGAGGGAGGGGCTCGGTCGTTCGCGTGGCGACGGAGCTGGCTCGTGCATTCATACTGAGCTGGAAAATTCACTTTGAAGAAAAAGGGGGTGGAGAGGTGGTGTGTATTCAGAGCCTAGCAAATTAATCTATTGTTTGAGCGTTTGCGCACCTCGCTGCAGCCCTCTCGCCTGGGCAAGTACACCGACTTCCGAGGCAGTCCAACCAAGGCCCGTTTTCCGAGTTTGCGTCGTTATCTCCCCGACCTCGAGCCGTGCACCTGATTGGTGGAATCGCTGGAAAATGATGTTGCCCCCTCTTCCGGTTCCGCTGTGGCAACACTCGGTTCCGGTGTTTCGACCAATCAGATGACTTGAGGTCACGTGAGATAGCGACACTTCGATAACGACGCAAACTCTGAATACGGGCCTAAGATACTGTGCCGGAGTACCCGTGTTTGAACCTGACCGCCGACGGCTGCGTTCCGATGCATACGAAACGGAGAGGCACCCGTGTGCTGTGCGATGTCAGCGCACGTTAAAGAGCCCTAGGTGGTCGAAATTTCCGGAGTCCTATACTACGCCGTCTCTCATAGCCTGAGTCGATTTGGGACGTTAAGCCCTGCCAAACCAAACGAGATAGTCCAAAACGCAAACACCACGGAAGGTGCTTTCACTTAGTATAGCCATTTTTAAGTTGGG
Source organism: Amblyomma maculatum (assembly GCF_055883805.1). NCBI lineage: Eukaryota > Metazoa > Arthropoda > Arachnida > Ixodida > Ixodidae > Amblyomma > Amblyomma maculatum. The sequence continues at coordinate 98,922,698 of NC_139345.1, forward strand.
TTAAACCTTTATTATTTTTATTTTTTAACTCCGTCAACTTGCTAGCATGCTCCAGACTGTCTGGTCGTAAAATTGGTGAGAATCGTGCCTTTCAGTCACTCTATGCGTTAACGGCCACTCACTCGACTATCCGTTCCAGCACTTGGTTATGCGCGGTGGCAGGTGCGGTTCTTTACGGTAGGCGGTATTCTGTGGCACGTTTGAAAGCCTCTTCTTCATCGCCCAGCTGTATATTGTAAAACGCGGTATATTCCGCGCCACTCGCTCGCGCGCGGTCTCAAATCTCTCTTGCATCTTATTGCTGCTTCGCACTTCGTCGACTTAGGTTGCCAAGGTTACCTGGCTGTGTATACGGACCAGACCGATGCAGTGCCCGCGCCCGTGAGTCACGTTTCTTGGTAATTGCGGCGAAAGTAGCCGCGGACGCTAATGAACTGAAATATGATATTTCCTGCCAAGAGGTTAACAAACTGCAGTGATAGGGCGCGGCCCAGCCTTCCAATGGAACATATGTCGAGGAATGAGACAGGAACAAAAGAAAGAGAGGGGGGGGGGGGGGGGTAGTACCGTTACCGTAAGCTTTTGGGAGGTACGACTAATGGAAGGGTGTTTTTTTTTCTTCCTTCCTTATCTTTTGCTGTAGAAAAAAAAAAAATACATTCTAGGCGCCTGTGCGCCACATTTTCGCCTACCGAATTTTGCTTACAAAGTAAAGTACTGTTCTGGATAGCGACATATACTCTGTATCCTTGTCATTGTAAGCATGCGCTCTTTGACCGGGTAGTTAGGAGGTATAAGCTGTCAAAACTATAACTTGATAAGCCTTGTAATGATAGAGAGGCAAAACATGGAGGTGGCAGACGAAGAAGGAAACATGTATAGGCTAGTTTACATTGTGCTTGGGGCTCTAATCCTAGTCAACCTGTCTTCATTAAAATATTTTTGAGGACCCCCCTCCCCTCTTGTGTTGGCCAATCCTTCACAGTATGTGCAATGCGTCATTTATTCCATGCAAAGGACCAAAGAACAGATGGTGGGCTGTATGAATGATCGGGGTGAAATGCTTTTCTACCGCACTCGCGTCCTGTACGTGTCTCGGGTGTGCACACGTCCATATTTTTCTTTTTCTGGACGTGGGATTTTTGTTTGTTTGTCGAATGCTGATAAATTGATCGGCTGCCAGCTCCTCCCTCATCCTGCATCCCTGTAAAAAAAGGGGGTATGTACAGTACAAATGCGTTAATGGGCAGCTTCCAAGAGCGGCATCTTTGTGCTGTCCAACGTCGGCGTCTCACTCATAAATCTGGCCTTTGTCAAATCGTGTCAGGTATGATATGTGTATACCTCGCCGTCGCGGCTGTTGAGCCCGCAGTCGTAAATTCAAAATTTAAAAAAAAAAATGGCGTATAGAGACCTCTGTAAGTAAGGAACGTAAACTTATGTAAAGCGCAACAGAGACACCACAATCAGACAAGAGAGACAGGACTGGGCGCTACTTGCAACTTGCCCTGTCTCTCTGGTCTGATTGTGGTGTCTCTGTTGCGCTTTACATAAGTTTATCAGCATGAACCAACTAGCCGCGCAACGCATTTTACTGGAAGTAAGGAACGCTCGAGTTCCCCGCTCGTATATACCCAAGCATTGGCTGCCTTTTTTCTTTTACTGCGCTTTTTGCGACGTGATATAACAAAAACGACGTGGGGTTTTAGAGTGGTTGTAGGCCAGATGCGAATTAGTCGTGCCGTCGCTTCGGTCTTCACTTCGGTTTCTTGAGCCGCGCGCATTTGTTGTAAACTACCGCATTGTGTGAGAAAGTTCACCGACGTGAATATACGGAATTCCGCTTTAACCAAGCCTTACACGCGTCTCCTCACAGCCTTACCCGGTGGTTTCAAATCCATCCTTAAAAATGCTCGTGAAGTTGACAGCCTCTGCTGATTGTATACCATCACTTATGCGGTCTGTCGACACCGCGCAGTTCGCCGACACCGTTACACGAGCGTTCTGCGCGAGCTTGCAGGACACGTCAAACGTCACACAACGGATAAATTCGGGAGTGAACTTCTAGCGCTGTCCTTGTTTTTCACGCAGTTTAAAAATGCATGATTTACAGCAACTAGCCCGCCAGAAGACACTTCCTAGAGCTGCCCCTCTCAGAAGTGACCCATGAGTTCACCTCTTAGGGCACTGCGCGTGATTCGCGCTGTCTGCGGGTGTTCCGAATCGATTCTTCAGAAGACACTTGCATGCCTTTAGGCACCCCCTCTGCTCGCAAGCATATAAGAAATATCGAGCGAGCCAGACAGGCCGGAAGCGCACCAGGACGCGCTGTATTGTTTCTGCGTCGGAAACTGCGTCGAAGGACTTTCCTTGACGCCTTTCTGCGAGCCGAGGACGCCCTTTTCCGCTTTCTGCTTTCGCCCGCGTTGCCGCGTTTTAACATGTTTAATGTTTCTCGTCGCGGGAGGCTCGGTTCGATTGCGCTGCGCAGGTTCCGTGTTCTGGTCGCGCGGGCGCGCGGGCGCGTTTTGAGAACTGCGCCTGAAAAGCCCCGATTCCTTCAGACAGTTTTCCACGGGGCGATGCTGCTTTCTCTCTCTCCCGCCGTCTGTTCGGACTGCAGCGGTAGCCAAGTGAATTGGGAATCCGCGTGGTATACGCAGATGAAGTGCGGGGTTCAATCAATCCGTCAATCAATCAATCAAAGCGTAGACATACAACGCTATTTCGGTGTAAACAAATAAAATAAGTTTTGTATTACAATCTTACAAGGCATACACGGTGGCACTAGAACATCTCTAAAACACTCTTGTATGACGTCGACACAATGTCTATGTGATTTAGATTTAGAGGATTGAGTATATATGGTAGCATATGCTTAATTCTCTGATTTCCATACATTGTACGGGAGAAGGGAATAATAGGCAATGTTGTCTGACATCTAGATAGGTATGTATTCATATTTTTCGTCGGATCTGACAAGTTTATAAATGTGTCGCTCTTGTACTGCACTCTTGTAAGTCCTTAAAAGGTTATAATTGTACATGATCTCTATTTTGAGTATCGTATGTTTATTGAAAAGCGGTATATGTTCAAGAAATGAAGTATTTTCCACAATGCGGATAGCCCTTTTTTGGATCATGTTTGGTCTACGTTCGACTTGATTGTATTCCTCCACACCAGTCGGCAGTACCGTAACTGGGAGTTGAAGAGGGCGTCATATTAAAGCTTTCTCATCATTGCTGAGAGGTTGTGACGATTCTTATTCAGCAGGCCTACGATCCTGCTCGAGTTTTGCGACAAAAAAAAAAAAAAAAAAAAGTTAACATGCAAGTTCCAGGACATGTGCTCGTAGGAAAAAAAAAAGAATTTCCACGCATTTTTCTAGTTCAAATGTGTGCGGGCCGAAAGTTACATGTTAGATGGCATTAAAGCCAAGATTCCAGGAGCACGAAAGAGAATACATTTAGTTTTCGATACATTTAGTGTCGGAGTGTTTTTCCGACACCATTCGTGCAGTCTGTGACAAAATAAACCTGCATCTGCTTTTATTTGTTCCAAATTTTCCCTTGCTTTTTTAAAAAGACTGTAGTCATTAACATACATTATAAATTGACAATGTTGGTAAATTTCTGCAATGTCATTGATGTAAAAAAAGGAAAAGAGGGAAGCATAAAATGCTCCCTTGTGGAACACCGGATTTAATTTTCTTTGATTTGTGTTGGCGTATTTAAACATGCTGACTCCGACCTCCTATGTGTAGGACTGAATAAGTTGGTGGGTTCGATCCCCACTGGCGCCAAGTATTCGCCAACTTTACACGTGCTGCGACCTTTCCCCTTTTTCTGGCGCTTTCGGCCCACTGGGGTGAATTACTTTTGAGAGTGGGCATTTGGCGCCACCTCGTGCAGGCGAATGACACCTTGTGCCACGGCGCGGTGTGGCCAAAGCTAGCCTATATATAGCTTGATCAGTTCAATATCAAATCACGATCAGCAGCGTTATACTATTTTAATCAAGATCGCCATCATCTTCATTCCTCATTAATAAATGCATCCTTTCTGTGTGGCAAAAGTACCTGCCTTCGCTGCTCGCTGTCCTGGGTGAGGGGCTACGCTTTGGAAATGCGCTTCTGAGAGCGTTCGTATTTCCTTCTCCATTTTTCCCTTTCCCTTTTTTTTACCCCCTCCCCCCTTTTCGCTGTAAAGCTTGCGCAGCAGCCCTAGTCTACTCTTTCTGGGGCAGCCTTTGCCGACACGAATGATTTGGCTGCAGCGAGCGTTCCTCCGATCGAGCTGTTTCGGCAGATATCAATGTCGGCTGTCCGCGGTGAAAGCTGCACATAAAATGTTTCCGAACTTCCCGTTGACGACGCACGCGTATAGCTCGCGCGCCTTTAGTCTCTTGTTCTAGAGGAACAAGTAATTCTCGCTTGTGAGACGCCTGTCTTTTGATGCCCCTCCCCCCCCCCCTTTTTTTTTTCCCCCCACCTTTGATGGACGATACGCTATAGTGCTGTTACTAAAGTATTTCGGCATGCGAAAAGAAAGGGGGATAAATTGTTCCAAATTCGGGCGCACGCGTTTCATCGCACCGTCGACGTGCATGGGTTCTGAGCGTTCCCCTTCGCTGTATCGTCGTTGCCCAGATGTGCGGCCTCCGTCGGTTCCTCGAAGCAGTTCCGAGCAAGCGCGTCGATGCATCATGTCCGCAGCCCGGGGCGCTGTGCGCCGCTCGCGCGGAGTTCTCGGGTTTCGGAATCGTGGGGCTTCGTTTCGTTTCACTGGAACGTCGTGGGCTGCTCTGGGGCAACGTCGTTTTGCTTCGGAGAACAGGGGCTTATTTATTTTATTTATTTATCGCATTCCTCTCTATTGTTTCGTTTCTATCTCTGGCTCTGCGCATGTATGGGTTTACGGCGCCTTCTATAAAAAGCCGTGCGAGGCGCTTTGGAATGGCTGGCGATCTGACCCAAACGCTCGTGAGCTTCGGTTGTGCGAACGCGAGGATTGAATTTTCTTTTTCCCGCGCTCTGCGGGCGTTCATTCCGGAGCGAAAGATCGCTGCCGCATGTTTTCCGGTAGGCGCAAGCCCGCTCTCGTTACTTTACGGGATGCTATATTTGACCTGAAATAAAATTCGTTCCATCGAACGAAATAATTGAGGATTTAAGGATGCGACGTGTAGTCGCATCCTTAATATATTTACACGCACTCGAAGACTTAGCTGCGTGTCTATATATTCCGGGCTGAATTGCATTCAGACGCGAAGTTAAAATTACGTCGGTGTTTTTTTTTTTTTTCGCGCATATTTCTTTCCTGAAAATTACTGAGTTTGCTCCTGTGTCTTTGTGTGAAGACCAATCGCAAAAAGCCACTGTACAGCCATTGTCCAAAACATACAGGCTGTCAGATTTTCTACAGGGTTATTCAGGGTAGTTTGCTTTTGTGGCGTCAGACCACCAAGCCGCCCTAAGGCGAGGGGTGTTATACCCTCAAGCATTTCCGGGATTGCTACAATTAAAAGCCCTGCCACTTGGCGTGGCTTATGCATTTCTCGGCAAGGTTTTATTACGAGCACCTGACTATTATAGAAAGCTTATTAAGGCGAAAACCTTTAATGACTCATGCTGTCGTGAACAAAATATGTCCCGCTTTTGCGGCGGCTCTGATTGGCCGAGGAGGGATGACGTCATAAAGGTCTCGACCAATCCCAGAGCACCACTGTCGTGACGCTGGGGCTATGGCGACCCGGCCTTCACTTGGTAGCGTGCAGAGACTCCGGGTTGAAGAAGGACTGAATCTTCGAAGTTGGTAAAATATGTACAAGCAGGTTTACTGGCACTTTGAGAAAACGTATTTACAAGAATATTTACATGAAGAAGAAGGGTACATCAGCAAAATGACAAGCGTTAAGAGTTCATAGCGAGAAGCGACTGGATGAGCCGTTTACCCAGGGCCCAGAGCGCCATTTCGTGCTCTGCAGCGTCCTTAAAAACCCCCTATGTCCAGCCCCTCTCTGAAGATGCTGACCAACCAAATCCAGGGCACGCCCCTCAGGTATCGGCATCCAATCGAACACATCACTGCACTGATGGTCTGAAGCACTGACTGGTCCGGCATTCATTCGTTGGGCGTGATCACTTGTTGGCGGGAAAAGCTTGGGAACGGCGAGGAGAGGAGGTACATTTCTATTCTTCAGCAAAGAAACCACAGGCTGGTTCTGACAAGGGGTTTTACTTCTCAGAAACCCGAGTGCACGTGGCGCCGCATAGGGCTCCCAACATGGTCCCTTTTCGACAATTGCAAATCTTTCCTGTATTCCCGGGAAATCACTTAATGGCCGTATGAGTCATGCTCCTTTCTTGTCCTGCACGTCAGCGGACATGTCACTCTGTCGTCTCCTTTGGATAGGAGGCATTCATCACTGGAGGATAGCACTTCTCGACTGGAAGGGTGAACAAAAGAAAGAAAGCACTTCCTGCTATTTCCCTCAGGGGGACGTTTCTTTGTGTTTTTCCAGACGTTCTCTTGACAGGGTCAATTTGGCATTTGCAGGTTGTCCACAAAGCAAAACATGCTTACAAAACAGGATTCCTGGAAACAGGCTCCCTTAGAGCCATTGGACCATCACCACATATTCACAAAACTTATCCATGCCCACAGGCGAACAATAGAGCGCGCAATTGCGGATGCTTGGTCGTAACAGCCTCCTCCCCCGCCAGAAGAGTCTCGGAGGGCAGCAGTCCCAGCTGCTGCATGAAGAGACGACTTAATGGCCTGCACGTGAACGCTTGAAGCTCGCTGTTGCTTGTCGCGTTGTCTTGATTGTTGTAGGCCAAATTGCTCAAGCTGTCTGAAACTCAACCACATGTCGAAGCAAGCACTCGGCTCCCGTCTGAAGAGACCAGGTCAAAAGAAAACTGCCATTGTTGTTCGAGAAAAGCCCACTCTCAAGACGTTCAGGACCCACGTATGCCTCGAAAACCAAACGTGCTGCTTTACATAGTCACACATATACAAGCGCACGAAAAAAAAAAAAACCTGATTATCAATTTGGATACATGGTGAGGAACATCTCGGACCGCTTAGAAAGAGCGGCTAAGCGCGTCCGCATTCCCATTTAACTTCCCCTTTTTGTATCTTATTTCAAAATTGTACTGCTGTAAAATCAAGCTCCACCTAAGAAGGCGACTGTTCTTCGATGTTGCAGTTTGCAGCCAAGCCAGGGGACAATGGTCCGTCTCTACGGTGAATTTGGCCCCTCCAAGATAGCACTGCAATTTTTGAATGGCCCATACAATGCAAGCGCACTCTTTCTCTGACGCGCAATAAGCCCTCTCTCTAGAACTCAGTTTTCTGCTCAAGTAGAGCACGGGGTGCTCATTACCGTCGTCATCTCTCTGGCAGAGAACAGCACCTAACCCTCGATCACTGGCATCACACTGGACCGTGAATTCTCGGTCATAGTCTGGAGCTCGCAATACCGGACGGCTAATCAGCACAGCCTTCAGGTTTACGAAGGAGGCTTCCTTTTGTTCGTCCCAGACTACATTTGTCGGTTCTGTCCTGCGGAGAGCGTCGGTCAGAGGGCTAGCCAAAGCTGAATAGTTAGGGATGTAGTGATTGTAGTACCCAGTCAGACCTAGGAATGCTCGAATTTCCGTCTTCGTGCTCGGCCGCGGATAGTCTGCTACCGCAGAAATCTTAATCTCGCTGGATTTCCTGAAACCTTGACCTACATTGTGACCCAAGTAGTCCACGGTCGCCCTTGCCAGGCAACATTTCTCGGCCTTTACGGTTAGTCCAGCTTGACGCAACAGGCTCAGTACAGCTCTTAGATGTACCATATGGTCCGCCCATGAGTCGGAAAAAACCGCAATGTCGTCTAAATAAGGCACCGCGAATGTTTCACACCCCTTTAAAACCCTATCCATGAGTCGGGAAAAACAAAATGGAGCATTTTTGAGCCCGAAACTCATCATTGTTGGCTGGTAGCTGCCCGTCGGAGTGACGAAAGCCGCGTATCTGCTGGCGCGTTCAGTGAGCGGTACTTGCCAGTATCCTCGAGTAAGGTCCAGCGTAGTCACATATGCCGCTCTACTGACCTGTTCTACTCTCTCCTCAATATTCGGAATAGGATACACTTGATCCCTGGTGAGAGAATTTAGCTTTCGGTAGTCTACCACAGGCCTAGGGTCTTTACCTGGAGCTTCTACTAAGATCATAGGCGAAGCATAATCGCTTTCCGAGGGTTTTATTACTCCCAATTCCAGCATGCGAGTTACTTCCCTATCCAGAATTTCTCTTTGCCTTGGAGAGAATCGGTAGCACCTTGATCGCACTGGCACGTCTGAAGTCAGCTCAATATCGTGCTCAGTCAAATCAGTCCTGCCTGGCCTGTCCACGAAGCAGGACTCAAACTCTGTTATTATTTCGCCCAGATCGGACAGCTGGGATTTCTTTAGTTCTCCTCTCTGCTCCGTCTTTTTGAGAAGCTCCTGAGCGTTGCTTCCTTTTCCGCTGAGGCAAATCAAGTTGTCCCCCATCTCCTCGGGAAGGTTTAAAGTTAGATTTACCACGGCTTCCCTCTGCACATAAGGCTTCATAAGATTGCAATGATAAATGCGCACTTCTTTACGCCTACCGGGAATTTTCACTGCGTAGTTAGTGTTAGAAAGCTTTGCAACGACTTCAGCCGGTCCTTCCCACTGTACTTCGAGCTTATTCTGCCTTGAACTTCTCAGCAACATCACCTGGTCCCCGATACAAAACGTCCTTTGACGGGCTGTCTTATCATAGTACACCTTGGAACGAGCCTGGGCTGACTTCATGCTGGCCTCAACGAGTTCCTTAGTGTTATGTAAGCGATTCAAGAGGTTCAGAATGAATTCTACTACTGTTGGGTCTTCTCCGCGCCCCTCCCAGGCTTCGCGCACCATTCGCAAAGGTGAGCGCAGTGACCTTCCGTACACCAACTCGGCTGGGCTAAATCCAGTGGATTCGTGCGGCACTGACCGCAAAGCGAAAAGTGCTGCAGGCAGGCAGGTATCCCATTCGCGCTTGTTTTCATAGCACAGTCCCCTCAGGACTCGTTTGAGAACAGAGTGCCATCTTTCTACGCTGTTGCTCTGCGGATGATGGATCGAGCTATGCACTACCTTAATGCCGCATCGCTCGAGAAATGAGGTGGTGAGGACACTCGTGAAAACGCTACCCTGATCACTTTGGACCTCGGAAGGGAACCCAACTCGTGCAAACACTGACAGCAGCGAATCCACTACACTCTCGGACGTCACCTCGCGCAGCGGAACAGCCTCTGGAAATTTCGTGGCTGGGCATAACATAGTGAGGATATAACGGTACCCTGACTCTGTCACAGGAAGTGGCCCAACTACATCTATTACTAACCGGTGAAACGGCTCGGTAATGATTGGTACTAACACCATCGGAGCTTTCCACTTATCTTGCGCCTTTCCAACCCGCTGGCACGTGTCGCATGACCGTACAAAATTTTCCGTGTCCTTAAAACATCCAGGCCAATAGTATTCTTGCAACAGCCTCTGCTTTGTTTTCTTTATTCCAAGGTGACATGACCACGAGCTGCCATGGGAAAGTCGCAGTAAGTCTCCGCGGTACTTTTGGGGAACGACTAATTGGTCCCGCTCTACTCCGCGCTTATCCTTGAATAAGCGATACAGCACTCCCTTTCTCATCTCGAAAGAAATATTGTTTGCTGTCTTAGTGGCGCGGTGGCGCTCCCTTATCTCCTGTATATTGGGATCATTGGCTTGCTCTATAGCTAAGTCCTCTCGGGTTCCACTTAAAAGTCTCGTGAGATTACTAGACACTGGCGGCAAGAGGTTACTCTCAAGAACGTCCTCATTCCGCGTCTCATCAAGCTCACTTTCAAGTTGACATATCTGAGATGCCTCGCTCTCAAAGTTTTCTGACCTGCTATCTTCCGCATTTACCACTGTTTTAACTGCCGTTTCCTCCGCTGTGGATTTTTCTGGAATGAGCAGTGTAGCTAGTTCTCGCGCCTTTGAACGTGTTAAGGCTTGCACAACTCTGTCTCCGAAAAGGATGCCCCTCTTTCGCAGCAGCATGTCCGATTTGTTGGAGAACAAATACGGATAGCACTTAGGAAGCTTTCCTGAAACGGCAGCCTCGGTTGTTAATTCGCCGAAAGGGCCCTCGATGACCACGTTCGCGATCGGCAAGCACACACTCTGTTCCTCAACTACCTGTCGGATCCATGCACACTGTCCTGTATAGTCGGAAGGCGATACATACGCCGGATGGACAACATCCATCGTTGCGGCCGAATCGCGCAGTACCTTGCAAGGCTTCCCGTTGACTACTAGGTCATGCAGGTAGGGTTCTAAAAGCTGCATATTTTCATCGCAGTCCCTGACATACGAGAAAGCAATCTTTTCTTTCCGGCAGTTGACGGCAATGTGACCCTGCTCATTACACCTAAAGCATGTGAGCGGCTTCCTAGCCTCAAGCTTATTCTTTGTGTTCTGCACGTTGGTCACTTCCCCACTTTTCTCACTGCCGTCCTTTCTAGGGAATTTGCCTGAAGAAACCTTCATTTCTTCGTTTCCAACTCTAGCAAAGTGCCTTTCCTGACGGTTTTTCACACTGAACTTGGGATTGCGGGGCCTATCCACTGCTGGGTTGCTGAATTGTCGGCGCGAAGCATACTCCTCAATAAGTTCGGCAGCTTCAGTTGCCGACTTAATTTCGCCTCGGTCCTGTAACCAATTTCTTTCTTTTTCTGGGAGGCAGTTATAAAACTGCTCCAAAAGAATTCGCTCGACTACAGCGTCCCTATCACTGTAGGAATCTGTGCTCTTTAGCCACTCGCCCAAATTTACTCTTAAATTGTACAGGAATTCAGGGTAACTCTCGTCCCTGGACTTAGTAGCTTTCCGAAAACGTTGTCTGAACGCCTCGGCGCTAAGCCTATACTTTCTCAGAAGGCAAGCTTTGACCTTCTCGTAGTTGTCCGCGTCCTCCTTGCTTAGCCGCGCGACAACCTCCGCTGCCTCGCAGGGCAGAACCGTCAATAATCTCTGAGACCAAGTGTCTCGCTGGAAGGACAGTTTTTCGCAGGTTCGCTCAAAGTTAGCCAGATACAGACCGATATCCCCTGATATCACATATGGCTGCATGTACTTTGACATCTTGAAATCTGCCTCCTTGTTGAGAAGAGGTACCGCTAGCTGGGGACAATTGCCCGACCTCTTGCTCAACTCTAGTTCTAATTTCCGGAGCTCAATTTCTTGGTCCAGCTTTTTTGCTTCTCTTTCACGCTTCTTTTCCTCTTTTTCCCACTCACGTTCGCTCTCACGCCTCTTTTCCTCTTTTTCCCGCTCTTTCTGCTGTCTGAGCTGCTCCTTTTTTTGACCGATGAGGTTCCATGCTTCACTGAGCTCCTCATCATCGGTTCCCAGATCAGTGATTGCCTTTATAATCAAGGGTTTTCGTGCCAAACCACTTGTATCAATTCCCAATTCCTCACACAATTGCAACAGTTCCGGTTTCTGCAGCTTTTGTAGGTCCATGATCGCTCCGAGTGTCGGCTACTTCCAAAACAACAGTGCAAACTACCAAACCTAAAGGCGTTTCAACACTTTTTTTACCAGTTCTAAAATCTAACCCTGTTCTAGAACCTGGTCCACATCAGAAGAAAAGCCAAGCACTCACCCACACATGCGATCGATGTTCCGAGCTGCCGTCTTGTTGGCCGATTGTTGCGCCTGCTTGTTGCTTGAGATGCCACCTCCGATCACAAGATGTTGTGGCTTGTAGCTTCAGATCCACCTCCAATCACCAGATGTTGTGGCTTGTAGATTCAGATCCCAACGCTGGTCACCAGTGTTGGGGCTTGTAGATTCAGATCCCACCGCTGCCACCAGTTGTCGTGACGCTGGGGCTATGGCGACCCGGCCTTCACTTGGTAGCGTGCAGAGACTCCGGGTTGAAGAAGGACTGAATCTTCGAAGTTGGTAAAATATGTACAAGCAGGTTTACTGGCACTTTGAGAAAACGTATTTACAAGAATATTTACATGAAGAAGAAGGGTACATCAGCAAAATGACAAGCGTTAAGAGTTCATAGCGAGAAGCGACTGGATGAGCCGTTTACCCAGGGCCCAGAGCGCCATTTCGTGCTCTGCAGCGTCCTTAAAAACCCCCTATGTCCAGCCCCTCTCTGAAGATGCTGACCAACCAAATCCAGGGCACGCCCCTCAGGTATCGGCATCCAATCGAACACATCACTGCACTGATGGTCTGAAGCACTGACTGGTCCGGCATTCATTCGTTGGGCGTGATCACTTGTTGGCGGGAAAAGCTTGGGAACGGCGAGGAGAGGAGGTACATTTCTATTCTTCAGCAAAGAAACCACAGGCTGGTTCTGACAAGGGGTTTTACTTCTCAGAAACCCGAGTGCACGTGGCGCCGCATAGGGCTCCCAACATGGTCCCTTTTCGACAATTGCAAATCTTTCCTGTATTCCCGGGAAATCACTTAATGGCCGTATGAGTCATGCTCCTTTCTTGTCCTGCACGTCAGCGGACATGTCACTCTGTCGTCTCCTTTGGATAGGAGGCATTCATCACTGGAGGATAGCACTTCTCGACTGGAAGGGTGAACAAAAGAAAGAAAGCACTTCCTGCTATTTCCCTCAGGGGGACGTTTCTTTGTGTTTTTCCAGACGTTCTCTTGACAGGGTCAATTTGGCATTTGCAGGTTGTCCACAAAGCAAAACATGCTTACAAAACAGGATTCCTGGAAACAGGCTCCCTTAGAGCCATTGGACCATCACCACATATTCACAAAACTTATCCATGCCCACAGGCGAACAATAGAGCGCGCAATTGCGGATGCTTGGTCGTAACAACCACCATCATCATCATCATCATCATCAGCCTGATTATACCCACTGCAGGGCGAAGGCCTCTCCCATATCTCTCCACTTAACCCGGTTCTGTGCTAGCTGCATCCACTTGACCCCTGCGAACTTCTTAATCTCATCCGCCCACCTAACTTTCTGTCGCCCCCTGCTACGCTTTCCTTCCCTTGGAATCCAGTTTGTTACCCTCAGCGACCATCGGTTATCCTCTCTTCGCACTACATGTCCTGCCCATGTCCATTTCTTCTTCTTAATTTCCACTAGAATGTCGTTAACTTGAGTTATTTCTCTGACCCACTCTGCACGCTTTCTATCTCTTAATGTTACCCCTACCATTTTTCGTTCCATAGCCCTCTGGGTTGTCCTCAACTTAAGTAGAACTCTCTTGGTTAGCCTCCACGTTTCAGCCCCATAGGTGAGTGCAGGCAAGATGCAACTGTTGTATACTTTCCTCTTGAGCGATACCGGTAAGCTGCTAGTCATAATCTGCGAGTGCTTGCGAAATGCGCTCCATCCCAATCTTATTCTTCTTGTTATTTCCTTTTCATGGTCCGGATCTGCGGTTACTACCTGTCCTAAGTAGATATATTCGCCTACTACTTCCAGTATTTCGCTACCTAATGTAAACTCCTGTTCCTTCCCGAGGCTGTTGAACATTACCTTAGTCTTCTGCATATTGATTTTCAAGCCTACCTTTCTACTTTTCCTGTCTAGATCATCAATCATTATTTGCAGTTCATCTCCCGAGTTGCTTAGCAAGGCAATGTCATCAGCAAATCGCAGATTACTGAGGTATTCTCCATCTAGCCTTATCCCTAACTGCTCCCATTCCAAGTCTCTGAATACTTCCTCTAAACAAGCTGTGAATAGTACTGGGGAGATTGTGTCTCCTTGCCTAACACCTTTCTTTATGGGAATTTTGTTACTTTCTTTATGCAGAACTATGGTTGCTGTGCAGCCACTATATATATCTTCCAGCACTTTCACGTACGGCTCGTCTACCCCCTGATTTCGCAATGCGTGCATCACCGCCGAGGTTTCAACTGAGTCAAATGCTTTTTCGTAATCAATGAATGCTATGTATAAGGGCTGGTTATATTCCGCGCATTTTTCTATCACCTGATTGATGGTATGGATATGATCGATAGTAGAGTACAGTTTCCGAAACCCTGCTTGATCCTTTGCTTGATTGCAGTCTAAGGTTGTCCTGATTCTATTAGTGATTACCTTAGTAAATACCTTATACGTAACAGACAGTAAGCTGATTGGTCTGTAATTTTTAAGGTCCTTAGAGTCCCCTTTCTTGTGAATGAGGATAATGTTTGCATTCTTCCATGCTTCCGGTACCGTCGATGACACCAGGCACTGCGTATACAGGGTGGCCAGTTTTTCTAGCACGATATCCCCCCCGTCCTTCAACAAATCTGTAGTTATCTGATCCTCTCCAGCTGATTTCCCCCTTTTCATAGTTTCTAGTGCTTTCTTGACCTCGTCCTTCGTCACTGGTGGAACGTCTGACTGTTTTTCCCTACCGCCAATCTCATTACGGTCCTGACTACTTTGGCTACTGTAGAGATCTGTATAGAACTCCTCGGCTACTTTGACTATCTTGTCCATATTAGTGATGACGTTGCCCGCCTTGTCCCTTATCGCATACATCTGGTTTTTGCCTATGCCCAATTTCTTCTTTACCGCTTTAAGGCTTCCCCCGTCCTTTACAGCATGCTCAATTTTCTCCATGTTATACTTCCTTATATCGGCCACCTTGCGCTTATTGATTAGCTTTGATATCTCGGCCAATTCGATCTGGTCTGTTGGATTGGAAGCTTTCATACTCTGCCGTTTCTTAATCAAATCTTTCGTCTCCTTAGACAGCTTACCGGTATCCTCTCTAACTATCCTACCGCCTACTTCTACCGCGCACTCAGTAATGATATCTCTGAAATTATTGTTCCTTGCCTCTAGGGTAATGTCGCCATCCTCAATTAGAGCTGAATACCTATTCTGTAGCGAGATCCTGAACTCTTCTGCCCTCCCCCTCACCGCTAATTCGTTGATGGGTTTCTTTCTTACTAATCTATTGCGTTCCTTCTTCAGATTTAGGCTAATTCGGGACCTCACCATCCTGTGGTCACTACATCGAACTTTCCCGATTACCTCTACATCCTGCACAATGGCGGGGGTTGAACACATTATGAAGTCGATTTCATTTTTAGTCTCTCCGTTAGGACTTTTCCATGTCCATTTTCGGTTCTTCCGTTTGCTGAAGAAGGTATTCATGATTCGTAAGTTATTGCGCTCTGCAAACTCAACTAGTAACTCCTCCCTGCTATTCCTAGAACCAATGCCATAGTCACCTACTGCCTTGCCTCCTGCCTGTTTTTTCCCTACCTTGGCATTGAAGTCGCCCATTAGTACAGTATACTGCGTCTTTACTTTTCGCATTGCCGATTCTACATCTTCATAGAAGCTTTCAACTGCCTGGTCATCATAACTACATGTAGGTGCATAGGCCTGTACAACCTTCAGTTTATACCGCTTATTAAGCCTAATTACGATACCTGCAACCCTCTCATTAATACTATAGAATTCATCTATATTACCCGCTATATACTTATTGACAAGGAAACCTACTCCTAGTTGTCGCCTCTCTGGTAAACCTCGATAACACAGTACATGCCCATCCTTCAGTACAGTATATGCCTCATTCGGCCTCCTAACCTCACTAAGCCCTATGACATCCCATTTCATGCCCTCTAGTTCCTCTAACAGCACTGCTAAACTAGCTTCACTAGCTAGGGTTCTAGCATTAAACGTTGCCAGGGTCAGTTTCCAATGGCGGCCTGTCCAGCACCACCATAGTATGCGCAAATGCGTGCTTTATATGTCCATATGCCAACCAATTACCCAATTACGGATTAACACCGAATAAATAATTAACTAATTAATAATAATGGACAAAGAAGTATTTCAGGAATTACCTAATTATTATGTAATTGATTGCCTACTTAATCACTAATTAATCAACTAATGACCACTTAATTGTCAATTGCTGATTAGTGCCAGTTGCGTAGCAGAATGCGGCACTCAGGCTTTCGCCTTTCACTACTTTAGTCGCTAAAGTCCGTCGTAATTTTGAGGTCACTTATCTAAAAGGAAAGCGTGCGGGATTCATAGCTTAGTGGGCAGTTAATTTTAATTCGAATATTGGCGTATTGGCGACAAAAAATCGGGTCACACATATAATTTTCCGAAATTAATAGATGTGGCTTGTTCTTTTACATAGCCTATATTAAAAAGCTGTTCTATGAAGCACATTGTTTTAGGCGAAGAAGCGGCCGGTCAGTGACGTTCGAGTCCTCCGCCCCCTCTACCATCCGGTGCGCCAACATACTATATCTTAGCTTGAGGGCTCATGCAGACATCAGCGTTGCAGTTTTCGCGATCGAAACAAACGGTGTCGCCGCGTACTCTAACACCGTGGACAGAGATATTAGAGAGATTTAGCATACCGTGATCCGCGATCCGCCACCGTGACACCAGAGTCCTTCAAAAGCATTGAAGGACTCTGGTGACACTCTACCGCTCGTGGGCGGGGCGTACAAGCTGATTGGTTCCGATGCGCCAGGTCAATGTGCCGACATCAAGTATGTGGCGCCATCTATCGGCATGAAAGTGATGTGGGCATGCGCAATGGAACGCGCGGTGACGGTTCACGGTAGCGGATCGCGGATCACGGTGTGCTAAATCTCTCTATTAGAGAGATTTAGCTTACCGTTATCCGCGATCCGCCACCGTGACCCTCTATCGAGCGTGGGCGGGGCGCACAAGCTGATTGGTCCCGACGCGGCAGGTCTTTGGTCGACATCAAGTAAGTGGTGCCATCTATCGGCGTCAATGGGATCTGGACATGCGCAGTGGAACGCGCGATGGCGGATCACGGTAGCGGATCGCGGATCACGGTAAGCTAAATCTCTCTATTGAATAACCACGTTGGCGTATTCAAAAATTCCTAGAGCACTTTGAATCACTGCAGAAATGCGAAAGCCTAAGCGTTGCTGGTGCACATGGTGCATCACATTTGCATTCATTATCAACTAAATGCACCGGCATTATCATTGCTCATGTCATCATAGTCATTATCACTAATTGCAGCGTCATTGTCATCGCTACTACCACCCCCACGGTGGACAACGAAAATTGGGATATACGTTTCACGATCCTGCAACTGAAGGACATTTACGAAGATGACTTTCAACGTGACCGCAGATTTCCGCTGGTGACACGGTGTTTATTTGTGTTTAATTGTGTTTTCTGTTGTGCAGCTCAGCAGCGGCTCAGTGATTTGTAAATAGTCTGTGTACATAGATAGTCCTTTCTGTATGTAACCGCGTGTAATAAACACCATGTCTGAGCAAAAAAAATCTGCATGGCACAGTTGCTAAATGCGCTCGGCTGTGGATCCGAGGGTTGAAGTTTGATTCCCTGGAGACAGGATTTATTTGTTTATGTTTTACTATCTTCCTCACATAGACAGGGAGAATTATGATTATAATGTATGGTTAGTTTCGGTTTCGGGTGATGACGTCATTTTATTGACAGATATAGTGTGACCGGACGGACGCCGACAGTACGAGCCATTAAAGGCTTTCTCCTCAATAGCCTTTCCTCCTCATCTTCCTTCTCCTCCTCCTCCTTAATAGCGCCTCCGCGGTGGCATCACCTCATTAATCTTGGCCGACCTGTATTCGATAGCTTATGCAGCTTATGCGGTTGAAAAGCCGTCGGCTATAATAGTAGTAGTAGTTTGGTTTTGTTTATGGGGAGTTTAACGCCCCAAAACGACTCAGGCTATGAGGGACGCCATGGTGGAGGCCTCCGGAAATTTCGACCACATTCAACTGACATCTCACCGCACACGGGGAGCTTTTTGCCTCCATCGAAAAGCGTCCCATGCAGCCGGGATTTGATCCCGCATCTTCGGGCACCACCCACGCGCCGCGTGTTTGAAATAATGGAGGCTGCGTAAAAAAAAAAAAAATAAAAAAATAAAATCGCATCAAGGTGATTACTATTTCGTGATTCTAGTAATTGATGATTTATTGGTGTGATAGGCTATGATGAGTTAATGAAATAATTGATTGATTAATTGAATTAAAGAAACGAAGAAAAATAAAATTGGAAGAAGCGGGTTCAATGCGTCAGAAGACTCGCAATGAAAGTCCAATCCTTGTTGATGCTAGTTAATGTTGTTGAGTAGGTAATTGATCAGGTAATTAATTGAAATAATTGAACAACGGAGAAATTTCACAGAGGGCTAAAGGTGTCACAATGCTCAGAATGAGAAGTCAATGCCATAGCCTCTTTTATGAGGCTATGTCAATGCTTGATAATACTAGTAAGAAAATGTACTATGTAATTGATCAATTATTGAGTTGAAGAATGAGAAGTCAATGCCATAGCCTCTTTTATGAGGCTATGTCAATGCTTGATAATACTAGTAAGAAAATGTAGTATGTAATTGATCAATTATTGAGTTGAATAATTGGAAAAACGGGGTTTAAAGGTGTCCAATTTTCAGAATGAAAAGCCAATGTTTGATGATGCTAAGAACATTTGGTCTAATAGAACAGTTTAGTGAAGTAATTAAAAAAAATTAAAAATGCGCTCAAAATTCAAACTTTCCAGAATAAGGAAGCTAATGTTTGGTAGTGTTAGGTATCAGTGTATACGAATAAAATGGAAAACACATTGAAAGTGAGAAAAACAACGCCCGTGTGTGTGAAACACTATCGTGTCCATCCTGAACGGCGGATGTCCTAATCTTTTTTTTTTTTCTTCGGCTGCCTCTCCCTATAAATATTTCTCCGGCGACTTCACGCCCGTGCCTATACTGCGGGATGCCACTTTTACACCCGTTTTCGAGCCGATCTACCTTGAAAACGTAAGTAAAAGTTACTGCCGCGAGCCCCGACGCACCAGGCAGCATTCCTTGAGCCGCCTTGTGGGAATTTCGGGAGAGAATGCGACTGCCACTTTTCTGCGCGCATCGGCTTCATCGCGTTCGGCGTGGCTACACATTCCCCGAAAAAAAAAAAGCGTGATAGTGTCACGAACCTTGTCTCAGGAAACGCGATAACATCCCCCCCCCCCCCCCCCCCCCTTTCCCCGTGTTGCGAGCTCAGTTTTATCTCTCCGTATCTTTGGAGTGGTGTTTGGAACCTGAAAGGGGCAGAGGCGCCCCGCTGTTCCACCCCGCCTTCTTTGCGCCCTGTGCGTCTTTGCGCCGCGGTGGGCTACCCCGAAACTTTAGCCAGTTGGCTTTTTGAGTACGCGTGCTCTTTCTCGCTGTACGTACGCGGAACCGCTCCTCTCTCTGCTGGGCGCAGCTGCGTCCCGGCTTGACGCGACGGTCGCGCGCGGTTGCACCGATGTACTACTTCGAACGCCGCCGCGTTCCAGAGCCGCCTTCCGGGAACGTTCCCTTCTTCCACGAGACCGCGTGGCGTTCGTTCCGGGAGAGACCTCTGGGCCCCATGTCGAGGGTCACTGGTTACGCGAGACAGACCGCTTGAGGCCTCTCCCTCGTGACGGGGGCGGGGCACAGCTTTTGTGAGCGGTTTCCAGAATGGATGCTTCCGTGGAAAGAAAGCTTCTTAGTTGAAACATCTCTGGAGTTGCTTAACGCAGACGATGGTCTGAAAGATTATGCCGTCTCCGCCAATCTTAGGTAACTTTTACTCGCTCGTTGTCAGGTTATGTAAAGCTTTGGTTTGATTTGTGGGGTTTAACGTCCCAAAACAACTCAGGCTATGAGAGACGTCGTAGTGGAGGGCTCGGGAAATTTCGACCACCTGGGGCTCTTTAATTAACGTGCGCATACATCGCACAGCACTCGGGCACCTTGCTTTTTTGTGTCCATGGAAAAGCGGCCACCGAGGCCAGGATTCGATCCCGCGTTCTTGGACACAGTAGACGAACGCCCTAACCACTGCGCCACCCCAGCGGGGTCTTTGAAGAGAAAGGGACTGTAGAGAAAAGGCGTGCATCGAACGAGGCCTCTCGTGTAGCCTTGCTGCTGAAATTTCTAGTGCCTTTGGATTTGTGGTAAGACGCTCTGCTACGTGACCGGAGTACCCGGGTTCGTACCCGGGTCGCAGCGGCTGCGCTTTCGCGGAATGCGAAAGGTGGCGGCAGTGTGCTTTACGATGTCAGTGCCCGTTAAATATCCTCAAGTGGATTAAATTACTTCGGTATCATCCTCTGCTGCGTCCCATCAGCCTGCAGCGCCTCGAGACTTTAAACTCTCAAATCAGCACCAGGCCCACAGCCGCGATATGCCCGGCTCTAACTACGTCCCTCCGTCTGTCGGTCACTGCCAAAACGATGTGTTTTGCCGGGCCACTGCTCCCATACTGTGTTATCCACACGCCGCCAAGCACCGCGTGAAAAGCCAGGCTACCCGCAAAGATGGCTGACACGTTGCTAGTCATTGTGAATTTTGGTATCGCCCGTTTTACATTTTCTTTGGGGCATTTCTGTTTTGTTTGTCCCTGAAAGAATACGCGTTTGATGCGCGCAGCTTTTGCTCTGTTTTTCGCACAGACTTGTTCACTTGTGGCGTGCGCCGAAGGAGTCGCGATTCCTCGCTGGATCGTCCTCGACTTTTTTTTTTTTTTTTTCCCTTCTGCCGTGTACATCTGACCCTTCAGACCGCCACTACTACTGACAGCCCAGTGCCGATCACTTGATCGCACCTTTGCACATCTTTCGCCGTCCGAGGCCGAAAGACTGGAGTGCCCACGCTCGCCAATTTGCGGAGGCGTGACTGAACGTGTCGTACCCGTACGTATGTAACATTTGCGATGGAAGCCGCGGCGCACTCGCTCGATCCGCCACCACATTATAACCACATCGCTGGGCCGCGCTGCGCGGCGGCAAGCCTGTGCGTGGTGAAGTGACTGACACGCGCGTAGCCCTCGGCGGGGAGGTTATCGTCGGAACACCGCGGCCGACCGCGTTTTCGCTCGGCCGACCCCGTTGTGTCACCCCCGCCGAGCAGGCAGCAGCTTCATGAATGGGACGTGACGCGTCCGGCTCAGTGTTATGTCACAACCACGGACTGCTCTTGTTGCATTATACAGACGCTGCCGTCGCTATCTTGCCGCTGGCCCGTCAGTATTGCGCGCTGCCGCGCGCATTTATTCGCTCCTGTCGCTGCATAGTGCGGCCGAGTGAAGCTCACGCGATGCTCTTCCCTGCATGCTCTCGCGGCGCGTGCAAGCGTCTGTACGCTTGCTGTGGAGCGGCGCTGCTGTTGCTGTTAACCTAATCCTCAAAACAAAATGAAGCTATAGTTCCGCTAATCAGTGCGCGCGTGGTTAGGCGCTCGCTCGACACGTAACTGTGTGCACAATGGCGTTTCACGGTGATTCCAGGACTTATAGTCAGTTTGAGTAGCCATTTCTGTCTGGCACCCTTTCTAGCCTTGTTGCGAACGTGATGCGGATTTCTTACCTCTTGGCACATTCTGTTGCATTTTGCGTGACGTTGATTACGCAAATGAACGCTTATGGTCCGTACGTAGCATACGTTTGTCGACATTGAGATATAGTTATTTTGACGCAAGCACAGTTCCGCTGGTTGAAATTTCATCGTTCACTGGAAATTTAGCACGCGCGCTTCTAACGTAATACTCTCTTCAGTCGCGCAACAAGACCAGAGTGATAGCGTGGTATGCCTTGTACCGCGCAATCCTGTGCTATGCGAGGGTTCCCTTCCTTCCGCACTCTTTAATCACCGTATACCCGTTACAGCTGGTACATAATCGACAGCTGCGCCGTCATTCTCACGCGCGCATTTTCTGCGCGTCGATCTCCTCATCGCGTGGTTGCGACACCTCTGCGCCCCGGGAAGCGTGAAAACGGAACTCATACAAGGGGGGCGATGACGCGGAATCTCTTAGCGTATTTCTCGCGCCCGTAGCCGTGCATATATTGGCATCGAGCGCATCCGCGCGAATGTGCGCTGCTACGCGCCGCAATGAGAAGCCCCGGTCTGCGTATCGGGCGGTCTGGTTGCGTCAGCGGAACCTAATGTATGGTATAACATCTTGCGTCATATCCAACGCGGCGGCCGGCGACGTATGACGCGCTCGTACGGGAACAGCGGCCTATTCGTTGCTTTCGGAGATCGTCGAACTTCACGCACGCTCGTTGGCACATGCATGTGTTGCTTTGTTAGTTGTTCGGACCCTGTTATCGTGCATTTTCTGCGTTCCACCCTTCGGCGTCGCCAGATTTTTTTGTCTCCGTCCCTGTTCGTTTATTGGAGCATGTGTTTATGGAGTTGTTGTTTTCTTGTTTTAATTCTGTATGCTTTTTTTTAGCCTTTCGCGGTGGCGCGGCCGGGCTACGCTCAGCGTCGGTCACCGTCAACACTCGTCACGCGTGCGCGTCGTGACCGTCGGTAGATGACCGTCGCGATCTTGACGTTCCCGCGGAAGGCCTGTCAATGTTGCCCCACACGACGGCCACTCGTTGTGAACACCGCATGATGCGACAATGCGTCGCGCGGTGGGCTGAGGGTTGCCAAAGCATTGCCGCTCGTCGCTCGTATTCTGGGTTTTTAGAAGGTTTCGCGTATCGCCCGGAAGCAGCTCGCGAGACAGCCAATCGCAGAAGGCACCGGGATACTACACTTCCGTTCTGGCTTCTTTATTATTATTATTATTTATTTATTTTTTTTTGCGAGTGAAGTTTGTTTTCCTAGTCCGGTTTGAGCGAAGAACATGCAGACGCTCACTTCGTCTGATCCGTGCATAATATATGAGCGCATCAAAGCAATTCAGTAAAAGTTTGGTAGGGTAATAAAGGAAAAGAAAGGCTAGATATTCTTAATTGTCGATGGGAACGGGAGAAAGTCACTGCCTGCAAAGCAAGTCTGCACAGGCAGTGTAGTAGCTAGCGCACCGCTGTGTCCCTTTAAAACGCGATGGGCTGGAAGAAATTTCATCGGTGTTTTATCGTACTTCGTGTTGTTTAGTGTTAGAAACGGAATATAGCGTAATTGTACTCCCCTTGACCGAACGAGGAGGCGGCAGTAACGAAGCAACGCTGAAAACGCGCCTCTCTGTCGCCGAGTCCCATCGCTCTGTGCGATGTGCACCATGTGGCAACGACAGGCGTTGGCGGCGGCGTCGCCCGACGCATCGCCAAGGATCGTCACCTCATGCGGTTACCGATATAGTTCAGATTGCCGTACTCATACGAGAGGCGAGGAAAGAGGAACGGTTTTTGTCTGTCGAAGCGACATGTGTAGGCCTATGCGTTCCAAGGTATTTTCGTGTTTTTCGGATAATAATATCACGAGATGTTCCTTGTTTTCAGCATTTCCAAAATTGCGCGTGAGTCCTCTGCTGCCGTCTGATCGGCAAATTATTCCGCGCCGTAGTAACGCTGTTCCTTTGCCAGCGGTGTGGCGTCGTCGAAGGATGCGCGCTGCCCTGTGTCAAAAGCATGCCTTATTTCACAGCGGGCTAGCATTATTACGCCGCGCTATAGGATCGTTGCATTACTTGTTTTCGAAACGTCCGGTCACCTATCGGCCTCCTCGCTCTCCGAGCAAAACAGAATGGGAGGAAGCGGTTTGGCGCTTTATCATGCGCGCGTAAAGAAATGAAAGCGGGCCGCGTTCGTTAGGGACTCGCTGCGGGAGAGCACTTCGTCGTGGCGAAACGTTACTCATCGTCGCGCGGGCAAAGGGCGCTCGCTTTTCATTTTAATAGCGCTCGTTTATTCCTCGTCTCGCCGGGTGGGCGCGTGCTCGCTTGGCGGACCTGTCCGGCCGAACCCTTTGACTCTTCTTCCCCGTGTTGTTTCGCCGCCCAATATCAATATCGGGAGGCCACTCAGCTGACAGGCCCCGGCGCATATAGCGCTGCGGCTGTAGCGAACGGGTCGAGCAGGCTCGGCCCGAAGTCAACGTTCGCTGGCCGCGTCGTCCGGCTAGTCTTGTGGATCAAGAGATGGGCCCTGCGTGCAGCAAAGGGGCCCTCGTGTGAGGCCGCCGCCTGCGGATAGGGGGTGGAGGACTCGGAGCGGCAGGCAGGCAGGCGCGGTCGGTTGCAAGGTCGCCCCCCTTCTCCTTCCTCTTTCTCTCACTCGCTGCCAACGAGGAAAGCCCTGCTACGCTCGCTCGCCGGCTGTGCGTGTGTTCGTGCGATAGTTCTGCTTGCGCACTCCTCTCTCCCTCCACGCCGGGCTGCTGAGGCAACAGCTCTCCGGGACGGCCCATCGCAGACCAGTGCGCGGCGTTCGCGGTGGACGACGTCGTCGGAAGGAACCGGCTGGTGGTGTGGTTCGAGAGCCTGCAAGGAGTGAACGCGACCGCCTTCGCCGCCGCAGGATACGCGTACTCGCTTCCTCCTTTGTGCACATCCGCCGGTTGGTGTCTGGCCGTCCCCGCGGTACTCGACGCTTTCGAAACTCCTAAAGAGCGATCTTCCGGCCCCGTCGCTGAGTCACTGCTGGGACCGCTTTCGCTCTGCTTGGTTCGTTTGCGCGTAACGAAGCACCGGAACCCGACGGAAGGAGACACCTGCGGCTGCTCGTCATGTCTCTTGACGTCTTCTAGTGACGGGAAGACCGCGCGAAGTTGAGGTCTGTACCCTCACAGGAGGGCTGCACCCAGTGCACCCTCCCCTCCATCTGACGAGGCGAGGAGTGAGCAGCTAGAGCCTGGTCCCGTTACTGCGCGGTGCTGGTTGAGAGAGCGTCAGCGGAAGACGGGACAAACGTTTGAGGGCGTGCGCGTGCTAGCGCCTGTTTGCAGGGCTTTTTCGCATCCCTAGCAGCGTGTCATCGTTCGACGTCCCACGGTTCAGAGAGCAGAGACTTTACTGCCGCAGTGCACTGTCGCGGATCCTTCTGAAGGACCCTACCGTTCAGAGCCTGCTTTTACTCCCGTGCACTCGCTAGAAGACCCGCGCGTCATTCCGGTCGCCGATCGTGGCCCAAGTTGTGTGCCGTCAAGGCGTGTGCCGTTAGCTGAAGCAGAGGGTCGACCCGCCTGCCGACGTGCCCCCTTTTCGCCAGCACTGTCGTGGAGGGCGGCCTTCGCCGTCAGCTAAGGCCTGGAGACCCCCAACCCCCAAGGCGCCGAGCTGGAGCCAGCCACGGACATGTTTCTCGTCTACCTGCGCGTGTTCGCCGAGAAATGCGGCCTGCTGGATTTCCTCAAACTGTTCGTCTTCAGTCTCGCATCGCGGAAGACTCCCGGCACCGCCGCCCCGGAGGATAACCTCGAGGTAAACGGAGCGCTGCGCGGCGGGCCGGCTGGTTGTTGCACCGTTCTGACTAGGTAGCAAAATACTGAACGTCACTAAACTGCATGCCGGCTACGGCGGACGCCGTAGTGGGATATCTCGGGTTAGTTTCGACTACGTTTAACCACGGCCGGACTCGGGGGAGAGCGTGCGCTCTTTCAGAAGTGCGCTCTCCATCGAGACCGGCCGTGGTTTAACGTAGCCACTGCTGTCATGTGCGTTGGTTGAAGAGTGGTTCCACTTACATCATTAGTGGGCCGGAGTGCGTTCATCGTGCCTCTCTCTTCTGCGGAACTCCGCGAATCTTGTGCCTGCGATTTGTGTTGTCATGAGGTTGGGGGATGGTGGCGGTGCACTGGTCACTTCATGTTCTTTATTCTCTCCGAGAGCAGCGCGAAATTGTCGGTTCTTAATAGTTCCTTTTTTTCTCCCGGGGGACCTTGACAGGTACATCGAGGCCACGTCTCCCTAACGCATATGCTGTATGTAGATCATTGCTTTACAACTGGCATTGCGTGATATCGGCCGTCCAAGGGTGACAGTCACAAAGGCTACTTATGTAGCGCAGCGCACTTTCAGAATGATAGCTCTTCACTTCCCCCCCCCCCCCCCCCTTCCCTACTTTTGCTGTGTGTATCTGGCGCGTTGCATCGTGATCTGTGTCACGATATTTCGAGTCTGCCGGGGGAGCCGTCATTCTGTCAGTACGGGTGTGTCACGCTCGCTATGCACGTACGGCAACAGTCAACCCTCCGTGCGTTACGCGCATTTTAGTAACACAACGGCGTGCTCGGTCGCGGCGGCGTCTAAATGCGTGCGCGGGCACTAATAATATGCAGCGGGGCCGCGCCGCTCGCTTCTTCCGTCGACGCGATTAGGCGCGCGCGCGCACAGATTGCTGCGCTGCCGTTAGAAAGGCAGGAAGGCAAGCCACTGATGTGCAGCGCCTGTTTATCATCATCCCTCCAGCTGGGATGTGGCGGCTTCGTGTCTCCCATCAAGACCCGGAACGCCGAGGGTACGCGAGAGAGAGAGCACAAGCGACGCGTCACGCGCAGTCGTGCGAACTGACTAACCTTGGCTCGGCACGCAGGGCGCACGTGTGCGACCGGCGTCCCCGCCGCTGCTGTCGCCGTTGCGCCAAACTACTGTACGTTTGCGGGAGACAGCAGGGGGGAGACCACTGCACCACCGCTTCTCATGTGTGATTGCGGGGCTCGTTTGCAGGGCTATGGCCAAGCCTTGGTGACGCCGAATGATACTTAAGCCTGATGCAAGGCTCCTGAGTTGGAGTATCTTTGATTTGTTGCATTATGGTTGCACGACTCGGCTGCGTCCGTCCTAGTGCTTTCTTACGGTAGGACATTCCCTAATGCGGCAGTGTCATTCGGGCCGTTAGTGCGCATCATTGTACACCCGCATCAGAATGTCGGCGTAAAATGTGTGATCAGCTTAAGAGGGTAGCAGCTGGATCACTCCGCTGAAGAGTCTTTCTGTTGTGTGTTGTGAGCTTTTGTGTGTGCGTGGGGGGGGGGGGGGGGAATTTATGCAAGTAGTACTCAGCCAGTGTGGACTCCTTAGAATGGCTGCCGTTCTCGCGGATGCCACCCGAGCAACATAACCGTAAGCACCGCCGCTGCAGTTCTTCACTAATGGAGCAAGCAGTGCAGTAAGCGCGCTGTTCTACACAGTGCAGTAAGCGCGGAAAGAAGGTGTCTCAGTTTGGAAATGACGCCCATCACAAAGTTTTTTTGGAAGCCTAACCCAGTTCGTCCCGCGCCCCCTCTCGTTTTGCCCCTGGCTTCGGAGAAGTGCACTCCGCGGTGCTTTGCACTGTGAGAAGCCCTGCAGTGCGGTCTAAAAATTACTCGGGCGCAAATGATGATACGCGTTCGCGGAATGGGACAGACCGCCGCCGCGCAGCGCACATTCCTGGAAGCCAGGCGGGGATAACGTTGGAAGCACGCCGCCCCTTGGTCCGCTTCGCTTGCGTTCTGCGCGCAGTTAAATGTAGGCCATACGCACGCACACGCCCGGGAGTTTCCCCGAATTGACAGCTCACCGCGACGCTGATGATGCATGCATGTGCTCCCTTGATCTGTGCCTACGTGTCTGCCAACAAAAGCACCTGATGGGCATGTGTGGAAGGGAGAACGGAGTTCACGTGTGCTGCCAAATTCATTGGCGCATTGCCACGTCGCCTCCTCTTAATTCTTTTTTTTTTCTTCTTCTTTGCGCGCACCTAGAAACGGGTGCATTGTTTTCATGCTATGTACAGAGAATGCGTCATTGCATTGTATGAGCACATTAACGTGACGTGGTCCATTGGAGTTGCTATCGCGTGGAAACGTTTGCACATTTGGTCTAATTACTTCGTTCGGGCGCCTGCTTCCTGTGACATTGTGCGCTACTGAACAGCGCGAATAATCATGAGTCAGCGATAATGTGTGTGACGTGATACTGCCGCGCTTTCCCATTATCTCTCCGAACCAAAAGGCATTGCTTTATTAATGAACACTTCATTACGGAGGAGGTGTATAAATATATGTGGCGGTGACCGAAATTTGCAAGACGGTAGAGTATAGTCGCAGGATGCCCACAGGGTTTGCTTTTGAACCTCTCATAATGGAGCACTCCCGAAGCTCCACATTTCCGGAGGAAGGCGAGAAGCAGTCGCCAATGAGGTCCGAATGGACTCAAAAGTGTAGCACCCGTAACCATGCGCTCTTTGACCGTCCTTGTACGTACGTCTAAAAGTGGCCATCGGCACTGAGATGAAATCGCCAATACACGCTCAGCAGGCAGCCATTAATTTTGCGCTCATTTTAATTTTTTTTTTTTTTCCTAGACAGCAGGTTAGACAAAGCCATTGGCGGCTGATGTTTAGCCGCTTCAGTTAACTTACAGAGCCAATTAAGGTGCGCTACGCTTCGAGGGAATAATCTGGACAGCTTAAAATTGTCCAGGGACAACCAAGTACAGTCCTCGAGTCACGATCCGCCGACGCAGCCTGTTGATCTTGGGCCGGTCGTCAACCCTCGGAATCGCGTTTCTCCACATTTGTGACGGCCATGCCTGCTGAGAGGAGGGTGTGATTCGTTTTCATCCTGCATTTATCCTGGGCTGCCGGACGCCAGCGATTGTTAATGTATAGTAGTAATAGTAGTTTGTGCCTTTTTTTCTGCCATGCAAGGACAGCTGTTGTGCCTTTGGCTCTCGACCGGACAAAACAGTGAATGATGCGTAGCGGGAGTCCTGTGACGTTAGTGACGTTACTAGCTTTAATTGTGTGCAGGAGGAAAATCGCAAGAATGCAGGGCTGAGCATTTAAACGAGTGGATGACCGGCCGCAGAAACAGTTGCATTTAAAGCTCGGAGATGAGCAGCGCGTGGCACTTGCTTCGTACTCTGGTAGTATCAGCGTAGCCGGATATCTGGCAGCTGACGAGATAACGTATGTATGGGAGGATGAGATTACGAACGGCACGGTATGCAGTGACCGCAGGTGACTCAGGAACGTGTTAATTAGCCATCAGTGCTTTAGCCACTTGCACCGCGGTTGCCGGTCATCTATTCACATTTCCTAGAGTTCGTCTCTTGTTTCTTTTCCTTGCGCTTCTTCGAGATCGAGCGTCGTTTCAAATGCACCCCATTATCTCCGGCTTGTGAATTTTCCAAGGATACTTGATGCGAAATGCAATCTGCATGATGTCTTCCGCCCCGTAAACATTCGCCGCGGGTTTGCTTGCTACGGTTGCGCTGGGAGGATCACAAATTGCGAATTCCCCCGCCGTATTTCGCGATTTCATGCCAGAATCGTGATTGGGAAATATCATCTTTAGCCGCCGTGTATTCTTTTGGATTCTTCTCACACTCTTCATTGGCAACGCCTCGAGGTAAATAAAATCGCGTCAGTCGGGCCGTCAGTTCCCGTCACCGCCTGGCGAAACAGACAATTTACGACTCACTTCTGTCACGTGCCGCGCCCGCGACTAGCGTGGATCCTTTTTTCGGGAAGTGTGTAAAATCCTCGCCGCTTGTCAAGGCGCGCGTTCTTCATATGCGCGTCTTCTCACCACCACACAAACAACTTCCTTCCTCGGACGCTATAGACGGGAGAAAAATACAAACACATTCCCTAATCTTCACATTTTAAATAAGATAAGCCCAACAAAATACACGAGTTACTGTCCTTGGTGCGGTGCAAGCCCCACTCTATTACATCTCTTGGGAATGCCAGGACAAACCTGACCCAACGTTACTAGTGCCATGCCCGACACACGAGCAGTGGGAGGCGGCCCTGACCAGCGACAACCTGGACCAGCAAGCCTGGATTATCCAGCTAGTCCGCAAGTCAGCTGCTGCCAGCGAAGCCCTGGACTAGGGGCACCGACCACCCAGCTCCTGCGAATTCTTCTGATTATTATGCTCATTAAAAGTTCTCTCTCTCTCTCTCTCTCTCTATCTCTCTCTCTATCTATCTATCTATCTATCTATCTATCTATCTATCTATCTATCTATCTATCTATCTAATCTATCTAATCTATCTATCTATCTATCTATCTATCTATCTATCTATCTATCTATCTATCTATCTATCTATCTATCTATCTATCTATCTATCTATCTATTTATCTATCTATCTATCTATCTATCTATCTATCTATCTATCTATCTATCTATCTATCTATCTATCTATCTATCTATCTATCTATCTATCTAATCTATCTATCTATCTATCTATCTCATATGCGAATCCACACCTTGCGGCCTCTTCATTTCCTGCTCGATGGTCGCTTGAAGTTCGTGCCGTGCTGCCCACGCGCGCATACTCTGCGGCGAAGGGCGCGTATCGACGTTATGCAAAGCGGCGGCCTGAGCGACAGCCCATTTGATTCCGCCTCTGCCCGTCCCTGGTCGACCCCCCGCTGCGGCGGAGCTTCGTGGCCGTCCAAGAGGGTAATTTCTCCGCCGCGGGAGCATTGCGCCCCTATCGATGTCGGAAGTTGCGCGGGGCACTGCTCTCCATCGACTCCTGACGACGGTAGGGGAGAGAATCGAAATGCCGAAGATCGGGCGAAGAGCAATCGCGGAGAAGGGGAGAAGGAACGGGAACGCGAAAGGGGTGTGCTGCTGTCCGCCCGGCGTGCGTTGCATGCGAGTCGCGGTTTGCGGTCTGTACTCCTTTCCGTGGCGCAGACTGGTTAAGGTCGGTGTCCGGGCGGTGGTGGGGGTGCCCTGCCGGATTTTTCCTCTTGTTTCCCGCGTCATTCCCTTCCGCGCCGACGGGCGGTGTCGGCCGGATTGGCAAAGGCGCGACCAAGGACGCCCACGTCTCTCTCCGCGCGGTAACGGCTGCGGCAACTGGCGAGGCACTGCCACGATCTCCGTGAGCTTAGCTAGAGTCGGGTGAAAAAAAAAAAAAAAAAAAAAAAAAAAAAAAGAATCGAGTGCACTGCACGAAAAAAGAAAAACAAGAAAGATCGGAGAAAAAGGTGCTGCTTTGTTCCTTTCGCGTGTATGCTTGCACAGCTCGCCGTTTGCGCGACCTCGTTACGCTGTGGGCTGCGCCGATTCGTGGTGGTTGTTTCCCTTGCTGGGGCGGAAGTGCGAGCTTTTATCGCAGTCGCCTTTGAGTAGCTTGATCACCGCACGGCCAGGTGGCATCGGCTCAACAAAGCTTCGATGCTGTCTCCTTGCACTCGTGGAGCGCCCACTGCGCGTGGCAGCTGGTCGCGCGTTCGACCGCGTTTTCTGGCTTCTTTTGTTCAAATGAGGACGTAGAAGACGCGCTAGTTAATCTCGCCACATCAACAACGCAATGTTTAATGTTTTGCCGGAACAAGAATTTCCTGCTATGCTACCCACACATTTACATTCGGTCGAGGAAACGAGGGACACCAACGAAATTTCCTTCAAGAAAACATAACTTGGAGTAGTGGAAGACGTACGCATGCGCCTTCTCGATTTGTTTATCTGGGTTACAACGCTATAGCTTAGTGGAGCGCAAAGCAATTCTAGAAGATCTCCGTCGTCGTGGTCATCACAACCCTGTCTTTTTTTTTTTTCTTTTTTTTCGAAGCGCCAGTGTTCGTAGGAGGACGTGGGGGCGCTCTGTTCGTTCCTCATTTGGCTCCCGCTGCCCGTTTCGAGGCCTAGTTATGGTGCTACCGATCTCGCTGCCGATATCGATATAGCTGGGACGCGCTCAAGTATTGAACTGTACCTTCGGTCGCCTGCGCGCAGCACTGTCGTTGCTGTTCAGAACGTGCTTGCAGTTTCGTTTTCCTTCAGCGGCCGTGATCGAGATGCGGCTAGCGGGATATGCAATGGAGAGGATCGAGGCGCGAAACGCGGTTGAGACCGGGGTGATTCTCGCTTTGCATCGCCTCGAGCCGTTTGCCCGTGAGTGGACGTCGAAGCCGTTTTACTCGCCCCACTGCCCAGAGGACGTTCTAGGGATCTTCGACGGCCCTCGTTGGGCTAACCAGAATTCGTGCTCGGTCATTGATCGTCGGCTAACGGTCTCAATTACAGTGCGGCGAAAGCTGGAAGAGGCGAATGGAGGAAGAGAAAAAAATCACAAACGACGCGCGCGTATAATGCGGCTGCCCCAAATTCGTTCCCGCTGTGGGCGCGCTAAGAACACGCACGATCACGAAACAGGCATTGGCACGACCGAGAAAGTTTATTAACCCTCCCCTGCTACGATGAGCCATGCGGCGCGGCTAGTCCTTTTTTTCCTTTTTCGCATTCTGTTCATTTGTCGTCCTTTCATAAACCGTTCGCGCGGAACGTGTTTCTGGCACACGTTGCTTAGCTTCTTTTTCTTTTTTTTTTTTTTTTGCTCCATTTTTAGAAACAAGTGGCCGCCAGTCATCTTTCGTTCTCATAGTTGTCCCGGTCGCATTGCCTACTCCGTTGTACACGAAAGCTACTATACGACGGTGAGGCGTGCAGATGTTGTCCTCCTGCTGAAATGGCCGGAGGGGCGACGCGAGTTTGGTTTTCGAAAGCACCTACAGAACAACAGAACCGGCAACGCGCACTGTTTTTCGCGTGTGTACAGTGGAGTATTTGTACCGGAGAACTCGGCCAAACCATCGCTCGCTCCGAGCGCTCGCCGCGTTTTCGGACCCTCGTTGTGAACTTGACCGCGTTTCATTTTTCCCTGCCGCGCGCCTTTTGTCGTCGCTGCTCCGTTGCTTCGCTTGGCGTCTCAGTCGTGCGACCGCCTTCTGTATTTTCTATGGTGGCGCGCTTAGTGAGTGCTTTTTTCTTCTCGTGTTTATTCTTCATTTCACTCTGTCTCCG
Organism: Amblyomma maculatum; assembly: GCF_055883805.1. Classification (NCBI taxonomy): domain Eukaryota; kingdom Metazoa; phylum Arthropoda; class Arachnida; order Ixodida; family Ixodidae; genus Amblyomma; species Amblyomma maculatum. Next base: position 98,955,260 of record NC_139345.1, read on the forward strand.
AAGAAACGCCCACCTCACCGGCAACGCTGAACTTCGTGCGTAGTTGCGGCGTTCCTTGACGCCTGGGAATGGGCCGCGTGAGGAATGCAGGCGGCCAACGAGAGACCAGGGGCGTAATGAAAAGGCGAGTAGTAAAAGGAACAAAAAAAAATAATAAGACACCGAAACTGCGCCGAATGAAGGCGCTCGTGGGGTTTCGCTTTCTTTGGCTTTGGTGGGGAAGCGAGCTCGGTCATTTTAAGCGTGGTCCGATGTCGATCACGGTCACCCGAAGCCGCTTTTTCCTCGTCTCTTTTCTTTCTTTTTCTGTCGCGTTTCCCTTCATTTCCGCGACCGTCTACTTATCGCCTCTTTTGGACGTTCATTGTGTCTGTGTTGTGGGTGGGGTGTGTGTGTGTGTGTGTACATATGCGGACGTCGTCAACTGGTCGTTTTCGCGCCCGTAACGCGCGCACGCCCACCCCATATAGAGAACAGGGCGAATGGAACCATTGTTACCGATTCTGCGTCATTTGCTTTCGCCGGTTAGCTGTCGGCTCTTTGTAGTTGGCTCGCGGCTTGCGCTCTTGCCTACCTCGGTCGTTGACGGGCGGCGTAGACGCAGCACAAAGGTTTCGCCTTCCACGAGAATGGTGAAAACCCCGCATATATGCGCACGCATGGTGCTCGCCATGATGTGATTGGCGCGAAGGAGTGGACGTTCATGGGCGCGGGGATCAGTTAGTACAAACGCTCGCCTCTCCTTAGCCGTCACATTACGGGGGAAGACGATCTGGGCTGCTGCTTCAGTTCGCGCAGTAAGTGAGAGGATCGTACAGTGAAACGGCACGCGCGTGTTCTCACCTTGATACCGTTGTTGCTTTCGACCTCCGTCGAACTGCCGCTTAAAATCCCTGGACCCTGACCTGAAGCTCCGGCTTCCACCTGGCTTACCCCGATGTGAAGAAACTTTGCTGTGCCGCCTGTGGGTTGGCGTAGCATTTACAAACTCTTATTCTTTTGTGCTAGGCATGGCAAATAGCCCTGCATGTACAAACTGCGGGTGCGACGAGACTATAGGCCACATTCTTTGTGAGTGCCCAGTATACAGCGAGGAAAGACAGTGTCTATGCAGTGCGCTGGAGCGTCTAGATGGACGCCCACTAACTGAAATTAAGATCCTAGGTCCCTGGCCACGGCGATCGCCTGCGGTGAAGGCCTCCCAGGCACTGTTCCGCTTTATGAAAAGCACAGGACTGATCAAAAGGCTATGACATGTTACGTGATGTGATGTGACTGTACTGTCATCACCCATTCCTCTCTCACCCATAGCTTTTATACCCACCTACCCCTCTCCCCCAGTGCACGGTAGCAAACCAGTTCCTTTACCGGTTAACCTCCCTGCCTTTCCTCCTCATCTCCCTCCTCCTCCTCCTCGACCTCCGTCACCTTCGACGTGAATCATCCTAACACAAGACCTTTACACACGCCACGTCGAAGAAACCTCGGAAGCAAAACTCTGCTCCGAATCCTCTTGGGCGTTGTTTATATAGGAGGCGAGTAAAGTGTCGTCGAAGAATATATTTGTCAGGGTCGGTCACGCGCCATTCCTCTGCTGCGTCGGTCGCGCGCGGCCTTGTCCCTCTGTCGATATCGTCAGCGCCCGTTCTGACACAGGCCGCGCAGAGGCCTTTATTTTATATACGCGCCGGGGCTGTTATCTAGTCCCGCTCTCCTCCAGTTAGCCGGTTCCTGTGTACGGGCGCGGGCGTTGTTGGCGCGCGTTGGTCGCGGCGACCTCAAGGGGAGCGGCCGCGCAGTCGACGCTTGTGCGACGGACGCCGCCGCTCGTTTGCCTCGGCGCCAAGCTTCTCGCCGACCGGCGCCCGGTTACGTGCCTGCCGCAGTGTAGCCGCGAGCAAGCCCGACGTACCGTCGCCGCTACCACCGCCGCTAGGCCTGCTCTCTCCGCTGACGTGAGTGCCGTTACGTGGACCTTCGAGAAGTGGTCGCGACTGAGGCGATTTTTTGTTCCATATCCATCATCTGTTTGACTAGCCGTGGGGGACTGACTACCCCTCCCCCACACTTTATTATTTATTTTGCTTTGACTGTAGGAATTGGGGTTGCAACGGCGAAGCGCGTTATTTGTGCTACTTCGTAGAGCCAGATTGGCTTGACGGACTCTCAATGTCGAGCGCGTGGGGTCCGCTGCAACATGCCGGGCACGGTATTTAATGGGTCCTTCCTTACGCTCTTGCTTATTCGCCGCTGTTCCCTTTTTTTTCTCTCTCTCTCTCTCTCTCTCTTTCTCTTCGCAACCTCCCCCCCCCCTTTTTTTTTTTTTTCTTTTTCACCGTAATCTCACTCCCGTCAGCTAAAAGGAAAATAGCCAAGCTCATCCAGACCAGTCCTTACGTGCCTTTTGAAAAAAATCAAATAAATGCGTATTAAGCACTTACAAGATTCTGTAGCTGAGATCTTGCTACCCGCCACACGAGGGGGCGGCTTTCCTGCCTAGCACCTCTTTTCGCCGCGTTCTTATATTTAACGTAGTATGCGTCGCCATTTACGTTCTTTTGCCGTGCTGTAGTGACAGAGCAATGTTAGTTTTTCCTCCACCTGCGTGCAAGTGGTATTGCCACAGAGTCGCGACAGATTCCCGCGACGTCACAGTCTATCTCGCGAGCTTGCTTCCGATTGCCGCCCCGCTTCTCACCTCCGGGAAGCTTGTGGTTTCTTGAGACGCGCCCGCAAAACGTCCCGACGGCTGTGTGTGAAGCTTCCACCGGCTGAATGGACGTCTGGGTGGGTTCGACCTCGGCGCTCGCGCGCAACCTCGTTGTAAGACTCTCCGCCGGCGCGGCGTCCTCTTGAATTACGTGCTCGAGTTGCTGCGACAGTGGGATTGTCTAGCACTCGGTGTTCAGTGGGTGTCTAATGTTGCATCGTTGATACCTGCGCGTCGTTTGCATGCCCAGCGTGTGCGTGATGCCTGGGATAGTCGCAAACGGGGACAGCGAGGTGTGTGCGACGTTGGTATGTATGCCATTTGACGTGTCTCGCTTCCGCCCTTTCGCGGCCTCTGCAAAGCCAGAGCTCTTTGCAGTGACGTATTTGTAGATATCAGACGGGAATGCGTTGCCAAGCAGAATACCTTCGGTTTCCCGGTAGCTGCTGTCGACGTCTTCGTGAACTACTCATATCCGCAAACTAGTCGTTTCGCAAGCTTCGGGATTATTTTCATTTGTGAGAGGGCCTATGAGGTCGCACGACCGGAGCAAACCCGCTAAATTCCACCGTACAGCGCACGATTCACTGCCGAAACCGTTTCCTAAAAAAAGTCGTCGCTATATTGCACCGCAGCTGAGGTGGAATTCGTATGTGCTTTTCTATTTTTTTTTTTTTTTTTTTTTTTAATTTCGGTTGTATGCACCACTCTTCCAAGTGCACGCCTTGGGCGCGGTAGCTTTTGCTTAATTTCTTACGTTTGCCAGTAACCCGCTTTTCGTGCTTCTTTCGCCATTGAAGTGAGGCTATCCTGTGTGCTTTCGGGAGTCGAACCCGCGGCCTTGCGGGCTCTGCTACAAACAGGGGCTCCGTCGAGCGTCTTCGATATAGTCCTTCACCTCGCTTCTCTTGGAGCGCCGTGCAGTGGCGCCTTTTCATGCTCGAAGAAGCCGCCCACGCTGCCGGCCTTTTGTCTGCCTTTTTCCCGGACGGTGCACTGCTTCGCCGGAGGAACGAGTGGTGCGTGCACATCATGTATGCGCGCGTGCAGCGTCTCGCGCGTTTGTTGTGGTCGCTTTTGCTCTTGGCGACGCTTCCTTTGTGCATTGTGCGCCGGGCCGCATGGGCGATGAAACGAGCCTGCTTGCATATACCGCGCTGCTCGGTCTGCGGCAGAGTCCATTACGGGTGCACTGTACAGTGATGGTAGCTTTCGAGGTCGGCTGGTAATAGCAGACAGAATGTACCACATGTCGGCTGGATGAAGATAAAGAAAAGTCATTACTTGCTCCCGTTACAGCGGTAGCCGAGCGCGTATCGAACGTTGTTGTTGCGTGCGCTTCTTTTTTGTTCGTCGCCTGAAGCATGCAAATTCTCAGCGGGGTGCGTGCAGCTGGTTGGAGCATTGCCGAGCTCTGTTCGCTGGTCGATGGCGAACTCGTGTGGCGTGAGCGAAGAGGTGCTTGTTATCCAAGGAGAGGCTGAAGCTATAGCGTCCGGAGCATGTGCTCGCGCGCAGTTGTGAATGAAAATCTGGAAACGTGGGGCAGGGGCGCAGGGCGACAGTACATACAAGTGCATTTAATCCCGGCGATTACTGCAGTCGGCCGCTGAGTACGAGGTAGCGGAATCGATTCTCTGCCACGCTTCGATGCAGGTGAAATGTGCAAAAGATGCTCGTGTACGCGTTTAAAGGCCCACGGATAGTCGAAATAAATTCTGAGCGCTCCACTGTTTGATACCTGCGTGCCTAAGTGCGGCTTTCCATACGTCTACAGTGCGTTGAGAAGGCTTTCGGAGCAATAACATCATTATCTGTAGGATGAATTCGAGTCGGTTCATTTGCGTGACAATAGGGCTTTATAATGTGATGAGAGTTCGCAAAAATACGACGAATTGAGTCTCATCTCATCGCGATATCAGATTTGTGTTTGTGCTTTGCTCCTTGAAGCGTGAGACTTTCAAATCTATAGTTCGGAAGGTTGTTTCCTTTTGCGCTACACCTGCACAGCGGTTCGCCGGGGAAAAGCGCAGTTACGCTGATTGTATCGCCTGTGGTAACAGACTATAACAGCTCTCCTGCGGAAACATTTGTTGCTGGATTTCAACCGCACGTCCATCCTGTCGTACGTGTTATATTTACGCAGGAGTACCGCGTCACGTGGCGCGCTCTCGCGTCGTGCGAAAGTGCTATGTGCACACTCGGAGCGACCCCTGCGCGGTTCACTTTGCGTGAAGTTGGTCACGCGTCGCGTATCAAGAGAGTTTTGCCCTCGGCGAGTCTTGGACCGAGCTCCCGTCGACCACGCAGTGACCCTCCTCGTCCCAGTGCTCGCGTCTTCTTCACTGCACGGTGCGCGAACACGCTGCCCAGCCGAGCAGCGCGCGCTTTCTCCACGTGGTTCAGAGCGAACGGAAGCGCGCGACCGCGCGTTTCTAGGAAGAAGAGCAGCGGCCAGCTAGCACGACGGAGGCTCACGCACCGTGACGCCGAAGGCCCGGAAGAAGAAGCTCCAACCGTGGGAAATATGAGAGTGACCGCCGCTGCTCTGCGCAGGGCAGCGTTACGGTGAAGGCCGTTGTGCCCCGCGGGCGCTTAATTGTGGCGCCCGGCGGAACGGCACCCAGCCCCCGCCGTGTGTGTGTGTGTGTGTGTGTGTGTGTGTGTGTGTGTGTGTGTGTGTGTGTGTGTGTGTGTGTGTGTGTGTGTGTGTGTGTGTGTGTGTGTGTGTGTGTGTGTGTGTGTGTGTGTGTGTGTGTGTGTGTGAGAGAGAGAGAGAGAGAGAGAGAGAGAGAGAGAGAGAGAGAGAGAGAGAGAGAGAGAGAGAGAGAGGGGGGGGGGGGGGGGGGGGGGGAGGATGAGGATACTCAACGTTCGCGCAGTTGTTTTCTGTACTGCGTTGCGTCGTTTTTATGACTGTTGTTTCTGTTGCTGAGGCATACCAAGGCTTTACTCGGCTCGGCTGCGGCTGGAATGATTCCGGCCAAAGGGGAAAGAAAAGGAATATAGTTGCGTGTGAAGCGTCGACTACAATTTGTGCTTTTACGCGACTGACGAACTCTCGTCGCTTTTGTCGTCGAAAGGCGAGCCTCCAGCAAGAAGACCAGCGCTAAACAAAGGCTTTGAGTGGTCGGGCGTCGAAGGCCCTTCCACAGTAATTTTTGATAACCTGGCGTCCAGCCGCCGCGCAGAGTATACGTGCGCGCTGCACACGACTGTGATTGCGCAGAGGAAAAAAAAAAATAAAATCGCCCGTTACTGCGCTTGAGAGTGGTTTCCTAGAAATCGTATACGTCGTCGGTTGCCCCCGCCTAGCCCTCACAATTGTCTCGAGTGCACGTTCTGGTCGGGTCTCCCTCTCTGTCCTCTTCAACCTCCGCGAAAAGGGCCGAGCCAGACCGCTGGGCCGCGCCTTGTCGAGAATTGGGCAACCTCTGCGGTATTCTAGCGAGCAGTTCTCGTCAAGTCGTCAACCGAGTCTGAGGAGGATGTCCTGCCGTCACTGTCCTCTCTCTCTCTCTCTCTCGCTCCCTTTTCCGCCCCTCGAGTTTGAGCACGCGCGCGGTTTGTTAAAGAGCAGGCGGAAGAGAGGGACAGATCTGGTGTCGACGCTCAAACGCCATAAACGTCGGTCGTCATTTAGCGACCATTGTGGTGCGTTCCTGGAACGCGGTCGCTGCGGACCGCGTGCAGTTGGTGAATCGCTTTTGAGGCGAGCTATTCAGCGTGCTCTGTCGCAACGGCACTCGCGTAGTATGTGCGTATATCTCTTGCGTGTGACGTAATGTGGTGTGTAAACCCAGTTTTTTCTTCTTCTTTTTTTTTTTTTTCCCGCGTTTCCGGCATCTCCGTCTCGATCTTTGACCGCGTGCGAGGGAGGGGTGCGGACAGCACACTCGGCGACGCTGGCAATGCGCCCGCCATTGTTTCCGGTAATGAAGCACTGTGTTCTTGTTTTCACCGCGAAAGGCTTTGTTACGCGTCTGAAAGGTTATATCCTGTCCTTGTAGCTGCGCGTTTTGCGGGCGTTTTTGGTTCTCTACCTTCCTGCTTGGTGCCGCAATCGTAGCTTCTTTACAATGGCACATAGTGCTAACCTGACAACTCCTCCAACTTTCCGGATTTTATTTCTGCCCCTTATTGTGCGAACGGGCATGAAGACTCTCGCATGAATGTCGCCTCGCGCTCTCACGGCTGGTCGGATTGGTCTGTTTGGCTGATGCTGGCCGTTATCTCCGCCAGGTGGCGCGCTCTGTGCGGGTGAATATATAGACAGCGGCGCACGGCGGTTTCGTCGGCGGACGTGAGAAGAAATCATAGAAAATTGATTCCACAATAAGTTCAGATGGGACGCTTTTCTTTTTTCCTGGTATGCGGCTTGTAGCGCCCACCTAATATTTCTGGCGGGAAATGGCGCCAGGACCGTCCAGCGTTTGTGGGAAGATCGGGATACTTACAAAGAAGCCTTCAGATACGTGGACATGTTCGTTCCATTCGCGAGGAGAGAATCCTCACACCGTGCATGCACGTAAAAAGCAAACATCGTTTTGTGCGATCCTAACACCGTCTCAGCACACGTGCGGGAGATCGCTCTCGTTACTCGACTCCTCCCTGCATGCGCGCACAGCACCTGTCGCCTCTGGACTCATTTCGCTGGCCATAAAAGCAAAGAAGCACCGTCCGCCACGCGTTTACGGCGTCGTCCGGGCGCGATAAGGGCCGAGTGTCCTTCTTTTGGTGCACTTCCACTATCGGCCGCGCGTCGCAGGTCCCTCTTGCCGTATAGATAACGGCCGTGGTGGACCTCCATCATCCCGTATCGCGCCGCGTCGCTTGTCTTCGCGGTCTTCTCTCGGACCGAAGGAGCAGCAAGCTTTCGGCCGCTTTTCTTTGCGCGCGCAGTGGTCAGGTGCTTCTTAAGAAAGGGAGGGGCCCAACGCGTTAGATACGCGTTTTGGTTGTCCGCCGCTGCCACTCGAAGAAGCCGAACTCCGAACTGCTGTTCTGGTTCCTGGGGGACACACGCCGCAATTCCCTCCCGTAAACAGCCCGAGAGACTGACGCAAGGATAGAGAGAAAGAGAAAGCTGTTGCCGGCGTGGACGTTCGATTCAGTGATGGTGGCACGTGAGTTCGCAATTAAACCGCCTCGGCACACTAGCATCTTCTTGCGACTTTTCCTCGGAGCCGCTGCGCAGAAGGCCTGCGCGTAGACACAGCGACGGAGTGTGTGTCGTGTGGTGGGTGCGTGCCTGCGGCGTTCGCCGGCGCTGGGTTTGGAGAGCACAGGATGGCCCACCACCGGCGTCCGGACCCTGGTGTGCGTTTGAGCTGGACGTCCGCCGAAGGCTCATCCGTGATGAGCGTGACGCTGTGGCGCTCTTCGTCCTTCTGCCGTCGGCAGCAGCAGCAGCAGCACCGTCAGGATCCGCCGCGCTCGGCACTCGCGAAGCGGGGCCTGGAGCGTTGCAGTTCGCTTCGTTGCTGGTGGCGGGAACGCAGGGGCATGGCCAACGAAATGGAGCACGAGGAAGAGGAAGAAGAGGAAGAACGACAAGCTGTCCGAAGAAAGAAGGGTGATGGCAGCCCCATGGGCAACAGCGAGTCCGTTGACCAACGCGGTCGTCCCGCCGGCAGGGGCAGAGGTGCGCCGTCTTCGACCAAGCCGCTCACGCGTGCTTCGCTGATGTCCTCTAAGGTACGCCGCAACGGAGGCAGGTGACGAGGCGCTTTTATGTGCATTGCCACTGTCAAAAGTGCCTGTTCTGTCTGACCTCTTGCGTTTTAAAAAACGAGAGAACAGAAACACCGGTTACGATTTAATTACCCCAAGATGTTGTCTTTCCTCGTATTACTGCCGGGCTCCCACTGGCCAACGCGCGTCACCCTCGTACTCTTTCTTCCGGGCTGATGTGACGCTTTCGTTTCTTAACATGCTCGCAGTACTAGTCAGAGATTCTTACTCTTGAGCCACCTTTTAAAGTGCCGCTGGTCTTCTAAATTAAGTGTTTTGAGATGGCGAAGTTCTGCTGAATTCCTTTTCGGCTCGAACCAAATTGTTGCAAGGCCACCGGTCGTTATGATGTTGGTCGCGTTTCGGGGCTACCTTCTGATGAGCCCGCGATAATGAGGAGCTCACACTTCTATACTCCTCGTCTCCTTTTTTCCCCCAATCGGAGACGTCGCTCGGAGGAAGCGCTGCTGCCTCTGCGCTAATGTCCTCTTGGCGCATTGATTTGCGCTGCGTCTTCTATGTTTTGCCTTCTCTCGCAAAGTGTAATGCCACCATGCTGTATTTATTTGCGAGAGAAATGTTCCCTAACGTTCTTTTTTTTTTTATATATATATAAACGTACCAATAAGCAAAGACAAAATTAGGAGTTATATTCTAAACGCCGTTTATACGCTCTCGAAGAGAATGAGGCTTGAGTAAAAAAAGGCTGATAGATTGGAAATTACTAGTAGTAGACACGTAGTCGCAAGGGGAAGAAAGAACATCGGTACAGTCTATTGTATAGGAACATTGGTGCCAAGTGAATGGTACGCTTTGTGTGCCGGCGTTCGTTGACTAACTTTTGGATATGTAGAATAATTCGCCTCTCTGTACGTTTATCTTGACGAGACTTAATCTCATGCGTGGAACTGTGCACGCTGTGCGCATTGTTCTTCGGCTCGTATAGGTGCCTCATTCATATTCACCGCAATTTCCGCTTCCTGCAATTGCAGCCGAGCTCGACACTTCTTCTGTCCGACGGAACCGAACTCGTGACGACATCCTGGCGTGTTTTGACGTTGCCGCCGTCGCTTTTTGTTCGCAGCTCTCGAATGGGCGCTCAACTTCGAGCGGATATTGACGTTGTTGCTCTGGAGTGTCCCGAGTCGCGTTGCCTCGCGATGATTGTACCGTCGCTTCTTGTTGCTCCCACCTGGAATGTTAGGCGCGTATAGTGTCGTCGTTGCAACGGCATTGACGCACTGCACGAGATTGGAAGCGTCAGCTGCTCTGATATTGCGTGCATTCCGGAGAAAAATGTTTGGCTGCTATGGAGACCACTGTCACGCCTTTCTTCGCATAAATGTAAATTATATCGAGGTTTTAATCTGTTTTCTTTTCTTTTTTCTTTTACCGGTCGCAACGGGGAGTGGCTGTGAGGGATGGCACTACTGTTTCAGAAAAAAAAAATAAATATAAAAGAAGAATGCGGCACTCTGTACTATCGCTAATGGCTTCATGTTTACGGCAGGCAAAGAACGTTGAACCGCTTAATAGAGGCGGTTGTACGCCGTAGTCCTAGCTGCTGCCTTATATGAGAGCGCGTGTGAGCCAAGTTAGTTTGCCGGCGCAACGCTCACGTCGACAGCGAAACCGGAATTGTCGTCTCGTGACTTGACTCGACACTACAGGTAACCTTTTAATTAAGGCGAACGCCTTTCCATCGTTGTCAGCAGGAGCTGTCTGCAGAGGCAGTCACACTTTCGAGAGCGCACCATATATGGGCATTGGTAAACAGTAACTAATCGAAAGGTAGTTAACGGGTCGTGCAGTAATGAGTAACATGGTAGGTATGCAAATAAATAATTTACTAATTAGGTAATTAGTAATTGTAATTAACGAGAAGCGAAACGCCTGAAGCGCAGTCAGCAGCGCCTCGCCTCGCCACTGAAGCTGTACCAAGCACCACGATCATCACACCTTCACTAGTACTAATGGCTAACTAGTCACTAACTAGTTCTTAATAGGCATTACTCATGGCTAGTCGTGAGTAATGACTATGACGCCATATTACGGTGACGTCATCGGCCGTGACATCATGACCGGATATGATGTCACCCGGCTATGCCACATAACCAGAAGTGATAATGACATCACATTTGGTCATGACGTCAGCACTAATGATGACGTCACCAGACGATTCACGCATATACGAAGTTGACCCCGCCGAGCGTCCGAACCAGGCGTCTGTGCGGCGCCTTTCATTGGGGCGCTTCCTCGAACGCCGCACCACAGAGTAATAGAAATAGACGCAGTACAGCAGGCATCAGCGGCGTTTCAAATTGGTTGACACCAAAGGACAGGCGCAGTGTCTGTTACAATTGTTGTGGCAGTAGGAAGAAGGAAAAGAAAATGCACGGGCCTGCTACTGGCTCTAGCTGAGCCATCTCCGCTGCCTGATTCATTGATTGATTGATTGATTTATAGGAAGGGAAAGGCGCGGTAACTGTCTTCACTTGTTTTCTGTAGACACCTCAACCTCGCCGTAAGGGAAGGGAGGAAGGTGGGAGTGAAAGTGGAAAGACCGATGCCTCGTGCCGGACAGAAGAGAAAATAGAGAAAGAAAAAGAAGAGGGAAAGAAAGACGCGCGCCGCAACAGCCGTCGTCCGCCGCCGAAGCGGTGGCGAGTGCAATGACGGCCTACAACAGATAAAAATTCGGTGGCAGGCTAGCCCCCGCCGCAAGTAGCAGTGACCTACCTGTCCCAGCCCCATCAGGGCCAGAACCAGCCAGCCTCCGACAATTCTGGTTGGAATGTCAGATCCCCTGTCACAATTCTCCGCGGACACCTTAACCGACCAGTAAAGAAGAGGAAGGTGGCAGTGAAAAAAAGAGAAAGAGGCGCCGGTAATGAAAGGCTTCGGACCACTTCGCAACCGACGCTTTCGCCTCATCGCACTTAAGTTACCTAATGCAACGTTCAGCGTCTCGCTTTTTTTGTTTCCTAACGTTCTCTCTCTCTCTTTTGACGTAGGAGCTGGGTAGTGGCATCGACTTAAAGTTTACTGTCATCTGTGGTCGCGTATATCGAGCAAACCGCACCTTGAGTTGTGTACAAACATTCAGCCAGCTGCCCCGAGGGCGCCTGAGCAGGAAGAAAGTATGTTGTCTGCACGGCTTGTTTCTTTGAAAGGGACGCTTTCTCCGCAGGAGCTTTTTGGATATCTACAGAGTGCGATTGAAGCCAAGCTCTCCAGGGGAAAGGAAAATGGTCGTAGTGATCGGTTCGACCAGAGTTCTAGCAAAAGGCAAATTATCGAATCATTTCAGATTTTGTAAAACAATAACTTTCCGATAGCGCTCCAGAATCTGTGCTGGAGAAATACGCAAGCCTGCTCGTTGCTGCTGCACACAGTACATCGCGCACCCTTTGTAGAGATTACACCCGGGGAAGTTAGCAGCTGCGTCGTTGGCGACATTGTGTAGCAAGCTGCGCATATTCTTTCAGTTTTTTAAAGGCGAGAACCTTTCTAGACTCATAATGGAAATCTCGCGTCGTCGAGATTTGTCCGCGAGATGTGTCAGCGAGATTCCGCTAGTGACAGATACTGCGCCTTCCTTATAAACTAATTGTAGAACGCTGGTGAACTTTGGTGCGTTCACTGGAACGCTGGTTGTGTTCGACAAAGAGCGAGCGACGTTATGTGTGCATATAGTAGTAGACTGAGTATTCTAGTTCACTATACGTGTGCTGCACGCGTATAGACAACGCTCAGGCTTTTGCATTTCTCCACCGCAGATTCTGCCGTGCTCTCCGAAATTCTCTTCTAACTTCAATTAAACGGCACTTTCCTATCAATTTCACTCGTTTATTCGGCTCATTCGTGTCGAAACACGCCCACTTCCGGTTTTTGACGTGGCACAATGACGTTACATACCGACCTCGACATAACTACGTCACTATTCCGACGTCCTCATAGGCCAGGCGACCGAAAGTGAGGGATCACTTGGACGTCACCGTTACTACTGTTGGCTATTTCGACGTCAGGTTCACTTAATCGACTATAACTAATGTCTCCACATCTACCAATTTTTTTCCCTGGCGACATTTTTGCATCCTCTATCGAATACAGCCATTCGTGTTTTCCTTCGGGGTGGCGCAGTGGTTACGGCGCTCGACTACTGTTCCCAAGGACGCGGGATCGAATCCCGGCCTCGGCGGCCGCTTTTCGATGGAGGCGAAAAGCAAGGCGCCCGTGTGCTGTGCGATGTCAGTGCACGTTTAAGAACCCCAGGTGGTCGAAATTTCCGGAGTCCTCCACTACGGCGTCTCTCATAGCCTTAGTCGCTTTGGGACGTTAAACCCCACAAACCAACCAACCAACCGTTTTTTCCTTATCGCCTCTCACTTCGACGCAGTCAAGCCGACAAGGTTCTGTGCCAAACTAGTTTTCCTCCGAGGAGAGCTGAGACCAACTTCTTACATGCTCAGACAAGAAGACGCAGCTGGCGCTTGTCGCGTGGGTCCAGAGCGTCGCCCCCACCTGGGGGCCACGCCAGGCCGACATGCCTTAATTATTACTCTTTTGGCATTAAAAGTTGTTTCTCTCTCTCTCTCTCTCAAACATAACCACGTAATACTTACGCATTAAAAAAAAAGTTAGAGAGTGTATCAGGTTTCTCAAGAGGAAAATGGCGAAAGCCTACCCTTCCTCCCCTATCATTTGCCTCTCACCGTTTGCCTCTTATCGGCGTTCGTTGCAGTGCTGCATGCAATTGATTCACAAGAAGGGAAAGGCGAAGTGTCACACTATCTTCAAGTGCGAGTCTGGACGAGCACATCTCGCGGAATATGACAGATCACGCGCACGGGATTTCGTTCCATTGGCCTAGAAAGGCTTCAGCCTTAAATACGTAATTGCTAGAGACCGTGCTTCATAAAATTTGCATGTGCTACCATTACCTGGGTGTCGCGTCCGACAGCCTTACTGCTGCCTTGTTTTGAGGCCGCCGCTTATTGGCTCAGTGCTGCGGTGTCCGCGCGGGGCCGTTCTTTGAGCGACGAGTGGGCGCCGCCGTCACCGCTACGTTGCCCGCAGGGCGTTAGCTCCATCTCGCGCGGCGGCCGTCGCACCGGAGCAGTGCCGTTATCGCCTCGTCGTCGCGGTCCCGACCCAGTTACAAGCGCAGGGCGTTTTGGAGCGCCGTCTCTCCCCCGTTGGCGCCGGCCGGCCGAAGTCTACGAAGCAGCCAGGAGTAATAAAGGACGAAGAAAAACAGGAAACGTTGTAAAGGCCGCGCTGCTTTGAGTGCCTCGGGAAGTGCGTAAAGCAAAGATACATATAAAAAAAAAATAAAAACTGCGACGCGAGCCTACAAAGCTGGCGCAAAGTACGGCCGCGTGATTCACCTCGATTTTTGTTTTCTTCTTTTTGGTAGGCGTTTTTGTTTTTCTGCTCAAAGCCGCCCTTTCCTCTCCATTCTCTTCCTAACATGGTGATTGGCGTCACGGGCCGGTTTCGGCCGCCGCCGCTGGGACCTCAGTGCTGAGCCGGCGGCAGAGGGGCAGTGAGAAGGCGAGCGAGCGTGTAATCGACTCGTGTCACTTCGATCACGATGTTGTTTGTTTGTCTCTCTCCGGGCGCATTCTTTCTTCGCTCCTCTGGGCGCGTGTTAGCAACGGGTCGGCGGGCTCGCGCATGGCCGACGTCTGGCCCTCCGTCGCGAGCCACACCCCCCTTTCCCCGCATGGTGTGCACGCGCTTTCCGCGTCCTGGTTCGCGCCGTTCGCGTGGACGAGTCTGCGCCGGCCGGGTGTCTTTCCTCTCCGGCCGGTGATGGGCGTCGTGCATCACGAGGGAGGGAGGCGTTCGGTTCGAAGACGGCATACGTGCGCTTTCCGAGACGACCGACTACTGTGCCGGAGTTCCCGGGATCGAATCCCGGCCTCGGCGGCTGCGTTTCGATGGAGGCGAAACGAAGTGGCGTCCGTGTGCTGTGCGATGTCAGCGCACGTTAAAGATCCCCAGGTGGTCGAAATTACTCCGTAGCCCTCCACTACGGCTCCTCTTTCTCTCTTTCCACTTTCATTCCCACCTTCCTCCCTTCCCTTACGGCGCGTTTCGGGTGTCCACAGAGCAAGTGTGACAGTTACTGCGCCTTTCCCTTCCTGTGAACCAATTTATTATTATTATTATTGCGCCTGAATGACTTTGTACCCTGGAAAAACTTAGCTTAGCGGTCGGCCGCTGCCGCGGCCACGTGTTTACCCGCGTATGGGACTTGCGGGACCGCGAAATATTTCACTGTGCTCCCAGAGATACGGAGCAGCATTTTACCTGTAAAGAGTCAGAGTCGCGTTTGGCGAAACAGGACAGATGTGTTCTGACAGCAGGACAGTGTGTAGCCGAGAAAGCCGGTGCGTGGAATGTAACATCAGCAGTCCGAACTCTTAACCAGTCTTTCCGCGGATCTGCGTAGCTCATTCAATAGTCTGGAAAGTGGGCTTGACAAGGATTGCAGTTCGGAGCAAAAGAGAGCCATGGACAAGACGGGGACGTGGTAGCACGCATTCCCCGTAGGACACATTCGTAATAAGGCATGTTTCTGCCCTTTTTACCTTTCCATTCTTTTCCAGTTTTCAAATGCCTCTCTTCGAGCTATTTTAGTGCAGTACACATAAGCAACACTGCTCCACATGACCACTGTCAATTCTCTCGCATCTGATAGTCAGGCGTCACGATCGCACATGGGACATGGAGACATTACTTTTCTCGATGTCGTGTATGAGCCGCAGTCTCGTACATCCCCTTTAAGGTCCTTAATGCTGGCCTTATGCTGTGTATTCCTAGATTCGCCGTAGTAAGCGCGAAGCTGAGTTCATGTATGGGCGAGAACAGTTTTGTGCGTGCAAAAGAAAAAAATCTCATCCATTTCGTCGAGATATCGAGCTGCACACGGAAGGCGTTTTCCACCGCAGCCATTTCACTCTGCCGAGTTACGACAGCCTCGAACGCGTGCAATCTCTACTACGAGACCGAGAGCATTTCACGCTACCCCCACACTGCAGCCACTGGGCTCCGTGGTCTTCGCCGTGATCGACGCGAGGACGGCGTTTTGTCAGCTTGTGATTGATGCTGTGGCGGCGATGATACTATTCGCGGAAAAAGAAGAAACTTCGGCTCGCAGAGGTTAGAGGAGAAGGACGGAGAGTCTGTCTCTCCCCCTTCCCCCCGTTTTTTCGCGTCCCTGAAAAGCCGACTTCGTCGGCGTACGCCGGTCTGAAGGGCGAAACTTTTCCGCTGGCTGCGATTGATGGCGACACCCTGTTGAAGAATGCGTGGTCGTGGGTAGTGGCTACGACGTGTGCTCTTTTATGTGCTCTGCGCTCAGCTCCGTTCTGCTCCAAACTGCAATATTGCTCCAAAACTGCTGCCTCGATGTTCTGCCATCACATTTAGAACACACATTAGATGACTCAGTTCAGTTATGAAATGTAGAAAGAAGCAAGCATTCGGTTTGCTACTAATCTTTTCGAAATTGTTCCACAGTTCAATTGTGTTATTTTAAACATCTATACATGTTGGAGATGCAGATGTAGTCAGCAAAGCATTGAACGTTAAGTAGAAAGGAATCGAATTGGCTATTTTTGTGTGTCAGAAACGAAAACTTGCAATTAATAAAACCGTTTGACCCTACAACATGCTCCAAACTCTAATTTTAAAACGCGTACAAAAGAGTACACAGGCAAACATGGAACTAAACATATAACTTCCAGCACTCGTTCCTCGGTGACCACTCCGTCACTCCTTTCTTCCCGTATATCTCAGGTCAGTGTCTCATCGCCCGTTTTCTCAAGCGCAGTCCGGCAAGCCATTGAATAAGCGCGAATTCGAACGAGATACAATAGTACACACGACGCCCCAACTCCTTAGCGCGGCGCCCGAGTGTCGCCAGCTGGCTCGCGTCGCATAAGCCTTGTGTGACACCGTCACAAATTCTGACGAAGGCAGCCTCTCCGTGCTGCTACTCTGAATGTCATTGAGCTGGAACGTCTGAACAGAAAAAGACTTGCCACGACGTAGGCTTGTAGCGAGGATGCTTAATATGCCCATGATGACTGCTGAACAGACGAGGTCGAGGCGATCGATGCTGGGTTGATTAGCATGGAACGCAACCAGAAGCGGCAGTGCTGCTCGAACCCTCCACCCCCACCCCTCCCGGTACTGTACGTTTACGACGGTTGTTCAGTTTTCCACTCTGAAAGAGGACGCCTTTCTTTCTCTCTTTCTTTTCGTTATTATCCGTTTGGCTTTAAATTCCGACGTTTTCAAATATTCGGGTCGGTCATGTAGAGTGTAGAATCGGCGTCATTTTTTTTTTCTCCAATAGATAAAAACGCGTGCGAGAGTCCGTCGTCTCCTTTGCTTCGCCAGAGGTCGAGCGTGGATGAGCACGCGCTGTGCTCACGTTTGTTTTTCTTTCGCAGAAGAAAAAGGCGCCCGGCGTCTGGATTTCAAACCCCCCTCCTTCTCCTCCTCTTTCCTGCCCGCGCGCCGCCTGGCCTAACATCTGGCATCACGTCTTGCAGTCGTGGCACCGAAGTTGGAACGCGGAACAGCGCCGTTTTCGTTCTGGGTACTGCTTCTTGAAGTTCGTTTATTTATTTCTCATCCTCTTCGCTCAGCTCTTCTTTTAAGAATGGCGCTCGCTCCGAGCCATTTTTGGTGGTCCCTTTTCCCTTTGAAGTCTCTTAACGACTTGGCGCGCCAGACTCGAACTTCCGTGGCGATTCGTGGAATATCGCGTGGGTTGCGCTCCGTTTCCTTCCGCGTCGGAACACGTGTCTCTCTGCGCCGGGAGCAGCTCCGCCAGCGCGAAGTGTGCGACTGTATCCGGAGCCTGCCCCCCCTCGATCCATTTAATGTGTCTCGATAAACAAGGCCCCAAGGGAATCGGCTCGTGAGCATCGTATTTTAGTGAATGGATTGAAGCTTGGGATCGATACTCTCCCTCGATATTATATCTCGTTTGATTATCGCCCTCTTCTTGACTTTCCATTATCCTAATGTAAGACAGGGGAGGTGGGTAAGCATGCAGTTAGTTCTCTAGTCAGTATGAATTAATCTGCGTTCTGTTTGTCGTAGCTAGTACACTTTGTCAAAGTTTAAAAAGGTTGCTGATAGGGATTATGGACGAAAAATCGTCATCTGCAGCTACTGCGCTGATTATGCGTAGGCGGCGAGGGAGTTACGAGAAAACGTTCGTGTGCGCTTTTTATGTCTGTCTGTGCTTATTCCACGTGACGCGTGTCCATCCGGTTATGCGCCCACTGTTAGCGCTTACTTGCTCCGGCGGTGCTGGCTGCAGGCTCGCTCTTTGTGCATCGTGAAGCCTCCGTTTCCCAGTGGGATTGATGGGCGGAGCTTCCTGGTGAATGCCCGTTTTTCTCCGCTTCCTCAAATGCGCGCGGCGAGGCTCGTTTGTGTACGCGTGCGTGCCTTTGGTTCTCCTCGTCTTCTCTGCCGTCTCGCCTTTTCATCTAATTTCCGCATTTAGCGCGGAGCATCGTTAATCGTTCCTTTTCCCGTTGAGCACGGGTCTCGTGCGGCACGTACTTGGGTTCTTGCCGTTTTCGTCTTGAAACGCGCCTTTCTCTCTCGGCTCCGCCGCTTTCGTACTGCTGTTGCTGTTTCTTCGGTTTTCTTGCCTTGGCGGCGGTTGCCGCTTCCGGCGTTGAGGCTGGATACAACAGGAAACCGAAAGCAGTCGCTGGCCGCAGTGCTAACGCTTCATCTTGCCTATCAACGAGAGATGATTCGTAGGATAACTGCGTGTTTAATATATATATATATATATATATATATATATATATATATATATAGTTGGTTTGTGGGGTTTAACGTCCCAAAGCAACTCAGGCTATGAGAGACGCCGTAGTGGAGGACTCCGGAAATTTAGACCACCTGGGGTTCTTTAACGTGCACTGGCATCGCACAGCACACGGGCGCCTTGCTTTTCGCCTCCATCGAAAAGCTGCCGCCGAGGCCGGGATTCGATCCCGCGTCCTTGGGAACAGTAGTGTGTGTGTGTGTGTGTGTGTGTGTGTGTGTGTGTGTGTGTGTGTGTGTGTGTGTGTGTGTGTGTGTGTGTGTGTGTGTGTGTGTGTGTGTGTGTGTGTGTGTGTGTGTGTGTGTGTGTGTGTGTGTGTGTGTGTGTGTGTGTGTGTGTGTGTGTGTGTGTGTGTGTGTGTGTGTGTGTGTGTGTGTGTGTGTGTGTGTGTGTGTGTGTGTGTGTGTGTGTGTGTGTGTGTGTGTGTGTGTGTGTGTGTTCGCTAAGCCACAAGCGCTTAATTCTTTGTCTCTCTGCGCATGTCTTCCCTTTGAAACTGTACTGCGCAGCTGTGCCTGCTTCGTTTTATACTTTTTTATGCCTCGATTTTCTTTCTGGTTAAGATTATTTTGTAGACACTGATCGAAATCGATGTGCCTTTGTCGAAAACTCCCGCGTAATTATGGAATCTTGCGCTCATTGTTTCAGCTCCTTTCGCTCTCCGACCGCTCGCTATCTTCCCTCAATCCTCCACCCTTATTCACAATAAAGTTCTATCAGCCTCAGCCGGCCGGTCTGGTTCGCGCCCTTCATTTCTGAAAAGCGCGGCAGCCATAACGACATCTTTCGTTCTGGTACTACGTGCAAGGATTGCGCTCGTTTCTCTCTCTCTCTCTCTCTCTCTCTCTCTCTCTCTCTCTCTCTCTCTCTCTCTCTCTCTCTCTCTCTCTCTCTCGCTCTCGGCGTGTTTTATTTGCCCTCTCTCACTTCCTCGCAGTCGCGGCGAGTGATTTCTGTGTGCGTGCTGCCGCTCGATCCGGGAGTGCAATCGGGGGACTCCGTGAAAAAGCTCGCCCCATAGCCTTAATCGGAACTCGTTCTCCTGTTGCTCGACTGGGAGCAGCGCAGCGAGCTTGCTGTGCCGCCCCTTCTCCTCCTCTCTTCCGCGCGCGCATTTCGCTTTCCTCATAATCGTTGCTGCGTCGTAAACCCATCACTGCTGAAATGGCTGCCCGTGCTTTCTGTCATATTAGCGGTGTTTCGCAGCCGTTTTCCCGAAGACCGCTGCTGCTAGCAGCTCGCTGCGCATAATAGTCCCTCGTCGTTCCGAGTTTTTTTTTTCTTTTTTTTTTGTAGTTTATCTTTAGCCTTTTTTTTTTTTTTCCTGTTTCTCCACCTAAGCGTTTTCGTTGCCCACAGGTACACCGCTTGCCAAGACAGTTACGCGTTCGGCGACGGGAAAGAAGCGGGTGCGCTGAGCTCTGGGAAGACCGAGAATGGGTTTCTCTGCATCCACTGTGCAGAAGCACGCTGTGTCCGCGAAACCTTTCACGCCCAAGGGGCCCATACATAATACGCCTCTCCGGAGCGCTAATTTATCGCCTCTTGGGCGCTCGCTTATAGATATATAGCGCCCCGGGAGCAGCTTACGCGGGAGTGCCTGTGTTTCTGTGATCCTGCGGAGTGCGGCCCACGGATCGCCACCGGTAGGAAACTGTTACGCGCGCACAAGGCGCGCATTCACTGTACCCGAGTGCTTGCTCCTGTTCATCAATGCGTCGCGGCTGGCTGCCTTCCCCCCATGTGTGGGCGCGACTGCGTGGTTTTGACGCCGTCGTCACCACGAGCTGGAATTGTATTCTGGGATGGATTCTTGCGTGGGAAGCAGGCCCTCTCGTTCTTGTATACGTGGCGAATGTGGAATCTTAGGCATCCCGCGGCTCCGTTCGCCAGGCTGCACTTTTGGTGCACCGAACGGCTTCCAAGGGGGGTCTCCCGCCATCTCGGCCTCGCGCAGCTGCGGCAAGTGCCGATGAACGTTGTTTTCTGAGTATCGCCACAATTTTTTTTTTTTTTTTTTCGTTGCGAGTGCCGCAGCCCTTGCACCTGAGATGAAATGGCCTGCTGTGATTGTCTTTCAGCCGACGTCGGTTCTTGGGACTGCGGAAGCAATAAATAACCTAGCTTCTTCGGGCTCTTCAAATGGCGGAGACAGCTCCGGGGACGCTGGGTTAGCCGGTCATTTCACGACCGTTCGACCATGCTTCTGCTTTTCTTGTTGTCTTCTTTTGCGGCTGTTTTGTTTTTGTAATTGCAAGTGCCGTAGGCAAGAGGGAAGGAATAGCTCTCTGGGACGGATTTTGGCGGGAAGACTAAAGAATGCTTGTGCTTCGCGTCTGGAGAACAAGTCGTTGTTTTGTTTATAGCTTTACTTAGTTTTTGCATGTATAGAAACTAGAAAGTAATTTAAAAGTAATTGAATTACTCAGTAGAAACAATTGCAATGTAATTTCATTACTTTTTAGGAGCAGTAATGAGTAATGTAATTTAATTACTTTCCTGCGATTTTCAGCAAAGTAATTAGTAATTTAATTTAATTGCTTTTCAAGAGTAATTTTTCCATGTATGCTTTCAGGTAATAATGACGCGGACCCCGCCGTTCGGTGTCTCGCGGCGAGAGCGCGGAAGTTTCATTTCTTTATAAAGCTGCGCATTCGACCCCAGCATCAGTCGTGCGTGTGAGTGGATTATCGTTTTATGCGCGTGCCACGGCTTCGCTTCTGTAAATCGGAATAACCCATTCGGCTGCTCAATTTATATTTTCTTTTTCGCTCGCTGAGGAGGCGTACATTACAAGAACAAAAAGTCTCGCTGCTTTTCTTTTTTTTTTTTTTTTTTTTTTTGTATTCTAGTACAGTACTCGGCGTCGATTCTTGGCTTTTCCTCCGGTTGCCCTTGCCACATCGAATGTGACCTAGTTTCGATTCGCAATCGCTCGCTCCTTGCGATCGTCTTCTTTCTTTTGTTCATTTCCTCTGCCATTTGTCGGGAATCGCATTATCCGCCGTTGTGTGCTACGGCCCAGTCATTTGGATCCTTCGATCTCAATGTGCCAGTCATTCGCTTCGCTGTTTGTACGCGTCTCTAGGAGGTACGGGAGCAGTAAAAGGATGGCGTTTCGTGCGAAAGAGCGGTGGCAGAGGTGTGTGGCAGAGGTGTGTGGCTTGTCGCGCAATGATGTCCAGTTATCGGCATCGGCTATGGCTTCCAAAAATTGGGAACAAGAAAAAACAAACCGCAATGAACAGATTCGCACAGCTCGCACAGTATCTGCCTGCTACCAGCCTGTATATATTACAGCTGCCTATATTTCTATTATTGACATTCGCTCTTCTCCGCACCTGTGCAGTTACGACGAACACAGTGATACCCAGCGCTCTTCGGCGACCGAAGGGTTCTCGCGTCTCATCTGGCGAAAAATTGGCTGGTGTGCTGCGTTCACGCCCCTGGAGCGCTCACATGTTAACACATGGAACTGTTATATCTTCTCTGCGGAACGCGTGACAAAGTTCGAAATGTCGAAGCATCCTTGATAACATATTTAGCCACTTCTGTACCACAAAGGGGTGCGCCAGGGACTATGGGCTCCTGAACGGGCAGGCACTATCCCTACGGATGGGTGCGCTTTTTGAGCGTGATGAAGACTCCACTCACTGCCCCCCCCCCCCTTTTTTTTTGTTTTGTTTTTGAAGTAAAGTTCTCTCTCTCTCTCGACGTTCATTTTCTCCATGGGTTCAGTGAGAATCAAACTTTCGTTTTTCTGTTTGTTTATTTATTTATTTAACTTTATTTTATTGTGGTGCAATATGTGGAACCTTGACCGTCTCTTGTCCCGTCTCTGACTTGCACGTTTCTTCCGCTGTGTTGCAGGCGAACGGTTCGGCGGCGGGTGCGGACGAGGGCGGCGGCCCTCCGGCTGTGCGCGTCTGCATGCGCGCCGACGCCGAGGGCCGGTTCGGCTTCAACGTGAAGGGGGGTGCCGACCAGAGCCTTCCCATCCTGGTCTCCCGCGTCGTGCCCCACACGCCCGCCGACACGTGCTCGCCCAGACTGCGCGAGGGCGACCAGCTGCTGCTCATCAACGGACGAGACGTGGCTGGCCTCTCGCACGAACAGGTGGGCCACGAGAAACTCGAGCATTTGTGCACGGGGCATCGCTGCGGAGACGGTCGCCTTCGAAATTTTTGACCTAGAGCAGACGGCACCTCGGTATGCACGCGTGCAGAGAGCGTTCGGTAGTCCATTGTAACAGTCGTGCCCTTTAATGTACCTCTGGTTAATAAGGACAATTCGAACTGTAGACAGTTTTACGGGGAACCAAACTTTTTGGGTGTATTTACGCCTCGTTGGGAGGGAAACTCGGTGTCCAAACTATGGATAAAGTGGAAATGCTGAGAAGCGATTTGAATCCTTGAATGACAGTTCAAAAGAAAACTGCTGTAGCGTGCTCTCTGTTGAAAGACGCTTGTGTGGCATGAACGGTCGTAGTATAAAATACGTCATCCCGCCATCAGACGCTATTAGGCCTATCATGCCTGCACCACATTGAATATAACGGCGACTAGACTAACGTACTATGTATGGCGTGCAAAAGTTTCTAGAAGTCGAGAAAAGCGAATTTGGCGTACAAGTGCCATGTAGATTTAAACCAGCGCGAAACTAGAGACGAAGTGGAAGAAACCAGAGACGAGACGAGCGCTGAGCGACACGAGCGTCGTCCCTTGTTTCTTCCACTTTGTAACGTGCTTCGCGCTGCTCAAGATGAACCCTTCCCGACTCGCCCATATTTCTTTTCTTTGACGGTCACAGCACGCCATTCCACAATTTTCGCCTCGGCAGCTCTAGTCTCCTCTCACCAACTAATAATAACGGAGCCGTTATGGGCTTCTATTCCTGATGACGCGTCCTGGAAACTTTTGTCACCGAAAGTACTTCTCGCTTACAACACTGCAGAATTTTAGCCTCGCTGCCCATTTTATGTACATACGTGCGGGAGGAGACCTTAATCGCGAGATGTTCTTTTCTTAACATACTGTTTTCCTTACGATTCGTTTTAGGGAGCGCTGTACTATGGAAAGTTTTTACCCGCGTAAAGCAAGGCACGACTTTACACGTGTACATGGGTACGTTTCCGCCATGCTAAAAGTGTCGTTACTATATGTTCAACTTACCGAAGTGACTCATCTACAAGGGACGCTGTAGTGGAGGACTCTGGAAGTTTAGATCACCTGGTGGTGGAAAACTGAATACCGCGGCCGTGATTGAACCCGCCTCCTTGGGCCAGCTGTCGAGCGCTCGAACCAAGGTAGCACCGCGACGGGCCCCTAAATCGGTCGGTTATATTTAGCTGTTCATTATTGGTTACACTCAGTTAAGGGAAAAAAACAAAAACATCGGCGGCTTTACAGATCACTAGCGTATTTATTAGAAAATCAGATGCATTAATTAGAAAATAGCTCGCAAACTTTATACCCGTCTTGCTTGTTTTGCTCAGCCTTTAAGCTTTGCTGTCTGCGCGTCTTATTATTTTTTTTTTTCTTCAAAGTCGCGAAATGTCTAGCGAACCTCGGAAAAGGAGTTCGACTTGACGTCCCAGATGGCAGCCGCCATTCCGCGTTCAGACACTGCGTAGCGCTGCCATCCGTGTACTGCCGCCGCCGCCCACGCACGTGGAGGCGTTTCGTCGGCGGCCAGGTGAATCACCTGGCCCATCGATTTGGCCGGGCTTTGCTCTGCTCCGACCGACGCTCTATGGCAGCATCGATTCCGGCTTCGCGGCGCCTTTTCGGCTGCCCGACGAGGAAATGCGCTGAAAACCAAGGACCGTATCTTAGACGCGACACTGCTGGAGACTGGATATGAGAGGAGCGCGCGCCGACAGCACTTGGCCGCACCTTGTCCAAACGTAGCAGCGGGAGAGACAGTTGCATTCGAGACTGCCGCGCAGCTCAGACGCGCGCTCGGAATAATACCCTGTGTGTTTGTTTTCTTTTCTTTCGTTTAGCGTTAACCATACGTCTCCGTACGGAGAACTGTACTTCGCTAAGCACGGCGTCATAATCGTGGTCATCTCAATCCTGTTTCTGGACGATTCTTTCGCCTTTCGTTCATTGCGGCGCTGCAGTTGTCGACTGCATCGTTCAGTCTGCCCATGATTATTATAGGAAATGGAACCCAGTGATGAGAATTGGTTCGAAATGACATACCCCGCTTTCTCAGAACGAATCAGTGTTCCATATCTGTATTCAGGGCCACGCAGTCAGTCGTCGGCGCCGTGCCGCTATCCGGGCTTCCGATGTGTGCGAAAGCAGTCGCAAACGGTCCAGAACGACGGCTGCAGGTGACCCCCCCTCTCCTGTTCACTCTCGGGTGGGCGTCCCCTGCTCCTTCGCCTGCTGGTTACGTATCGATGCCGGCCGCTGCGTTTCCAGAGCGACGGCATCTGAGTCCTCCCTCCGTTGCTTTCTTCTCTTCTTCCGCGTACGGCAGCGGCAGATTGCGTAACCTCTCCTCTTTGGCGTGCCGCCCTCATCCTCCCGCGGCGTTGTGGCGGTCACCACCGTTCTTTTATCGAGCGACCCGCGCAGGTGCCCGCCTTTTTCTTGCCGCTTCTTCGCGCGCGCCTGGAGGTGCAGCGGTAGTGGTGGCACAGTACAGTGCACTTGTTCAAGCTCATTAGTGGAGCGACCCTTTCTCTCAAACTCCCCCGAGGAAATAGAGTGTCGTCGCGCTCGGAGGGCAGCAGGCAGCACTAGGCAACACGAGCGCTACGCGCGCCCTGTCGCGAAGGGCTCGACCGGCGGCGGCACTGGCGTCGAGGAAGGCGGGAAGAGGGAGGATAGCGACACCGAGCGTCGGCTCTCTCTCGCGCGCACCGTGTGTGTGCGGGTCCCGCTGCTGGAGGAGAGCGCGCGCTCGTCTCGGGTGCGTGTCGCACTCTCCGCGTTGTCGGCGTCGTCCGGAGCTCAGCTGACTTGCGTGGGCGTCCTCGGCGAAGGCGAACGCGTGCCGCCGCGTCGCGCTCCTGTGCAGTGGTACGGCGGTGCGGCGGCGATCATGACAGCGAGGAGCGCAGCGCGCGCGGCGACATGAACTGCGCGCGTGCCAGCGTCGCCTCAGTTCTCGCGTCATGGAGCCGCCGGGTGCCGACTCCGCCTTCGCCGGTTGCCGCCGCCGGTGTGGGCGGCTGCTGCGTGCCGCGCTGGCTGTGCGTTTTGTACGTGCGCCGACTGAGGCCCGGCCTGGCCCTCTGGCTCTCGCAGGTGGTCAAGCTCATCCGGGCGCCCAAGGACAATGGCGAGCTCGTACTCACCGTCAAGGCGCAAGGTGAGCGCTCCTTATTTCTCTAGGACTTTGCCGTCCTTTTCTTTCGTTTTTTTTTTTTTTTTTTTTTTTTTTTTTTTTTTTTTACTTTGGTTTGGGGGGAGCGCCTCTCGGCAGCTGTTCGCGCTCTAGTCACGAGTTAGCGCGCCTATCGCCCTCTGTTGTTGTGAGTTGCTTTTTTATCACATCTGAAGGCACTTTTGTCGTCTACTATTTGGGGTATTATATGGGTAGAGACTCGCGCAGTGACGGAGAAGCCAAATGCCAGCTCGTGCGCCGGAGAGAGTTCAAAACATGTGCAGTGAGGTATATCACATCCTATTTTCTCGTACTGCGACTAACATGCATGCTTATAATCGGAAGTATTATCTCCCTGTCTTCTGATCACCGCTCATCGGCACGGTGGCAAACCTGTTCACCTCCAGAGGCGGACTTAGTTGAAAAAAAAGAAAAACGTTCTGTTAAACATGGCATGTGACAAGGCGGTCATATCTGCTCTGGTATTGTGTTGCGTCGAAAAATGGCTGTTTTACGAGCGCCATATATGTAAGAACAAAAGAAAAAAATTCGCCACCAACAGGTACCACTTCGGTGCAGAATTGGAAAAGCGAGGGAGAGGCGAGGGCAGGAAAAAAAATTCGCGCGTTCTTCACCCGAGTTTGTTCCTATATTTGTCCCGAGTGTCGCTTCTTAGTGTTTATCCGTTTTATTAACTCCACTGTCTCGAGAAGAGCTATTTGTGAGTTGGAACGCTGCTGTCCTACCACACGAAGCCAAGTACAGCCAACCGGAAGCAGCCGCACTCTTGCAGTAGCCAAAGAAATGCAGCTTGCGGTCTGCTTTTTTTTTTCTTTTTTTTTTTTTCTAGTGTAAGCACGGACTTCCTAGATGTAGAATCCTGTTCTTGAGTTATGGCACATCTGTGTACTTGTCGAAGCGTTTTCGTTGTTTTTATTCTAATTTTTTTATTTAACTTTTTAATTTATAGACCGCTCAAACAATGCAAGGTTTTATTTCCTCGTAACTATATGTCATAGAAGTCGAATGAATATAATAACGCAGTCTTTACTTGTACGTGTGATGACCAGCGTGACCCGGTATCCGTGTTGCGTGCTGTGGAGGATTATTTATTGTTGTTGTTTTGTTTCTGTTTCTTCCTTTTAACTGCATTATTTTTGCGGATAATGAGCATGTACTTTGCTTCCGCTTTTTCCTTTCAGTAGTTGGCGTAGTGGATTTGAAATAAATCCTGACCACTGGTGAAAAGCTAGCTTGTTTTGGTTGCGATTGCATTTTGTGTCTTTCGTGAGCACTATTGCCGCTCTTTACTTTGTTGGCCGTGCCGCGTTAGCCCGCTCCTTACGAAGCTGTTTCCTCTCGGGTGTGTTTGTTTGGTGCTGTGTTTTGGCCACATGTTTTATAATTTCCTCTACCTCATGTCCGAACGCTTTGTGGCATTGTTCAAATTAAATTTTTGAGGCTGCCATAAGCGGTGCTCTTGAACATGTTGCTGTGAAGTCGGGACTCAGGAAGCACAGGCTGTACGTTGGAGCGTGTGCCACCGAACGCGTCTACTCGCGTCCAGAACACAGAATTGAACAAAGAGAGAAAGTGTATGCATAGAGGCACTAACGCAAAATGAAAGCGAGCGTTCACTGGCAGTTGTGGCCTGTTTTATTACTCTACATTGCCACCTGTACGAGTTGCAGCATCGATAGTAGCAACCTTGTAATAACGCTTGCTGCGCTTCGTTTCATCAGCGCTGTCAACCAACACCTATTAGGAAAATGTCTGCTGGTTGACTACATTCTCTTGATGGACGTATTGGTATGTAGCGAGTAGTTCGTGTATCAAAAGTTTTTCTCTCTGCATTGGCGTGTGTTTGGTTTGATTTATGTGGTTTTTAACTCCCCAAAGCGGCTCGCGTTGTGAGGGGCGTCGTAGTGGAGGGCTCCGGAAATTTCGACCACTTGGAATTAGCTTAACTTGCGCTGACATCGGACACTATGCGGGCGCCTCGCGTTTCGCCTTTATTGAAACGCGGTCGCCACGGCAGGGTTCGAACCCGCTTCCTCAGAATCAGTAGCCGAGCGCCTTAACGGCTGAGCCACCGTGGCGACGCATTAGTTTTTTTTTTTTTTTTTTGTCATAAATCCAAGAGCAATGCCCTTTGAAGCGGCCTTCGTCGGATTCATTTTGTTTTTCCCCTTAGGACATTGGCAGTAACAGCAATACATGTATACTTCGTTACTTTCATTTGTTTTGCTGCTTAGCGTTGTATTCGAGCAAACTAGCCGAACTTTTTCGAGAAGAGCCTTTGTCTTAACGAATTTTGTGAACGCCAATGTTATATCGTTACTCAGGACACTTTATATGCTGAACGCGTCTCTCACAGTGCGGTGACGGGTGTTACTGTGTCCGGTCAGAGCGACTTCGCGAGCGGCTAGCCTCTCTTCTGCGGGTTCGGAGCTTGACTGATGGGAGCTTCGCGGCGAAACGTACCATCCTGCTCCCTTTCCCTCTCCCCTTCATGCCTCTTTCAGCAGTGCGCCTACGCGTTTCGAGAGACTGCCGGAAGGAGCGCGGCGGCGACGAACGCGGAAGCGATTTTTTCGCCGCCGCTCCAAGGCCGCGCGTAGGTTGGGCTTCTCCTGTGCGAAACTCTACTCGTGGAGAAGCACGCTTTACGAGCGGCTGTTTCGGTGGCTGCCGCTCGGGAGCTAAGCCGGGCCGCCGCACGGTGCCCCTACGCCGCAATCTATCTCTCTCTTTCTCTCTCTCTCTGCACCGCTCTCCCGTGGGAGTGGTATCGATCTGGGCGAGAATTTGAGCACCAGCTGGGCTTAGGCGGCTTTTTTTTTTTTAATCTTGTGTAAAAAAAAAAAAAGGGTTTTGCTCCAAATTTAGCCGCGTACTGGCAAAGTCGTAGAAAGTAATTACAGCGGGTTTTGATTTGATGAGCGTCTCATACGTGGTTCTGGTCGTAAGCCGCGGCGCGCGCTAGTTTAGGAATGAAACTTTTTACAGAAGCTGTTCGCTTCACTGATGCTGCGGCAGATTTTTGCGTAACGACGCGCGAGTACTGGAGCGCGGAAGTCGCCCAAATTAAGGTCACGATGATCCTTCGTTCCTGTCCCATTTTTTTTTTCTCTCGTGTCCGTTTTCTTTGCTCTATATTAATTTTTATAAGGCCATGCTCGAAAGGAATAATTCAGGAAGGCCCGATGGAGGCCCAACTGCGAAGCTGGCGGGAGCATTAATCGCAGCTGCCCGCAGCGATTGTTCGTTCTCCTTTGGTGGAATGCGACACTCGATATATGTATTTCCCCTTTTTTTTTTTTTTTTTGCGTTCCACGACGCGGGCCGCATTTGTTGAAACTGTCCGCTGTGGTTTTTATCGCATTTGTATAAAATGGAGAGCGTTGCGCCTGCATTAATCTCTCCGGTGTGTGTGTTTCCCTCTTCTCCTTCCCTGTCATCTCCCTTGCGTCGCTTCTCTTTTGCTCGTTCGTCCCTTCTCCCGTTTGTCTCCCCTGCCGCCACTGTTCCCCCACCCTCCCCTATTTTTCTCCCCCTCCTTCCCCTTGCCTCTCGATGCGGCCCAGCAGTCCCCGCAGGCGAGCAGATCGAGGAGCCCGACTTTCAGTACATTCCGGACTCTGCAGTGGCGGGCCGGGGCAACCGCGGCGGCGGAGGCGCCTTGGCCGAGTCGATGCTGCTGTTGGCCGAAGGGCTCGAGAGCGGCGCCACCATCGCCCAGTTCGAGGTAAAGAGAAACACAAAAGCCACTGTCAATGGGCGGGCAGTCGAAGTGGTTATAGTTTTTCCGCCCATTGTTTTTTTTTTTTTTGTTTTTGTTTTTTGTAACTGAAATAGCGTGCTGCTCTCAAGTCACTTTCGTTTTTGTGGACTGGATGAAACTGAAGTACAAAGTAGTACCGCCATGATGACAGAAGTAGCCACTGTGTGTATCAGAAATGTTCTTCCTGGTTTTTTCTTTTTTTTTTTCTTTGTCAACGAGGTAGCGAGAGATGTGCATATGCAGTTCCCATTCTGTGCAATAGCACTGTCTGACTTGGAACATTTTTTAGGGCTGCCACGAACATATTTGGAACTTTCGAGTCAGCTTTGCTTACTTCTGCTGTCTTCTGCATGTGCTGGTTGTGTCTAGCCATCTTTCATTATAAAAAAGTGATTCATAACTGCACAGCAGACTGCAGTATAGCATAATTTAAGTTCATCTTGTGCGTATGTTATACCATGTTCACAGCTACAGCCCATTCCCTGCCATTATTCTTTTAACAAGAATTTTTCCAGATTGCTCTGAAAAATTGTGTCTAGCATTTATTGTGAATAAATATACAAACAAACATGTAAGTGAATAATAAACTACTGAGTTATCAGTTTGCCTTTGGGTATTTATACGTGGTTTTCTCAGTGCAGCCCGGAAAGTCATAGTCAACTGGTCTTAAAGGGCAGCATTTCCTCATTTCTGTATGTTTGTTAGTAGAACTACATGCTTTAAATGCTCTTACTACTTTGGGGTGTAAGTTAATACAAAATGATAAATTACACTACCCACTACTGTTACATGTCTAATTACACAGTTAATTTTGGCAGTTTTAGAGCTGGTTTAGCCAGGTGAAACATCTTGATTGGAGAGGGGGGGAGAACTCAATTATGACACAGCATTAAGCACAGAGAATATCATGTGAAGCAATCGTCAAAGCTGGTCCGAGGCTAGCCAGGCCTGCCATGTTGGGTGAGAAGAGTATGGATAATTATGGGATCGAATAAATGTCCACTTTAGCTTAGGGCCTTGATTTTCCGTATTTCAAGTTTGCATTGTTATCAAAAGTATCGCTGTTTCTCCAACCTCGTTGGTCATCTGATTGGTGGAAATACCGAAACCGCATGTCACTAGCACTTCCGATAACAGTGCTAACTCGGAATACAGACTCGGGTATCTTTCTGCAGTGTTTCCTGTCCTTGCGAATAACTTCTGCATATTGCAGTGCTTGACCTGGTAGCACTTGCCAAACTTAAAGGCTGCTATTTTTCTGATGTTACACGGCTTGCTGCTTGCATTACCAACACATTTTATTGATTAGTTGCAGTGATAGCATGTGGTGCTGAAGGCGGTTGGTTGTGAGCTTGGTTGCACCTTAGCGAGATCATTGCATGGCTTTGGTCACAGGGTTAAAGTTTAGCTTGCTGTCACCACTGCAGGCTTTAACTTATGCAAATCATCACTCCTGGTGGCCCTGTCATTTGAAATAATATAGTGTTTCTAAAAGTAAATGGCACTTCAGTAGGGGTCTTGTACAGTGCCTTCTGAGTCTGTTATAGCAGCTGCTGGAAAGTCCAGCATTTTGCAGGGATTTTTTATTATTTTTTATTTATTTATTTATTTATTTATTTATGGCGCATGACCAGAGTTTATTGTTGTACTGAAGAGCTTATATAGCACATGTTTGGTCTTTTGCTGACCTTTTTTTTTTGTTGTTGTTGTTGTTTTTTTCCTGCAGCAACTGTACCGCAAAAAGGCAGACTTTACAATGAAATGTGCGAGGCTGCCTGCCAACCTGTCCAAAAATCGATACAGAGATATCTCCCCATGTGAGTATTCAGAAATTGCTACACTGTATCCTACGCTCCATTTCTTTTCCTCTTTTGCCGTTTTGTTAAATCCATGTTTAGTGGTTGCGCTTCATCATTCTGCTTTTCCACTGCTTTGCCACTACTGATTTATTTTGTATTGCTTTGCTGTAATCAACACTAATTGATGGTTTTACCTGTTTTCCAGATGATGCTACAAGAGTCATCCTGCAGGAAGGCACATCAGGGGACTATATAAATGCTAGTTATGTAAATGTAAGTGCCAAGAAATGCTTGAAGCTCTGTGTTGTTCTTTAATTGTGTTAGTGCTTATCCAAATTTGTTTAGTTGATCATGAGGTGCATTATGGTAGGTGCAAAGCAAACCAGAGTTTTAGAAATCTTGAGCCTTTGTAAACATGGTTTCCTCACCTGAAGGACCTTGACACTTTTTGCCTTTCCAAAGCCATAAGCACTTGAAACATTTATGTGATTTGCAGTCTAAAACACTATTGCAAGTTATTGCCTTCTGTGCAAGGCACAGTTTGTAGGTTTCTTTTATAGACACAATGCACGGCTCAGCTGTCTCTTTAAAGAAATATATCAATTCCTGCTATTAAAATAAAGCAGTCCGTGCAATGCATGAAAGCGTCTATGGCCCAAATAGAGCACTTCGTGATTTTCTAACTGGTACCTGCTATATCCATGCAGATGAACATCCCGACGTCGGGCATTGTAAATAGGTACATAGCCACACAAGGTCCCTTGCCAAACACCACTGTAGATTTCTGGGAGGTGAGTACGAGCAGTTTTCGTCAGCACTCACCAGCTTACCGTGGTCTGTGAACTCTGCATATTGCAGTTACGGCACTTGTAGCTGCATTTTAATTGGCTCGCGGGATGGAGAGCTTTCTTACAGTGATGACCAGTAATGGCACGTGAGACTGGATCTGCAACATTGTTGAGGGGGTTTTGGATAGGGGCCAGAACGTTGAGTGCAGTATTGAAGCACTGCTCGTTGGGGACAGACGCAAAATGGAGTTCATGTGCTTTTCGTTGTCTTTGGTGTATTTGACACTTCTGTGTAGACTCGGATCCTTTGGACACAAGGTGTTTTAGCTAGCTGGTTCCGTTCTGTATTGAGTAGTTGCAACCATTTGCTAAGCAGCTAGATGTAAGGCATGAAGGGGCTGCTGAAAGACAGATGACACAAGGCAGAGTTCAAAACTAATTGGGGGCATGCAATGGCACTTGTTGCCATGGGGCGAAGTAGGGGAAACCAGGCAAGGTGCCGCATTTGACTCCTGGTACCGCTGCCGCAATAAATAACTTTACTTCATACGCTTCACACACTAGCGTCGACTCCAGGCCAGCAAGGCACTAGGTTTGCTGCTTGTTTGTCTTGAACACGGTGAAAGCAACAAGTGCTCAACTATGCTTGTTTTTCTTTGTTTGTTTTTTTTTTTTCTCTCCCCTTGTCTTGTCATTGTAATGGCACATGTTGTGGGAAAGAGGAAGGAAATAATTGCCTGGGACAGAATCTGCCGGGAAGAGGAAAGATTGCGTGCATCATGTGTGTGGAGAGGTTTCTATTTTGTTTATAGTATTTTTTTGGATGCAAACCGTAAAGTTATTTCAGATAAATTACTGTGCAACAGTTATTATAATGTAATATCTACTTTTTGGGAGCAGTAATTAGTAATCAAGTTTAATTTGCTTTCAGAAATGATTTTGCAATGTATGGTCACTTTGCTGCCCTTCAGCTGTAAATTCCAGCAAAGACTTAGAGGTGTACCTTGCACATGATGAAACAGATTCTCCAAAGGCCAACTCGAGGACATACTCAGAGTTTTTTTTTATCATATTGGAGTTATTTTTTGCGCCAGAACAATGTGACTGTGTTCTAGAATGAGTACCCTTGTTGAGTCCCATTTCTCTCCTGGCCATCTCTTGAGTGTTTACTGTTTAAGAAGTGCAGTACCATCATGACTGCAGTGCTTGTTTGGAGGCCGCAGTATCTGTTGTGCATGTGACCATTGCACAGCTAGCACAGCATTAAGATCCTCAACAAGGCCAGCCTTGCAGCCTTTTAAGTTTACCCTGTGTCGTGCCACTCGCAGATGGTTTGGGAACAGCAGTGCACTTTGGTGGTGATGCTGACCACCCTGGTGGAGAGAGGCCGCATCAAATGTCACAAGTACTGGCCAGACCTGTATGAGACGGACACCTATGGCTATCTGCAGGTTGGTGACAGGCACTAGAAAAATTCAAAAGGTGCACTGAAGTCTCCTTATGTGCGGCAATGCGAAAGCATGCGGGCGTCTTGCATTGGTTTTGGTTGGCTTATGTGGATTCTGGATTGCATTGTTGGCTAGGACTTGGATTAGGGCTATGACTAATGTTGTAAGACATTATTCATTGTCATTAAGGCATCAGGCCAATTAATCATGACTGGATTCGGTATTGGCTAGCTATGTGAATTCTGTATTGTATTCTTATGGCGAATTCAAGTAGGAGAGCAGGTGCGCTCGAGAGCACTTTGAAAGTGCTCTAAGACAAGCGGGCGTCCTCCAGTGAGAGAGCAGGAGTAGAATCACTGGCTTCCAATGGTAGAGGAGGAGGGCTTTTTTTCCGCTGAGAGCACCCAAGTGCACTCCCGGCTACTCTTTCGTCGAAAGCGAGAGTAGGGGAAGTCACATGGCATAAAGTGTCATATCCGCGCCATCTTTTTTTTTCTTTGGAGTCGGTGACGCTCAAAATGGCGGCTGCAAAGCGTCGTGTCGGCGCTTGCCGACCTCGGCTAGCTCTTCGGAATCAAGCGAATTTGCGTCAGGAGCGGAAAGCATTGCTCAGGTGTTGTATACATGTTTGAGAGTCACTGCTGGCATCGAAAGGCCAAAGTAGGCAAACTGCCGCGCTGTGAAAACAAAGGCATACAAAACAAGAGTTTCTACTCAGAGCGTTGGCCTCTCCTCGAGTTGCAACTGCCGCCGCTGCGGGCAGGCAGAGAATGCTGGGGAGAGAAGTGCAGCCACTTTGGTATTTAGATCTTTTTTTGGCTTTTTATGCAGATTGTGTTGGGTTGGCTTTGGATCTCTCTTTTGGTCACGCACTCTGCGGACAGGCTTTCTCTGCTTACGCCACTGATGTGCCAAGAAAATCTTTTGCCTTAATAGATTAATAGAGTAGTTTACTTCAGCACAGTAGTCAGGCATACACGACGATCTGTGCCAGCTGGGGTTCGACGGATGCAAAATTCAAAGTGCCCATGTAGTGTGCAGTGTCAGTGCACATTAAAAGAACCTCAGGTGTTCAAAGTTTTTGGGTGGTCTCTGCCATGATGACCCTTATACACAGAGTCTCCTTGAGACGCTAAACCCTTTTAAACTAGACTAATGAGATAGCATTTTCAGTTTATGTTTTCAACACTCGTGAAAAAGGTTCTACCCATGTGGTGCCTGGCATGGCCTTGTGGCAAGATTTTGCCTGGAAAGATGTACGTGAAGGTCAATGTGATACAGTGTGTGTACGGAAACTAAAGCAATTTTATCGGTAGAAAAAAAAAATTATTCAATGTATCATTGCAAACATTAATAATTTTTTGAAGTAGTCTCCTTTGGCATATACACCTTTTTGCCAGCGACTCTGCCATGAACTGTATGCATCCTGGAAGGTGTAGGCAGAAACGTCGTTCAGAGCCTTTGTCACCGCAGTTTGGATCACTTCGATGTTGTCAAAAGGGACTCTTGACAGGGCGCTATTAATTCTCAGGAACAGAAAGAAGTCTGCAGAAGCTAGGTCAGAATTAATGGAAGCTGGAGCAGTGTCGTTAAGTTGTGCTTGGCCATAAACTCCCAAATATGCAGAAAAGTGTGGCTGGGAGCATTGTCGTGGTGCAACTGCCAGGTATTGGCGATCTCCTTTCGCCCTCGTAGGACCCTTTTTCTTAATCTCTCGAACACAGCCACTTGGTAGACAGCATTGACTTTGATTCCTGTCCTTTGGGTATGAATTCTTTGTGAACCACACCCTTGGCATGAAAAAAAGATAAAAGATAATTTGCATTGTTTTCACTTTTCGACTGGCTCCTTCTTTTCTTCTTGGGGTGAGGGGACTCCGAGCTGTACCATTCAGAACTTTGGCGCTTCGTTTCAGAGTCATACTCGAGTAGATGCGTTTCTTTACCGGTAATAAAACTTCTGTAAAAATAAGGTGTAATTTCAAGATTCAAATAAGGTCCAAAAGTTCGCTCACAGTCACCTTTCTTTTGTTCTTGTGGTCGTAAATCAACAATTTGGGGACCAGCTTAGTTCACACTTTCCGCATGCTCAAATTGTTGCTTATGATGTTGTGCATGGTGATTTTTGGAATGATGAGAGTCTCTGCTATTATCCATACTCTTATTCGACAGTCGGTGTTCAAACAATTGCGA
Organism: Amblyomma maculatum; assembly: GCF_055883805.1. Classification (NCBI taxonomy): domain Eukaryota; kingdom Metazoa; phylum Arthropoda; class Arachnida; order Ixodida; family Ixodidae; genus Amblyomma; species Amblyomma maculatum. The sequence continues at coordinate 98,990,926 of NC_139345.1, forward strand.
ACGCAAGACACACTTTCCTGGTCCACCTTAAAAAGTTTCAAACATGAGAATATGACTAAGCAGCTTTCTCATAGGCTTGCTGAATCATTTGGCATGTGTCGGCAAGACTCCTATTGAGTTTATCACAGAACTTGATCCCGTACCACTGTTCGCATGTGGATGCCATCACATGTCGTGCAAGGGCACTGTCAATAGGTACACAGAAACGGCGATCCTGATGCTCCCAGAGCTTAGATTACGCTAGGCAGTGATGAAAAGTTAGTTGAAAGCTAACCCAGCCAATCCGAGTATGGTAGGACCGCGAGGAGCGCCCGGAAAAAAAATATTGCATCACTTTCCGGACACACCTTGTAATCAAGGCCATTGACAAAATCATGTTAGAGGTGACACCACACAAAAAATTACCTCTTGTGAACCATGAGTAGAAGAATAACAATCTGATTATGATGAAACACAGTGTACAAAAAAAAGTGTGGATGAAGTAGGAACCTGTCGCCAACTGCCAATCGTAGGTGTGCGCTGGTCCTTTCATGAGAGGAAGGAAGGGACAAAATTTGTGCCTCCATCGTTCGTTCAAATCGGGTCGGCCCCTAACCACCTTTTGACAAACCTTGTGAAGCACTGGTGTAGCTTCGTCAGAGCAGTTGCATAAGGAGACATTTAGCAAGGCGAAGTACAGTTGTCTCTGGAGCACACTGCAGATGAAAAAAACTGTAGTGTTAAAGGAGTTACAGACTTGTCACAAAAAGGCTGTACAACTGACTGAGTGCTCCCACAACAGCATGTTTCTTTGTCATGTGCTGCGTTTTCACCAGATGTCCAATGCAATTTTTTTTTTATGCACAGGTGTCATGTGTACGGCAGAAAGAAACACCATCCTTTGCTTTTCGTGAATTCACCCTCATAAACACACAGGTGAGAATGTTATTCACTGGCGGCTACTTTTAATGTTCAAGATAGACGTGCACTCATGCTTGCTTTTTTAGGTTTTTCTTTTTTCTGTTTATTTTTGCTCTTTTCTCATTAATATCAGCATTTGTAGTTGAATGCTAGTATCAAACAGCTTGGCTTTAGCTTGTGTTCAGACAGATAATAAAAAAAAGGTTGGGTTCTGCACAAAAAAAAAGAAAGAACTACTTCATGCTACTCGACAAAAATGCTTGAGCAGTGAACATTTTTTGGATTTTAAGATCTTTCAGCTGTAGACAACACATACTGCGATGCTTGATTGCAGTCACTTATCTTCTTTTACGGCACTCTACTGGGGCATTCTCTTTTTCACATATACTCGCTAGGATACAGCGATTAGTCATGAATTTGTGAACATAGGTCTTCAGTCACAGAAGAAACACATATCTGTGTAGCGGTAGCTCAAAGCCCATTAAATCACCTTTGCTACAGAACTATAACTGAGGCAAGATACGGCTGAACTACTTGGTGCGGTAACATTGTGACGAAGGCCCTGCCTCTGCAGCCTTGTTTGCATAGCTACAGAATTGTGTACCGAGGCATAGTATTGAACAAACAATTTTTGGAGTCATTTCGTGAGCAATTGAGCAGCATAATAGCAAAGCTGTCGGAGCCCTTCTTTAAGTGCCCAACTTCAAAATGCTACATGTAAGAGTGCTAAATTTTAGTCAGATGCTCAAACTCCGGCACCATTGTACCCGCCAAAGAAATCTGTGGATGCTCAAAATGATTGTATCTGTGCTCAAAATAACTGTATCTGGAGTTGTATCTGTGCGGTCCGTGCTGGTGGGCTTTACAGCAGGGCGGGCACCACGTAAGCAATAGAGCTTACGAATTAGATAAGTAATAAAGTGAAATTAACTGTTAAACTTTTCGAAACGAAAGCTTCACTACGCCAGCTTTTCGAGCCGTAGCCGTCACGGAGGTTTTCAGTTTCAAGTGACCTTGACAGATACTGCGTCTTCCCTTTCTTATGAACAAATTTACAGTGGAAGCGAAAGCTTCACTATACTAGGTAGAGCCTGTCTTCGCATGGCAATAAATTAAGTGACCTTGACCTAATGAAGTGTGGGCGTCCACGATTCCAAGCTGTTCATCCGAAGTATACTGCGCATTCCTTTCCTCAAAACCTAAATTACTCAAGTACTCTGGCTCGGCCTTGACCACTGGCGGCTGCGTTTCGGTGGAGGCAAAACAAAGAGGCGTCCATTGCACAGTGCGATGTCGGTGCACGTTAAAAACCCCCTTTTGGTCATTACTCCGCAGCCCTCCACTACGGCACATAGCCGTAGGCGTCACGGAGGTTTTCAGCTTCAAGTGACCTTGACAGATACTGCGTCTTCCCTTTCTTATGAACAAATTTACAGTGGAAGTGAAAGCTTCACTATACTAGGTAGAGCCTGTCTTCGCATGGCAATAAATTAAGTGACCTTGACCTAATGAAGTGTGGGCGTCCACGATTCCAAGCTGTTCATCCGAAGTATACTGCGCCTTCCTTTCCCCAAAACCTAAATTACTCAAGTACTCTGGCTCGGCCCTGACCACCGGCGGCTGCGTTTCGGTGGAGGCAAAACAAAGAGGCGTCCATTGCACAGTGTGATGTCAGTGCACGTTAAAAACCCCCTTTTGGTCATTACTCCGCAGCCCTCCACTACGGCACATCTTTCTTAAATATCCCCGGGTGGTCGAAAATACTATGCAGCCCTCCACTGTGGCACCTTTTTTCACTTTCATTCCACCTTCCTCCTTTCCCTTAGGGTGCAGTGCTGGTGTAGACAAGACAAGTGTGACAGATGCTGCGCCTTTTCTTTCCTGTGAACCAGTTATAAGAAAAATTATGAAAAGACCATGGATCGAAAAGGCAGTTTACGAAGGCTATCACTGCAACACTCGCAGCTTTCACTTTATCGCTAGGTTCAAGCCATGCTTAAACCCCCCACAGTTTTTTATTTAATGGGTGATATTACGTTGGGAAGTTAAAGGTCATCAAGCGGTGAGCTCTATATTAAATTTTTTTTATTATTTGGTAGTGTGGTTTGAAATATCACCAAACGCTTGCTGAGGTGGTATTTCGAATTGTTCTTTATTCAAAGATCTATTGGAAAGTACAAGTTAGAATTGCACATTTAGAAAAGGGCATCTGTCGCATTTCCTTTAGCATGAAATACAGATGCCATTTATGTAGTTGATGCTGTTAAAGAAGTTAACATGATTTCAATGACATTAAAACACATTGTGACGTAAACATAAATTTTAGAAACTTTTTTAGTTGATTCAACTCAATTACTCTTCTGACCTTCAACCTCTGTCGCGTACATGATGTCCGCCTTGCTGTAAAACGCACCTGCGCAGGCCATACTATATTTCTTGAATTTTCTGAAATACAAGTTTCTGAAAAGTAAAGCAAAAAAAGAAAGTCTCCTGCTAGTACGATTATAATGAAGTTTTTTTTTTTTTTCTTACTGCTCTCATACGCTGCCAGCAGAAGCCACCTTTCCGACATCCTTCAAATTGGAGAAATAAAGGAGAGGGGGCTATGAACATGAAAAGAAGGCAATGGGGTCATTGAAAAAGTGTGCACTGAAAAACCTAAGTCAAATTAGGAAAGGAAAATGGGCGAATGGTCACGAGTGGGCAGCACGGCAGTGACAGTGTGCAAAGACGACTGTGCATTAATGTGCCGGAGGTTTTGCTATGCTCTTCTAAAACGCTGCCTCTGAAATATTATCGTTTCCATTGCTTTCATAATTTTCCGTGCCTTCTCAGTGTTTTCAGAGTGCTCTGGTGTAGTTCAGACCAAGTAGGTGTTTTTTTTTTTTTTTTTTCCCCCCTTTTTATTTTGAGGTTTGAAACTCCTCCCTTGTGTTGTTCTTCATAATAAAAAAATGCGGTATCTTTCTAAACAAACACTGCTTACTTTTCTATTTCTCTTCATGACTGTGTGTCAGAACCGAGAGGAGCGGCACATCACCCACATGCAGTACCTGGCCTGGCCCGACCACGGCGTGCCCGAGGACTCCTCGGAGTTCCTGGGCTTTGTGCAGCGCGTCCGCAGGAGCAGGGACGGCATGGTGGAGCCTACGGTGGTGCATTGCAGTGCCGGCATTGGCCGCACTGGCGTCCTCATCCTCATGGAGACTGCCATGTGCCTCATTGAGGCCAACGAGCCTGTCTACCCCCTGGACCTCACGCGCGACATGCGTGACCAGCGCGCCATGCTCATCCAGACCTCTGTGAGTATTTCCACCTGCCAGAAATGCTCTGAAGCTCGTCTTGCCACGATAGTAGCAGTAGAGATGCCCCTCCACTACTCTTCTTCTGTCTCTCTTTCCATTTTCACTTTCTCCCTTCCCCTTACAGCGCCAATTGTGCAGTACAGTAACAGATACTGCACCTTTCCCTTCCTGTGGACTAATTATTAATAATAATAATAATAATAATAATAATAATAATAATAATAATAATAATAATAATTATTATTATTATTATTATTATTATTATTATTATTATTATTATTATTATTATTATTATTATTATTATTATTATTATTATTATTATTGCACTCAATGGGTCACTCGTATAGAGTGCACCTTGCGCTTCTATTGGGTTCTGAAACATATTAATAATATTTTTTTTTCGCAGTTTCATTCAGATCTTTCATGTTAGGATGGCTTTCATTGAGGCAGTGAAATTAAGTGCAATCGTTTGGCATAGGCAGACTTAAAGAGACGTTGAGGGCAACTCTGTCTAACTATTGTTAGTAAGCATCAATACTTTGTCCTTTTGTGACATTGCTAGCATCTCTTCTGCTGAAAAAGGTGCATTTAATGCTGAGGAAATAGTAGTAGGTGGCACATCTTTCCCATTCCATTCCATTCGATTAAAATTTTGCGACATCAGTAATGAAAAAATGTGCTAGCAGTGGGGGAAAGTGGATTGTAGTTGTTCCAGTTGTGCCCGAGATGTTTTTAAGCTTTACTGCAATAGCGTTAAAGGGCACGTAGCGCAGAAAATACAGCGTCAGCATTGTAAGCAAAAAACCGCAGGCCTGGCGGTGGCAAGTGGCAGCTGACATGGCTAAGAACTGATTCTTCTATGGTTTGTGCTACTCGACGAGACCACGTGATGTCTGGAAGTTGGGAAGAGCTACCAACACAGCACGCTGATTTGATTGAGGTGCAATAAAAACAAACTTTTTAGTGCCCTTGCATGCCACAGTCAGGCCAGGCAGATAAGTTCATATGGTTTAGTTGAAATAGGGCTCTATATTTTGGGTGGTAGCTTACACTATAGTGTCGTAGCCTCAAAGGCCGAGCTCAAGTGTCCCCAAAATTTTTTGTTATTGGCCCAAGTGCTACTACCCTTATTCCATCAGTGGGGTTAATGTACTTTACATGCAGCCCGTGGCAGAGAAATAGAAATAGAAGAAACAGAATCATGTGTGCCAAACTGCCAAACTGATGTGTGTGTGCTGCAGTGAACTCCAAAACAAATTTTTCCTGATGACTCTTATCCAGTGTCCGGTGGAGTAAAGGTCTAGGCAGAATTGCTTGTGCATGCATGCTCTTTTTTTTCCTTGTTGCAGAGTCAGTACAAGTTTGTGTGTGAGGCCATCCTTAAAGTGTACAATGGTAAGCTGATTTATCTGTGCTCATTCTTTTTCCAACTTTCTTTAACAGAGCCCAATGATTTATAAAAATCGTTTCAGTGCTCACACACGTCCATTTTATTTTTATTTTTTATTTTTTATTTTTTTGACAGAGGGTGTTGTCAAGCCTTTGCCGGAGTATCAGAGGTAAGGGGCACTTGTGAACTTTTGATCTGAGTTATATTCTCACCAGTGTTTAACATGCATGAAAGGTTAGACTCCTGATGAATGTGTTTACCTACTTGTGTAAGATCAGTGGAGAGTAGATTGCTTTTCAAAGGCAGAGGGAGTGGCTTTGTGAATGGGCAGAGATGTCATGCCCCCGGCCAGAATTTTGCCGAAGGAAACATCATATTATGGCAAAAAAAAAAAAAAAAAAAAAAAAAAAAGTCATCGGTTCAAGTGGGAATGCCCCCCTTCCAGACTCGAGCCAGAGGCTTCTTCCAAGAGTGACACATTTGTCACCATGCCTGGCTGATGGCACATATTTAGAATTTTCTCTGGCCAGATTTTCATCCATCAGAACTTTGGCTGCATTTTGAATTTTGTGTGGCGTCAGAATTCTCAGCCTAGATGATTTGGCTCCAGGTTAATCAAGGTTGACAAACTCGTTACTCGAAGTTGCTCCGAAGCACTCATATATCACTGCTTCGCGCCTGCTCCAAAACCTAGCTTGGCTGTCCCACCCCTGAGCAGCGCAGAATTCTTTGTTGAGATTCTTGCCTCGCTTGGCGGTGGGTAGAAGAGCAAGATACCAATGCCACACTCGTTTTGTTTCTTTTTTCTCGTTACAACAGATGTTTAACGACCACTGTCTGACGAGAAGTGGAGCCACCATGTGGTCCCGTTTAATTTTGCTGGTGCCGGACGACGTGCAGCTCCCCCCATTCATCTCCGAAGCTTAATTGCACTCGTCTTCACTTCGCCACATCTGCGTTCTTCCTGCACGCCCATTTCACAAGACAGGGTGCCCTCTGTTTGTTGTGCACTGTACAAGTATGAAGCTTGTGGACTGTGCGACACTCGCAAAAGCAAAACAACTGGCGAACGACACGAATGAAGCCGGCAGAGAGAACGGTCCAGCACACTGTTTTGAGAATTGCGGCCCCTGGCACGGCTGCAAAAGGTGTCGAAAAAAAACAAAAAAAAACAGTGCAACAAGCACCAGGAGATGCTGCCAGCTCCGCTCCGTGACACTGTATCCGCAGTTTTGTGCAGAGTACTTTGCCCCTTCTTTTTTTTTTTTTACGGCAAGAGTGTGGGTTGCTTCTGCTCCCTGTGAAACCTAGTATATGTGGGCACTCTCACACACGCGCACATCCTGTTGGAAAGACTGTGCAAGCATTAATGCTGTCTGTATTTTTATAGTGCCCTTTCTAGGATATTTTTTTTTTGTACATAACGATGCTGTGGACTTTTGTCGTTGTAGATAAGTGGTTTGAATAACCTGCGCCCTCCCCACCCCCCCCGTCCCTTCATTCCTTCTGGTCTCCTGGTGTCTTTGTGCCAGTTTTTTTTGTGATAGAAGGCTAGCTTGTTTTCATACGTCTTCCTTTCTTCATCAGAAGTGCCACAGTCTTCTGTTATCTCTTTTTTTTTTTTTGCTGGCCTTGATCAGGTGAGATGATAGATGAAAAATTATTCCAGAAGGGCACGTTAGTGTGGCAGCAGAGTAGTCATTCAGGCAGCACTGTGTGGAACATAGGCTAGCTCAGTCTACTGCCTCTGCTAGAAGGGAGCAAAGTGGTGTGAAGAGTTTTGCATAGAGTGGCACAAAATTGGGAGCTGTTAATTTCGAACCGAGTTGAAGATTTTGTCCTGTAGACAGTCACCAGCCCTGCAGAGGGAAGTAACTTTCTAAAGTGGTGTTAAATGTAAGATAAGGTAAAATATATCTCCACCTGCTTACGAAAACCACCTTGAGGTTTGCATACCGATGTTCATGTAAAAGTTTGTACATTGCCAAGCATGAAAGCAGCAGTACCATTTGGTGACCATACCAGTGTAATGCGGTGTTGGTGTTCATGGAAACTCCTGATACTAACGCGATCAGGAAAACAACTGTTACAACACTGCTGTCTTTGCTAGACCACACAAGATCCACGAGAAGTACAGCCTCTTTGTGAAATTGTAGCAAGGCAGCCAAAAATATGCAAGTCCAGATTATGGAGCATGCGTTCTCACTGAAAACTACAATTTCACTTTTAGGCTGTACTTTTATGCGGAGCTAGGAGTAATTGGAAAGCCCAACTCGCAATCTACAAAGAAAGCCTTTCTTTACGTGATCTCCACAAACCAAACACTGGCCCAAAGGCAGCCTGATTCCTAGTCTTTAGGCATGCGTTTGACTGCTCTTTGGTGTTCTTGCATTAGGGTAGGGGAGGAGACTTGATAGAGCCAAACGTTTTATGTGCAATGTGGCCTATGGCAGTAGCTTGTGACTGGGAATGCCATGCTGACAAGAGCTGAGCTTTCCTTGCAGGCATCAACGGGCCAGTTTCAAGAATTTTGCATAGTTGTGTTTCCCTTTGAGGTCAAGCCTGTTAAACAATGGTCATGCAGGCATTGTTGATTTCAGTCTTGACTAGTGCACCCAGCAGCAGCTTTTTTTTTTGTCTCTTTCATCTCAAGTTCTCCATATGAACCGTTCTTGTAGAGAAGGAAAGGTAGCTTGTGCACTTACTGTTCAGCTAACAGATATAACAGCTTTGCTCATGACCACTTTGCGTGGTCTGCTAGTAATAGTAACTGTGCTCCAAACACTCGCATTAAGTTTGAGGCATATCGGATGGTGCATTTAAAACCACTACGAAACCTAAAATGAGACAGGTTGATTTTGTCATCGTTTCACAACGCACTGTCTCGGCACCTAACAGCTGCACTTTATTTTTATGCAATTTGCAGAGAAACTGAGTAATGTCTACAGGGCTGTCATGTAAATGCTGTCCAGTTTGGTCTGGTGTGTCACAATTGTTTATTAATTAGTTACACCTTACTTGTGCGATCTGTGCTTGAGTTCTGGCCTACTTGCAGGTTCTTTCTCGCATGAATTGAGATGTTCACAGGGGCTGAAGGCATCATGAAACGAGTAGTGTTGGAAGATATGGCTTAGAAAAGCATATTTCGTTAGTGATAACATAATCAAGGCAGTCTATTTTGCACAAGCGTCTCTGGTATTGTCATCTTCAGGTCATTTTTCATATAGTAACAAACATTTGCACATCCTTCCTGGCCATGGCTTCAACGGGGAATGCTAAGGTATCGTAGCCAACCCTTTGCTTCTTGGTTGCACGAAACTAACAGTAATGAACTGCCCAAGTCCGAAACAGGGAAAAGGGGACAGCTGTGTAGTTATAAACATAGGGTGCGCTGCTTGTAATCGATTCACCGGTTTCTGTAGCCACATATCTGTACCACTGCCATTGAACTGTTTTGTACTAGGTGTACGAGCACCCAGGGCCGTATCAAGAAAAAAAAAATTTCAGCACATTCAAGCGTTGACAGTGCTGAGCCAACAAAACTTCACCGAACTTGTGTACAGAGCAGGTCTTGTTGTTTAGTGTTGGTGTACACGCATACTTCTTGTCCAAACTAGTAGTGCGTCCTGTACATACTAATGTGCTTTGTGTGAATGTGCTTGTGTGTGTGCGTACGACCAGTTCTTACAGCAGAATGTGATGTGTATGGCTTCAATTTCAAGTGTATCTTTTTTTTTAACCACCCTGAAGCCTGCTTTTAAAATGTGGCCATCTTGAACAGACGTCCACTCCTCACACTAAATGCCACACCGTTTTGAAGGGATGCAAAGGAGGAGAAAGAAATTAAAGAAGTTACACAAACGTTGCGTCCCGTTTGATGTGCATTTTTGAAGACTCTGCATGTCGCATTTCTGAGACTGCCCATGACGAGTGCATAAAAAGGCCTCTTGATGAATGGCACCAAGAAGGATGCATGTTCGAATCACGCCTCAACAGCAGAGGAACAAGACTGCACGCAGAGGCTGCACGAGCCACGACCAAACGCTGTCTTTATTTTCCTCGACGGGTGGCGCACGATATACGGGTTCCCGGCGCCACCCAAGAGGGCGCTACAACTTCAGTAAAAGAGTAAACATCATTGCAGTAAACGAAATGCCGTGCCCCCTGGGCAACTACTACTGCTCATCAGTGCATTGCCAAATAACTATATAATGCCCACTAGGATTTTAGGGTATTTAAAAAAATAAAACTATGCACTCGCTCCACTTCTAGGCACCACAGACACTTACTGTGCATGCAGGGAAGAGGCTAACAAATGAATGTACTGAGATTTCTACGCCCATTGCCAAATGTCCAGTGCAAGAAATTCATTGGCTTGCTGACGAGCAGCAGCGCTAATGTAGCAAGTTACTAAAAACAATTGCCTTCAGTTAGGACGTGCATTTCATCAGTTTCTTCAATGTGAAAGCATTTCTTCCCACTAGTGGTGCCACCAGAAAGTGTGGTCAGAACCTGTCATCTGAGCGTATCCGCACTAACTGTGTCATCCACTACATGGGCAATAACTTAATAGCTTATGAAACAATTATGAAAATAGAAATAATGAAGTCACTGAAGTGTTTACTTAACAGAACTTGAATTAGTCACTTAGAAATTGGTGGGTGACTTAAGTTAATTAGTTAAAAACACTTAGTTAGCCAATTGATGTTATTTGCTGGTTCATTGAAAAAGCGTAAAGAAATGAACACGAAACATAATCTGCAGCAACAAGAGATGCTTTCGCATTACTGCACCTAAGCAGACTGACCGCTTAAGGTTCTTTAACATGTTTCAACAGCACACTACTTTTTTTTTTTTTTTTCACCTCCATTAAAACATATCTGAATGTACACTCTCGAGCAAATGAATATCCACCAATACTTTTGAAGTCTGTTGACTAATATCCAGCCGGAAGTGGTGGCTGCTAACTTCACTGCACGCAGAGTGGCAAACCGAAGATGTTGCATGTTCTCAACAATGCCCAGGGTCTACCCACTTATGTCACATATCTCGCATTTCAGTAATGGCATTCTAAAGGCTTGCTGCACCTAGACAAGAGTAAGCATTAATAGAGAGAGGGAAACACTTTACTTAAGAGCGCAAATTAAGCACTCAATATATCCTCCGCCTGGTTAACAAGGCGATAGCATGGTGCCCATCTTTCATGATTTTTCCTTCAGCAATTTGGAATATGAAATATTCAAGCCCTTTACATAGAATGTTAGTACAGTTGAATCCCGCCACAACGAAATTTCCGCGACAACGAATAATTTTTTATTCCCCGCGAGTATCCTATAAGAATTAATGGCCTAAATTTCTCTGCACAACGAACCATTTTTGCAGAGCGTTTCCGCTTCAACAAAATTTTCGCGTTCAAAATCGAAACCGAAACTAGTTTTATTGGCGAGAAGTCCAAGTCAAATCCAAAGCCACATTAAGCATGAAATCACGTGATTGCAGTTCCGCCATTTTGGCTTTGTGTCGTGGTCGCGTTGTTCACTCGCTGCCTTTCTCTTCGACAACGACGAGTTTTCATCCGCAGGACACGATGGCAACGCAAGTGAAAAAACGCAAAACTCTTTCCCTTGAGCAAAAAGCTCAAATAATCGCCCAAGCAGAAAGCGGAAGGAAGAAAGCGGCAATTGCTGAAGACTTCGGAATTCCTGCTAGTTCGCTGTCAACGATTCTAGGCAATAAGGACAGCGTGAGAATGGCACTTGCTTCAGGCACATCCTCGAAGCACAAAAAGGTGACGCGGCCCCTCCATGAAGAGTTGGACAAAGCAGTGCATGCGTGGTTTGTGGAAGCACGAGCCAGCAACGTCCCCCTGTCCGGAAGCATCGTCCAGCAGAAAGCCTTGAACTATGCATGCCTACTTGGCATTGATGATTTTAAAGCCAGCATTGGCTGGCTAAACCGTTTCAAGGCCCGCCATAACATCGTTGGAAAAGTGTTGTGCGGCGAGTCAATGTCAGCAGACGTGGACGGAGCAGCTGCTTGGAAGGCGAGTAACATGGCCGGAATTTTAAGCAACTTCGCGCCTGCAGACATTTACAACGCCGACGAGACCGGGCTATTCTACGAGATGTTGCCGGCTAGGACGCTCGACTTCAAGGGGCAGCGCTGTCACGGCGGCAAACACAGCAAAAAACGCATCACAGTGCTGCTTTGCACAAACATGGATGGCTCGGACAAGCGTCCGCCGTTAGTCATAGGCAAAAGTGCCAAGCCGCGCTGTTTAAAGGGAACTCGTAGCCTACCTGTGCAGTACAAGGCGAACAACAAGTCATGGATGACCCGCGCTATTTTCACCGAGTGGATGATGGCATTCGACCGCGACATGAAGCGGCAGGGCCGTAAAGTTTGCTTGCTTTTGGACAATTGTTCAGCGCATCACTCCGACGAAGTCAAGCTCACTAACACGGAGCTGAGGTTTTTCCCTCCCAATTGCACGTCTGTCTTACAGCCTCTCGATCAGGGCGTGATTCTTAGCCTGAAGCGCGCTTACCGCGGGAGGTTAATTCAGCGGCTGCTTTTTAACACTGAAACCGGCCGAGACACGAAGGTGGACTTGTACGTGGCACTGCAGATTATGTCTGCTGCCTGGAGCACACTGGGGCGCTCAGTAATTGTGAACTGTTTCAGGCACGCCGGATTTGCCGAAGGTCGACCCGTACACTCTGCTGGCCTAACACCAGGCGTTACAGACGACGACGAAGAGGCGTCACCGGCTCCGGGGATCGCGGCCGCCTGGAAAACGCTGGGAGAAATAGGAACCGTGCCGCCTAATCTCGAGCTCGACGAATACATCGGCGCTGACGCTTGTGTTGTTGTTCACGAAGATGTGAGTGATGAGCAGATCATAAAAGCTGCCCGGAATGATAAGGACTCTTCCGATGAAGACGACGACGTACAGGAAGCGCCGGCTGCGGCAACCGCCGTACAGGTGATGGACGCTTTTGATGTCATCAGGAATTTCGTTGCTGTCCGAGACGACGATGTTGCAATGGGTTTGCTGACCGAGTGCGAAAATCGCGTGACGGCGTTGTTCGCCGTGAAGCGTAAGCAAACCAAGCTTACAGATTTTTGGCATTAAACGCCTTTGCTGCTGCTTGGGCAATTCTTTCTGCGTTTCACGTCAAATTTTTGCGATAACGAAGTTCCGCGAGAACGAATTTTTTTTCGTGCACCGTGAATTTCGTTATAGCGGGATTCAACTGTAATCCACTGTTGGGTTAGGCCATGCTCATTTATTTTCAAAGGAGTTTAATTGGATCATCTGGATACTTTAACTGGATGTCACTGGTTGTGACACATTAACAATTAGGATAAACTGATTAAAACTACAGCAAGAGTTGTTGTCGGGCTAGTTGGCTTGAATCTTGGAATGCTATGAAAGGTTATGCACAAAAAAAGACTACATAAAGATATTAGATGCATGTTAGTCAATAGTTAGTTTGCGCTCGTCCTGTCATGCCTACCCTCTTCGTGTAGTCTTTTTTGCACATAACTTTTCATGGCGTTACATAATCAAAACGAGATGCATCTCTTGATGGTGGTGGCCTGAGTAAAGCCAGGACGGACTTGACCTCTCTTCCTAGGACAGCGACTGTTGTAGTCGGAGTGAGCGACTATTAAACATTAAGCGTGTCGCGTGGTAATGAACTGCAGTAGTTCTGCCAAAGCATATGTATATAATAGTGCTTGATGCAAATTAGAGTTCTCTTCTACAGCATTTTGCAGCATTGCTTGTATCTCATGTTAACAAGGTATATTTTTCATACTTTGCATAACCTAATCACCCACCACAATAATGTTTTAGTGAGGTTCGTTGCCACGGAAGATATTGGCAATTAAAGATTGCACTGCTCTTTTCCCCTCTCATACATGCAGAGACACACACAAAATAAAATGGCTTTGCATCTATGCCCTGCTCATGAATATGTACACCCTTGTGCAAAAGTGGAGATACCACACGTTACGACAAAACTGCACACCAGCTTTTCATGACGGTGGAGCGGTTATTTCTAAGTTATGCATAGGGTAACCTCACCATCTTGCCCAAATAAATTATTCAGGTGAGTCTTTTTATACCGAAAAATAATTGCAGCGATTCGCATGGTCTCTCCACTTTTGCGCAGGGGTGTACATAATTGGCTGACACTTGGTTTGCCAAGCTCCAGTTGTTAGATCTGTTTTCCTGCACGCGAGACAGCAACAACGCATGGTGATGTATTAAGTCGGGCCACATATACCCGATCGAGGAGCAAATTTCGCAGCAACCTGAATTTTTTTTTAAATATAATTTTGAAATCTAGTAAGCCACTTGCTTCATTCAAGGACCCACATTTAATTTGAATGCTCTGAAATCTGCACACCTGTATCCTAGTTCCTTAAGTGCCACTGGACAAGTCTCAGATCACAAAGGCTTCTTTCACTAATGCTGAATTTCCTAAATTCACACATCACTGCCACATTCAACTACATACAAATTGTGCCATGCATAAGCACAGACTTTTATCCCATGAAGCAGTTCCTTGGATGGGAGGCCAATGCTTTAACCACTCAATGATGCTTGGGACAAAGAGAGATATCAAAATGGTCCTTGGGTTTAATTTTAGGGCTCTGAACTATCTCGCTGCTTCCTTTGGGACAATCCAATAAGTTGGAAAGACATAGGCACTTACCACAAGCTGTTCTGCAAATGCTGAGAGCTGGCCGTGAGGCACGCTGCACTCACGGCGGCGGGTGCCAGCTATACGACTCTCTTGGAGACTAGGTTTGTACTGGCCAGCTTAACCGTCCCCTTTCAATGGACGACAGCCGGCGAAGCATAACCAGAAGCTGCACCACCACATAACTTCTCGATAGCATGACGTTTGACCGGTCTCCCTTGCTTAGGGAGGGATTCCAGCGCCCGTGTGAACACCACTTACGTACCATTAACACTCAATACAAAACATTAATTCATGCTTTCTTGTGCAATTACTTCACTCTTCCTGTTGAAATATAATACACACAAGCGCAGAGTCTGAACAAAACCTTTAATTACACTTTCTATGACAATCTATCCTATAAAAATGCATGTCAAGCACTGAGTTCGCTCTCAATTTCACTGCTCAGATGAAGCCGACTTCTCAGGCTGTCCAACCTGTGCGTAAGTGGCACATGGTCAGACCGAAGTAACCTGTTCACGTTGCCTTTTGAAGTATAAGATCGCTCCCCCTCCTTGCCCAGCATCTCCCTCAATGCCTTGTTTCTCAGAAGAACTTTTTCGTAATACTCAATTCCACCTTCGACATAATCTCTGCCCAGGGCAGCTGCCCTGTTGTCTGCCTTCTTGTCCCAGTACTGGCTCATGCCATCCTTAAAGCAAATGTATAAAGTTGCATTCAATGCTGCAACGATACCATACCAAGCCACTCGCACCGCCCGGGGTGCACGGCTAAGAAACGGGAGCTTTTCATTGGCGATGCGTGCCATGAGGTAGCAGTTGAGAACACTAAATGAAAGGGCGGTCGACTGAATCTCTACGTAATATGTGCTCGCCCAGTAGATGTCGCGAGCAATAACAAACCTCTGAGCCTTATCACTAAGTACAAGAGACTTTTTCAACATCTCCCCTTCCATTGTTTCCCAAGGCGGCTCTTCAGAACCACGAATGAGCATACTCTTCGTCTGCACGTCTTCATTCTTTGCATAGCTGAAGGTCACAGGCAGGCCAATAATTGCTCCCTTGACTCCTGTTGTGCTGCCCGCAAAGAATGTATCCAGCATGGGCACAGGGATAAAGCAGACATTTTCCTTTTGCTGTTCGCTGATGTCGACAGACTGCAGCACCTGCAGATACAACTCCAAGGTCATATTTGAGGCAATACGGCTTGAAAAGCAAACCCCCTATTAAAACTACGGCGTGCAAACATCACAAAGCATTCTGGTATACAGCTCTATTGTCAGTTATGATTCATACGGCCCAGAAATTTAGGCGCCGAAGAACCCCAAAGTCAGATCGACATTTAAGCTCTAAAACCTCTTGAAACAGCCACATTATTTACTACTAATGTATCTTGATTAATACATATTTTCTCTCTACTAATTCAGATTGTATTGATAAAAAGCAATAGTGATCAGTCAGACCTGTTCACAAAGTAAGCGCAGAAAAAAAAAGGTACACAATGGTTAGCAAACCGTGGAGCATACTGGGCGCGAGCGCCACCACTGAAGCGAACGGCGCTAGTGTCGACCTAGGGGAGAAAGTGGGATCACGTGACTCCTCTTACTGCTGCTGAAGCAGATGCTTGATTGAATTTGTGCATTTTAAAAGCTAATAGTCGCGTTTATTTCTGTAGTTTGCGTTGATATAGAGTGCCAGCCTTGCAATTTTTTATCTTGCATCGTTACTGAAGCTGCTGATGTTTATTTAAGCTGTTGCTACGGTCCGTTACTGCTCTGTTCCCGAAAGTAAGCGAGGGAACCCGGCACAAGCTCTCATTGCTACCTGAAACATTATCTCACAGAATTCCCCTTTCTTAATTAAAATTTGAATGGGCAAACCGGTGAGTGATCATTCTCATGATGTGCGCTGCAGACATTTCAGCGAGCAAGATTTTGTCCATAGAGTTGGCACTGTAAGTTCGACGAGCGGCAGAAGAAACGGCGTGCGCGTTTTAATTTGCGCTTATCACTTGTGAAGATAAAGATACTATTGCTGGAAGGATGGAAAAGATGCTGACTTCTTCATGGAGCAGTACCCGCCCCAAAGAAAGGAGGGATCGTGCGATGGCCAGAGGGTCTCAAATTATTATAAATGAACACGTTGACACGGAAGTTTCACTGAAGTGAACTAGAATATTCTGCCGCTTCGGGCAACAGTATGCATGGTAAGTTGTCTCGGGTAGCGTCTCCAGTACTGTAGTAATTTCAAATTCCAGAGTTCGTAAATAAACGAAAGATAGAGCATTACATGCATGTTGTGATATGCTGACCGAGATATGCGTAACAAAAAAACCAACTGTGCGTGGGAAAAACAAATATCCACTCAAACCAAGAGTACCAATAACGGTAGTCAGTATGCAAGAATTCGCTGCATGGAACATATGTCTTCACACTTGCTAAAAAATTAATCCACGTCATCCCCGCAGTCAAACTTATTTGCTCTACTACGTTCAAAGGAGCAGGCAAACAGTGCCGCTTCCGCTGGCGCTATGAGAAGGCGCTCAACATCTGTCAGGCTCCTGACAGTCTTTTGCTCTTGCAAAGGAATCCCATCACCTGTGCATGAACTGCTTACATCTGACTGGTTGTGTGGTAGCTTCAATTGTTTTTGTTTTTTTCATGCAGCCTGTGCTCGTCATCATAGCAGTAAAGCTCGCCAACTTCAATAACTCTGATTCGGTGAAGTACTTTTTTGCCGAATGACTGGGTCTCATACCTCAAGATAAGCTTCTACAGGCCCCAGACCAAGGTGTATATTAAATAAATAAATGAACGTAATGCTAACACGCAATTGAACTGCCTAGGAAAGCATCCTACAGCAGCCATTCAACGTGTGTAATCTCACTTCGTCATGTGTGCGCTTCCGAGAGGGGGCGCCACGGTATGTCCTCGTGCCCAATACAGCGCTCAAAGCAAGCCACAATAAAACGCAGCCTCAAGTTTTCAAACTAGAAGCTCCTTCCATTTTCGGTAAGCGTAGCTTTGTTACTGGCAGGAACCTAAATCATGAGAGTTCATTTGGGCCGAGGCCTTCGAGTGATGTGGCTGAGCGACAATGGCAGGGAGGAGACCAGGCGACGAGGGATATGCGGCTGAGTGTCAACCAGTGCTTAATGTCTGGCTCCACAGGAGGGGGGGTCTATAGTGATTCGAACAATGGTGGAAAGGAAAATAAAGAGGGAAAGCGGCTGGTTGCTTGTTTTGCAAATCGTTTTATACACAGGGCAGAAATCTTTATTTTTCTCCATTTTTGGTTTTCGAAAACCTGTTACTGGTTCTTACTAAGACTCACTGCGAAACTGTTGAAACTGTAGCACACGTTGCAGCATACAAAATTGTACATAATGGAATGCTCTTTCCAAAAACATAAGTTAAAAGGCAAAAACTTTATTAGGGAACTCGCAAAAAAATCGGAAAATTGACATTTTTTTAGCGAGTTGATAAAAATAAGATAGAAAAAGGCACAATATCTACAGATGCATTATTAACAAAGATTTAGAACATACATTTTGAAGATCAATAACTATAAACTGGTTCTACAAGTACAGTACCTAGACTAACCACTGGGTGGCGCTAGGTGCACGAGAAACAATTCAAATGTGTCGAAATCGGTGATTTAAAGCATCGGTCACCGGTGACTGATTTGAACAGGTGTGGTAATGAAAGAGTTAATATGAGTGTCTTGCCTACACCACCACAAGACGTCGCATGTTTGACAGGCTTGGAATAGGCTTCGAAGCAATTTTTGCAGACAAGGCGCAGTTTCCATCCCATAGCCACAGTAACTTCACCCCGAGTACCTTAACAGCGGCGCTTTGTCACAGTAGTTAACAGCTGCGAACGGCTGTTAGTAGCGTATTCCCTTCCTATCAAGTCATCTTAAGAGGCTGAGGAGGTGGCTACTGCCTTAGCGATGGCCTCCACCTTGGCATAAAACATGTACAGCTACTCTAAATCCAAGGTTCATAATTTCAACAACAGATCAGTTTGACCCACACTCTCTCCCTAGTCCACTCTACCAATCTCCTATTCTGCCTGGTACACTTGATCTGGGTCTCTGTAAGCTCATCCTAACCCGGAAACGAGGTCACCCTTAAGTATCACGAGAATTAATTGACTGAGCTTTACCATTCCCCATTCTGTGGATGTTGGAAGAGCATATGGTTAAATTTCATGACACTACCATGAACTACCACTTAAAGGGACATTGACGACAATTTTTATGTTAGCAGAACCCAATAGTATGCTATTTCGTGACATTGCTGTCACCTGTCGGCAGCAAAAGATCATTTATTGATGAGATATCGTGATAAAAAGTTGAGCAGTTTTTTTTTCCCCCGCCAGTTGAATTCAAACAGTTCCACCCAACTATGTAGCTGAATTAAATGACACCGTTCATGATGTAATACAAACTCCATGATTGCTAGCCCACAACAAGCAGTATGGTCTAGCAGCAGCCGAAATGAAAGCATGAAAGCTATCGCCGGCCTTTGCGTAGTGCCGTCATCAAAATAGTTTCGCTTGCACCAGCCATGGATCCACAGCAACCGCTGGCCTGCACTTCAGCAGCCTCAACCCCAGGATCGTAGAATGGCTTTTGCGGGCTGAAGCGGCACAGGTGCGCGGCGAAACATGGACTTCCGAA
Organism: Amblyomma maculatum; assembly: GCF_055883805.1. Lineage (NCBI taxonomy): Eukaryota > Metazoa > Arthropoda > Arachnida > Ixodida > Ixodidae > Amblyomma > Amblyomma maculatum. The sequence goes on from NC_139345.1 coordinate 99,009,920, forward strand.
GAGCTCTTAGCCGTTTTAGCTGCACATCGAAAACAAAACTATGCGAGCACGCCAGTGCAGGAACCTCACCAAAACTAAAAACAAGGGCACCTGTGGCACTGCCAAGCATGTTTCTCCTTGCCTTGTCCCATTTAGGTTGCCTTTTCGCCGTCGTCTCCAAGTGATAAAAGCATGTTATGTTGGAGACAAAACCTACTAGTACTCGATTCAAACACGCAGCATAATTAAAATTTGTCAGCCTCCGAGATTTATTTCGTGTCTTGTGACTTGCAGTTGCGAGCTTCGGCCGTTTCGGTCGTGGTGACGATACCTGTATCTCTATTCTTGCTCTTTTCTGCCTTACAAGAACTTTGTTTTCAGCAAGAGTGGTCTCTTTGTGATGAGGAACTGGTATTCTATCGATGCAAGCCTACTTCACTTTTCTGTTCAGTGTCCCTTTAAGTAGACTTCTCTATCCTCCAGCTCATATCTCCCTCACCAAACCCAAAAAAGCTACATGGAGGCAACTTGCAAACGAACTCCTCACCAACCCAATGATGTACGATCATATGTACTCTACCCTTTCTGCAAGTTAAGTGGCCAGTGTGCCACTCTATTGCCTATAAAGTACCCCCCTCTTGTATCTCAACCAATGGAAGGCCACATTGCTTAGCTCCGACTTGGACAAACAGATCAAGCCATGACAAGAGTGTCAGATGTCACCGGGCATGACTTATGGGCACTTTGTGGGGTCGTCAAGTGCGCTTCGTGATCCCCACGACAGTGGACTGCTTTTTGTTGGCAACAATGAGGTTTCTCCTCTTCCCACATGTTACTATTTCCAGCAAGACTGAACACACTACCACTCCTTTGATGACTACCCTTGCAGAGATACTACACCATCATTGAGTCCAACTGGAGTGCCACCTGAGGCTCTGCATTTATTGAAGGACATGCATCAAGTAACATTCATGGTGCATTGAAAGATGTAATTTAGATAACTTCAGGTCCTTTTTGCACAGCACTCACACTCCTATATGCAATTCTCAATGAAAACGAGTTCATTAACAGCTGGCGAGTCATTTATATCAACATTGTATTTATTTGTCCAAAACTAGGCACTAACAGTTAGAATTATGCAGACAGCCAGCAACAGCCCCGAAAAAAATAATCACAAGGTGAGTGCAGAAACTATCATAGTACGTAGAATCCATGGTGTTTCACAAAATTGATCTGTCACACTTCACAGCACAATTTGCCTTGTGGACATGTTTTGTGTACATCACAATTAAAAGCTGTTTGTGAAAAGATATCACGTTTTGAGGTGCTAGAACAAAACTTCCACTTCCCTCAGCCACTCCATTTGCTTATCGGTAATAGACTGGTGCTTCTGAGCATAATGTTTCATAATAAACACCTGACTGGAAAGAATACATGCTAACCATAGGCAGCAGGCGCAAAAAAGCTCTGCCATTTTTACTGAAGCTCCAGCCTGCATGCAGAGACCCTACTGGCCAAGAGCCCACCGTGGACAACCCATAACTTGACCTCTTATCATTCACAAGTATCCCTTTTAAAAGTGAATGCATTAACTACAGCTCTACCTCTTGGAACAAGTGCGCCCAAAAACTAGATGGCCTCACCTGATGTGCCCTTTTCTTCACTTCGGGATCCAAAGCCATAGGCTCACCATCTCTGTTTGAAGAGAAGAATTCCTCACTTTGTGATGACCGCATCGAAAAAGCAACTGAGAGGTAATGACTACTGCTTGCAACTGACAGTGAGTATCTGTGCTATGAAAACTTCTCTAGAAGAAAACATGCTTAGAAGCACAACAAAAACTGGCAAGATGGCCACATCTCTTCGACAGCATGGTACAAGTATTTGCAATCACTGAAGCAGCTTTCTTTTTTGTATGTGTGTGATAATATAGACACTTTTCCTCCACCTCTTGAAATGCGTAAAAAGTGAATACCAGTCAGATTATATTTCACATTTAAATAAGTGCAACTGCTGCAGCAAGCAGTGCATTATTGGCGACTTGCGCAAACTTGATGAAGTCCGAGAAATCTTTTATTCCAGTTTCTCTAAGCTCATCAAAGCCAAGTCTCCTATTTAGGACATTATCACATTTATGTATAAGATGAAAGCTGCCCAATAGCTCGGTACACTTTGGCCATTGCGAGCGCTATTACAGCTTTCTTTTCTACACAAAATGAATAGCCAATACTTTAATTTACCAAATCATACATAGTTTTCTCTCAAGAATGCAAATGCCACAATCATGAGCCCTTTTGCACCATGCATAGACTAGGTATAAATGGCAGGGGACTGTAAAAAGTACCTCATCAAAACTGAATCGAATATGACTAGTGCAGCTTTTCCGCTGAATCAACTATGAATAGAATAGAATGCTCTTTTTTTTTAATATTTGCTATTTCTGTGAATATTCATACAGCCCCGGCTGTGGCAGCTGCATTTCAATGGAGGCAAAATGCAAAAGGCTTCAGTACGCAGTGCACGTTAAAGATGCCTAGGTGGCCAATATTATTTCACAGCCCTCCACTATGGGCCCCTTCATAGTCTGAGTAGCTTTGGGACGTTGAACCTCACAAATCACATGAAAATGAATAATTGCATGAAAGGTGTTGGTGGCGCTGCAATATGCCATATTATATTGTCACGTGGTGGTGACAAGGCCGATGACAACAAATGAAGAGCCTGGGAGTTCACTGAAGAAACTCTTTAATGGGCTGACTTGCGCCTGTAAAAGAACTATTTGAATTGGCGGCGGCGATAGCAACAAACGTGCTCGTCGGTCATCGAACCAAGAATGCCCGTCGCATGCGCCAACGCTCCAATTTAAAGGTGGCAAGGATACATCGAGATAAAACCGCAGACAGTGACTAGCATAATCTAGAACATTGCAGAAACACGTGCGAATGGCAGGAATCTTCTAGATTTCTCTTGACACATCTTGCACGACAAAGAAAATGATATAGTAGCATCTCACGACAATGAGCATGAACAAAAGCAAAGGACAGAATCAATCGTAGTGCTAGAATCACTGTGATAAGGCCGCATGTCGGCGGCTGTCAAAAAAGAACAAATAAAGATTTGAATAGATTGCGGCAATATTTAGGCGTAACACTGGCCTCTGATCTCAGATGGGATTCTCATGTTAACAATGTCACATCAGCCACAATAAAGCAGTTATTAACAGATAGCTCGAACTAGCACCATCTGAAACAAAATTACTTGTGTATAAAAAATTTGTCAGGCCAGTTCTAAAATATTCAAATGTTGTTTGGTTTACTTTCACTAACAAGCTGATTTGGTTTACTTTCACTAACAAGCTGACTGGAATGCAGAGGAAGGCGGTCAGAACACAAGTTGACAGACTCACCAACAGAACTACTCAAGCACGCAAGACTGCTAACCCTTCAAAAGAGAGCAGAACTAGCGTGTCTTAATACCATGTACCAACTTATACACACTCAATTAAAAGTCGACACTTCAAGATACTTATCAATATCACAAACATGTCATAACCACATGCACACACTAAGCAAGTTTTCATTCCGTACTGATTCTTTCAAATATTCGTACTTTCTTTGTGCTATACATGAATGGAACACATAGTCCATCATTAAATTCTTTTAGCACACTTGTTGAAAATGAACTACTTACGTCTCAGTAATTATTGTGTTCTTGTTTGTTCCTCCCTTTCATGTTTCTCTTGTGGCATAACCATTTGTCTGTCTAGCTGTCACACATTTCTCATTCTGGTTTAACTGCTACCTATACATATTCTCTGATGTATAATTTGGTGTCATATTTTGTTATGTACTTTCATTATCATTGCTATAATTTTAGTCTCTGTACTTTTGAATGCCCTCCCTGTTATGATCCCTGAAGGGATTGACAGTATAAAATAATTAAGTAATTAATAAATAAATAAATAATTTTTATTACTGAGAGCGAATAAACTACAGCCGAACCTTGCTACATTGAAACTGATGGGAAGCACAAAAATTTTTGTTGAAGCGGAAATTGCGTTGTGAGGAAGCCTGCCCAAATACACTTTCGGGTTTGACTGCACACTACACAAGCATCACTTATTTCCCAAAAGAGTCAGCCATCTTTGTTTGCTTCCGTTCTTTAGGTAACAGTGCTATGATGCGATGCTCACATTCGATCAGCAGCTACGTCATGACGTCGTCGTCGTAGGCGCCAATAAAATTGAAAACGATGTCAAATGTGTCCATTACGTCCAGTGCAGGAGGTGGGGCCAATGCATCATGTGCATTATGCTCATCATCCGACAATGCATCGTTGTGGCGAATCTCAAGCTTCAAAATGGCAAAGTTCAAAATTGTTGACAGGGTGCTGTTGGAGATGCCAAATTCCGTTGCAATGCCCCCTTTTTTTCTGCCACTTTTATCCTCACTGATGATTCGAGCCTTCACCTTTCTCACCATGCTGCTGTCGAGCACACAAGGTACACAAGCAAAATGAAGGGCCGGGTGAATCAGGCCAATGCTGAGTCGTCGTGTGCCGCATTGTGCCTGTAATTGCATGATCTAGATTGAATACGGATTGGCTGTGGCTCCAGCTTCGCAAAGCAGACCTGTGCCTTGTTGCAAAGTGGTCAACCAAATCATCACCACCTAATAGTGGCCGCTGTTTGTTTACAGCTGCTGCTGTGGGGACACGTTTTTCGTGAAACTAAGTGGTGTAAATGTACAAAAAATTATAGACAGTCGGCATTATGCTTAATTAATCATAATATTGTCACGGGTTCTATCGCTTCCAAGCCCAGGTCACTCAACTAAAATTTCATTAAGGCGAGAACAAAACCCCAAAAATGGTTCGTTGTGGCGAGAAATTTATCGTATTGACTTTTATGGCTAGCTGACAGGGAATTGTGTTGAAGAGGCGTTCATTCTGGTGAGGTTCAGCTGTAGCGCCACATCCCAGGACATGAGAGCGGTGAGAGCTATGTTTTAGGCAAGGCGTCCTAGATTGGGCCTTAAGCAGAGTCATACAATCCTGAAGGCCATGTATGAGCATTGTCAAAGTCACGACGCAAAATGGACCATGTCACAGTGCTCGTAGTGAGCATCGCAGTGAGCCCCCTTTATGAAGGTTGCCAAAGAAACCTACAGCAGGCTTTATTCGATCTCTGTGCCAATTATTCTAAGAGTATTTAAATACCTGATATTGTTTCAAATAATTTTGAACATCCACTACAGTGCAGTCCACTTATAACGATATTGATAAAACCTGAAAATCCGATCGTTATAACGGATTATCGTTATATCTGGACCGGCAAAAAAAAAAAAAAAAAAAAAATGAGAAGAAAAAAAAGCACACCCACGTATTTTCCCATGCATGTATGCTTGCCTACTACTAACAATGAGTAAATTGGGTTGAACAATGCTAATCATTGTACAGAGCACTAAACACTTTATTACAGTATACATCAATAGCCATTAAATAACTTAAGTATACTTAAAGAAGTTGGAAATTCACGCTCGCTTGAGCAGCAGCTGAAGCTTGACAATCACTGTGAGCATAGTAGCGTGTACACTGGCGGCAGTCCTTTTTGCGTGCACGAAACCGATTAGCGGCTGAATGAACTGAAGGACATCCCCAGCCTTGATGATCGTTAAAATCGTACAGTGCGAATGTCTGTATTTTTTCACGAGGCTTCCAACCTTTAAATCCTGCCAAAAATCTCAATGAATCTGCCGTTTCATCTCGTGAGCTATCGCGTCGTCCATAAATATAGTACTCTATACCATCAATATAGTGCCTAGAATATTCTAGGCACTATACCATCAATGTGGTCACCGCCAAGTAACGTTGGTCGTCGCCATATTCCACGGACGCAGAATCGGTCATGGCGATGACGATACGGCAGCAGCAGCACAACTAGAGTGAACTAGAATATTCTAGTTCACTGTAGCACAACTACAGTAGCACAACCCTTTGCGTGGCTGCAATTGCGATGATGATAGTGCTCATTTTTTTCTGTTTTCGCCGCATATGTCAAGTTTTCACGTCATTGTCTTCTTAATATTTTATCTTTTATTGAATATGCAGTCAAATTTTCGCGGTAAACACCTATCGGGTGGCGATAAAGCTCCCATGCATGTATTGTTGTATCCGAGCTATTGTTGTATCCGATGTAGCGCCGATGATCGTTATATCTGGTTTATTTTTACATGGAGGCAATGGGAAAAATGATAGATCTCAAGAATTTGATCGTTATAAGCGATATATCGCTATATCTGTTATCGTTATAAGTGGACTGCACTGTATTTCATTCATTCAATGAATCAAACAGGGGAATATTCAATTCACTATTTGAAAATTTTCTAATAAACAGAGGTGACCAACTTGCACATGTTGTTAAACTACAAGCGATGCTGTAAAAAAAGACATCATTTTTGAGGTGCACATGCTTTTGTGTATCCAAAAGTTATTCTCCTACATAAGCTATTTAGAAAATTTCTGTATTTAGAGCACCTGAGACCTGTCTCAGAGCGTATGATATCATCTCAAAGACCCTCTTGACGTTTCAGCTTCAATATCTGCAACGGTAGTTTATTTTAAAACACCGAAATAACATGTAAAAATGGACTCTTCAACACTTAGTATAGTAAATTCACAACAGAAACTGCTTATTTGTTTACACAAACCACTTGGACACTAACATTGAAGTCACGGAGGTAGCATTCTGTTCAGACAACACATTCTCATGGAAATGTATGGCACTACTGCAAGCAAGCTATGTGAAGCAAGAAGATGTGCATGTCCAAGTGCTATGCAGCATTTAATGGCTTGTTGTGCTCCATTTTGTGTGTTTTGCTAGGAGGAAAGGGCAAGATTTTCATACAATTATTGCACCCTTGAACATTGCCCACTTCACTAAAGGATGCTTGAAATCCTTGTTTTTTGAGAGTAAATGGTTCATATCCAGTTTGTGAAGAGTTTACAATAATAGCCACCTTTATCACTTCGCAGCGTTTCAAGAAAACAAAACTCCTTGTACAGGAGAATTTTTGCATTTCATTTTTGACCTGCCCCTGACAATGGCAACAGTACCACTCCACTCAAATGTATAAACCTGGCTCTGCTGGCAACGTGAGCTTAGAGGACAGCTGACTCCAATGTTCTAGATAAAAATTTTCCTACAGACTACTTTTCTGTTTTGCAACCTTTATTCGCTGTATAATTCTATTTTCCAGATACAACTAACCAACAAGCCACAATAATAAACTGATGTTACTTTTGCTGTTAATGGCTTCACTGAGGTGACGCTAACTTATATAGAAAGTCGGCTGCATTTTCATGCAGCATGCCCTACTAATAGCAGAACAGAAGTTTTAAAACTGCATATTATAGCTGCAATTTGTGCACTTTATGCAGCGTAATATGTTCACATGGTTCTCTTCAGAGCACTACATGCACCTTCAATGCAAAAGGACGCAATATTAGCCCTTTACCCTTGTTTTATCGGTGACCAGCCGTCAACGATTAGGGTAGCATGCACTATGAGAAAACCAACGTAACAAATTATGAAAGAGGTGCATTACATATTCTTGAAAAAGAAAAGAAAAATCTCACTGCAGATTTTTCATTGCTCTCATTCAGCCATATTATGGAGTTATGAACTTTGCGAAGTTTTAGCACCCCTCCAACAGCATCATGCTATTCCAACAAGACAAGGTCGAACAGGTTGAGAAAATGAAACCACAATGTAAAAATTATGGGGGGACACTTAAGCTCCGCCTTTAACACTATGATGCAACAGCATTAAACAATCCCATATGCAGCTCCCTAGCAATCTCTGCTAGCTTACATGTAGTCTGTACTTGCTTAATTACCAAGCCTTTAATTTGTGCCTCTAATATCTCACACATTCCTATTAGCATAGACTCCTATGCTACCACGTTATCCAGCGATTGGTCACAGGTGACCACCCGACTCAGATGTAAATACCCGCCTTAACCAAGCCATACAAACATGCCTGTATGGCCTATGAGTAGCATGCCTTACTCAGCATCCAAGAGCCATGGAACGTTGATTCCTATCTCCCAACTTCATCATGTGGTCTCATTAAGTCACACAACCCATCAAAGAATCAGTGCTTGGCAATGTAACCTCCAATATACCACCTTCCAGAGGCATGCCAGTGATTTTTTGCCGACGACACCCCATTTTTCTGTAGAACAGTGCCTTTAATGCTTTCACTTTAATATACCATCATAAACTGTGATTGCATGTAAGTATATTTTGTTGCGATTCCAAATAAGGGTACATGGTACATTAAGGATGAAGAAAATACAATTAAAGTTTTGGCATTTTTATCCGTTTTGAACGTCTAGTAATGGAAGAGGAATAAAGAGGTTTTCAATGTAATTAGTCATAGCCTAATGCAAACTAAACTCTTGAAGAAGAATAATGAAGAGAACTGAATACCATGGGCCTAAGTTATATAACTCATGCATGTGATGAATGCTTCGGAGAGGTTTAAGGCCCATCCACGTAAGCGAGTTGGGAAGGGGATGTGAGTGGGTGTCACTTGGGACCCTTCATCTATGCTGATGCTGAAACTTGTAAGCACGATCCGCGGGTTGCTTTCCCAAATGGCCTCGTTTGGTACGAGATCTTGACTTTACCGGCAACGAGAAGCCCGATCTAGAACTATATGCTTTTGAACAACTTTCTGTGGCCAAGGCTACACAGAAAAGGGAATAAGATGGGTCTCTGTCCCTATGTTGTGGGAATGGCCTACTTCAATATTAAAAATTCTGCATCATCTCTCCAATCTGCCCCCTTCACTACAGCGTTCATTCAGTTCAGCTGCAGCCCTGGTTGGTTTACGACTCGTAGTTGCAAAGCAAGGGAATCTGTGACTGGCCTGGGACTGTTGCTTTCCAACCAAGACAGTCATTGAGAACCACAAATGTGAATGAGCCTTTAATCCTCCAGCAGACAGCTCAACATTTGCACAATAACAATTCGGGAGACATACCTTGCACCATGCGTCGTGTTAGCGTGCACCTGTTCTTTCTCTGTCATTTTTTTTTTTTTTTTCTGGTGATTGCAAGAAAATCCATCGCCAAAAACACAACTGCATATGCCACATCATGTGTGCCACCAGTTGTCACTGTCTCCTGCTGGAGACTTCGTGTGTCACCCCTCGTAACGTCGACATTAATGACGAAAGCCCACTCCGCTACAAAGACACACAGGTCACAACCACTATAGGAACACCACAGCACCTCCCAGTTATAACTTGTGTCAAGCACAATGTGGCCTACAGATTCTAGGGCTGGCCTCCTTTTGTTATGCTGACATATGACTATCAAAAAAGGCAACAAATTAAATGAAATGAAAAGGAGTGGCCCTTTTCCTGTGACCACTCAGCACTGCGCCACATGCTCACTCTACAAACCAGACACTAGTACCATGCAGACACACTTACTTGTATGCACGGACGATATCCTTATAATAATTAAGCAAGTGCGTGTGAGGAAGCAGGCCAACCATTGCTCCTATTAGTCCACCCGTGAGGCCAGCAATTCCATATACTGTCCGGCCCATTTCTCCTCGTAGCCACGCGGAAGCCATCGCGCTTGCAGCGTAATAAGCACCTACGAGAAAGACGATTTGAAAGAGCTCGTTTTGGGAGCTGTGCGAACTACAGATGCACAAAAAGCCGCGTAGAGGAACGAGAATGTGGAGAAGCTTTAATTTTCACAGGACGAAAACGTCAACCACAAACATAACCTGCATGAGAACTGCGAGCTGGCTGTCCACAAACTGTCCGCAAAGCAAGCAGTAACAAGCATGAAATAATTAGCGTAGTGCACAGGCAAGAGCTTCACTTTTGTGATGTGCTTAGTACCGGTTTCTCAAGCATTACAACATGCAACATCTAGTCTAGCAAGAGAACACGAGCTTGCTAAGAGATCCCTTGACGACTGCTGTGCTGTTTATTTGACACTCACGTTTTGCGAGCAAACTAATCGAGGGCAGGGTCTGAAATTAAGTCCAACTGAACCAAAGCTTGCAAAACCCCTCAAATACTGCAGTGTGTATGCAAACCATATACAGTACATACGTCCTGATACAAATGCGGTACCCGACCACCGACCCAGCCTGGCTCAAACGGTGGCTGCTCACGGCTTTGAAACCGGCTGCTGATAGGAAACCGAGTCAAGTCGGAGGCCAAGGCAGCTTTAATTTCATCTTCCTTTCTTTATCACCGTTGTGAAATGGCGGACAACATCGCAGCATCCAAGGCGAGAGAAAGACGCGTAAGCAACTGATTTTGTCTTGTTTTGATGAAGTCGTGTAACAAGAAGACACAAAAGGAGTTTAGCTCGTAAGAAGTTTTCCTCCGTAGTAAGCTTGTCGAAGCCCACTTCGCTGAAAATGTGTAGCGTTAAAACGGAAACGCTATATGAGGGGATGAGCAGTGATGGAACAGAGTTCGGCAATAGCGGGGACATTGAAACCACGCCAACCACGCTGCATTATGGGCAAGAAATGCACAGCTACTGCAAGACTCTGCCCCCAAAGGAAGTCAAGCCGCCAGCAAAGGAGACTGTCCGCTCAGACAGCGAGACTGACAGTTGCGTCGAAGACATGGGCTCCGAGCGTTCGGAAGAAGAAGAGATTGTGTACTGCATCTGTCGCACCAGCGATACCACTAGGTTCATGATCGGTTGCGACAACTGCAATGAGTGGTACCATGGCGACTGCATCAGCATAACCGAATCGTACGCCAAGAATATACTGAAGTTTTTCTGCCTCATATGCCGCGACCGGGATCCGACGCTCGAGATAAAGTTCAAGGAGCGAAAGGAAAAGTCTCATTCCTCGCACGAAGAGCACAAGAGTCGCAGCAAGCCCAGAGACGACGAAGCGTACTCTCCTACGAGGCATAAAGACAAGTCGCATCGTTCTAAAAAGAACAAGCGTCGGAAGTCCACGCGGCAGTGCGGGGAATGTACAGCTTGCTACATGACCGAGGATTGCGGTCGCTGCGACTTCTGTAAGGACATGAGGAAGTTCGGCGGACCGAACAAGATCAGGCAGAAGTGTCGCAAGCGGCAGTGTCTTAACTTCGGCCTCATACTGGGCAAAAAGCCCGTGTCGTCTCCAAAGCGGCCCAGGGCGAGTCACGACGACGACTACGACCCAGACCAAGACGTGGCCAACGATGCTTCCGATCTCCCGAACGACTACATGGACGATGACTACGAGCCGAAGCTTGTTAAACGTTCACCAAAAAAGCCCCGTCACAAGCGGAGCCCCACCAAGGGAGGAGACTCTAAGGCGCAATCAAAGCGCGCCCGCAAGGAGGAACACAAGCGGGAGCACCGAAGCGAGAAAGAGAAAAGCCGAAAGGACGACGACGTACCGAGGCAGTGCTATGGGCCGGGCTGTACTGCGGCGGCGCGCCCGGGCTCCAAGTACTGTAGCGATGATTGCGGCCTCAAGTTGGCCACGAATCGAATCTACGAGGTACTTCCACATCGCATTCAACAGTGGCAGTCGAGCATATGTCATGCGGACGAGCTGAACCGCCGCCAATTGGAGCAGGTTCGCAAGCAGCAAATGGATGCTCGAAATACACTCCAGCAGTTAGAAGCCAAGCGGTCTGAATTGGAGAAGCTCATTGAGCGAGCAAAGCAGACACCCCTGGCTGAAGATGAAGAAGCCACAGATGACTGTGAGGAAAGTGAACTGAGCACTTACTGTGTCACCTGTGGCCATGAAGTGAGTGCACGTGTGGCCATGCGTCATATGGAAAAGTGCTTCAACAAGTATGAGAGTCAGAGCTCGTATGGCTCTGTGTACAAGACTCGCATTGAAGGTGACAATGTGTTCTGTGACTTTTACAACCCACACCAGAAAACCTACTGCAAACGCCTTCGAATCCTCTGCCCGGAGCATTCAAAAGAACCTAAAGTGAGCGATGACGAAGTGTGCGGCTTTCCACTTGTGGTGAATGTGTTTGAACACACTGGTGAATACTGCAATGTGCCAAAGAAGAAGTGCTCAAAGCACTATTGCTGGGACAAATTTCGGCGGGCTGAGATCGACATGGAAATCGTGCGGCAGTGGTTAAAACTGGATGAGCTGTATGAGCAAGAACGCAATATTTGCATGTCGATGACAAGTAGAGGCGGTGTGCTGGGACTCATGCTGCACCAGACTGTTTCTCATGACACCCTGTATGAAATTCCTACTCAAGTTCAAACTTAACATCACCCAGACAAAGTTTTGTGTCTCCATGGCTTGCTTGAGCTTGTACTTGGATGAAATACATAACATTTTCAGTTGGATGCATTTTTTGTTCAGCTATGTTAGGTTATTTATGGGTTCAGTTACTTCCTTCTCTTACAGCTGCAAGAACTGAAAGTCTTGGAGCATGAAATCAACTGCTTGAAGAAAGATGCCGTAAGTTGCACGAAGGCTGCTTGAGTGTTGGAGTTTTTTCATGTTATGCTGTTGTTATTTGAGGTTGTTATTTTCAGAGTGTCTACAAGCAGCAGCCAAACAGCTACATTTTTTTCAAGTCGACTCTAGCAGATGTTGAACAGGAGACAAAGAGTTGAGTACCTGTTGAAGATTATGTATGCAGATGTGGAGAAAGCTTAGTGCTGATGTAACTACCTTTTTGTTTCAGGAAGCTTACAAGCTCTGCAGACTGAGCAGAAAACTGAAACATCAAAGAAGATCAGCAAGAATTGACCACACTTCATTTTTCAGGCTCATGGCCAGTTCTCTCCGAAATACATGAAAACAACAGCCACCAAAGAAGTTTCCTTTCATCCTTTTGTGAGACCTTTTGCAGGACAATGGGATGACACAGAATACCAAGAAGTCATTCCATTCCACTGCAGAAGACTATGAGCCAACAAGCCTAGCACAAAATTCTTACACAACATATCTCTGAGCCAATTTACCAAAATAGCTCATGATCATTATAATGCATGCAGAAATCATTAAAATTTGCAGGGGTAGATTTATGGTCAGCTTCTATATAGAGCAGTTAAGGGGGAGGGGGTGTCCCTTTTTCACAAGCAAAATGTTGCGGTAAGTTGTGTTTACATGTTTACAAATATCTTGGTGTGACATTAACAAGCAACTTAAGCTGGAACACGTACATCTCCAACAGTTGCTCGTCAGCATTTCGAAAACTTTGCTTGTTGCGCCATAAACTAAAGGATGCACCCCTCCAAGTTAAAAGGTTAGCATACGAAACCTTTATAAGGACTAAATTAGAGTATGCCTGTATTTTATGGGACCCATATACATTACCAACGTAAATGCACTAGAGTGAATCCAAAGAAAAGCTGTCTGATTCATGCTTTCGCAGTACAGTCGAACTGTCTGCACTAATGCAATCGAATTCAATACCCACCCTTCAGTCCCGGCGAAAATTTCTTAAAACTTTAATTTTTATTATTTAATCGTAAACTTGGAGTAAATCCTTCACCATACCTAATACTATCGAACACCAGACAAAACCGACACTCCCACCCTCTTTCTCTGACCCCGTACTTTGCCAAGACTAGCTTATTTCAACACTCTTTCTTTCCCCAGACCATTAATGATTGGAATAGCTTGCCAGCCTCCTGCCTACAGTCTCTTGACCTGATAAATGACCATGTTTAGCATAATTTCATCCTCTGCTATTATCATTTTTCATTTCCTGCTGTTTATGCTCTGTTTTGTTTGCATATTGATATTATATACTGATCACTGTAATAATTTGTTTTTAATCCACTCCTGCTTGGGCCTCACGGCCTGCAGTATGTAATAAATAAATAATTTCTATGGGTCGCCCTGTTTCGCGGTGTTTTAAAAATACTTCGCCTCGGTAATGAGATTTCATACTTTCACTATTTTTTTAGGATGTTCATGGTTCCTCTTTGCGGAATAACGACATCATAGGTGCCCCGTGAAATGAGAAAACTGCTTTGAAATTTTCCGGTTCCATGTATTCCTATTGGCGCTAACCCTGCTTTTCACCCCCAGTCGGCCCAGCCCAAAATTACTAGAACAAACTTCCCATCCCTCCATGCTGCCCAGCCTGGCGACAGAAAACGCCACTGCATCGTGCTTACGTCACAGATCGGTGTATGGCGTATGTAAACTGCCATTCAAAATTTTGGGAAGGGGAGGATATCGCCGGAGGCGGCCAAAATCCTCACCCAAAGAACAATAAATAGGAAAATTCAGTTGGTTTGGACACCCGCTCACGCTGCCGTCCGTGGTAACGAGGCGGCTCACGAGCTAGCCCGAGCTCTCTACTTCCGGGTAGCCGTCGAGCACCCCCAACACTGGGCATACGACGAGCGTCTGCAAAATTACGGGGAAATCATCGACCATTATAAATTGGGACGTAGACTGGTACCCCCGCCAGATGTTAGACTTAATAATAGAGAAGCTGTCGCGTGGAGGCGGCTACAAACTAATACGTTCATGAACCCGGTCTGGGCGTTTCACGCGCTACCATGACTTTAGGGACAATGATCTCTGCAAACACTGTGGGGCGAGAGGGACCCTCGACCACATAATTTGGGAGTGCCCACAATCTCCAGGGATAGGGCAAAATACTACAAGTAGAGAAGCCTGGGATACCCTGCTGCGAAGCGCGGACCCTGCGATCCAGCACCGCACCGTCCATCTGGCGGAAGAGGCCGCAAGAAGCCAAGGGCTACCTGCCAGCCTCTAATCCGCGGGCGCACGACTCCCCGTTTCCGATGGAATTAAAAGTTGTACAACCAACAACCAAATGGCGTATGTATGTTTTCTTCCTCCATGGGTGTGTTACACCGTGGTCCGGTGTGTCTCTCGAATTCAAAGGCCTCTGGTCCATGTCTGGCCTTTCTCGAACGCCGAAGTGGCCATAGAGTTAATACAAAGACTGATGGCGGCAATCACGCGGTCACCACTCGAATGCATTGGCTGAACGGGCAGCTTTCCCTCTATTAATTAACTCTATGGAAGTTAAGTCTTTGTATTAATTAACTCTATGGAAGTGGCTGAAGCCAGCAGCTTTCAAAAGCGAAACTCATGATGCATGTTTCGCGTGTATATGTGTGCAACTTTTATTTAAAAACAATGTTTTCTTTACTTGATAAGTTAAGTAAAACCTTCAAATTTTTTTATTAATATGCACTGACACATGCTGACACTATCTGACACTGCGTATAGCAAAAGGCCGGCGTTGCTGCGACCCGGTTGGAATAAGCTAGAAGCTTGGTGCAACCGGGTGAAAATAAGCAAACCGTTATTGCAACCCATGGATTGGCTTGGCTTTGTTTATTATTTTCGGATTGGGGTTTTTGCAGGAAAGCCAAAGGCATATCACGTGTCGTGTGTTTGTAAACGACGTTTGGAATGTGTGGTCGTGTGAATCGCGATTTTTGCGTCGTGCACATTTCGTGCCTCAGTGCTCATCTTGCAGTTTCTTCATAGATTACGGTAGTAACGACAGAGGCGATAGACGCAGTAGAGGCTTCGTGCATCCACGGAAGTTGAAAGAGTGCTCCTACCTGCGAACCCCGTCGGTCTCTCCGTTCATTCTGCAACAAATCATATTTGCGTGTTGCTTCACGAACAGGGCGTCTTGGATTTATTTTTGAAGCATGAATGGTGCACAGTGTGGCATACTAGAAACCAAAAGCGTATGTAAAAGGCCCCTGTATGGGGATCGTGATTTGGTTTGTGCTGCCATGGAAGAAGAATATTCTCAACGTGTAGGTGGCCTTGGCTTTCGTTTTGAAGGTTGCGGTGTTTATGTAATCACCGTATGTGATCGCTTGGCTGATTCCGGAAGGGTGTTTATGTGCTCTTTCTTTTGCAATGCCGGGCACTCCAGATAAAACGAGTCTTTTCGAAGCTGCGAGCAGTTTTCCCAAAACTGCCTTAGCGAAAGGACACTTCTATTTCGCGTTATTCACGAGGTGTGCGCGTTCGCGTAGTGTACAAGAGTGTGTAAAAAATATTTAGCATTCACCCGTTCCTACGTTCCCTAAATCGCACAGGGTATAGGCACTAAGATGGAGCCGAAATGGTGCCTTTCGCCTTCAATATATCCCAATATTACCTTCGAAAAAAATATCCAGCAGGTTCGGTACTCGATTTTCTTTTACCGCTTTTCCCAAGTTGCGTCGCCTGTGCGCACGCATTTTTCACGTTGCCCGCATTCTGCTGAAGCTGCCTGAATTGAACAAACCTCTATCCACTAGTTTGATCCAAGGCTTTCTGACCGACCGCTCGCGGTTTGTTACTGCTAATACCCAGTCCTCTTTTTCAAAGTTTTCTTTCAGCTATGTGTTCCACAAAGCACTGTCCCTTACTCTAACGATCTCCCTTCAGTAACTTCTACCATCCACATTTTAGTTGATGACTGTGTACTTTGCTGCTCTGTAACCAACTCGTCCGACGCTTCTGCCTTATATCTATATCTAATTCGCATAAAATAGTGATGTGCTATGTGGCCTCCGTCCCTGAGAAGCTTTAAACTGTTGATTTCTTCTCACCACTGCCAAAACAACACATCCTACTTACAAAATTAACACTAGTACTACTTTTTCAAAGAATTCGTTTAAGTGCCTTGGTGTTCACCTCACTAATGGCTTAACATTGTCTTGCCTTGTAAGCCATGTAACTAATTACTCTAATAGAACTGTTGGATACCTCTATCGTAACCTACCCATCGCTGGCACCTTCTTGTGTAAAATTACTAGATTACAAAATCCTTGTGTGATCACAACTTTAATATACCAATCATATAGTTGATCCACACTACTGTAACTTTAGTGAACCTTATGAGCCTGTTCAAAACCATGCCACCAGTTTCATTCCCTCGAATACTCCTTCAGCATCTCTGCCATGAAATCTCTGTTACAGTCTCTGTTCTCGTCACTGTACTTCATGCCCCTGCCTTTATCACAAGCTTTTCATACAAGACCTCATGGCAGTCGTCTCGGCTAACCTGTGTATAGAACACCTTGCACAGGTCATCGTAAAAGTGGCATTTCACCGAATGCCCGCACAACTACATTTCATGAGTCATTCTTCGCAAGCACTGTTCACAACTGCAATTATCCCTCATCAGCGATCCTGTAAACTTCAATACTGCCATCGAAGAACCTGTCTAATCATAGCCATGTATACCACTAGCCTGTCGCCATTTATCACTGTGCACAAGCCCATTCCTTCTGTAAAGTCTTGCATTAGGACCTCTGAGGTATCAATAAACACATAAATAAAAGCATGGTTAATAAAGATTCCTTACAATATGGGAACTGTGATTATGTTCGGCAGGAATATATATATATATGTAACTGGATCATGTTGAACGGTGTTAAGCTTGAGCTTGGCACAATTGTCTTTCCTGTGATATTAAACTTAGAAATTAGGATACTGAGTGATAACACTGACATGGTGGCTTGCCTTTTGAACTTAGAATGAACTTAGAATTTAGAATTTGATTGCAGTATTCCTTTCTTTGCATTCATCCTAAATGCAGGGGTGGAAGTGCTGCTTCATTCTGCTCCAGCCTGCTTTCCCTCCTCCAAAATTGCTCCAACTCGACTGCATCAATGTTCTGACATTAAATTTAGTGGAGCACGGTTTTGCCGCACAGTGGGCCATTACTGGTATTGACAGCAAGAACCGCAATCCGAGACAATTAAGTTAAGCGACTATGAGAAGCGCAGCTGGGCAATGGTCTGTTATGAGTTCTGTATACAGGGTATGTGGCTGGTGTAGTCAAAACAATGGCAGCACACCGGTAGCAGAGGTGTAATGCATCTCACCCGAGCCTAATACGTATAAAATTTTAATATTACTTTTAGTATGCAGCATAATGTTTGCTTATAAGCAAATTTGAGGAATTCGTTACAGAAAATGTTCTGTGCACTTGATATGGCACCTACTCCCGGCCTTTTGAATCGCCTGTGGTGAGGGAAATGAGATCAGCGAGTGAAGCAGGCGCACCAAACCACTACGAGGTAGCGAAGCACTGGAAGTGGTAGACGAATATGTGTACTTAGGACAGGTAGTAACCGCAGATCTAGATCATGAAAGGGAAATAACTAGAAGAATAAGATTGGGATGGAGTGGATTTGGTAAGTATTCTCAGATTATGACTAGTATCTTACCGGTATTGCTCAAGAGGAAGGTATACAGCAGTTGCATCTTACACTTACTCACCTATGGAGCTGAAACATGGAGGCTAACGAAAAGAGTTCTATTTAAGTTGAGGACAACACAGATGACTATGGAATGAAAAATGGTAGGTGTAACGTTAAAAAATAGGAAGCACATAGAGCGAGTTAGAGAAATAACTTGAGTTAATTACACTCTAGTGGAAATCAAGAAGATGAAATGGGCAGGGCATGTAATGCGTAGAGAGGACAACCGATGTTCGCTTAGGGTAATAAACGATTCTAAGGGAAGCAAATCGCCGCAGGGGACAGCAGAAAGTTAGGTGAGCGGATGAGGTTAAAAAGTTTGCAGGAGTAAAGTAGATGCAGCTAGCACAGGTAGAGGAGTATGGGAGAGGCCTTCACCCTGCAGTTGGTATAGTCTGGCCGATGATGACTACGAGCCATTGGAAACTTGTCCAGCTGCAACGAACTACACGATTTGTTTGTAGCGATTCTGCTGTGAATACAAGCAGGTGCTTCACCATCTAGCCTGTCATGCCTACGACAGACAAAAGCACACTTGGAACTCTTATGGAGGTGATGCCACTTAGGTGCCAGTCACTAAATGTGTTTTCAAAAGTGTTGGAAAGTCATACAGGGTCTATCGCCAGTGTGTTAAAACTAAGATAGCTCAAGCAATAATTTGAGCAGCCACAGAGAACCATAAAGTAATGAATTTGAAGGGGAAAAAGGCTATACTTAAAGTGCCACCTATCTTCCCTGAAGGCGTTACTGGCCAGTACCCAGAAATTTATAGGCACAGGCGCAGGATCAAAAAGAATATGCACAAGATAGAAAGCAGAAATGTACTGTTCATTGATGTGAACTTCAAACTAGTGGTAATACTTGAGCGCATCAAAGTTGTAAAGTCCACCTTTCAATCTTACAAAACAGTATAAATCTCTTAGTTAAACGATCTTCAATTATGAAGTGTAGAAGGCAGCATTCCATTTGCTGCTATTGAGCCCTTTGGCTGGTTTTGCTGTACAGGTGCTGCGGCTGCATGCCGTCCCGCGGCGTTTTTGCAGTACGGGTATTGCGCTAAACGCATAGCGTTTGAAATAGTTCGACACTGGAGGTGATTTTTTTTTTTTTTCCGGAATATTCGACAGTCAAAGAGTTAAGTGAGGAAGCTAGAATTCTATTATTAAAAGAGAGTCTAGAATCTTGCTCCAAGACAATGTGATTGCTCCGAAACTCTAGTTTTATTGCTTCAAAGCTGCTCCGAAGTTACTTTATTACTGGTCCCTGAGCTGTTCTAAAATGCTTGAGCCTGCTTCCACCTGTGTAAATATGATTACTTTCTTCCTCTGTACGGCGCTTCAACCAAGAAAAAGCTCGGTTATAATTTCTTTTCCGTGTTTTTTTTTGTTTGTGTGACTAAACTATTTAAACTAATATTCTGCCTTAAGGTCTGAACCAACTTAATAATCAGCGAAGCATATAAGCAGAAGGAGCGATCACTTTCACTTTGACATTAGATGTTGCAGAAAGTCAAGTTCATCATGGTTGACAGCAAAGTCTTATTCATTGTAATTTATGGCTGTATCAATACTTGTGCATGTTACTTTTGGAATGAGGTCTTTGAGATTGAGATAGATGTGGTCAGAGGTAGGGAGATGAACACAGCACTGACTGTCAACTGAGGTTTGTTGGAAAACAGAGGAATTTATGCACATTTTCATAACATGTGACTCAGCCGAAGTCAAAACGTCATATACATGTATACCAGTTTTCTCTCCTAACAAAGCATTGACAAAAAAAAAAAAAGTAACAATAAACAAGAAATCACAAAAATCCAAAACGCAAGTGAAGTAGTATACATCATGAGCAAGCACATGCCTCACCGCTAAACATTCGATGAAGACAAATGAAAAAGCCAGGTTGAGCTGTATATGGGCTTCTGTTGTCAAAATGTAAAGTATGAATGAGCAGGATTAAGTCGTGTCGTTAGCCTTAAAAACCACCAGATATAGAACCGAAAACTGCCATACAAGAAAAGATATAACATACTAAGCGTTTTGAGTAAGCCTACGCTACTTACAGGATCTCAAGTTCTTTTTCACTGAGCATTATCGAAGGTGCACTGACGCACAAGCCCTTTTTCTGCTTGATGACTCTTGCCTCCAGAATCTCTCTTGTAATCTGCTTGTTGCTTCTACCAATAATCTTTGTTTTGTGAAGCCCAGTGCTTAAAGTCTGGCTCAATCGGAGGGGGTCTGTAGTGATTCGAGCATTGGTGGAAAGGGAAATAAAGAGAGAAAGTGGCTGGTTGCCTGTTTTGCAAATCGTTTTATACAAAGGGGAGAAACCATTACTTTTCTCCATCTCTGGTTTTTATTAATACTCAATGTGAAACTGTTGAAACGGTAGAGAAAAAATCTTCCAATTACACCACTGACAAGAACAAAACAATGGTTACCTGGTTTGTATTCTTACAGTCCTCATGCTTGAATTCAAGCTTGTGGGGATCTCGGACCCCTCTTAAATATTATGGGGGGGGGGGGGGGGGGTCTCTGACACACCCCCTGGCTTTAAGCCCTGTAGAAGCCAGGGCATACAACCTGTGCACCTGCTGCAGTGCAAAGCAACGTTTCCTTCGCAGATGTTTCTTTTTTGCAAGTTTTTCATAGGTATAATTGTGTTCTCAGAGCCGTTCATTGAGGCATCTACCCATTTGTCCAATGTAACGTTTCCCACAGCCTAATGGGATCTCATACACCACACCTGTGCTGCAGGGTACAAATAAAGTCTGGTGTTCTATGCTGCATGCACGTCGCTGCACACCACAAGTTTGAGTGATCCTACAAAGCTTCGATAACTTTTCCGAAGCTGTAAAAACTACTTCGATATTTACTTTTTTGCCTATTCGTTTCAAATCATGCGATATGCTGTGCAGATAGGGTATTGCAACCAGATTTTGTTGTTGTATTCTGTCCACTGTGTTAGGCATAGCTTCATTGCTGTTTGTTTTCATTTTTTTATAGGTTCCTTCAGCAACTGAGATGACACCATGTTCCGGAGAGCCGGCTTTTTGCAACCTGTCAATTTGATGAATGAAGCTGCTTTCCAGGCATTTTCGAGATTATCTCATTCTTCTTTTGACTCCTCTTCCTTTCTTCTGTCACTAAATATCATGTCAAACGTAAAATGGGAACAAATTTTCTCACAATCCCGGCACATTTCATTTTCCTCACTTTTGTTTCCCGACCTGGTGGGCTTGACTAGTCTTGCATCAGCTGACGGACTGGTTGGCCTTGGTGACCCGTACTCAGGACATTCTCGGTGCCTAATACTCCGTGTCATTAAAGTTTCTTCCTCCTTCTCCCAGTGCATTTCTTTCTTTACCATTTCCACCTAAAGCATCTTGTCCCAACTATATCTCTCATTTGCATTAACCTAGAACACTGCTTTTCCTTTGCACCATTGCCATTCAGTCCCCCATTTATCTTGACTCTCCTCCTTTTAATTGGTGTACCTGGCTGGAGTCCTCCATGTCGAAGTGACAGATGGCCCTGGTTCTACAAGTTGCAAACCTCTTTGGCACTCATTTTTGTAGCCAAATAAAGTTTATTACTACTACTTCTACTAGGTCTTCAAGTACAGTTTAAAGAGTTGCGGAAAGGTCTACAGGGACCAGCATAGCTGAAAGCGAAACTTAAAAAACACAATTAGACCTTAAACGTGGGTCATTTTATTTTGCAGTTCATAACTTATATTTTGGATAGTTCCAAAGAAGCTCTGAATGGTCGCGTTTGATCGTGCTTCTCTACCTTAACATTTCTAACTGAAGGTATGAATGCATTCTAGAAAAGAAAGCAAAAGCCTTCAGGACTAGGCTTTTTTTGTGCTTCTAAGTGTTGCAATTTTTTAGAAAAATTTGGCATTGGCAGAACAGCCAAGTTGAGTATTAAATTTGGGTAAAATGAATTCTGCTTTAACCATACACTCTAAAATTGCCCAGTACTCTTGCTGAATTTTGGGGGTGCTATTAAAATCACTTGTTTTAACATTTCAAAAGCCTTTTTCTGTTTCTTCTTTGGCTGCATATACTGCAGCTAAGTCTCTTGATTTTAAGCGAGTATCTCAATTTTAAGGCACTTTTGATGACTCAGTACTCGCGCCTTTTCCTTTCTTAGAAATTTTTGCCTCAAATTCAAGTTATTTATTTCATACAAAGAGGAAGCAGCCACAGTTAAGCAATTACTGTAAGTGTCTTGATGAGCTGGCCCATCAGGTGATGAGGAATGCTTTGTATATACTGATTCACTAAATGAGAAGCATGGGCATGTTCAACTCAAATAAAATTAGCTACCTTTTCTTAATCTTCAAAAGGCATTTGATACAGTGACCCTTAAGATTTTAACTACCAAACTGAACTACTTAATTGTCTTCTGCTGTCCATTTATTGCTATTCTTATGAATTTTTGCATCAGATTAAACAACCAAATCAAACCTGGTGATAATGTATCAGTAAAGGGGGTTGTAAAGGGTGGGGTTTATTCCATCTCCCATACTTTTTTCCTTAATTTAATAGCACAAGACTCAAAATTTAAACTTCCACGAGTTTGTCCTTCTAGAATGAACAAATTATGTCACTAAGTGTTCTGACAATGCAATTTCAGTGAATAAGAATCTGTTGGCACCATGCAGGGGGTCATGTCGACGCCCTTGTCAGTATCTATATCAGTGTAAACTTTCCCAAAACATAATTCTGTTGGCGTATTTAACGCAAGAAATTTTTATGCGCGGGCTAAATTGAAACCACTGTGATGATCGAGCGCGTACCTGGCCATAACCTTCTCTATTTTTTCGACCTGGCTCTCTTATGAGCCCGTTTCATATGTGCGGGTATACCTTGCTCTCGAAGCTTGCCGTCCCTCCTGTGCGCTAAGAAGGAGCAAGTGACAACTTCGGAGCAGTACGCTGCCATCTACGCTACCTGCTCGGGTAGTTCCGGCCGTACACAGGCGAAACCGAAACTATACAGCGGGTGAGCGAAAATCGCCACGCTAGTCATGCATGCTGAATACGCGCCACGCACCGCCGCGGCTGTCACTCCTTTCATAATGTTCGGGAGCGCCCGGGAGGAATGGCTAGCGAAGCGATCGTACAACGTACACCCGTACATATATATGCCGCGCGTACTAAATTATCCTCGACCGAGAGGTTTTGTTTTCTGCCATACTCGGCCTAAATTCGTGAGCTAAAAGCGGGGACGATAATGGTGGTTCCAAAATTTAAAAGACTGATATAGATATTATAACTGCGACCTCAGCAAACCTATAGCTGTTAGTAAATGAGGCGCTAGGGCGCATGACTAGTTAAAAAGTATTGTCAGTTATATACCAGCGCCTGCTTAATTAATTGTTATCGCACCGCATACACGGGCACAATTAAAAGCCTCCAGCCAAACCAACACGTGAAACTGCATGTTAATTCTGCAATGCCCGCAGTCCCGGCATAGTTTCTTTTTTCACGACTCGCACCCGCAGCAGCGGAGGCTGCAACGAATTGCATGCCGCCCGTAAGCGTGTACGTGGCGTCGATCGGCATTGCAGTGCACCGTTGTGATCATTTAAGAGCCAACAGATCCCGTACGTCTTTGTTGGCCAGCGTGTATAAACGAACTGTCTGGCGACTCGAGCAGGGTAAGCCATGCTAATTCGACCAGGAGGCGACTTCGTGGCAGGAATTGCATGGTTGCGATTTTATAGGAAGTCGAGATTGAATTGCGATGTCCCAGTGGAAGCTAGGTGGAACGGGACTGCATGGCCGTGCCACAAAAACGTAGCAGCCGCGGGCAAAACCAAGCACCCAACAACGCAACAGTGTCTTCTCCCTCCCCCGCTGTGCTGGTGCAGTTGACGTACTCGACTTCTGTGTCCAAGGGTGTGGGATTCAATCCTGACTGGGGTGACTGCTTTTCAATGGGAGCGAATACTAACAAAGCGCCTGCGTGTACTGCGCGGTACGGTAAAAACCCAGCCAGATGGTAGAAATTCTCGGAGCCTTCCACTATATATACGGCGTATCTCACAGCCTGATCGAGTTGCTTCGGGACCTCATAAACCAAACCAAACCATCTTTTGCAGTGCAGTTTAATTCGTCCCCCACGTACCCACCTCGCATACACAGCATATGTATAACGCGACTCATTCGAACATTTGACCTCGAGAGCTATTATTCGAACTGAAGTGGAAGCGCGAATTTTCATGTGGCACTTGATCTCAGTGCGTGGTTATGCATATGTTTGTTGTGAACATAAAATATGGAAAAAGAAGTAAATTTTTTTACTATATATTTTGCGCGGCCGGATTTACAAGAAATGGTACATCCAGCAGCCAAATGACCGTGTTGTTTAAATTATTCCATGGTCGTCTCTAACAAATCCAATGCGTAAGACATGCATCAGAGTGCATCGCCGAACTTTCTTCCTCTGATGTGCTCTTTATTCGCTTCGCTGGTTACGCGACTGCCATAGGGCTGCGCTGTAAACTGAACTCGATAAAATATTTTAATTATGTGCTCAATTAGTAGAGCTGGGCTTACCTGCTTAGTACAATAATCAGCGAAAATTGATGTCCATTACTGGAAAGAGGGTTTGAATTCGTGCCGCGGAGGGCGTGGCGTCGCTGGGAGAATCGACGGCGACGATGCGCCGGCCGACAGCTTCCAGTCGATGACCAGATGCATAGCAGGCTCGGTCTGTAGAGGTGAGCACTGCACAAGTGCTGCCGATATTTTACGTCGCAGTCGACAAGGAAGAAGTGAAAGGGATGAAGTTGGCTTACGTTGCACTCTCTCCAGGCGTTTTAATTGAGCAGTGGCCCGTTCATGTCTGGTGTCAGCGCTGCATTTTCCTTTTTAGTATCAATCAAGCAGCTCGATCAGAACACTGTTAATTGTGCTTGAGGGAGTATGTATGACAAACTCTAAGTGACGACTAGATATATCAAATTTTCTTTATTAAAAATAGTAGTTGGCAGGGCTCTTACCTGCAGGTATACGTAAAGCCTGATAGCATCTGGTTTAAGCACCCTTCCATATATATTTCATGGAAATCAGGTTAAGCCTAGCTGAGTCCACTTAGAAAGGTACCCTCTCGCAAAACGTGGCTTGCCAGTGCGAAAGCACGAAGGTGCTGTATAGAAACTAGCAGATGTCGTCCTTGCATGATGGAAACTGGCAGCTTGAAATATGAAATCTATGTGTGCCAGGAGGAATTCTATGTAATATTAAGCATTGCAATACTTTGCTTGAAAGCATATGCTTTTTTTTTTGCTCATTAGTTTCATTCACAGTGCACATGGGGTGTCCACTCAGAGACATCTACTCTATTTTCCTTTTCCAAAAGCTTGCTTTGTCCCTGACAGAGTACTGCCAAATGTTTCACTTTTTTAGGCTAAGAAATTTCTCACTGCAAAATTGGAAAGTGTACCAAGCAATTAAGTAAGGCAACAATGCTATGCTTCAGAATACTCAGGCTACTAGAGGCATTAAGCTGAAGGTTTCATCATTAAAATCTTGTCAAACATGAGGATAGTCCGAAACTGAATTGATAAACTACTGAAGTTAATACTGCATTTATGGTTCCAAAAATGGCTGGGATCACACATGCATGCTGATGGTACAGTGTTGCAACTTTTGCTGCTATACGTACCTTAATACTATTTCTCAATCTTTTGGAACGCTTTCATATTGACAATGCTATTTTTTTAACTGCTGATTTTACTTACAATTACTGTGCCTAAAGGTTAAAGGTGTGGGAAAGGTTATACCAGAAACTGAAATACACCTAAATTGAGCAAATGCAACAAATATTTCGGGGGCACTTCTGCACCGCTGTTAAGGAAAACATGCCACAGCATTTACGACTCCTGTATCCTCATCCCTGTACATTTAGTTGGCTACTTGTTGACTCACCATCTTAGTTTGCGCTTTTATCACACATACCAATTTGTAAGTTTACTAATTATCACATGATGTGAATGAACTCGCAACTCACACATCTGACTTGGGATTCTGAAAGGCAATGAGTTTTTCTCATGCCAAAAGAGCTGCTCGAGTAGGCAGCTGGACCATACCATGGTCCCCACATCACCCAGACCAATCCATCCGGTCATACCATCTGCCAGTCATCCTTGTCGCTCAAAATGCCTTTTTTGGTAAATATGACCTTTTAATGCAATCACATTAAATTAGGTGAGGGCTTCGACTATTGTTACATGGTAAGAATTACTGCACACGCTTTTGTTTATGCCCTTTTAGTATGCTGCCTCACCATCCCAGTAGCATAGAGGCACAGCAATAGCGTATTGAGAGGGTATCCAAGGTTAGAATCTCATTGCTACAAGCATGTCACCTCGCTATTGAACACAATTCACTTTGAAGGGCCAAGATTACAATATTTTAGTAAAGTGATTAGCACTGCCAAATGTTTGAGCATTACATGAGGTGACAGTATGGGTTTAAGTATCCCACAGACAAGGACATTGCAATTAAGTTGCTGCTCATTAGCTAAATATTGAATTAAACCACTCTTCTGCAATTCAACAAACACCGCCCACTTTGCCTTTCCATCACCAGGCCCCGTCTGCAGTTCCAAGCATCTTCATTGGGCTTACCTCTAAATATTGTCTACGAAATATATCTGTGAACTTTTCTTACTTCACTGGTTTTGCAGATTATTTCCTGTCTCAAAAGGAATAACAGAAATACATGTGGCTCTATGACACATACAGTAAAATACCTACCTTTCTAGGTAGGCTACAAAAGGGAAGTAATGCAGGCAGTCTAAACATAAATGTGTGTGTCAACATGGTGTTTTGGCACTGGAGTGTTTATTACTCCAATCATGTGCGTTATTAATGAATGAAAAGGCACATAGGTAGGAATACTTTATTTTGACACAGAAGCTATGGCCAACGTGTGTAAGTGAAGTGCAGACTTGTGAGTACACTGTTGAGCCAGTAGCACAGGGAGCAGTCAACTTGGACCAGGGAATGCCATGCTTTGAAAGGTGGGCAGCTGTTGTGATCTCTCGACTAGCATCAGTCACGTGCAGGATCGGCTGTCATGGGGAGAAAAAACAAAAGTATGCAAGCTCAGAACAATAACAAAACACTCAGAGAAATTCAGAGACGTACTAAATTTAAATAAAAAGATAAAAGGCCTGCAGACTATGCAGCAGCTCATATATTCTAATAGTGGATTTGCATATGGTCACTACACCCTCAAAAAGAAAAAGCACAAATGCTGAATTCATGACTCGTCAAAGGAACCAGACCAAAAGAAAAGCGTGCACCATGTAGCATAGCTCAAGAATGAGAAAAGCCAAAACAGCAAAAAGGTTACCCTAAGTAAGGCCAGTACTAGTGCTCTCTGCATGCGTGCGACAATGTATCACTGCAGTGCACATGCACAGCAGAAATGGACACCGCGGGTGGTAAAGAATTGATATGAAGTTATCAACACTGGCCGCAGACATCAGAACAGACCGGTGATTGTGCTATGGTATAACGCAAGCGTGCGGACTTTGGTAGGTTGTGAAGCATATAAATAAACGTTGAGACATCTTGAAAACCATGTGTGCACATTTTCATTTGCTGCTGCATCCAAGAAGTTTCACTTGCACTGTTCATTAGACGACATGCGTTGCTCTCGAATTGTAGCGTTTGTCGACTACACAGCATGATTCCAGAATCGCGACTACTAATTCAGCTGTAGACTTTTCATTTTCTAAACTTGCGAAATCCTTCCTATGGGCTGTGAAAAAGAATGAGGAACTGTTCCACCCAAATGTAGTCGCTCGCACATGAAGCAGCCACAAGTCATTTTGTGCCAAACAGTAGTTTCCATACAAGTAACAAGAAGTTCTCAAGCTATGTGACAGGATCATAGCTATTTACTTTGAGGGTGGCCACAGCAAACAGGCAACAACCATAAGATGGCCAAATCCCTCACTGAACTGCAGCACCACAACAGTTGCTACAATGCCAGCATCATAAAACCTCTGGCTGTCTTTGATATACAGTCCTCATCACAAATACACCAGCTCATGTTGTTAAGGAGGCTGTCCATGAGCATCTTACTTCTCAAAGCAGCTGAAAGTATTGCAAACTGAGACCAACACTTGACTAAGTGCAGTAGCAGCACTACTAACATTCAGTGTGTTAATGGAGTATAGACACCCTGAAACAGATAAGACAAAAAATCAATTATAAATTATTTAGCGGTTGAAGATAAAAATCAGGTGATCTGTACAGAGTACTGTCTTGCATGTCGTTAACAAGCAAAATGCGACCAA
Source organism: Amblyomma maculatum (assembly GCF_055883805.1). Lineage (NCBI taxonomy): Eukaryota > Metazoa > Arthropoda > Arachnida > Ixodida > Ixodidae > Amblyomma > Amblyomma maculatum. The sequence continues at coordinate 99,038,465 of NC_139345.1, forward strand.
GATTAGGTGCATATGCTCCTGTAAGATGAAGTACTGCACTCGCCTAGCCCAAGCAGTGCGAGTACCTCCAGTCAAAACGCTTTCAAGTGCCATCATCCATGAGATGGTTGCCCAATAGCAATCGGAATTTTCATAATGCTGCGTTCCTTATCTTCAGCCAGCATTTTTCACTCTTCCCAATGGATGCAACCCTCCCCAAAACTCCAAACTCAAGACATCAATTCAGTCATGCAGAACTGTCAATAATGACCTGAACCACAAACCAACTTGGAGAGGTAGAAGCAGGCTTGAGCACTTTGAAGCTATAAAACTGAAGTTTTGAAGCATTCAAATTGTTTTGGAGCACGTTTCTAAAGTCAAATGATTTTATTAGCTGAATATTTTATACCTGACATACCAAAATAACCTATTTGATTCCTTTTTATTCAAGGATCAATGCATTGCTGAAAATGCAAGACTAACAGCCAAAACATGTACAGATATTTAAAATAACACAAATGACCTTAGAAACAATTTGGAACAAACTAGCAGAAAATGCAATGCTTGTTTCCATACTTGATGCCCGAACGATAAGTTCGACTAAAAACATGACTATTTCAGCCTGAGAAATGTGGACTATACCACTATGATGTGCTCAAGCACCACTGGACTAGTTCGGAGTTCACATCAATAAGCAGCACATTTCCACTCCCTATCGTGTGCATATAATTTTTTTTATCCATGCCTGTTCTGATAAAATTTCCAAGGCACTGGTCAGTAATCCCTTCAGTGCGGATAGACTGCACTCAAGGGTAGCCCTTTCCCCCTTCAGATGCCCTACTCCATGGCCTTCTGTCAGTAGCTTCTCACGTTTTCGCTTGAGCGGCACCCGAGCTTAATTTTAACACGTTAATGATGGGCCCTGCATGCCTGCCCAACACTTGTGACATTTCTAATGATTGACACCTTCATGGTGTCACACCCATAATACTGAATGTTTTTGTCTGACGTATGTTTGACGAGCTTATTATTAACAAAGAGGTTCAATGAAATAGATCTACGACTGCCAGAAACGAGGCTCATGCTGGTCTGGCTCATGGGATTTAACGTCCCAAAGCAACACAGGCTATGAGAGGCTCATGCTCTTCTATTTAGCAGAAAAGGAAAAATATATAAAGGCTCTGTTACGACACAGGTATGCAAACCAACAGAATGAAATTGAGGAAGCATATAATTAACTAAGAAAAAAAAAATCTGCATTGGTGATGAACGGTAATTAGTAGTGTATCTACTGTCAAATGAAAAATAACTCATTGCAAACTAGAAAAACAAAAACAAGGAACATGCCACCGTTGAGGACCGCGACCTGCACATTATGCATCCCATGCTTTACAAACTACTAGCTACAATGATGGCTGTGCAATCTTTTACTTTCAAGCTATTTATGTTGCATGTATCCCAACATAGACAGCGTTCACAAGTGCTCAACTAAACCGCAGCAACAGACGTGGGAATGCCCTGTAAATACAGCAACAAGGTTAACAACTGGGCGAGTTGGTAATCATTAATTTTAAGCCAGCCAAAAGACTAGACACAGAGAAGCCAGCCTCATCTCGTTAGCTTCTATTCCCTGTCTCGTTTTTTGGCTGGTTTAAAATAAAATACAGCAAGTGCCAAGTAGAACATGATGTGGAGTGTGGTGTCTGAAGGGTTGTGTATGAACGAGCAGCGCCGGCGCGGCGCGCCACTGCTTGTAGTGTGCCCAACCTCCGACAGGCAGTGAGACTCACGGATTCGGGCAGTACAGCCAGTGTGACTCTTTAGTCTTCCCACGACAACTCTAAACTGTTAGAAATTCGCTGAAAAAGAATGTATTAGTTTAGGCTGTTTACAGTCTCCAAACACACCACGAAATATGTCAGCTGTATTGCATTTCGCTTCTGCTTAAGGGGGGACATGGCTCTTAAAATTATTTTCCAATTTTTGACCAAATTTGATAAAACCTGGAATTCTGATTCAGTTTCTTGCACTGATTTCAAACATGTAACCATTTTTCCAGCTGCCCAATCAGAATACCAGGTTTTATCAAATTTGTTGAAAAACGTAGGAAAAGTAGCTTGAAGAGCCATGTCCCCTTTAAAAGCAACCAGTTTGGCCATGATTTCAATTCGTGAAATCGCATTCAATTAGAATGAAAAAAAAAATTGTCATAGGACTTCTTGCGAGGATGCTTTAATATTTAGACACCGTGTGCAGCAAAATATAACTGATTAAAATCTCGAGGAAACGCAAAGTAGCCAATAGCGTGCGTAAGTAGCACGCCATGCCAAAACTGCCGTTCGTCAAGCGTAGGTACCACCTCCGTCAAAGAAAGAGAAAGCCAATGTTCTTCTCGATTTAATTTATCTGTGAACTGGAGGCGACGGCGGTAGACAAAAGACAAGAAGCTCAGGCGGCGTGCCCACCCTGTGGTGTGCGAGAGGTGCTGTTATATCATAGCTCACAACAGCACCGCTGCCAGGGCCGGCACGTGTTCTGGCTGCAATGCTCTTCACTGATTCTGCATGTAGAAGGTTCCCCCCCCCCCCCCCCCCCCCGCCCTCAATTTCCACTGTCGAGAAAGATGGCGCCGCTGCGGCAGCAAGACTGTATCTGTGGCTGAGGCGTCATGAGTGTTGAACACCAACCTTGAAAAAGATAGCACCTCACCAAGCGTTCGAATGTTGGCCTTTCCCAGTGGTTTGTATGAGGTTTCCAGTTCCTAGCCTCCAGTGGTATATAAAACTGACCATATGTGAAAGCGCCTTATCGCAGACCAGACTGCCTGTGCTCGCTGATAGCTGAAACAGCCTCATCTGGCGCTACTCTAATTTATTAGGCAAACTCCCCGCTGCACCACACCAGCGTAACCCGCACATGGCATTTTACGCTTTAAAACACGCAAGAGCGGTGTCTGACTGCTGCTCTTTAGTCACCGAGGGGAGTAATTTTATATATTTGTTTGTATCGTTCAATGTGGCCGGCGCGCGCCTAATTGTTTACGACACTGATTGATTATTTAAAAATTGCTCATTAAAGATTTATCTTATTTCATCGTAAAGGAGATTTCTAAACTCTATCAAGCCTTTGCGGCTATTTCAGTTATGAGACGTTCCAATCAACAGATTAAAATGAAAACCATACCCACATTTGGTTTTGAATTTTCTCATGTGGAGAAAAAAAAAAGTGTACATGATGCCAAAAAAACAACAAAAGGGCTGTGTCTCTGGAGCAATGGTCCTAAACCGGCTCAAAGTGTGAGGACGCCGTAGCAGAGGCGTCCGGATCACTTCGGCCACCTGGGATTCTTCAATGAAGCTGCCATCATCAAGTATATGCCTGCCATGCTTTCAGCTTCGACCAAAATGCCGTCTCCCAATTAGGATCAGACTAGGGTATCCCAGCTCAGTACTCGAGAGCTTTAATGACTAAGCCACCGCGGTGCCGTAATAAGTAAATAAATAAGCTAAGAAGACTAAACTTCTTTCTCGGAGCGTATCATGGTCATTTCATCCATTTCGCTGCAGCGACGCCGCGAATGTGTATTTTACTCCAACAAAGTGACTATAAAGGACATCGGCCCTCTGTGTACAAGCCCGAATCCGGCCCAGACCCGTACGTTTAAGCCCACCCCGAGTCCAGCAAAAATTTTCATGTGTCGGCCCAGACGGCCCGTGGGTTGAGCCGCACCCAGCTTTTGGGCCTGTCCATGCCCACGCAGTGTCGTGTGAAGCGCGTGCTACCTTCACCTGACGCTTCTACATAAGGTTTGACGATCTATTTTTTCGGTTCCTGGGGCTGCCTTTCAGTGGTTCGCTTTCTACTTTTCGATGTCTGAAAGGTAGGCAAGGCAGGCAGAGAATATAGTGGGGACCGCTTCCTTTGTTAGCAACGCTTTGCAGCATATGCCCATTTAACTCTGTCGTCCATGTTTTGGACACAAACCTGGGCTCAAAGTGCCCCTCACAAACAGTGGCAGTACAGCTCGGCCCTTTCTTGGCATGCCGGCCACCATAGCTGAAGTCGTTCGACATCTTTTCGCACCGAAGAAAGCTGACATTTTTCATTGCAGAATATGTAGCCTGTATTGCAGCGGTGAACAATGCACTTTTTTCCACATTACATTACATTACAACTTAGAATATACCATGATCGAAGAAAGGCGTGGAGCGGGGGCGTCAGCGAGAAAAACAAAATGCGCACCGATGCAAGTTGAGAACTGACTGGCAATCTTGCGGCGTCAGTTAAGTTTGCGGGCTTCGCCCAGAAGGAGATTCCGAAGGGGCGGCCAAGGTCAAGGGGCAGCTTGACGCGGGCTGATTTATGACGGTCACGCAGGCGACCGCTTCTCGGAAGTGAGCCCAGAACACACGGCAGCGGGCGACGCTGCCGGCTCTGTCCGTCCCGCGACGGAGGCAGAGCAGTGCAAGTGGAAGGCACAGCATAAGCGCAGTGGTTGTGGGTTCGGCGCTAACTGCTGTGTCTCCCGGTTCGAGTGGAGAGGGCGCGGAGGCCATAAATCCCGAAATGCGGTGTAACACGGGCCTGGGGAGAACGCGCTGTTGACATGTCTTCATGGGAAGACGCCTGTACGTCCCTTTGAATCCGCCGCCCGTGCGCAACCAACCAAGGGCAGGGATCGGAATGTTTGGGCCTGAGGTTTGCATGTGTGTGTTTATGTGTGTGTTTTCGGAAGTGTAACCGTCGACGCCGTTTGTCTTTGCGACTGCTTGGCACCTCTTGCGTGGGAGGATTTTGGAGAGGGAGAAATCGCAGATGTATGTGTTTGTGTGCGCAACCACTCGCCGCGTAGTGCATGCTTTGTGTTTGCATTACTTCACATGCATAGGAGAGGGGTATATGTGGCACAGCGAATGGCCAGCCCATTTTGAAGGACTGCATGTTATTGGCCACAGAGTGACTAGTCGTTGATTGGTTAACGGACTAGACTCGAATTTTGAGCACTAAGGAAGGAGCGTTGGGACAGTTGGGCTCGGAGGACGGTAGGGCTCAGACGAGGGCAGACGGTTTGTTCGAGGAGGGAGGCTAGGCTGACGGAGGTCTCAAGGGACTCCGGCCTAAAGTGTAGCAGAAGGCCAAGGTCTGATTCTGCTAGCCTCTGACCTCCGATCGTGCACCCAGTTGCAGTTAGCCCTCTATGTTGTGATATCACATCTGACGACGTTATTGTAAATAGTTTGTAAACAAGTGTAAATAAATGTGTGCAGTCGAGAAGGGAAGTCCTCATCTCCGCACCGCAATGTGTTGCTGAGCTACGGACGCAGCGGTGGTCACCAACACCACTCGGTACGAGCGAAGGCAGAAGAAACCAACCTGTGCAGGAATATCATTCGTTAAAGAAGGCAGCTTTGCCAGTTTTTCACAGCGAATTGAGAAGACAATATAGCGTGGTTTAATCTTCCATCTTGCGCAAACATTTGTTTGTTTTTGGAGCTAGTCTGGTTTTCGTAGTCTGAATCAACTGTTACATTGCACACTGTTTGCAATGCATTAATTGCAACTCGGAAAGAAAGGCTGCAAACTACAAGCTGGACACTGCAGCTGCAGGAATGCTTGCTTGTTTGATTCATTCATGCACTCTATGCAAACTGGGGACCTGTGCCCAAGCATGTTCCCCATGTAAAACAAATGACCAGTCGCGGTGGCACAGCAATTGTTTTGAAATTAAGTACAGGGCTCACCTTGTGGCGTTTGAGCATATGCTGTCTCCGCCTTTCATAGACCCATTTGTTCAGCCTCAGCAACCAGCAAGTACATGCTAGACTCCAAAACACATACCAGGAAGGTCCCTGCGTACCAAATATTAGACGTCAGCTTATAAGCGATCTTCACACACACAAAACAAATTGAATTTAAAACAAGTACATGTTGATGCACTTTAAGCACAAGGCGAAATCGCTTACCTCGCCGTAATCAGAAAGCGGCCCTGGATACATTTGACCGTGCGCAGTCATAAAATGAGGTATGAAATCATTACACCGCGTCATAGCAACGAGGGCCACACAAAATGATAGTATGTCGCACAAATGGTTAGTACGTCGTGGTGCATCGAAACAAAAGCTTCCCACACAGGCCTGTGTGATCCTCGCCTTTCCTGCTTCTACGCGTTGTTTTGTCATGTCCTAGTACCTCCTAAAGTCCCTCTATCAGCTCAGAGACGTTACAATCATTAACTATTCACCCAGACAGGTGCGGAAAGTTTACCAAAGTTTCCCGCCCTTTTCAAGCGCACGCAAGACTGATAGTCAGGCGTGCTTTACATGACTGAGATTTTCGTGCGGTTGGCCTAATAAACGGTATTTAACCGCATGTTCCTTAGTGTCGAACTGCGTTGAGCTTTCGATTGAAACCTTCGATAATACACCTTTGGGGCGTTCGGGCCCACTGCCGGCCAGGCAGGCTCAATGGTCAACAGAACATTCGGGCGCACGGACGTTGAAAACTAAATGTAGAACTCTAGACAGTGGGCAATGACTCAATACATGCATACTGAAGTATCTTAAGAATAGAAAAAATTGCTTACGTACCGTACAACACGAGAGCACACGGCTGACACGGCGACACAGCTCTCACGCCTCCCACCATGAAAGACGACGACCAGCCATTTTGCTACTAAAAGCAACACAAAACCCACAAAACAATAGCCGGATGTGACGTTTTTCTTAAACCGGATAAGACGTCATGGGTTGCAGCAAGCATTTTGCTCCTGCAACCCGGTTGCAGGAAGCATGCCGCTGCTGCAACCGGGTCGCAGCAGACGGCGCCATAGCAAAAAATGTAAGTGTTTAAGTCAATCCAAGCCAAGCTCAAGCTGCCTTTAAAATGGCCGGTGCGGCAAAGAAATTCCTCATTTACAGCGCTGCTGCGTGGGTTCGCGGATGTATGAGTGACCTGCCGCTCATCAAAGAATTGGTGAGCTTTGCTTTTGCTATTGAGTTTTGGAGACGTAGCGTGCGTTATTTAGCCAGTGTATTTATTCCTTAATAGAAGTATCATTAGCGTAAAAAACATTGCTGGCTCCCATTAGTGATCTTGATTACTTTGATCGCCGTGCCACGTGTTGGGAGTAATTTACTAAGCTGAATGCTTAGTCAATTAATCGTTGCGCAGAGCTGTTGGGGAGAACGTTGAGGTGGGGTCGATCATAAATTGTTTGCAGATTTTTTGAGCAGTGTGATCGATTGCAGCGGATTGGGCTGAGCGAGATTGAGCCGGTGTATTGTGTGCCGTGGTGCAGAGGGCTGCGTGATGACAGCATTACGTTCCTGAGCCATACTGATGATGGAATGTATTAGCTCTAACTGATGCTCTCACAATTTTAGTGTGCACATTTCCCCCCCCCCCCCCCCCCCCCCCCTTTCGATTTCTTACCCAGCGTATTTTCTTTTTCAGTCGCTCCCGTGAGGAACAACTGCGGGATGCCTGGCTCTATGTCCATCGCCTCATGGTGCCCATTTCAACGCCTCTGGCCCAGCAGGCTCATCACGGTATCTTTTCACCCTCTGTAGTAGCTTGAACAATTCCTTGATGACATATGCGGGAATCTCACTGATTGCAGTGATTGAAAGCAACCTTTTTCTGACTGCGTGTAAAATTGTAGATAAATATTTTCTCGTCGCTGTAAGCTTTAGCAAACCTTTCTTGTTCCAGGCTATCCCGTGCCCTCAGCGGCATCATGATGCTGGCTGAAAGTCTGTAAGTTTATTTTGTTTATCCATGGTTCTCGCCTGGAATTTTCGTGTGGCTCTTGCCTGCACACAATGTAAAGCGCTAACCGCATGAGGCGACGCCGCGCCGAGAGCCGCAAAAGCATTGCCGCTTTCATTTTTTTTAACTCGATGCGTTACGAAAAATTTCATTAGTCTTTTATCGTACTTCATGCTGTTTAGTGTTAGAAATTGAATATAGCCTAACTGTGCTCCCCCTGACCGAACGACGAGGCGGCGGTAACATAGCGCTGAAAACGCGCTTCTGTCGCCGAGTCCCTTCGCTCCGTGCATTCTCCGTGCGGTGTGCACCAACGACAACGGGAGGCGTTGGCGTTACGCGACGGATCGCCAGGGATTGTCGCCACATGCGGTTACCGCTTAAATGATGGAAAGATTGAACTCTCTATCCGATTACGCGTGAGGACAGTTGACATCTGATCACCCATGTTTTTTCATACAAAAATTCGACATGTGCAGTTGCTAGCCCTGCTGAGTCATTACTGTCTCATTTACAGTTCTGCTGGCCAACCAGGGTTTATGTGACAATGCCACAATTGCAGGTAATTAAATTCTTAATGCCTATTTTCAGTGCAATTTGTGTGTGTGTAATTTCAGTCTACCTTTGTTTCACAATTTTTGCCGTAACTACGATTTTGTTCTTTGTTTCAATTGCTTTCATTCTTTTGAGCCAGTATTCCACCTGCATGCAAAAGAAAATTGAAATGATGATTGTTTGTGAGGACAGTTGACATGACATCTGATCTTTGTGTTGTTTAATTTCATGCACAGTACCACTTTCTTTTCTAAAGTACATATCATTTACAGTGTGCTGGCGTACAGCATACAACACAGATGGCTGCACAGGTTACTTATTGGCACCATATGGGCCATGTTATGGTTTTTTTTTTCTTAAATTCGAATCCAAGCATGTGATAATAGCATAGTTCAGCAGATAATCTTTGACGAAAAACATTTCGCCCCTATATGACTGCCATAGGCTTTTCTTGAGGTGCAGTGTGTTATGCTATGTGCTAATGTTTGTTTCATTCATTCCAGCTTTCTGTTCTCATCTAGCAGCAGCACCGGTGTGAACTTCATGGCAGTAGGTAAGGTTTGGCTTTTAAAAAATTCACGCTGTGTAAATGATGCATCTTGTATTTGCTACTGCTGAAATGAAATGTAGAGAAACAATTCTCTGATTGCTCGTTATAGTGACATTTGACTCATTAGTCCTGCTTGTGTATAACATCGGCTTGCTATGCAGGTGCCTTGGACAGCTGATTCTGGCCCTCATCATGAGCTTTGCTCTATCTGACACCATATGGACGATGTCAAGGTGTGTGTGCGTGTTTTTGTTATGTTCTAATCCAAGGATGTGATGATAGCATAGTTCAGCAGATAATCTTTGACGAAAAACATTTCGCCCCTATCTGACTGCCATAGGCTTTTCTTGAGGTGCAGTGTGTTATGCTATGTGCTAATGCTTGTTTCATTCATTCCAGCTTTCTGTTCTCATCTAGCAGCAGCACCGGTGTGAACTTCATGGCAGTAGGTAAGGTTTGGCTTTTAAAAAATTCACGCTGTGTAAATGATGCATCTTGTATTTGCTACTGCTGAAATGAAATGTAGAGAAACAATTCTCTGATTGCTCGTTATAGTGACATTTGACTCATTAGTCCTGCTTGTGTATAACATTAGCTTGCTATGCAGGTGCCTTGGAAAGCTGATTCTGGCCCTCATCATGAGCTTTGCTCTATCTGACACCATATGGACGATGTCAAGGTGTGTGTGTGTTTTTGTTATCTGTTCTAATCCAAGGATGTGATGATAGCATAGTTCAGCAGATATTCTTTGACGACCCTTTCGCTCCTATCTGACTGCCATAGGCTTTTCTTGGGAGTACACTGTATTATGGCATGTGCTAATGCTTGTTTTATTCATTCCAGCTTTCTGCTGTTCTCATCTAGCAGCAGCACCAGTGTGAACGTCATGACAGTAGGTAAGAAAGTTTGGCTTTGAAAAGTCATGCTGTAAAAATGATGCATCTTGTAGTATTTGCTTCTTCTGAAATGAAATGTAGAAATAAAGTTTACTGATTGCTTGTTGGGGTAACATTAGACTTGTTAGTCCTGCTTGTGTATAACATCAACTTGCTATGCAGGTACCTTGGACAGCTGATTCTGGCCCTTAACATGAGCTTGGCTATATTTTATATATAATATATACTTTTTCACCTAGCCAGCTTATGCATTTGCAGTGAACATAATCTTTGCATTTTGGGCTCCCTGGGCGCTGCCATATTGCTGGACTGTCGTGCACCCCACGCAAGCACTGGATGGCGGCGAAAAGCAAGGCGCCAGCGTGCCGTGCGCGATCTCTGTGCATGTTACAAAACCCCGGGTGGTCGAAATTTTCAGAGCATCTCACAACCAGAGTTGCTTTGATATTTTTGATGAGTGGGGTTTGCTGCACTGAAATTAAAAGGTTATCAAGAAACTAGTTACCAAAAAAAATTTCATCAACCATGTAGAATTTCTGTATTCAGGGTTTTTCTTTGAGGTCATTTTTGCCTTTCTGGTCACTAATGCGCTGTGGTTTGTTACTGCACCTACATTAACTTTAGCTGTCGAGCATACGCTTAGTTTGGATGGTTACGTGTGTGGATTTCTAAATCTATTTTAGACAGGAATGCCGGAAAGTATAACTGTGGTAGCACATAAATCTGCAAATTCAAATGAAGAGTACAGTGCTCAAGCACTTGCATTTGATCTCAAGGACACTGGTTTGATCTGTCGTGACAGCCGCTTTTTATTAAAGCTCCAGTGTGTTGTGCAAATACCAAGCGCATGTTGAAAGAACCCAATATGGTTCAAATTTGCAGCCTTCCATTGTGGTGGCTCAGCCAGAGTTGCTTTGGGAAGTTTATTTCTTAGGAGAGCGCATTTAAAAGCACAAATCTTGTTTAGGTTTTGTGTGAGGATTCTTTTGTTGAGCTATGGAGATTTGTAAAATTGTTGCCTATGCTAGGCCATGGCTATGCAGCTTCTGAAGCTTTCAGCATAAAGCACATGAAAAAAATGTGTGACCAAAAATAACTGCAGCTGTAACTGTCGCATTTATTTTAAAGCCTTATCAGCTGAATAGTGTCATTGAATGCTTACTTAAGGGCTTGAATGTCTGTACATAACTGCAAAAAAGGAAGGCAGAGCTTCGAGATGTCTTCAGGATGTCAAGTTCGGTAACCAGCACACACATGCAGAGTGTGCACGGTACCTGTCTTGGGAGGTTTAGAAAAGCTTTTCATGCATGTCGCTCTGTCATGTCTAATAAAATGAGTGTGCACAGTTCTTGCTAGTGAACAGAGCAAAAATGGCAGTAATGATTTTCCCAAGTGAGATGCCCTACTTTGGAATGTGCATTTCTAGAGTATGCAAGAGTGCTTTACTCTAGATATATATATATATATATATATACAGCATGAACATGTGTTAAGGCTTGATTACTTAGGCTTATTCTGAAATTTTTTCAGTTCCTCCCTAGAGGACTAATGTTCAAAAATAGTAATTGAGGAGTGCATGTTCTTGAGATATTGGTCTGCTGTTATCTTGTATTTAACAGGTGTATCTTGGTTTAATTGCAGGTGTTTCCTGCTTCTGGCTGTACCTACCATGAGAGGTAATAGCACCAGTCATTCTGCTGTTTTATTTTCTGCTCTCTGTGATGATTACCCTCCAATACCTATAATTGTGATGACCTCACCAAGATCTCTGACACTTATTCCACCCCTGAAGTTTGTTTGTTTGTGTGCACTTTGTTAACTTCTGCCCTACTTTTTTTTTTTTTTCTTCTATTAGACTGCAGCATGGTGTGGAGTGCTGGAAAACCTGGTATGTTCATCATGTTAGCCTGTTTAGCTGTTCTGTCCTGTATGATGTTTTTATAAAAGAGTATTTGCTATGCTGACGAGCTTTGAAGAGAAACCTTTTATTCTGATATCGCAGTGTGGATGTAATGTGCTATCCTTTTAGACTTTTTAAGATTGTTTAGTGATTCCCTTTTTTTTTTCTTCTTCCTAGGTACACTTCATGAACTAGGGTCTGAATTGTAGGTATGTTGGCAGTTTTTAAGTTTCCTCTCTGTATTTCAAAGGGATGACATTTGTTGATAGGGACAACTGATTGCTGTGATTGCATCATATATGTTTTCTGATTGCCCTGAACATGTATCTTGTTATTGCTCTCAGCACTTCTGTGCTAACAACTGATCTTGCATTCCAGGTGTGCCGTACCTAGGAGCTCCTAGTGGACTTAACCAGTTCCTCCTTCCTCTCAAGGTTTATTTTTTTTGCAACTGCAAATAAAGTTTGCTAAGAAGTATGGTTTGGGTTATTTGGCACTGGCGCTCTAATAATGAGATCCATTGTTATCCAGGTATAGAACCAACTGAAAATTTGTTCCTTAGACCAGTTAGGATTTTCGCCTGGGCAGGGCGGCCGCGCACGGTCAAATGAAGGTTCAGGTACTTACCTCAGACCAGTTAGGATTTTCGCCTGGGCAGGGCGGCCGCGCACGGTCAAATGAAGGTTCGGGTACTTACCTCAACACTTTGGCCTTAAATTTTGTACCAAAATAAATACCAGGCTATGCAGTGTGCCTTTGAAAGCTGTAAGTAGATGTAGGGGCGACCTGACACGAGTGCATGGCAAACTGTGGGTGGAGCTTTTGTCAACCGCTACCGTTTTCGTTCAGAGCAAAAGAGGATCGGCGAAAATTCATGGCATATATCAGTTTTATATGTATAGCCTCACGACTGACGCATATGTATGGCAGATGTAAACTTTTTAATACATAAAGAACTTTTAATCAAGGAAAAGAGCGGCATATAAAATAATGGTCCTTCAAAGTTACACATTGTGCTGCATATTCATCAAAATGCGACCTGCGGCTAGAAAATTCAGTCTCGAAATCTTCCTGCACTGCTTGTGCACATAAGGAGTTGGCCTCTCGTTCCTGTCAGTCACTTTATTCGCATAATTGACAAGAAGGGTTCTGGGAAATTTTTCAAATATAATAAAAAAGCGGAATTAACGTGGCTGTTGTCAATTCCTTCCGGGCAACTCTGGTGAATTCTCAAGTGCTTTTTTTTTTTTTTTTTTTTTTGCTGGTCAGATCCCACTGGGTGATCGCCCGTTCGAAAGGGTACGACCATATCGCCATCGCCGTTGCTGATTGAATGATTGATTGAATGTCCTTTATTGAATGGGAAGGCTCATGGCCATGGATGGGGATAAAGGGGAGTAGACATAATCTTCATTGTTTATTTAGGTCGTCACTCGAATCACATTGCTCTAACCAGGCCACTAAGCGAGCCATACTTGGCAAATATCATCTGTGTGTTTGCATCAGTTTCTAGAAGGGAACGGTAGTTCAGGCGGTAGGGTTCGATCTCGGGGCGTCCAGTAGAAAAAGCAGGGCATTCCCAAAGTAAATGAGATATTCCGCCGCAGGTTAGAGTCGTACAGTGGGGGCACGTAATCATTTTCTCTTTATACTGACGCCAGCGGGCCATAATACGTGGCGTGTAAGCCGCATGGGCGATGAGCTTATTCAAAAAGACTTCTTGACTTCGGGTGAGGTGAGTTCTCGTAAAAGGTGGGTCTGGTGTGGCCACCTGCATGCGATGCTGACTGAGGCTACGAAGACTGGTCCGAGTATAGTGCATAAGGGCAAGAGAAGGGGTGAGTTGCCCGCCCAAGGTCGAATAAGGATGAAGCAAGGGGGGTGGGGAAGTAAATGTGGACATCCCACCTGCCAAGGCAGCCGCGGCGTGTGCCGCCGCATTGCCCCCTGATTCGTCCGAGTGACCTGGGGTCCAGTGAATAGCGACAGTTGTGGTCGCGCGTTGGTGGCGTTTAAGGAGGCGCTGTATAGCCGTAGCTGTTGCATCTTGTGAACCCGGAGTAGCGATTTCCTTGTAAGCTTCAAAGGAATCAGTAAGAATACGTAGTGACCCAGTTCCGGTGCAAGGCACTCCTGACAAGGCTCCCCAAATCGCGAGGAGTTCAGCGTGAAGAGGGGTACCCTGAGGTAGATGGCAGGCATAAGCGCCTGAAAGGGAAGGGTTGTCATCGCATACCCAGGCCATAGATGCGAATTCGCTTGTAATGGATGCGTCGGTGTATATGTCAGTCGTATAGGGGATTCGCTCTTGTCGGTGATGGGCAGCTAGGAGCTCCCGGGGAATGACAAAATCGCGGTTTATAGGTCGGCGATGGACGCGTGTGACTACTGGCATCTCCCAAGGGGGAAGTGATGCATATAGGGCTGGTGTTTTGTCGTTACGCTGTTCATCCCAGGCCAGCAGGCGACGCCCCTGGACAGTGTTCTCTAGACGTATTCGATGACGCGTCTGTGACTCGGTAACGATGGTAGTGAGCGGTGGAAGAGCGGCCAAACGCTCAAGTTCGGCTATAGGAGTGTGCTTAGGTAGACCGGTAATAGTGCGTAGTGTAGCGCGATGAAGGCGTTCGACCTTAGCGAAGTCAGTCTTCGACAGTTGGAGGACCGGTGTACCATAGAGGATTTTTCCGACCGCCGCTGCTCTGGCCATCGCACGGCAGGCATGCTGCCGCGCACCGCCGTGCCGGTTGGACAGGCGACGAATAGTATGTAGCAGTGCTGGCCAAAGGCGTTGTAACTGACGAACCCATTTCTGGGGGCTGTTGCAGCTTGATATGGGCAGGCCAAGAATGCGGATTTGCCCATTTGAGGAGGTGATGGTATTGCCTCCGATGTGAAGATGGATCTGCATACTGGGGTTGGTTTTATGTTTTCCGTCGATACTAATCAATTCTGTTTTATGTGGTGCGAGTTCGAGGCCAATTTTGGTTAGTGTATCTTCAAGACAAAGAAGGGCCGCCTGAAGTTCAGTCTCCATAGAATATTTGTCTACGTAATCCGCTGCCTCAGTCCAGACGGTAATATCATCGGCATATATAGCGAATCTTGCGCTTGTGCTGATTTCCAGATTCTCGGCGACGCGTGTCATGGCCAAGTTGAACAATATGGGTCCGAGAATAGAGCCCTGAGGTACACCCCTATCCAAGTAATAGGTTTTGGGCACCCATCCCGGAGCTTTGCCATGTAGCTGAATGGGTCTAGATGTCAAAAAATTGCGGATCCAGATTTGGGCACGATTACTAGGAAAGCGTTTGGCGAGTTCCTCCAGGATAACCTCATGGCGAACATTGTCAAAAGCTTTGTGTATATCGACAGCCAGGAGATAGTCAGGTAGCGTTTTACGATGAGCTCTATTCAGAACTCTTCGCAAAAGCCAAAGGCAGTCGTGCGTTCCAAGGTTAGGGCGGAAGCCGGCTTGAGCTGGATGAAATCCAGGACTGACGTATTCAATGTAGTGACTAATCCGGGTATGCAGCAGGCGCTCGATGAGTTTACAGAGATGTGAAGTCAGTGCAATTGGACGCAAATTACTAGGAAGTCGAGGGTTTTTGCCAGGTTTAGGGATAGGAAGAATAAGAGAAAGCTTGAGGTTATCCGGTACCGTTCCGGTCTCCCAATAAGAATTAATGATGTCGAGAAGGGCATCCTGGGCTGCCGAGTCGAGATTGCTAAGCTCCTGCCAACTCGGTCGTGCCCGGGTGTGGCGCGAGCTCGGCCTCTTCCGAGGGCTGCTTGCAGTTCTCCCTTTGAGAATGGGCGATCCAGGTCTGGATCAGGGTTTCCGACTGGGAAAATGGAAACTGCTGGTGGAGGCATTAGGCTGGCATGTGGGAAAAAGGTGCGTATAACTTCATCTTCAACATCAGCCGGGTTGCCATTGAGAAGGAGATCGGCGAGAGGTGGTGCCCCGCGTGCCTTGCCATTTAGGCCACGAAAGATGCGCCAAAGTTGTGATAGGCCCGGTACTTGTCCAAGACGGTCGCATGTAGAGTGCCAAGCCTCACTTTGCAGGTGAAGCTGGTATGCCCGGATAAGCTTGTATTGTCGTCGAAGAAGCACGATATCTTTGTGACGTTTTCCGCGTGTCCGAAAACGTTGCGTGAGGTGATCTGCGCGACGCCAAAGGTTAGCCAGGTGAGCATCCATGCCAACTGTGGAATCGTCACAGGGGATATATTCGAGAGCTTGAGTGCGGGCATCTCGGAGTACAGACAGAAAGGAGTCAATATCCGAGAAGGGGGTCGTAGTATTAGCACGAAGCTTGTCCCAGTTGAAAAACGAACGTGTTGTCCGAACGCGAAGACATTTACGATTGAGAGTGAGCAAGATGGGCAAGTTATCACTACCCCAAGAATTAGAAAGGACTTCCCAGCGCCGAAGAAGACGCGGTGATGAGAATGTAAGGTCCAGTGTAGTGTCTGCTTGAGAGGGATGGAGACCGATACGGGTCGGCACGTTAGGTTCGTTGCACAGGGTAAGAAGAGTTTGATCAAGGGCGTCATATAGGTGTTTACCACGTTGGTTAGGCTGAGATGAGCTCCAGGCTGCGTGATGTGCGTTGAAATCTCCGCCAATAAGAATAGGATAAGGGTGTGCTGCGTTTTCAAGGTCAGGGAGCCAGGAACAGGGTTCTGCCATGACGTTACCTGGCCGGAAATAGGCCGATGCTACGACGAAAGGTTTTTGGCCAGGGGGGAAGATTTTTACTGCAACAATCTCACGAGTGGAAGAGCAAAGGGATTGAAGCGAGAGCTGAGTGGAAGGACAATCGTTTCGGATTAAGACGGCCGCCTGTCCCTCTGAACGGCCGTTTTTATGTTGGATAGTAGGTGTTTGGTAAGTGCAGTAACCAGGAATTTTACAAGGACCGCGCGTTTCTTGAAGAAGTATGAAAAGAGGACGGCGCTGAGGCACAAATGTACGAAGGGTAGGACCGTTCTGATTGAAGCTTCTGCAGTTCCATTGAATCCCATGAGCCATAGTGCTCATGAAAGGGGCACAGATTTACGGCGCTTACTATCGTCTGTGAGTGTGGTACGTTGGAACTTCTCAAACATAGTCTGCAGATGGCTCTGCATGGAAGTGAGGGCAGCAGTAAGAGTTGCATTAACTTCCTTTCGCAGAGTTTCTTCCAGCTTCTGTGTCTCTTGCGCGCGTTCCTGTCGGATTAGCCCGAGCATGTGGGTATAGGCGGAATCAGACGCTGTGACCGGTTGCGGCCGGCGGGTAAGCGAACGGCTTTTGCGGTCCTTCTGTGAGCGGCTGCGTTGCGGAGTCTGGGAACGAGTTCGGGTGTCCATTGTTATCTTGTCCTTAGTTATCATCTCCCGGAGACGCTGATTTTCCTGGCGTAGTTCAGATATTTCTGCTCTGAGGCTCTCAATGACCTCGGCTAAACCTGGAGAAGAGGTCTTTTCAGCATATGATACATGTTTGGAGACAGTATGTGAGGATGTCACCTGATGCGTATTCGGATCATCCGACTCCTTAGGTGCCGATTTGTCAACAGGCTTTGCATAAGCTCGAGCCGGGCACTGGGCACTCAGGGCGATATGCGTGGAAGCGCCGCAGGCTACGCAATGAGGAAACTGCTTGCAGCCGGGGTCCTCAGGGTGCGGGTTCTTACCGCAATCCCGACAAACGGCGGGAAACGAGCAGTATTTGGCTACATGGCCGATGCGGTGACAGTTATAACATGCGACTGGGCGCGGGCGGTATTCACGGATTCGTGTAATCTCGTAGTCGAATACTAGCCGAGAAGGTAATGCGTCTGATGCGAAGGTCAGAAGTAGCAAATTTGTCTTGCCGAGCATGCGTATGTCTGTGATTTCAGCTGTCTCGCAGCGCAGATGTGCCATGATATAGTCCATCGTGAGGCCTTCTCTAATTCTGATCACACCTCGCGTGCTGCCAACCGCAGGCTGCTTCAGTGGGGACGTGTCCACATCGAACGCTTGGACAGAATCCCGCGTTCGCGCGATTAAACGGGTCAATGTACACAGCTTCTTGAAATGCTCAGCGTCCCTGACAGTTACGCGGATGCAGTTAGCAGCAGAATCAAAGCGGAGAATGGCCATATCCGAAAAATACTGAGACGGAGCGCTTTGCTCTATTGCGTTGGTAATAGCCTGTTTCGGGATGTTTGTGACATGCACTTTGTTAAGTGGCCTGATCAGAACAGTGAAATGAGGACGACTCACCCGTTCTGTGTGCAGACGTTGCGGGGACACTTGACGCTTGCGATAGGTTGAAGTCATGCTGCATCCTGTAGTTGTCTTAACCTGAGCAGGAGGGCTTGCAGAGACAGTCACAGCTGCGGCATCCATTTCCTCGTGCACTGTCGGCAATAGCGGGTAATCAACGCTCCCTGTAGCTTGTGGCGTTTGTGGCGTCGGAGGCACCGTTCGGCTGGATGCGAAGTACGGCGCCGCGTCCATCTGTTCATGTCCCGCCGGTAAGAGCGGGTAATCACAACTTCTCGTAACTTGGCTTGACTGTGGGGTTGTAGTCGGTGTAACCTGTGGCGTTTGTGGTGTCGGAGTCAGGGTTTGGCTGGATACGTAGTATGGCGCAGCATCCATCTGCTCGTGACCCGCCGGTAATGGCGGATAATCATTGAATGAGGATCTTGAATACTTCGAGAACATTGGTGTGTAGTAGGTGCACGGTAGCTCTTTCAAAAAAAGAATAAAAAAAAAACCTATAGGGCAACAATCATGGTTTCGGATAACGCGGTCCACCAGAATATTGTCCTCGTGGAAGAGTGGG
The DNA here is from genome assembly GCF_055883805.1 of Amblyomma maculatum. Lineage (NCBI taxonomy): Eukaryota > Metazoa > Arthropoda > Arachnida > Ixodida > Ixodidae > Amblyomma > Amblyomma maculatum. Next base: position 99,056,940 of record NC_139345.1, read on the forward strand.
CATGGGCCTGCTTATTTCGCTAGTTTCAAGAAGAAAAGCGCAAGCGTCACATCCGAAGTTGATTAAATTAACAAAATATCTAGCGACGTAAGGTAAACCGGAATATGTGACAGTGGGTAATGGGATGGTAGGAGATGCCATCACTTCCTCCAGTTCCTCAGTTACTGATTGCGGCACAGCAGAAATCATTTTTTTTTTGGCATCGACGCAAGGTACCACCGCACAACCGACACAGTGTGCACAAGATCGTTCCGTCGTACCGGCTTCGGTATGACAACGTTCTGAGAGCTCCCGCTCTGGACTCGAAGAACAGGGTGCTGCCGACGCTGTTGTCGTAGAGATGGTCCTGACCGATGCTGTGCTTGTGGATGGATGGATGGATGGATGGATGGATGGATGGATGGATGATGGATGGATGATAGTGGCTCTGCCCTTTGTATCGAACGGCAGCTTGCGCCGCCTAGCCAAAAAATTAAAAGAAATATATTTATCTCTTCCCCATTTTTAGCTTCTAATTCGCCCGTATCTGCCCCCCTCCCTTTTTTTTTCTCTCTTTATTCTCTTGACTTTTTCCACCAATCCTCTAACCTCTCTTTTGTTATCAGAACGCGTTCCTCATCCATTCGTCCATCTTCCCCAGCAAATCCCAGCGCTCTCTCCAGATCTGCCGCTTTTTCCGCGGGAAGAGCAGGACGAAGTTTTTGGCACCTTAGAACAACATGTTCCGTTGTTTCCTCCTCAGTTCCGCACGCCGCGCATAATATATCTACTTCCTGAAATTTTTTCCTGTACGTTTTTGTTCTGAGGGCCCCTGTCCTAGCCTCAAACAGCAATGAGCTCCCTCGTGAGTTGTCGAATAAACTTTCTTTCTTTATATCCTGTTTTCGAGTTCTATACATACCCAATGCTGATTTTCCTTGCATTCTTTCCTCCCACATTTTCCTTTCTGCCTCCTTTACCTGCTTTTCAATGCTGCTGTTTTGCTGCAGTGTATCTCCAAACTCTAGGTACTTAAATCTGAGCTTTCGGGTTCTGTTAGTCCATTTCGTATTCAGGCTTTTCATGAAGAGGTGCTTTACATTTTTGGTGCCCACCTTGATTCCTCCATTTCGGTTAGTCTCTGATCATATTTTAGTTTGCTAATTGCCTCTCTAACCTCAAATGATGCCCAGCCCATATCTCCCTGGACTCCTTCATTAGGTGTGTTGCCATGTGCTCCCAATGCCAATCTACCCACCTTTCTCTGTCTGATTTCAAGGCCTGACTGTACTTCTGATTTCATGCACAGGACTGCATTTCCAAAAGTGAGTCCTGGTACCATAACACCCTTCCATACCCCTCTAACAACCTCATACCTGTTATAATTCCAGAGGGCCCTGTGTTTCATAATATCCGAACTCCTTTTCCCTTTGTCTAACGTAATTCTTTCATGCTTTTCTAGGTAATTTTTTCCTTCATTGATCCATATGCCCAGGTATTTATAGCTCTCCACATGTTCAACCTTGGTGCCTTTTATTTCCAGCACGTCCCCCCTTTCATCATTAAATACCATTATTCCTGATTCTTCGCTGCTAAATTGCAGTCCCAGCTTTACGCCCTCTTCTCCACAGATCTTAAGTAGCTCCTGCAACCCATCCCTCTTATCTGCCAGCAGTACAATGTCATCCGCGTACATCAATCCTGGTAGAACTTGTGTTACTTTCTGTCCTCCCTGCATATAGCTTGCATCGAATCCCATATTACTTTCCTCCAGGCGCCTTTCCATTTGGCTCATGTATATCATGAAAAGCAGCGGTGACAGTGGGCACCCTTGCCTAAGCCCCCTCTTTATTTTTGCTGGTTTTGTTGTTTCCGTCTCCCATACTATCACTGCCTCATTATCTGCATACACTTCTTGTATGAACTGAACCAGGTTTTTATTCAGGCCATATTCCTTCAACTGGTCCCACAGTTTTTTCTGATCTACACTGTCGTATGCCCCTTTAATATCTGAAAACGCTATCCATAATGGTCTCTGACTTGCAGCTGCTGTTTCTATACACTGGGTAACCACAAATAAATTATCCTCTAGTCTTCTGTCCTTGCGGAAACCATTTTGTAGTTCTCCGAGGATATTCCCTCCTTCTGCCCATTCCTCCATCATTACTTTTACTAACTGCATTGCTATCCTGTATATAACTGATGTAACTGTGATTGGCCGATAGGACTTTATGTTATCTCTGCTTCCCTTGCCTTTGTATATTAGTCTCATCCTGCTTAATTTCCAATCTTTTGGTACTTGACCGCCCTTTATTGTTTGTTCAATCAACTGTCGCAATTTTGCTTTGCTTTTTTGTCCTAATCTGGTAATCAATCCCATGGGTATGCTATCTGGTCCTGTCGCTGTTCCCAAGGGGACCTTCCGTTCTATTCTTTCCCATTCTCTTGCTGTCATCTCCTTGTATTCTTGCTCCTCGTCCCTGTGGTCCTCATTATTCTCCATTTCTTCTGCGGCATTCACTTCCAGACTGGCAAAGGCTGTTTCTATTGTGCGCCTAACATATTCCTGTGCTTCCTCTCCCTCCACTCTTTTTCCTTCCTGTGTGATCAGTGAGTGTTGGGCCCCTTCCGTCCTTTTTGCTTGTAGCCTTATGTGGTTCCAAAACCTCTTTGCAGCATTTTTATCTTTTTTACTTATGTCCATCATCCACTGGACCCCAGCTTTTCCTATTTTGATTTGGATTAAGGTTGACGCCTCCCTTTTTCTCTCAAGGTACTCCTCCCATTTGGATTCTACTTCCCTTGGTGTGGCTCCCCTCTTCTTTGCTAATCTGTGCTCTCTGGATGCCTCTTGACGCCTCGTTATGGCTGCTTTAACTTCAGCATCCCACCAGCTTTTTGGTTTATATTTTCTCTTTCCTCTTCTAACCTTGCCCTTTTTTAGCTCTCTTTTAAATACTTCTACTAGGTCATCGTATGTCCATTCTCTATTTGGTTGTTGGTTTACTATGTCCTCAATGCGCTTTGACCCTTTTTCCAACTGCATATCATTGAGTTTCTGGTTGCTTTCACATACCTGCATTTTTGTTGCGGCTGCTGTCCCGCCAAATTGGAGTTTAATTCTTTTATGATCGCTTCCTAAGCTCTTCGCCCCTTCTTCATCAATTTCCATACCTACTAACCTGTCATACAGCTTGTGGGACATCAGACAATAGTCGATTGTGGAATGAGAGTTATTTCTTTCCCATGTTATTTTTCCCTCACACTTTATCTCTGAATTAACTATTGTGAGATCCTGGGTTTCACAAAATGTTCCTAACATTTTGCCTGTCAGGGTGGCCTTCTCTTCCATGCTTGCGCACCACAGTACGCTTTCAGCCTCGGCTACCCGTTCGCGCACCTCGGCAGCCCATTTGCCTGTCGAAAGGTATGGGGGAAAGAGAAAGATACAAGGTTCTCAATGCGGATTTTCAGAAAATAGCAAGGAGAGATAAGAATGCCTTCTTGAACATACAGTGTCAAGCAGTTGAGGACAACAGCCAATTAAGGAAGACAAGAGCTCTGTATAAGACAATCAAAGATATCAAAGGAAGCTTCTGTGCTAAGCTGGGCGTGATAAAGGACAAACGAGGCAAGGACCTCACTGAAGCCTCAGAGATAAAGAAGAGGTGGCAGGAATACACAGAAGAACTGTACAAGAAGGACCCGGATGTGCAAACCCAACATAGGACGGTTGTGATTACTGATCTCGAGCCGGGCATCCTGAAGAGTGAAGTTGAATGGGCCTTAGCCAGCCTTGCTAAGAACAAAGCTAGCGGAATTGATGGTATTCCAGCTGAGTTGCTTCAAAACCTCAACCACGACGCTGTTAACACACTGCATACATTATGTCAAAAGATTTGGACAACCCTGCAGTGGCCACAGGATTGGAGGAGGTCAGTTTACATCCCCATTCCAAAGAAAGGCAGTGCCAAAGATTGTTCCAACTACCGCACGATCGCGCTTATTTCGCATGCTAGCAAGGTGATGTTAAAAATCCTGAAAGGTAGGCTGCAGCAGTATGCGGATCGGGAGCTTCCGGACGTGAAAGCTGGGTTTCGCAAGGGCAGAGGAACTAGAGACCAAATTGCCAACCTTCGCTGGATCATGGAAAAAGCAAGAGAGTTCCAGAAACCCATTTACTTCTGCTTTATTGATTATGCGAAAGCGTTTGACTGCGTAGATCACAGCAGATTGTGGCAAGCTCTCCAAGAGATGGGAGTTCCAATTCACCTCATCTGTCTCCTCAGGAACCTTTATGAAGGGCAAGAGGCCACAGTCAGAACTGGGCATGGTCTTACTGATTGGTTTCCGATTGAGAAAGGGGTGAGGCAAGGCTGCATACTGTCGCCCTGCCTATTTAACCTATATGCAGAGTGCATCATGAGGAAGGCCGGTCTGGACGAGTCTTCAGCTGGAGTGAAAATCGCTGGAAAACGCATGAACAACCTTAGATATGCGGATGATACCACTTTAATGGCAGAAAGTGAATTGGATCTCAAGAGACTTCTGATGCGCGTACAAGAAGAGAGTGAGAAGTTTGGGCTTAAACTGAACATTAAAAAGACGAAGATCATGGCGTCTTGCCCTATCAAGTCCTGGAGCATCAACGGACAAGAAGTGGAAGCTGTGACAGATTTTCTGTTCTTGGGCGCCAAGATTACCTCGGAAGGAGACTGCAGCCATGAAATTAGGAGACGCCTGCTTCTGGGAAAGAGAGCAATGGTTAGCCTTGACCGCCTAGTAAAGAGCAGAGACATTAGTCTGCCAACCAAGATCCGTATAACCCGTGCTATGGTCTTTCCAGTTGTGATGTATGGATGCGAGAGTTGGACTGTGAAAAAGGCTGACCGCCGAAGAATTGACGCGTTTGAATTGTGGTGCTGGCGAAGACTCTTAAGAGTTCCTTGGACTGCCAGAAGATCAAATCAGTCGATAATGTCGACCATAAACCCTGACTGCTCATTGGAGGGTCAAATTCTAAAGTTAAAGCTCAGCTACTTTGGTCATCTGATGAGAAGAGAGGAGTCGCTGGAGAAAGATTTGATGTTGGGAAAGGTTGAGGGTCGCCGGAGAAGGGGTAGGCAGCGAACGCGATGGTTAGATGGCATTCTCGAGGCATTGCAGATGAAGCTATGTGATGTTAAGAAGATAGTGAGAGACCGGAAAGCGTGGCGTGATATGGTCCATAGGGTCACGAAGAGTCGGACACGACTGAACGCCTGAACTGAACTGTCTGCAGCGATGGGGTTCTTGAAAAACCCGAACCTCTTTTCTAGTTGGTAGATTCGGGCCGTCCAGCTCGTAGAGCCCCCGCCAACGGCGCGGCCGGCGCGGTCGGTTTGTACAGCGGGAAGCATCTCGGCTCCCATTTTCTGCGGTTTTAAGGCAATCGAATATCTTCAGAGCTACTTCCGAACACCAATACTGGCGAAAAGACACCGCTTGTTTGTGAATGGTGATGTTTAGAATGTGAACGGTGTCGACGTCACCGCGAAGTGCGCGCCGCTCGCGACGGAACAACCGCGCGCACAACGTTCAATTTCGCGCGAGTAAACGGAGCTTTTCTTTTTTTCTTTTGTAACAGTATAAATTGCCTGAATGATGAATTATGAATGGGAAATGTTGGCTGATGTAAACGGAGCTTTTTATTTACCTATTACGTTCACACCTCATACCCTGAAAATGTAGAGAGAACCTGAGAAGAAATTGATCGCCGTTTCGTTTTTCTTTTTTTTTTTTCGTTCTTGCTGTTTCATTACAGCAGCATAAAAATTTCCTCGCGGTTTCGCTTTACAGTTTACTACCATGACGAACACTTTTGTTAGTGGTGCACCTTTCGACAGTGCCGCGGAGGTCACAGGAAGGCAAATGCGGTTCCCGTTACTGATGTGGCGATGCAAGCATTGTGCGGTTGTAGAGTGCGCCATCAACGAAATCGGGCATGCATTTTGTACCTCCGTACCTCAAGCGTGGGGAAAACCGGCAGACAATGCTGGCACTCAACGACAAAGCTTCCGTAAATGAGGTCGTTAGAGTTAGGATTTTTTACTGTTGCTACAAATGATGGAACGGTCTAATCGTCTGGGACAATGAAATTATTGAGCAGCTTGAGCAGACGGTGCAAGAAATGTTTGGCACGGAACGATAGAATGAAGTTCCATGCTCCGCGTACACGGTATCACGGGCCTCCACACTCCGCCAGTTCGACTTTTTCAGCACCTTAAGAATAATTTACAGGTAAATATGCTTATCCAAATCTGCAATTGGAAGTTTTGAACCTATTTTGGCTTTAAGGTTCCGAATAGACACCGCATTAGAAATGCGGTTGATAGAGCCCACGAGCATTTTTTTTTTATTTCGTCTCCGATGAAATGCGGCAGAAATTCGATGCTGCGGCTGCGTGACTTTGTTGCTTTTCTGGACGTTAAGTCCTTTAAAAGGTCATTGACTCTGCACAGCATATACCAGTACACGCCGCGTAATTCCGTCTTCTCAACGGTAGGGTCCCGCAACTTCTTTCTCGTCACTGGTTGCCTTTGAGCGGGTTAAACGGCGATTGTTACTGAGAGGTATGTCTGAACGCAACCTAAAGGTAACATACACTCACTAAAGGCAGGAAATGATTATGTTTAAAATTATTAAATACTGTAAGCGTTGTAATTTTGTTGTTTCGAGGCTGTGTTCACGGCAGGTTTTGTGGCTATTAAGAATTAAAAACATCAGATGATGCAACCTAAAGGGAACACCCCTCCAGAAAGATATTAGTAGCTTATTTTAATGTTGTAATTTAAAAAACAAATTTGGAAAAACTCAGGATTCGAGCATACATTTTATTCGCTAAGTGCTCAGGTAAGCAATGTTAATCCATTGCGCCACTGAGGCAACGAGTACGACAGGCTTTAAATGTGCTCTTATTCATTTTTACAATATTTCCGCTATCTGTCGCCAGGTGACGCTGCTCAGAGGACCCTACCGTTGTAGAATGAAAAGAGGAAGCCACGGAGCTGGTGGAATAAGGAAATCAGGGAAGCTATTGAACAACGACGGGCTGCTTCAAGGGAACACCGAATGGCAAAGAAGGCACTGGTATCTCAGGAGGAAATCGACCAAAAATGGGAATCATATCGACAAAAGAAACTTCAAGTGCAGGCCCTCGTCCAAAGTAAAATAAGACAGTCCACCGATCGCTGGATGGCTGATATACACGATGCCTCTAGGGGCGGAGCAAGAAAATTCTGGAACCATATAAGCTGGCTAGGGAAGAACAATCAAAGAAAGCAGGATCGGATTCAAAATAACGAGGGAAATTGTTTAAAGGGAGATAACGCAGTGAACTACATTACATCAGTTATAGCCGAGTCATTTAAGAGCGACGATAGGGTAATCTCCGCAAATCAGGAAGCAACAGAAGGTAGCAGAATACAAAGCAGCTTAGAACTGACCAATCTAAACTGGAAAAAGGCAGAAAAAAATATTCCTAAAAACACATCTACATGAATAGGTGGAATTCCGATCAAGCTGATTAATGAACTCGGTCCAAAAAGTAAGGAAACGTTGTTAAAAGCTCTGGAAACAGTCATAACGAATAAGCAAATTCCGGACAGCTGGCGGCAGAGTAAAATGAATTTGATTTATAAAGGGAAAGGAGACAGGATGCACATGAAATCCTACAGGCCGATTACCATAACATCTGTTATGTACAGGTTAGCCATGCAGGCGGTGAAATTAAAGGTGCCAGCATGGGTTAAAAGTAACAAAATACTCGGAGAACTTCAGAACGGCTTTAGAAATGGTAGGCGCTTAGATGATAGCCTGTTCGTGCTTACCCAATGCATCGAAATATCTAGAGTGGAAAATAGACCTTTGTGTTTGGCCTTCCTGCACATAAACGGGGCGTACGACAACGTAAGCAGGGAACTCCTGTGGAACATATTAAAAGAAGAAGGTATCGGTTATGAGATAATAGAGTTCCTACAGGAAATATACCGGGATAACAAAGTAGAAATTACGTGGGAAGGGATAAGAAGTACGAAGGATGTCAAAGTATGCAAAGGATTAAGACAAGGCTGTCCTCTATCACCGGTGCTGTTCATGCTTTATATGATAAACCTGGAACGGAGGATACAAGATAGTAACCTAGGTTTTAACCTGTCATATAGATTAGGTGGAAAGGCGGTAGAGCAGCGCTTCCCCGGTTTGATGTATGCAGACGATATTGTGCTGCTAGCTGAGAGTCTGGAAGAATTGCAAACTCTAGTTAAGTATTGCGGAGACGAAGCGGACGCTCTAGGCTTCAGTTTCAGCGCCGTTAAGTCGGGTTTGATGATTTTCAACGGCTCAACTGATCAGGGTCTTAAAATACAAGGCCTTGAAATACCTAGAGTAGCAGAATATAAATATCTGGGGGTATGGGTAAACGAAGGATTGGCATACATTGGAAAGCATGAGCAATCGCTTAAGGCTAAAGGGCGAAGGAATGCCGGTATAATGAAGCATAAGGCATTGTGGGGATACAATAGGTATGAGGTTTTGAGGGGTATTTGGAAAGGAATTATGGTGCCCGGACTTACTTTCGGAAATGCGGTTTTGTGCCTAAAATCAGAGGTACAGTCGACATTAGAAACAAATCAGAGATCCGTTGGACGATTAGCACTAGGTGCCTACGGCAAAACTACAAATGAGGCGGTACAGGGAGATATGGGCTGGGCATCTTTCGAAGTACAGGAAGCTCAGAGTAAAATATTATATGAGGAACGCCTGAGGAAATTGGACAGTAACAGAGGGGCAGCTAAGGTATTTAAATACCTGTACCTAAAAAGCGTTGACTCACAATGGAGGAAAAGAACTAGGAAACTAACTAGTAAGTATGCTAGTAACAAGGACGGAGAAATAAAGAGCATTAAGCAACAGGTGAAAAACACAGAAGGTAAAAATTGGATAAATTCGATGGAAAAGAAACAGAGTGTGGAATTATACCGAAAGTGGAAAATGCAGATCAGGAAGGAAGATTTCTTTGATAACTCAAGAGGCAGTGCCTTACTTTTTGAAGCTAGATCAGGGTGCCTTAGAACACGCAGCTACAAAAAGGAATTTAACAATGGAGATGACGCATGTGCTGTATGTGGAAACTCCAGTGAAACAATTGACCATATTATACTCTAATGTAATGGTATCCATCCGGAAGTTGGTGCAGGCGCAATCACTGTTCCTGAAGCTCTGTGCTTTAGAGATAACAGTGGCCGGGTGAATAAACCGGCGGTGGAAACTAGCAAAAAACGACTGGAAGATTGGTGGCTTAAAAGCAGAGAAGTGACATAATGTTAGTAATGTAGGAACAAAATTTAATAGAATGGTGGTTTAGTTAACCATTCTAAATCAATAATTAAGATATAGGGAGAAAAATGAGCATGATAGCTACTGCTACCACCCCGTTTCAAAGGGGACGCTCCTATATTCCATCCATCCATCCAACCGTTGAGAGAACGGAATCACGCGCACTCGCCAGGTTTTACAGCGCGGAGCGCGTACTGAGGAGTGCCCCAGCCACTGTGCGGCTCCCCGAGTCAGAAGTTTATACCGTTTCCTCAGCTCAACAGGCAATAGTCTTATTTTAGCTCCTTGGCGTCTGTACGCCACTGGCCACATAATAAAACAAATTTCAGTTACATATTACTCTCTCACATCCACTATCCCTTCTTTCATCATTTTCCCCAGGTTTCTCGCCGCCCTTGCGCTTATTTTTATTCTTGTTTGCATCCGTAGTAGTCGAAGCATCGCACGAGATCACTGAAGCCACTAATTGAGTAAATCACATTTAATGGAATAACAAAACGCGAACGCGGAAGGAACACGTACAGCGGCCGCAACATACATGGCGTCTGCTTCTGCGCCTCCTCATTGTTAGCTTTCGTTGGCCGCCAGGTGGCGCCATATTACAGTAGGTAGCCATGCTAGTTTCCACCGGCGGTGGAAACTAGCAAAAAACGACTGGAAGATTGGTGGCTTAAAAGCAGAGAAGTGACATAATGTTAGTAATGTAGAAACAAAAATTTAATAACTAGAATGATGGTATAGTCCAATCTAAATCTAAATCAGTCTAAAACAATAATTAAGATATAGGGAGAAAAATGAGCATGATAGCTACTGCTACCACCCCGTTTCAAAGGGGACGCTCCTATATTCCATCCATCCATCCAACCGTTGAGAGAACGGAATCACGCGCACTCGCCAGGTTTTACAGCGCGGAGCGCGTACTGAGGAGTGCCCCAGCCACTGTGCGGCTCCCCGAGTCAGAAGTTTATACCGTTTCCTCAGCTCAACAGGCAATAGTCTTATTTTAGCTCCTTGGCGTCTGTACGCCACTGGCCACATAATAAAACAAATTTCAGTTACATATTACTCTCTCACATCCACTATCCCTTCTTTCATCATTTTCCCCAGGTTTCTCGCCGCCCTTGCGCTTATTTTTATTCTTGTTTGCATCCGTAGTAGTCGAAGCATCGCACGAGATCACTGAAGCCACTAATTGAGTAAATCACATTTAATGGAATAACAAAACGCGAACGCTGAAGGAACACGTACAGCGGCCGCAACATACATGGCGTCTGCTTCTACGCCTCCTCATTGTTAGCTTTCGTTGGCCGCCAGGTGGCGCCATATTACAGTAGGTAGCCATGCTAGTTTCCACCGGCGGTGGAAACTAGCAAAAAACGACTGGAAGATTGGTGGCTTAAAAGCAGAGAAGTGACATAATGTTAGTAATGTAGGAACAAAATTTAATAAATAGAATGATGGTTTAGTTAACCATTCTATATCAATAATTAAGATATAGGGAGAAACATGAGCATGATAGCTACTGCTATCACCCCGTTTCAAAGGGGACGCTCCTATATTCCATCCATTCCATCCATCCATATGTCTCGGCAAACTCGATTGCAGGTTGCCTAACGCTTCGACTGAAATACGGCCATGAGTAAAATTAAGAATGGCGCGCTATGAGTCACTTATGACTACTTTAGCTTTAGAAGTGGAGAGCAAATTAGCTGCTTCCTCCGCTGTAGTGATATTTGAAGTGCGTACGGAGCAGGAGGTAAATAGTCATGTTCTCATCTGTGGAAACCGCTGTTAAAGCAGTCCGAGTAGGATGGTCTGCCGCGTCTGTATAAAGTACGTCAAGTCGGCCAGCATATCGCTGCTGGAGTGACGCGGCCCGAGCTTCTCTGCGATGTTGATGAGTGGGAGAGTATTGATGTTGGCCCTGATAGCAGGTGGAAGATTGACCGCCGAGGACGACAGACGGAGGGGAGTGATGCGAAGTTTTAGGATAGAGCGGCCTGCGGAAGTTAGTGAGAGCCGTTGACGCTGGGCTAGGAGGGCCGCCTCAATGAACTCGTTAACTGTGTTTGAGACACCAAGGGCGAGGAGCTAGTCGTTGAGAGTAGAGAGAGGAAGACCAAGGACTTTTTTGACGCCGCTGCGGATAACGCAATCCAGGGGTTATGAGGGAGGAGGAGGACAAAACATTTATTTTCGCAAGGGCCCCCTGGGTCCCCGCACGACCCCACCGCACTCAGACGTTCATGTTCAATCTGTCCATGACGTCGGCAGCCCGGTGAACTTCGATCTTTTGCTTCGCCGGGTCCTTGGAGCGTAGTGTGGTCTCCCAGTCTCCGCAAGTCCGGAGTGGCACCGATCCGCCGGGGCTCCGGAGGAGACGCCGGGCAGATTAGTAGGATATGGGTCAGTGTCGCTTTAGGGGATGGGCAGAGGGGGCAGGTTGGCGGGATTAATTGATAGTGAGATAATAGGGAGGGAGTGGGGAGCGTCCTCGTTTGCAATCGTCGCCAGAGATGCTGTTCCCTGGTGGCAAGGGAGGAGTGTGGTGGTGGGTATTGTTGCCGTTTGGCGCGGAAGTGTGCGGTGAGCTCAGCGAAGGTACGCGTCGCTCCTTCAAGAAATCCTCCCCGAATTCCGCCTTTGCCCGGTTTCTTGACCCTCGGGCTGAGGAGTCGGCGGCCGACGTCATAGTGGAGGGCCGCAGAAATTTGAACCACCTAGGGTTCTTTAACGTGCACTGACAGAACACGAGTGCCTCGCCTTGCGCCTCCATCGCAAAACCGGCTGCCTCGGCTGGCATTCGATCCGCATCCTTGGGAGCAGTAGTCGAGTGGCCTGCGGGGCTCGAAGAAGGTACAATCGTCACCATGCTGCATAACGCTCGTGAGGTAACTTCGCACGGAAGCAGTTGCAGGAAGCTGAACAGAGGCCAGTGCTCACGCCCTTTCCATTTCTCGTGATGCGTGGCGAACAGAGAAACTGCCGAGCTGCGGCCGCTTTCACTCTGCACACCTCTAAAATCGGAAGCCAAATAAGGCCTTGGAGCCAGAGCGTGCTAGTATGTGCCGTAGGGCGCAGGCTGCGCGCTCACTGCGGGATTAATCAGCATTACCAGTAAAACCAGCGCCGCACGTGGAACATCATTTAAATATATGAACGTCTGCGAAAAAAGCTGGCGTCCATGTGAAAACTCGCTTGAGTATTGCCGCGAAACCTGCAAAACAGTATTTGTTGTTTTTTAACAGCCGCCGGCATACAGGCTTATCACTCTGATTCTGGACCGCGTATCAGTTCTGTAATCTTTGTTTGTTACTGCTCGATGTCGCGAGTCACACCTTTATCAGTTTTGTCGTAGCGCAAGACGCACCGAGATCTGTCTGGAAGGTTCCGGCCACTCGGGTGTCTTTCCACAATGTTCCAGCCCGTGCTGGTAGCTGTTTGCGACGTTATCTAGATTGTTCTGTGCAGCCTTTAAATTGAGCGTTGTTGTGCCGGTGGGGTTATCACACAGTAGCCCACCGTCAACAGGGTTGTGCCAAGGAGCTGGTAACGCAGCGCTCGTCACCCGTTTCGTGAACGAGGGCTGTCAGCTTCCTGGGCGGTAGCGATGAATCCGAGTCGGCGTTGGTGAGATGAAGAAAAGGCTTTATACACTATTTACATGTATTTACACAACAAGATCGGCTCTGGGGCCGAAAGCTAACATAGCCATACGCGACTGTTCTCGCGCAGCGACGGCCGGGGAGATTCCGCCGCGTCCGCACTGTCAGGGGCCGAACTGCTCCCGATGGACGCTCGTGACGAACTCACACTCGGAGTCTCGAACGGAAGCACTTGAGACTCCGTTGCCGAGAACCGTTGACGCTCAAAATGGTCCAATCCGACGGCAGCACTTTCGCAGGGCCAATGGGAGAGCTTGCTGCGCTCTCGCTTCAAATATGCCGCGGGGCGAGAAGGGGTTCACCGTCAGGGCCACGGCGCGCCGTGCTGTCTGGATGTTCAGCGCATGTTAAAACACGTCGCTTCTGTCCCTTTGGTACGGCTCGCCTCCAGTGCATTGGTGCTTTGCAGAGAAGTATCCAAAGTTTGTGAAGGAGGCGTTCGCCGAAGAAGTTTGGCGTCCGGCTGAATTTCTAGGCGGCTTTGGCCAGGCACAACAGCACCCCCGCCATCAGACAATGCGCCGGGAAGACGAGCTGCTCGCATGTGGCTCGGATGCCGGGCGCGCTCGTTCGCCAGGCTCCTCCAAGCTCACGTACAGTGTCCGGGCGCCAGGTAGCCTCACGTGCCTCGGGTTCCACTCGCCAGGTCAGGATCTCTGCCGACAGCCTTGTTGCCGGGGCACGCCGATCAACTTCGCCCGGGTCGCTCCGATGCCCTTGCCACTCGCCACTGGTAACGGTAGACTGTTCTGCGGCTTGCGAAACCGACCGACAACAGGCAACACCCAACACAAGCAAGTACCCTCGGTCACCCGTCAAACACCAGACAGAGGCAAAATTTCAAATTCAATTAGCTAAATTGTTGTCCCGTTTTTGCTCCCACTACAACAAGAGACAAGTGTATAGGATGCAGTACACAAGGTTCAAACAACAATTTTGCACATTAAAGATGCATTAAGTAGCAAGGAAAATTATTAATCAGTAATGGAAAAGTGTCTCCTTGAAATCACTTGGGCCGTAAAGCACAACTGAGGAAGCAAGGTGGTCATTCAATTTTGCCCCCGATCTGCCTTATAGCATTACCGTTGGCGACGAAATGCTCGTCGAAGGTAGCTATGTATCGAATGCATGACTCAAAGCATCCGAGTTCGCATTGTGCTGCTCTCTTCCGCAAGCGGCAGAATGCGTAGCATCATTCGGGCGGTTTGGCTCTCCCTCCGCTACAGCCTCGGCTGTCCATTTCTCTACGAGACCTTTCTTTCCACTTTATGCGTGAAAGAACGGACGTGCACAAGTTTCTCGCTTTGCTGAACGATCTGTCTCGTTCCTTACGCTTGCCGCACAAATCGTACATTTTCTCAGCACAGGTGCATTTGTGCCGCTGAGATCGCCGCTTCTTTTCCTTTCGCGATCGTTTGCGTTTTCTCACCTTTCGGTGACAGCATTCTTTCATGCACCTGCCTTTCCGCTCGTTTCGGCGGCTGCACTTGAATGTTTGCTTTCTTTCTTTCGGTGCCAGCTCTTTCAAGCTGCCGGTAACCGGAGCTAGTATGGCGCCGCCATCGTCGGAGTGCGGTGCCGCGCCTACATCGCGGCCAGCAGCGCATGACTCACTGCCAGTCGCGTCCGAACAAGGACAAGGCTCTCTCACGCCAGCCCCCAAGCTAGGCATATCCTCTGCAGGCTCGCCACTCAAGTTACACTGATCCGCCGGTGTGCAGCATCGCTCGGCGCTAACCGGCGCACGATCAAGGTCGTCTGATAGCTGGGGCGTTTCGGATCGCGTGAGGTCCATGTTCACACCAGGGTTGTTTTCGCCAATACAATTGAGCCCGTCAAGACAAGAACATGCATGGCTCCAGTCTAGTCGCTCGCTGTCGACTTTACAAGTGTGGCTCTCGACAGCGTCCGCGTCATGGGTCTGCCTTAGCTGTTCAACACTTGTGAGCTGCGCAATTTCCATGAGCGCAACTTCGTTTTTCTGTGTGTCATGATCTACGTCGACTCTGACATCGGAAATTGCCAATTTGTCGTCTCCTAGCCTGACTACATTTCCGCCACAGTTTACAACTTCTGCTTCTGAGTTGTCAGGCGGTTGATTTACTGCCAGTTCCCCACTCTCGATTGGTGGAATGCTTACAGCTACGTGGGAATGCGTGCAGGACGGTGTCACTGCGGATTTCTCGCCGATGGAGTCGGCTCCAACCGTCTCAGCTGCCAATGGTTCGACCAAGGTAACCCTAGACACTTCTGGTCGAGACTCGATCAGCTCGCTGCTGCGGTCGCTTTGCTTGGCCGCTTCCCCCAGCTGTGTCTCATTCTCTGGTGCAAGTACAATTTGCTCCGAGGCTTCCTGACTGTCTAGCCATTCGGTTATATCGGCTTTCAACTGATACGCCAAATCAAAGTGCGTTTTGGTACAGTTTTTCTCTCGTTGATACCTGTCCCTAAGTTCCATTGGTGACAGCCGATGTCTTTTCAGTAAAGATTCTTTCAGGTAATCGTAGCTTTTCAAGTCAACATCTATCACGCGCTTGATTTCTTCCGACGCCTCAGCGGAGAGAATAGCTACCAATTTTTGTGCCCAAGTATCTCGCTCGAAGCGCTTACTTTTGCAGACACGCTCGAAATCTTCCAAATACTTTGCCATATCCTCGGCGATGAGGAACGGTGGTGGACAGTCTCGCGGTATTGAACCGTTACAGTGAATGACATTAAAAGCTTTAATCTTTTCCACGCTCATTCTAAGCGCTGAAATCTCCAGCTGCATCAGTTGCCTTACGCGGGCGTCCTCTTTCTCGTGACGTTCACGATCCTCTTTCTCGTGACGTTCACGTTCCTCTTTCTCGTTTCTCTCTTGAATATCATCCCAGGCCTCTGCGGCTTCCTCAACCGTCACGTCCTCTGCCTGCATGATCTCAAGAATTTCCTTTTTTCTTTTTGTTGAGCCCAAATCGATGCCCAACTCATCACAAATTTGGAGAAGTTCTTTGACCTTGTAACTCTCCATCTTTTACCGGCCTCTTGTTGTTTGCCTTTTTAGAATAGTGTACTATACGTTCGCTATCTCGCTCCTAGCAAGAGATGCGCAAGCCTTTCTCACACTGATTCCCCTCTCAGCATCCCTTGGTTTTCAAAACACTTCCTGTAGGCTTGAAACACGCAAGGTTAACACAATGCTACGCTCAGCCTTTCTCTAAGCTACCCTGTGTGTTAGAGAAGTCTGGCGTTTGAGGGAAACTTCAGGTACTCACCGCGCCGAGGTGCCTGACGCCGGTCAATCCCGCAGCTGCCATCCAATGTTGTGCCAGTGGATCCCACAGCTGCCACCAATGTTGTGCCGGTGGGGTTATCACACAGTAGCCCACCGTCAACAGGGTTGTGCCAAGGAGCTGGTAACGCAGCGCTCGTCACCCGTTTCGTGAACGAGGGCTGTCAGCTTCCTGGGCGGTAGCGATGAATCCGAGTCGGCGTTGGTGAGATGAAGAAAAGGCTTTATACACTATTTACATGTATTTACACAACAAGATCGGCTCTGGGGCCGAAAGCTAACATAGCCATACGCGACTGTTCTCGCGCAGCGACGGCCGGGGAGATTCCGCCGCGTCCGCACTGTCAGGGGCCGAACTGCTCCCGATGGACGCTCGTGACGAACTCACACTCGGAGTCTCGAACGGAAGCACTTGAGACTCCGTTGCCGAGAACCGTTGACGCTCAAAATGGTCCAATCCGACGGCAGCACTTTCGCAGGGCCAATGGGAGAGCTTGCTGCGCTCTCGCTTCAAATATGCCGCGGGGCGAGAAGGGGTTCACCGTCAGGGCCACGGCGCGCCGTGCTGTCTGGATGTTCAGCGCATGTTAAAACACGTCGCTTCTGTCCCTTTGGTACGGCTCGCCTCCAGTGCATTGGTGCTTTGCAGAGAAGTATCCAAAGTTTGTGAAGGAGGCGTTCGCCGAAGAAGTTTGGCGTCCGGCTGAATTTCTAGGCGGCTTTGGCCAGGCACAACAGCGTTGCCGAGTGTGACGGGCATTCTTTGTTCGACGATCGACGAGCACGTTTGTTTCTATCGCCGCCGCCGAGTTGCTTAGTTCTTTTGCGGGCGCAAGTCAGCCCAAATAAAGAGTTTCTTTAGTGCAATTATCGACCCCTTCATTTGTGTCGTCGACCTCGTCACTACTACGTGACATCTGGTGGAGGTGCTGCCTTTGATCCTTCAAGCGAAGACCCAAGCCGTGTTCCTGACGCCCTGGAATACCAGCCTACAGGTCACCGAGCCAGCCGCCGACTTCAAGGCCTACAACCCGAACACGGTCTGCTGCCTGACCCCATTCGATCTCAGAAGGCATCGACGCTGACAATGGCCCAGCCTACAGCACCGGTTGTTTTCGTTCAACCCCGTGAGCCCCCCTGCTTCCATGGACGACCGGATGAAGATGCAGAAGACTGGGTGGACCTTTTCGACCGTGTGGCAGAATTCAATGGCTGGAACGACGCCACGAAACTCAGGCAAGTCTACTTCGTTCTTCAAGGACATGCCCGAGTTTGGTTCGAAAATCATGAGGCAGCTATGAAGGACTGGGACATTTTTAAGGAAGCGTTTTTGACTGCCTTTTCAAGCGTCGTCCGAAAAGAAAGAGCCTAGGACCTCCTTCAGTCAAGACTTCAACTTCCTAACGAGCCTGTGCTGGCGTACATTGAAGAGATGAAGCGCCTCTTTCGCCGCGCTAACCCTAACATGACTGAAGCTGAGAAAGTCAAATTTTTAATGCGAGGCGTCAAAGAATCGCTTTTTGCAAATCTTGTCCGAAATCCGCCAACAACAGTGGCGGAATTTGAAACGGAAGCGTCTGCCATCGAGAAGACGTTGTACACCCGGATGCGCCACTACGAGCGACCACTTCAACCAGACTACTCATGCCACTACCCCAGCGCATCTGCAAGCGGAGAGAACCTTCGGGACATCAACCGGGAGATCGTGCGAGAAGAGCTCCGCAGAATGCAGCCATCATCGCAACAACCCCAGGTGGCGACGCTCGGGGACGTCGTCCGTGAAGAAGTCCAGCAGGCGCTGGACGTTCCTCGAGCGACGGCTGCGACTGTTCCAGCACAAGAGGCAACAGCGATGAACTACGCTGGGGCATTACGTCGCCCTCCGCCCCGACGTGATGACTTTCCGAGCCCTCGCCGCAACCGTCCTGTTCCTGAAAACCGCCCCTTGGCCCCCGCCCGCCAAGCCTACCAACGACCCCCAAACCCCAGGAAGTGCGACGCCTGGAGGACTGCAAACAACCGGCCATTATGCTTCCACTGCGGTGAGGCCGGCACTGCCCGTACCGACGAATCGGTCTCCGCGGATTTGCAGTCGACGCTCCACGACCACGCCCTGGTGAACGACCGCAAGAAATCGACAACTATCTGCGTCGCGGTGAGATTGCGCCACCAAGCCGTCGATTCAGGTCTCCATCGCCGTACAGGGCCCGCTTTGCGTCGCCAGGACGTAACTATGACGATAGTGTGCGCGGAAGGTCCCCAAGCCCCCGTAGGGGAAACTAAAGGCAGCAACCTTTGGAGGTGAGGTTGCTCAACGGCGAAAAGACGAAGATCCTCCGCCGCCGACGACCACTAACGACGACGCAGCCGTTTCACCGCCGCTCCACACGACGTCATCGACGACAACACGACCAAAGTGCAAGCAGACACCGCCGCCCAGCGAAGTAACAACGGTATGCCCCGGCCATGACCTGAAGAAACGACGCAGCCGAGATCGGACACTAAGGCCCACGTGCAATGCGAGGACGCGAACAAGTGACCTTGAAGTTGATATCGACGGTCGCTGAGTCACTGCCCTAGTAGACACCGGAGCTGACTATTCAGTCATTAGTGGACCGTTAGCCTCTCAGCTCAGAAAAGTTACCACCGCTTGGAATGGCCCGCTGATTCGCACCGCAGGTGGCAACCTGATTACTCCATCGGGACGATGCACTGCAAGAATAACCGTAAATGGGCGTACTTACCCCACCAGCTTTGTGATCTTGCAGCAGTGCTCCCGCGACGTGATTTTAGGTATAGACTTCCTAAATGAACATAGGGCTATCATCGACCTGCGATCCAAGCTCATCAAGCTCTCTGCAGACAAAGCCATTCCTGCTACGACGACGTCGATGCAACACATCGCTCTAAACGTCCTCGATGAAGAATTGACCGTCCCGCCCCGATCAAGCATCGCAGTCTGCGTAGGTAGCGCAAACATTGAAACCGCTGAAGGCATCGTCGAAGGAAATATCCAATTGCTCTTAGAACGAGGTGTCGGCATCGCAAGAGGCATCGCGAAATTCCGGAGAGGTCAAGCTCAGGTGCTGGTAACAAACTTCACCGAAGAATACCGGCATCTCAACAAGGGCACGACGATCGCTTTTCTCGACGAATTAGCCGACCTCAAAGATGTATTCTCCCTCCACGACCAAACGCTGGAAGACGCACCGGACCTATTCCGTCAGCCCACATTTAACATCAACCCGGCATTGACCCACAACAGGAAAGACCAGATTCCCAGTCTGCTTCGAAGCTACGGGGAGTGCTTCTCATCGTCATCGAAGGTACGACAAACACCACTGGCCAAGCATCGCATAATAACGGACGAACACGCCCGACCTCTGCGCCAAAGCCCTTATCGTGTATCGCCGCGAGAACGCCAGGCCATTCGCGATCAAGTTGAGGAAATGCTGCGTGATGACGTAATCCAGCCATCGAACAGCCCCTGGGCGGCACCAGTCGTTTTGGTCAAGAAGAAAGACAGCACACTTCGCTTCTGCGTTGATTATCGCCGCTTGAATAGCATAACGAAGAAGGATGTCTACCCGCTTCCCCGCATCGACGACACTCTCGACCGGCTCTGCAATGCAAGGTACTTTTCATCGATGGACCTGAAGAGCGGATATTGGCAAATTGAGGTCGACGAAAGAGATCGCGAAAAGACCGCATTCATCACACCGGACGGCCTTTATGAGTTCAAGGTGATGCCATTTGGGCTCTGCTCCGCACCAGCCACGTTTCAACGAGTAATGGACACAGTCCTGGCAGGTTTGAAGTGGCAAATTTGTTTGGTGTATTTGGACGACGTTGTTGTCTTCTCGTCAAACTTTGAAGACCACCTAAAACGACTACAGACAGTGCTGGAAGCCATCAAGTCATCGGGACTAACGCTAAAAGCAGAGAAGTGTCACTTCGCCTACGAAGAACTCCGGTTCCTAGGTCACATCGTTAGCAAGGACGGTATTCGCCCAGACCCGGAGAAAACAGCTGCAATCGCACAATTCCCACCGCCTGCCGACAAGAAAGCTGTGCGCCGATTCCTTGGGCTGTGCGCTTATTATCGACGATTTGTCAGAAACTTTTCGCGGATCGCCGAACCGTTGACGCTGCTTACAAAGGCTGACGTACCTTTTAAATGGGAGGCGCCGCAAGGAGAAGCCTTCGACGAACTTAAGCGCCGCCTGCAATGCCCTCCTGTACTTGGCCACTTTGATGAAAACGCCGAGACCGAAATTCACACCGACGCGAGCAGTGTGGGCCTAGGCGCCGTTCTTGTCCAGAAGAGTGCCGGACAGGAGAAAGTAATCGCCTACGCTAGCAGATCCCTCACAAAAGCCGAAGTCAATTACTCGACGACCGAGAAGGAGTGCCTTGCAATCATCTGGGCCACTTCTAAGTTTCGTCCATACCTATACGGCCGACCATTCAAGGTGGTAAGCGACCATCACGCGCTCTGCTGGCTGGCTAATTTGAAAGATCCTTCCGGCCGCCTTGCCAGATGGAGCCTACGACTTCAAGAATTTGACATGACTGTAATCTATAAGTCGGGCCGGAAGCATTCAGACGCAGACTGCTTATCCCGCGCTCCGGTCGATACTCCCCCGAAGGACGATGACGACGACGCCTTTTTGGGACCGGTAAGCGCCAGCAGTTTCGCAGAACAACAGCGATCAGACCCTGAGCTGAAAGCGCTAGCCGATTACTTGGAAGGAAAGACCGCTTCCCCTCCTGGTGTGTTCAGACGACATTTATCATCCTTCACGTTAAGCAATGGCCTCCTCGTGAAGAAGAACTTCGCACCTAACAAAATCGCGCAGCTTCTCGTAGTGCCTAAAACCCTTCGGCAAGAAATTCTGCAGGCGTTGCACGATGAGCCAACAGCAGGCCACCTCGGATTTGCGCGCACGTTGCGTCGAATCCAGGAGAAGTATTACTGGCCGCGACTGCCTGCCGAAGTTGCCCACTACGTGAAGACGTGTCGTGAGTGCCAACGACGCAAGACGCCGCCGAACAGACCAGCAGGACTACTAAACCCGATTCCGCCCCCAATCCTGCCCTTTCAACAAATTGGGATGGATCTCCTCGGCCCCTTTCCATCTTCGTCTATGGGTAACAAGTGGATCATCGTGGCCACTGACTACCTTACCCGTTACGCCGAAGCAAGAGCACTACCAAATGGTACCGCGGCAGAAGTCGCCAAATTTTTTGTCGAACAAATTCTCTTGCGACACGGCGCCCCAGAAGTGCTCATCACGGACAGGGGAACGGCGTTTACGGCAGAGTTGACGCAAGCCATCCTGGAATACAGTCACACAAGCCATCGACGAACAACTGCGTACCATCCCCAGACCAATGGCCTTACGGAGCGCCTGAACAAAACGATCGCGGACATGATCGCTATGTACGTCGACGCTGAACACAAGACCTGGGACGCCATCTTGCCGTACGTGATCTTCGCGTATAACACGGCAGTCCAGGAGACGACCAGAGCGACCCCGTTTAAGCTTGTGTACGGCAGGGAGCCCACGACGACGCTCGACGCAATGCTGCCGCACGTAACCAGCGAAAACAACCTTGACGTCGCCGCCTACCTGCAGCGTGCAGAGGAAGCCCGACGACTCGCACGGCTGCGTATTAAAGACCAACAGCGCACCGACAGCCGACGATACAATTTACGACGACGCCACGCAGAGTACAATCCAGGAGACCAAGTGTGGGTTTGGACACCAATTCGCCGTCGCGGATTAAGTGAAAAGTTGTTGCGTCGATACTTTGGGCCATATAAAATCCTTCGCCGCGTCGGACCCCTGGACTATGAAGTCATTCCCGACGGAACATCAGCATCACAACGGCGACGCGCACGCCCAGAAATTGTACATGTTGTACGACTGAAGCCATATTACGCGCGTTAAAGAATCTGTGGTGTTTATACTTTGCAGTGTTTATGTTTAAGTTTCTTTGTTTTGAAACATCGAGGCGATGTTTTTTTTAAGGGGGGAGTAATGCCGCGAAACCTGCAAAACAGTATTTGTTGTTTTTTAACAGCCGCCGGCATACAGGCTTATCACTCTGATTCTGGACCGCGTATCAGTTCTGTAATCTTTGTTTGTTACTGCTCGATGTCGCGAGTCACACCTTTATCAGTTTTGTCGTAGCGCAAGACGCACCGAGATCTGTCTGGAAGGTTCCGGCCACTCGGGTGTCTTTCCACAATGTTCCAGCCCGTGCTGGTAGCTGTTTGCGACGTTATCTAGATTGTTCTGTGCAGCCTTTAAATTGAGCGTTGCCGAGTGTGACGGGCATTCTTTGTTCGACGATCGACGAGCACGTTTGTTTCTATCGCCGCCGCCGAGTTACTTAGTTCTTTTGCGGGCGCAAGTCAGCCCAAATAAAGAGTTTCTTTAGTGCAATTATCGACCCCTTCATTTGTGTCGTCGACCTCGTCACTACTACGTGACAGTATGACCGCCGCTCTTAATGTGACCAAAGTAAAGCATCGAAGACAGATTAGCCTAGTGTTATGGCAGGCTGAGAAGGGAATATTGCTGCCAAAATTACTCTGCTGTTAATCGTATGAATGTGAGACTCCGAATCCATTCTTTAAACTGAATACGTCAGAACAGATTCACCCTCGAACTGTTTTCGTATTACCGCCAACTTGTCACTCCCCCTTGGCCCGAGTCATCCTACGCATGCAACGCTGCTTCTTTCGGTTTGTCTGTTTTTGTTTTCTCGTTCGTGGTCCGTCTCCTTTCTGCAGCAGGTTGTTTCAGCCGTCCCCACCGGTCTCCCGCACTCGCATCCAGCCATCGCTTTTTAATACTGAGAAACTAGACGCATCTGAGCCGACTTTTATTTTTTCAGGGGTGGCGCAGGGCATGTATAATGGATGCAAGGAGAGGCTAATACAGGATGGGGTAAGAGAGGAAGTGGTTGTTGAAGGGGAGGGGGGGGGGGGGGGTGCTTAAAGCCAATGTGAGTTAGGGTGCTGGTGCAGCGTTTTTGGCTGGTGTCGTTTTTCTTTCCCTTTGTGAGGCGGCACACAACAGGAAGATTGCGCTTGTCTGGTTGACGTTGTTCAGGCTCGTCTGACTCAAGGAGTCTTGTGGTGGTGGTGAAAACATTATTTAGTGAAGGCCAAAAAAACAAATAAAATTATGTGGCCGCCGTTCCGTGGGTGGCCTTCCGGCTGCTGGTCGTGGCCTCCAGGTCACGCCTGGTGGCGACTTTCGCTGCCCAGGTCGTAAGCCGCTGTTGAATATGAGGCTCCGAGCTGGCCAAAGCAGCCTCCCAGAGCTGCGGGCTGTTTATTTTCCAGGAGACGGGGGAAAGTGCGCCGGACAAGAGTACAGAATGTGAGCATAGTCTGCTGCAAAGCGTGCATTTGGGCGAGAAGGCACCGGGGTGAATAAGGGCAAGGCGTGCAGTGGAGAGGAAAGTGTGGACCTGTAAATGGCGCCACGTATTCTGTTCGATTTTAGATAGGGACTTGTGAGGGGGAGGGAGGGATAAGCGGGAGTTACGGTAGTGTAGGGTAATGCCATGGAAGGTGAGGAGGGAGTCATGCGTGTCCATCACAGAGTGGAGAGGGCCAGCTCGGTCGGTCATCTCGCGAGTGATGGAATTTGTCGCCTCATTTCCAGGGTTCCCTGCGTGAGCCGGAACTCAGAAGAGTTGGATAGGACGGAAAAAAGGGGGGGGGGGGGGAGGAGTGCTTAAGAATGTTGAGCGCAGAGGGGTCTCTTGCATTCGTATTCTCGGTCTCTTTCTCCAATCCAATGGCAAGCACACTACTGTCCTTTCCCGCCTTACTACCACCGTCCAGCAGACGGTACGGCTGATCCGGCGGGTCGCTAACCGACATTGTAGCATGCACGAGCATAACCTCCGTCGTCTTGTGCAGGCCTTTGTGCTAAGCCGCCTTGTCTACTCCCTCCCCTATCTCTTTCTGTCCGTGCCAAGAAGACAAGGTCAACCGTCTCATCCGCCAAACCTATAAGTCAGCTCTCGGGCTTCCCACTTCCACCGCCACTTCTCGTCTGCTGGCGATGAGCGTCCACAACACTCTTTCAGAACTTGTGGAGGCCCATCGCGTGACACAACTTGATCGTTTATCTCGCACCACCCCTGGCAGAGCCCTTCTTCCCTTCGCTTGACCCCTGTCTCCCCTGTCTGTGTCACCTATCCATTGCCCAGCTCCCTCTTCTCCGTGCTCAAAGAATATTCACCCTGAGCATCATGCCGCTCGCCGATCTGCCCGCGCCTCCACCCCCTGGTGCCAGTATGGTATACGGTCTAACGCCGTGTATGTTGATGCAGCACCCTACCTCTCGCACCCCACTTATGCCCTGGCCACTGTTTCCAATACACGAAGCACCCTCTCCGTCGCCACTATCCCTGCTCTCACTTCCACTGCCGCAGAGGAAGCAGCAATCGCCCTCGCCATTGCCAACACACCGGACCTTTTCATATTTAGTGACTCTAAGACAACAGTCTGCAACTTTGCAAAGGGTAGAATCTGACTCAAGGAGTCTTTTTCGATAATTGGTCTCTGTTTCCGGGAGGGATGTTTCTTGGGAGTTGCTCGGCTGTGGTACTATTTCTTTCAACCAGTTGCGTATATTTACATTGGTTGCCGATTTATTTCCATTAGGTATTTGTTTTGCCAGTGTTGCAGTGTTGGAGAGCTGAAGGTTACTCGGATGCTTTATTTTAAAAGACAATTGTATGAGCCTCTCTAGGCTCGATGGAAATCTCGCGTCGGCGAGGTTTGTCCGCGAGATTCCGGGAGTGACAGATACTGCGTCTTTCCTGTAAACCAGGTATAAGAGAGATTTAGCTTACCGTGATCCGTGATCCGCCACCGTGACCCGCTACCGTGCGTGGGCGGGGCGCACAAGCTGATTGGTCCCGACGCGGCAGGTCTATGTGCCGACATCCAGTATGTGGCGCCATCTATCGGCGTCAAGGGATCTGGGCATGCGCAGTGGAACGCGCGGTGGCGGATCACGGTAGCGGATCGCGGATCACGGTAAGCTAAAACTCTCTATTGAACGCTGGTGATTGTTGATGCGTTCAAAGAAACGCCGGTTGTGCTCTAAGAGGGGCGCGCTACCATGTGCAGCAGCAATGCTCGGGCTTTGGCATTACTCCATTGCAGTTTGCAATGCTCTCGGAACTTTTTCAGCATACGAGGTGGCAGGGGCGTTCTTATCGCCAATCGGGAACTCCGAGGCCCCATAAATATTACGCCAAACTTGGAACTGATTCTCGTTCACTCTAAAACATATAACCCACCTGTAGGGCCGCCGCTCGAGGCTGATCACTGTGCGTCTGCATTCCGCCGCCACCTACCTGTTTGCTTCTTGCATTGTGAACGCGGTCCCATTTCTCACACGTGCGCCGTATGTGGGGAAGGCCGACCGGACCGCTGTCGCCAACTTTACTCCGGTAACGCTAGAACTTCGTGCAGTGCGAAATGCAGTCTCGCTTTTCTCCGCTGTTGCGACAAGGAGCGCCCGATCAAGGAAGCACCCAGGATTTGACTCGGGCAGTTCTCAGAGTATAGAACCCAGAAGCTGCCTTTTTCTCCTGCTCCGGGTCTTCAGCATAGTGGCTGTGTGGTCTTTCCCTTTTCACGTTGTTGCCGTTAGAAGTCTGCTCTCCTCTGTCCGCACGAGGCAGCGGAGGTGGCTCAGCTACAGAGCCAGTAAGTAGCAGGCCCGTGCATTTTCGTTTCCTTCTTCCTACAGCCACAACATCTGTGGACAGGAGAGTGGATGGGGCGGCGGTGTGCAGGAGGCAAGTTGGAAGAGATCCTCCTGACGGGAGAGGGTTCGGTACCCTTAACAGGAAAAGAGTGTTACCATCCTCTGATGTAATTTGTATTGCTAGCGGGGTGATGAGTTAGAAGCTGAGGCAACCCACGGGGCTGTGCCCATCTAGCATACTATTTCTTCATTGGACATGATGTATGGGGACGGGCGCCGAAAGTGACCTCCCCTATTCCTTTGTTTGAGTTTGTAAAAAAGGGATGTGATCGAAGAGCGTTGAGTACAGTCTGAGCGGGGGCTCCATGCCTTCAGCGCTCGCCTTGCCGGAACCCAAATTTACTGCAAGATAATCGTGATGACTGCCTATTACGAAATTCATGTCGAAGAAAGTGACATCCCCAAGACGGCATTACCTTTTGGCCTCTTTAAGTTTGTGCGCATGCCGTACATCTTGAAAAATGCGGCACAAACTTTTCAGCGGTTCACGGACGAAGTCACTCGGGGACTGTCTTTTGTGTTCGTGTATCTGAACGACATCTTGGTGGCTAGAAACACTCTGGCCTAACACGAGAACCACCTCCGGCTCCTCTTCGAACGCCTTGAGAAACGGATTGGAGATAAAACCGCAGAAATGCATCTTCGGTGTGGAGAGCCTCGACTTCCTCGGCCATCGCGTGACAGCTCAGGGCATCCTGACGCTGGATTCGCGAGTACAAGCGGCCAAGGACTTTCCCGCCCCAACTTCTTTCCGCAAGCTACGCTGAAGCACCCTGATTCACCCACTTCCAAACGCTCCATCACGTCTAATGGTGGACACTTCAACAACGGCAGTAGGGGATTTCTATCAGCAATACAACAGCTGTGCGTGAACAGTTGGCTTTTTTAAGCAGCTCAAGCCTGCAAAAGTGCGGTATAGTACATTTAGCAGAAAGATGCTGGCAATTATTTGCGCCATCAAACATTTCCGCTTCTGCCTCGAATGCCGTATTTCCTACATCCTCACAGATCATAAGCCATTAACATTATTATTATTACTATTATTACTATTATTACTATTAATAATAATAATAATAATAATAATAATAATAATAATAATAATAATAATAATAATAATAATAATAATAATAATAATAATAATAATAATGATAATAATAATAATAATAATAATAATATCACGGGAAAGGAATGGCGCAGTATCTGTAGATGACTTTTTCAGACAACGTCGTAAAAATGAGAATGGGGAGTGGCGATAAATCACGCAGGCGTGCTGCCGTTTTCCTTGTGATCCGACAGTTGGTCAGTCGCAGTTCACGTTCTTAATCGCACGGCGTCTACGTGTACAGAACCTGCGAGGTATGATTGCCTTGGCGGGCGGTTGAATGTCGCGAATAAAAGAAAAAATGAAACGCGATTCTCCTGTAGTGGCACCTGCCCGGCTTGTGCTGACGGAAGCTTCCTGAGCTACGCCTGTGCCATTCGTCGATCACAAAAGAGATCGAGTGGGGAGACTGAATGCTGGCAGGTTTATTTTGCCGGCTAGCATCTACCTTCCCTGAAAATGCTTTGGCATATCGGCATGTGCGCTTCACTCGTTATGGTCGTGTTGGAGTCTGCTGATGGTGAGTCACTTGTCGAGTGCGCAGTTATGCGTGCCATTTTGCCCTGAAATGCATTGCATTTAAAGGCACCATCATTGACCTAAGTGCGTACCACTTGACTGCTACCCGAATTAAAGTTCGACCCTGTCTAGAAGGTCAAGGTCTGACGTTACATCAAGCGAGCCAGGCTCGGCTTTAGCGCGCAATGTCATGCTATGAGAGACGCCGTAGTGGAGGACTCCGGAAATTTCGTGTGCTCTGCTATGAAAGTGGATTCAGTATAGTAACGGCCGTTCCTGCTTCGGCATGCCGCTAAAGAGGTTGAACAGGTTTGTGGTAACTATGTTTGGTTTGCTTTATGGGATTTAACGTCCCAAAGCGACTCAGGCTATGAGAGACGCCTTAGTGGAGGGCTTTGGAAATTTCGACCACCTGGGCACGGCCGGTCTCGAGGGAGAGAGAAGCGCGCTCTTTCTCGAGACTGCCGTGACCTGGGGTACTTTAACGTGAACTAACATCGCCCAGCACACGGGCGCCTTGCTTTTCGCCTCCATCGAAAAGCGGCCGGGATGCGATCCCGCATCCTTGGGAACAGTAGCCGAGCGTCTTAACCACTGCGGCAGGGCGGCAACCACACGCACGCACGCACGCACGCACGCACGCACGCACGCACGCACGCACACACACACACACACACACACACACACACACACACACACACACACACACACACACACACACACACACACACACACGCACACGCACACGCACACGCACACGCACACGCACGCACACACACACACACACACACACACACACACACACACACACACACACACACACACACACACACACACACACACACACACACACACACACACACACACACACACACACACACACACACACACACACACACACACACACACACACACACACACAAAGCATGTGGGGTAGGCCAGGGAATCCAGTTGCCTAGAGCTGCCAGCCTTCGTGCGCACAGCAGGTAATTTTTTGCTTTGCAATTAACTAATCAGTAATTTAATTTATATTCACCTCAGATAATACCAGTAAAATATATTCAGAAAATAGGTATATATTAAGCGATAGGTTATACAGCTCGTTCCGTGCAAAAGCCATTGATGTAGCAGGGGTGGTGGTGGTGGTAGTAGTAGTAGTAGTAGTTGTTGTTGTTATTGCTCTAATGGTAGTAGTTGGCACTGCATGTCGGAAATAATCGGTGGTTGCGTTAAAAAATTGTACCATGGCCGGTAATTTTCGGTTCTAGTAATTGATGATTGGTGTGTGATAGGCGATGACGAGTTCATGAAATCACTGCAATTGATGAATCAAAAAATGGAAATGAACAAAAAAAATGGAAAAAGGGGACTTCAATGGTGTCAAAATGCTCAGAATTAAAGGTCAAAGCTTGATTACGCTAATTTAGAAAATTGAAAATGTAATTGATCAATTAATTATATGAGATAATTGAAACAAAGGGAAAAATGCATTCAAATGTGTCAAACTGTTCAGAAGGGAAAGCCATCTTTGCTGATGTTAAGTATCAGAGTACAAAAATAAAGAATAAAAAGGGGAAAAAAGAAATGTCGATGTGCTGGAAGCGCATCGCTGCATACCCTTAACGAGTAGCTTAAGTATTCCCCTAATTTTTTCCTCTAATGGTGATTTAAAGCTGTCCATAAATTCGCGAATTTCATTTTTAATCTCACACTCCTATCCTGATGTCACATCTCTGTTTTTGAGCCACCAATACTCAAATCACTTTTTCCTAACTTTCAGCGCAGTTTATTCACACGATCATTGTTATATGTAAACGCTAGGGCTCCGGGAGAGTGACTGTGCCTGCATGGCCACCCAGGTGCAGGGATATAATCGAGTATAAGATGGTAAATTGTTTCTACGGATTTACCACATACCGCGCACGTCTTATTTTCTTGGTTAGATTTCTTTTTGTAGCTGCTCGTTCTAATAAGACACTCCGATATAGCTTCAAAGAGTAGAACGCTGTCTCTTCAGTTATCATAGAACGATTCCTTCCTGATATGACTTTTCTAATTTTAATATAGTTCTACAATACACTTCTTTTCCCTTCGAGCTTTTCATTTCTGCATTTTTATCTGTCGTTTAAAGCTCTTTATTTTGCCGTCTTTGTGCCCTGCTTATTACTGATCAGTTTCATGGTCCTTTTCCGTAATCGTAAGTCAACACTCTTTCTGTACATATATAATTAAATACTTAAATTCGCTAAAGCCCAAGTCCAGAACGTCTTCTTTGCTTTCACAAGAATTAACTACAGAGTACAAATTCTTCTGGCATCTGTTAATACGCCTACATTAAACCCGGTAGTCGCTGCTTAATGACCTTTCCGCCTCATCTCTACGACAGATCATAAGCCCTATTTTTATATTTATAATAAAAAGCATGAAGAACAACGGTGATATAGGAGGCAACTGAGCTTGCCTTAATTCTTTGCATACTTCGGCCGTTGTAGGGCTTCTTATTCCTTCGCATTTAATTTCAACTTTATTACCTAGTTATATTTCCTGCAGGAAGTCAATTACCTCATGGCCGGTACTTTTATCTTGTAGCTAGTATATTTCACAGGAGTTCTTCACGTTGTATGCACCGCCTATGTCCAGAAAGGTTAAATACAGAGGTCTGTTCTTCCTGACTATTTCTATGCATTGGGTAAGTACTAACATGCTATAGTCTAAGCGCCTATACCACTTCTAAACACGTTCTGAAGTTCTCCGAGTATCTTATTATTCTCCAACCATAACTGTTTTTTTTTTACTTGCATTGCCACCATGCGTGTATAACAGATGTTATTGTAATTTGTCGTGAAGAAATTTATTTGTAGCCCTCCACCTCTCGTATCTCCTTTCCTTTTATAAATGAATTCTTTTTGCTGTGCCACCGGCTGCCCGCAATTTTACTTATTTGGTATGACTGTTTCTAATGCTTTTAACAATATTTTCTTGCATCTTAGACAAAGCTAGTTTAATTGACCAGCCTGATTGAAATTTCTTCTATCGCTGAGGATGTACAGTATATGGTTCTAGGATTTTATTTGCCCACCTTCGGTTGCATCGCGAACTTTAGCCATCCAGCGATCTGTGGATGGCATTATTTTTATTCTGGGCGAGGACCTGTGCTTACAATCTTTTTTTTTTTTTTTTTATCGATACAATTCTCATTTTGGTATATTTCCCACTGAAGCGACTGCGCATTCCTTGTCTCTCTGTGCTCTTGAAGCTACTCGTCGTTTTTTCATGACCTCTCTAATTGATCTTCTTATTTCACAAGCTGCGTGACTTCTTCCTTCCTTTACAGCAGCCTTCCACTCTTGCTTCATTTTCGTATTGATGAGTTGTACCTTATTATATTCCGACTTTTCCATGGGACGTTTATATAAAGCTTCCGCAGTGCCGGCTCTTTTTATCGCCATTTGTTCGTCGCTTAATTTTGTGTTCCTTTTTTTTCGTTTTATGCATTTTTCCGCTGAGCAGGGCTCCTCTCTGCTGACTAAGACATTTATGATCATTTCCCAGAATGAACATCCTTATCAGTCAATTTTTCCTTTTTCTAGCTTGCTGTAGATCCCATGCGACATTAAATAGTAGCAAATGGTCGTCTGCCTGCTCTGGAATCGAATTCCGGAGGGGTTTGTTCCTCACATTAAGCTGTGTATAAATCGATGTTCTAGACTATTCAAGTACACCAGTAGAATGATATCGGCATCGTCTCTAAACGGTTTTATATTGTCATTGAGATAACTATGCTGTATTTACTAGATTCCAAGACCCTCCCCCCCCCCCTTTTTTTTTTTTCTATGTTCACTATCATGATGCCCGAACTCAAAGGAGAGGGCGGAGGCGGGGGGGGGGGCTTGGATTCGAGAAGTCTAAAATGAACCATCTTTCCCTTTCTTTTCGCGGCGATATATCGAAAAAAGGGCGCAGGAATTAAGAGTTTATATGAAGAAAAAAAAATTTGGCAAATAACTTCGACAAACGCGATTACAGTTCGCCTATAAACTTCTGAGCTGTAGGCTGCCCCTACAAACTCGTTCCGTCCTCCGTTACGGCTCTGAAAAAACTGAACACAAATCAAGCAACGCGCGCCCAGGATGCCCGGGAAACCTGCCAAGAGCCGGTAATACTATAAGCCCCGCACAACACGCTGGTAGAGTTACCGGGTCGCTTTTGGCCGGATTTTGAAGTTCTGTACCTCCATCTGTCATGTGCCACCACAAAGCAACACATGAAGCCAGAGATCACGTCTAAAGTCACTGAATTCAGTGGCTTTAATCACGCCGTGGACGCCGTGTCACCTCGGGACTTTGACAGTTTCGGCTCTACGATAGAATAAGCATGGACGCTTAGTGGCGCTATTTTTTGCAAAAGAAGAAGTGCTGAAATTCATATGCAACCTTTTCTTTTGAATTTTTGTTTCTTTCCAAAATAGTAGGAGAGGGGGGGGGGGGGGGGCGGTCTGCTTAGAATCGAGGGGTGCTTAGATTCATGAAAATACGCTGCATCTTTGTTTCCTTGCCTGCATTTATCCCCTGCACCTAAATCAACAACTCCCATCCATGTCCTTTCACCGGTAGTTGTTCCTGATATCTGGACATGATCCTTACGAGATGATTTTATTCTTTGCCAGTTTGTTTCTTGGTGCATCGGAATACATAACCGTCCCCCTCCCTCTCTGTTCTTGGCCTGTTCCACACTTCCCAGACGAAATTATCAATAAACGGCGGATATTCTATACCCCTAATATGTCTCGCACAGATTAAAAAAAAAAAAAAAACATGTTCTATTTTTAACCATTTCGCTCTTTTTCTATTCACTTGAATGTTTACGTAACCTCTTAGTTACCACTTTTTTTTTGTTTTTTGTTTTTTTTTTGCTCAGCCTAAATTATTACACTTTTTTCGCTTCCACATAGCCCTACGCCCGAAGCCACCGTGGAGCGCCCAAAAAGCTACTGATTTATCCGCCAGGCGGCAGCCGATCTCTGCTCCCACCTTTTTTACTAAAATCAAAGCCATGAGGAAAGACAGTTGTCTATGCCGTGCTCTGGAGCATCTAGATGGACGCCCATTGACTGAAATTAAGATTTTAGTTCCCCGGCCACTGCGATCATCTGCGGTGAAGGCCTCCCAGGCACTGCTCCGCTTTATGAAAAGCACAGGCCTAATCGAAAGACTATGATTTTGCTGTTATGTTACGTGATATGACTGTTACGTGATGTGATGTGACATTTCTGTGATGTGACTACTAACTTCACCCATCCCTCTCTCACAACTTTTATATCCACTCACCCCTTTCCCCCAGTGCAGAGTAGCAAACCGGTTTCTTTTACGGGTTAACCTCCCTGCCTTTTCTCCACATCTTCCTCGTCCAAAGCCATATCAGTCGAACCCTCTGACAGCAGCTGCTCCAAGCACTTGCCTGTTTATTTCTTCCTCTTCGAAGCCTTTCTCTGGGATTAACTTCTTTGCCTGCCGATTAACCATCACTACGACCTTATCATCCTATCCGCCCCGTCTTATTGCGCTTCTTGTTCCCACCGTGCACGATCTCCACTTGCTTTGCTATTGTTTTTACGTCTCCAATCCATGAGCTAATCTTTCCACCGCTTGTGCGGTGTCCGCTTTGAGGACACCGTTCAGTTACGCCACTACCATCCCCAGATTGCGTGCTACAACCTTTTTCGACAGTTTTCTTTTCGTCTTCTCATCAATGTTTTCATTGTACTGCCCTGAAAATTCCGGCTGATACCCGCCTAGAGTTTTTACATGCACTATTATAGCTAATTTGCGTTTGTTCATGTTTGAGCCACCAGTGATAAGCGCCTAGGTATTTAAGCTATCCCTCCCTTATGGTTTCTGCTTCCGGTTATCGCTAACTGTTTACCTTCTTTCTGGAATTTAGCTAGATCCCTGCCTATCCATCACCATCACACTTCCTATTTGCCACATGTGAATAGCTGTTCCCTGTCCAAATCTGCCTCAGGACCTATTTCCTGCTCGTCGTTGCCCATGCCAGTACTGGCCCTATCCATGTGGCTGGCGCTGTCATTTCCGCCATTGTGTTGCCTGATTTCGGTGTCGGCCATTTTCTTTTCCGTTTGAGCAAGCTGTTCCTGAAGGAAGGATGACCAGATGGTCATGGTAGGTTGTGGGAGGCTGACCAGAGTCTTTTCATCACTCTTTTTCTGTTTTATTGTACGCTAATGCAGTACTCATACACATCATGCTACGAAAAAAATAGCAGTGGTTTAGCTTGTGGTTAAACCTAGAGTTACGCGAGAGCTATCTGCATGGCTACGCTTAGTTTCTGCTTGAAAGTAAAGACATGGCTTTTGCACACAGTAGTTTACTCTATGGTTTCAGCTTTATTTATGCCATAGGGGGAACTTTTGACCACTAAAGTGCGATGAGGCGAAAGCTTCTATCGCGCGGTGGTCCGAAGCCCTCCACTCCGGCACCGCTTTCTCTCTCTTTTCACTGCCATCTTTGTGATGACGCGATAGCGTAAGCTACCAGCCAACTTATAAAGCCCCGCTTTAACCGAGCCGTATGAACGTGCCTGCGTGGCCTAGGGATAACGTGAATGCAAGGGTTTTGGCAGGCTGATTGTGATATCACCCTCCCATATGAAAGGAGAGACCCGAGTTGGCAGCTCCTGCCAAACGTAATTTCAGGAAGCCTCATGTCAGCTGCCAGGCACGGAGAGGCAAGGCGAAATGGCGAGGCTGCGGCCAATGTAGCTCTCGCTACAAAAACAGTGCACCCTCTAGGCCCTTCTCTAACACACTTGGACCAAAAAGCCTTTGTTGCCTATGTGTAGAGGATCAGGATCTCGAATCATTATTTCTGACGTATGCTGCGCGCCGCTTGATGGCTAGGCCCTTCTCTAACACACTTGGACCAAAAAGCCTTTGTTGCCTATGTGTAGAGGATCAGAATCTCGAATCATTATTTCTGACGTATGCTGCGCGCCGCTTGATGGCTCTTTGCATATGCCTGCCTCTTTACTCCTTCTTTATCGCCTTCATTTTAGAGTCACCAGTGGTAACGTTGGAATAGAATTGTGACCAGTCTGTTCACTTGCGTCGCAGGCAGCCGGCGCCCCGCCATGAACTTCTGCTTTCTGCGAACGGGTGTGAAAGAGAGGCTGAACAAGTTAATCGAACCCAGTCGAGAGGAGATTCGGCAGCGTGAGCCGTTTGTGATCGAGGAGTCCATCCCCGACATCCCGCTGCTATACGTGCACAACCTTCGGTTGTACGGTTTGCACAGTGCCTACGTCAAGGATGCATCACTCAACTGCAACGACAGCTTCCTCGAGTCGACGGTGGATGTGCAGCTCAAGGATGTCGAGGTCGGTTTTACCATTGGTACACGCTGACACCTGCGATGCAGCTTTGGTATTCAGTAGGAGTATAGGCCACGCGGGATGACGTTGGCTCCATGATCACTGCTTTAATTGGAGTGTTTCCAGTGGCCACTTAGATTACCATCAAAGCGAGTGACGTGGCACGCAAGCAAAACAATGAAGAGAGCAAAAGAACACGAAGGGCCGGCGTTCTTTTGTCAGTCTAGAAACATGTTTATGTTCGGAAAAGGAGTAGCAAATGTCGGTTTTTGGTGGCCAGCTTGACCAAGCGGTGAGTGAATAAATATAGGAGTGAAAGAACAAAGTGCGACACTGTGCTTAAGTGGAGGAAAGTGAGAAGGCTTTTATTCAATAAGAATATTAAAATTGAGCGTTGTTGGCGGAGTCCTCAGTTCAGGACCCCATTCTGGCTGTACACGCTGAGTGCTCCTGGCCAGTCCCTGTTGCCGGTTCGGGTCTGAAATGGACCGTTTACTCTACCACTGCTGTTGTGTAGGGTGAGGAATGGGTACTAATTCTGGGGCGTTTGGCAGGACCGTATCATGTGGTAGAGGGTGATAGACTCTCTGAAATAAGGAATTTATTGGCTTCTCTCAGAGATACTTGTCCTCGTGGGCATATTCTGCGGATAATTGTTTAATACTGTGTAATGTGATAGAATGTGGCCAGCGGGGTGAATTCCTCTGTGCATATGGGCCCCGCCGGGGTGGCGCAGCGGTTACGGCGCTCGGCGACTGTTCCCAAGGATGCAGGATCGAATCCCGGCCTCGGCGGCAGCTTTTCGATGGAGGCGAAAAGCAAGGCACCCGTGTGCTGTGCGATGTCAGTGCACGTTAAAGAACCCCAGGTGGTCGAAATTTCCGGAGTCCTCCACTACGGCGTTTCTCTTAGCCTGAGTAGCTTTAGGACGTTAAATCTCACAAACCAAACCAAACCATACCACGCCTCTGTCCATATGGAGCTTGCCAAATGCCTCAGTTTATATATAGGCTACCAAGCATTACCTATGCTCGGTGGTCAGAACTCCAGAGCGGGTCTGGCCAGTTTGTTGTTGTGGATTACAACAAATGCCCAATGTATTACATTTAGCACCCCCCCCCCCCCCCCTTCCTCTACCTCACCTTGTATACTTCCGTTTTCTACAAATATTCTCATTTGGGGCGCATTTTTGTCGAGGCAGTCATCTACAGATGCCAAAGCAAGCGGGTGAAGAGCACATACTGCATGCTGGGCAAGTTGGTGTATCGCAATCAAGTAAATGGCGCTCATGAACAAGGACAGAGAACGACATGAACAACCCGAACACTGCTGTTGTCCACGTCTTTCTCTGTCTTTTTTCCGTGCGCGCTAGAACGTGATTTCGAGCGAATGAACTTTGCAGCGGCCATGGTGCAAGGAGCAAAAACAAAGCACGAAGCACAAGCGAATCGTGCGGGTTTCACGAGTAATTTCGCTTGTGTACATTTGTAAACATCCTAAATAAGTAATCTGGTTGTTGTAATCCTTTAGCGGAAGTGCACATTTTGTTCCATGTGTACCTCATTTGTACATTGTGATGAGACTAGATACGACTGCTGGTGGACTAGAGTGTTCTTCCGATTTTATCAATACTTCTTTGTCTAGAAAACGTTTTCCTGCGGTATCAAGTGGGGGTCGAGTCGCGCACCTAATTAGCGCCCACCAGGTGATGAGCACGTTTTCGTGATATGCTTGTATGGACGTCAAGAGCCTAATTGCGCTCCACATGCTTCACTGGGAGCATGCAAGCTTTCGGTGCAAGTAAGCGACTTTCGTTTCCTGCGTTGCCAACGGAGCTAGAGCATGATACGCTTTTTTTAAGTGCCGTGAATAGCATTTGAATACCATATTTGCAGCACGTGAATAGCACGGAAACAGTATGTAGAAAAAAAAATCGACCAAAGCAATAATGGTGAAACCTGCCCCCATGGTGTTCTCGTCCTGTTCGCGCATGCAGTTACTCACATCGTATGAGATTGTAGATTGTATATTTATCTTCCCAAGTTCTTAATATTATTTTAAATTATTCGATTAGAAATACTGCATGGCGGTTTCAGTGGGCGTCAGGCTATAAAACGGCGCAGGATTACAGGAAATGTTTTTCGTGCTTGTTTTCTGCAAGTAAGTGAAAATTTAATAATCATAATAATAATTGGTTCACAGGAGAGGAAAGACGCTGTATCTGTCACATTTGTTCAGTAGACACCTGAACCGCGCCATAAGGGAAGGGAGGAAGGTGGGAGTGAAAGCGGAAAGAGAAAAAGGGGTGCTGTAGTGGAGGGCTCCGGAGTAATTTCGACCACCTGGTGGTGGTGGTAAGAACATTTATTAGCTATAAAAGGTTTGGTTTGGTTTCGTTTGTGGGGTTAACGTCCCAAAGCGACTTAGGCTATGAGAGACGCCGTAGTGGAGGACTCCGGAAATTTCGACCACCTGGGGTTCTTTCACGTGCACTGACATCGCACAGCACACGGGCGCCTTGCTTTTCGCCTCCATCGAAAAGCGACCGCCAAGGGCCAGCAAGTATGTTTGGATCAGCCCATACGGGACCGGTCCTTACAAGCACTAGGTGGAGGCTCCTAGTATGGGACCCCAGTGGCGGTTGCTCTTCTGTTAGGTCTCTGGTGGGTATGGTACTATGTGGCTGGCCCCTTGCCCCCCCCCCCCCCCTTCCCCCCTCATACGTTGCAGGATGTTTTGCACGTTATAGAATGTGTACTCATATCTGTAGTAGGTAAAAATGTTCAGAAAAATGCAAAATAACTTACAGCCACTTATGGGACGTTTGTAATGAAAGGCTCCTTCGGTGATACATCGTTCTTCCGTTTTGCAAGATGACGGATGTAGGCTTCACTCCAAGCTTCAAGTCAAGCTGGAGTCTAGTTTGCGACAGGGATTCGAAACAACGATATGTACATCACGCAAGTGTAGGTGTCCACTGAGAATTGAGACAGATGCGGCGCCTTCTTTTCCCCCCAAAACAAACTTCACGTGTGCTGTGCAACGTCAGTGCACGTTAAAGATCCCCAGGTGGTCGAAATTACTCCATACCCCTCCACTACGGATCCTCTTTCTCTCTTTCCACTTTCACTTTCACCTTCCTCCCTTCCCTTACGGCGCAGTTCAGGTGTTCAGTGTGACAGATACTGCGGCTTTCTCTTCATGTGGACAAATTATTATTATTATTATTATTATTATTATTATTATTATTATTATTATTATTATTATTATTATTATTATTATTATTATTATTATTATTATTATTATTATTATTATTAACAACAACAACAAAAATAAACGTATTCACGGAATGAAAAGGCGATGTTGAAGGCGTTATCTCCTCTATTTAAAATCAAGAGCGCGCCCTCCTAATTTTTCTTGCTCTCGTTCTTACAATCGCAGCTCATCTTCGACTGGACGGCGGCAAGCTGGATGCTGCTGTCTGGTAGCACACACGTGGTTGCGGACGAAGTAGAAGTGGAGTACACCATCCTCATGCCGGCCGAGGAGGGATCGCGCGTGGTGATCAGCTCGGTGCGCCTGGTCGAGCTGCGCATCTCTAGCATGAAGATCACCGGACCCATCTCGATAACTTTGCGGGATGTCGGAGGAGATGGCGCTTCTAGTGGCTTGTACACCCTGCGGCCGGAGCATAGGCACGTTGCGCACGTGCTTGAGCAGATTATGGTTAGCGTCGCCCAGCAACGCTTGGACCGAGTCAAGTGGAAAGTCTAGAGGAGCGCTGCGACAAACAGTTCATCTGGCGATGATATTGTGCCTAGCATGGCTATCATCTGATGCCTTTTTTTTCTCCTTTGCTTATAAATGCATACGAACTAGCCCAATGTTTCTCTCCCAGTGATGTTTCGAAAACTGGTCACACTGTGTTCTCTTGAAAAGTTAACGAAAAGTTTCTTCAGTCAAAATGAATCGAATCCCCTGAATCCATTAAAAGACCCTTGTAAACCTGGTTGCCATCATTAGAGAGATTTAGCTTGCCGGATACTTATTGACGTATATGTATACCGGTTTACCCTACCCTTCCCATGCAGGCGCAGTGGCCGCGATTGCACAATGCGAGTGCGCAGGAGGGGTACATTGGGTAAAAAATTGCGCAAAAAACACAAAGGACAAAGAAGAACACATAAGACGTATGACAAGCGCTAATGCAATTTTTTACCCAATGGATCACCAACTAGCCCGGCAACACGCTCTTCTCGAGGGGTACATCTACGTCTACGTCAGTATGTCTCTCTATTGTCTTTACGACGTATATACTTTTTCTGTGCTCCGCGGTATTGACTTTGATGGCTTCAGGCACATATGGGACAACTCTTACAACGCATATTTATAATGAGAGACTAGAAGGAAAGATATATACAGCTTTCTCAGAACCTTCGTAGTTAAAAATTCGTTCTTGTCCGGGGTTCGAATGTAGAACCACTGCTTCACCGGATTAGTCGCTATACTAGTTGTGAACTATACAGACGTGGTAGGGCGCGAGCGAAATTCTAAATGATTGGAAATGGAAAATGTGTAGGTATAAAATTTAAGAGAACTTCGGGCTAACGAAGGCTGCTCATAGCGCTCCTCCGGTGCTGAACTTCTTGAAAAGGCGATTACGTCGGTGCGTAGTGATAACTCTTTGAGTTCTTATCGCATTCAATCTACATAACTGATTAATTGTGTTTTGAATGAAGTTGTAAACGAAGACCATATATTATAATCAGTGATAACAAGGATACTGCAAGGATATTCTGTGTGTCCCTTGCAGGGTGGCTTAGTCTCTTCACCACCGCTCATCAACGAAATTACCTCTCGAAATTCCGTGTTAGTCAGCTTCAGTTTAGAAGCATAGTTAGACACAGGGAGATGCTTTAAAAGCATTATTTTCCGCTATATAGGCGGTAATAATACGTATATGCGTGATGCACTGCATGTCATGGAAACAAGGAAGGCTTTTTACCCGAAACAAATCATGTACACAACAACCACGCACTTACCTTGAGTGCGCCGCTTCAGATGATGTCGCGTGAAAAGTGGCGGGACGCAAAATACCATTGTAAACTGCGGCGCAACCTTTTGCGATTTGGTTACCATACTGTTCATGTATTTCGGTGCATTTCGGTATTGCAGTAAGGCACCGTTGTACTGGGTTTCTGTATTTCCATTACAGAGAACTTTAGTGTAGCGCGATCCAATATCAGTTAACACGGACGATTATCTGCGCCTGCGCAGGCGGCCATAAGAGGTGCACACCCGTGGGGCATGGCGCAGATGAAGCTGGGTTTCTGCGTAAAGTGATCAAGGTAACAAAATGGGCATTACGTTAAGCTAGTAGACTCCCATGACTCACTTAAGTGCATTTTGGTCGCCAGCCCCGCGATAATTAGCGTACTTTTGACTCTAGCCGTATATATATGCTTTTACGCAGTGAAAAATATGGCGAATTAGGCTCTTGTCCACTTCTTATTTGCTCCGTATGTCACAGGCGAGCGTTCACGTGTCTCTGGGGATCCTTTCAACTCCAATATTCTGAAAACGGTGCATGGGAATATAGCAGAATATAGCAGTTTCCGAAGTGGAAACTTAAAAGGCGGAATATCGCTGAATTACTCAAGCATCTCACTTACGCAGCTGTTTGCGACTTGCTCGTACCCATCCCTTTGATAATACTAGTGAAAATTCTGCGCACGACTGTGAATGTGCTATCCTTTTCTCACACAGCGCTGTAATGCCAGATCAGCCCTGGGAAGTGCACCTCTCATTATCTGGGGCAAACTATCCGCGACGAACTGCTAAGGCAAGGTTTGGTTTCGGAGCGCACAGCTGAATCTTCGATTTAACATGGTATACGGTCATGCGTATCCTTTTTTTTTTTTTCCTTTTTGCACACGTGTACTGTGTTGCATATGAAGTTGAGTTTTTCTGTCTAGGCTCGGTTCACAATGAGTTACACGTTGTAATGAGCAGTGTCGTCACTTGTAGGGTGCGCGGGGTGAGGACCGCACCAGGTGCAGCTCTCTCGGGGGAACAGCTGGGGAAGGGAGGGGTGCACGGTTCGGGTTGGAGAATGGCAACCAATTACTCCATGGAAAGGTGAAAATGCGCAGTAAGCCTGTCGCTAAGACGAAGTTTTTTGATCACCACGAGCAGAGCACAAAAACTAAGAATACGAAGAGAAATGAGTAGGTGCGGACGTTTACAAACTCGAGGTGCTTTAGGACGAATAGTTGCGAGAAAATTACGCAAATACGATTT
Source organism: Amblyomma maculatum (assembly GCF_055883805.1). NCBI lineage: Eukaryota > Metazoa > Arthropoda > Arachnida > Ixodida > Ixodidae > Amblyomma > Amblyomma maculatum. The sequence continues at coordinate 99,098,349 of NC_139345.1, forward strand.
ACGGGCTGCATGATATGGGTCTCAACACACTCTCTCTCTTTCTATTAACAGAAGATTATTACTGAAAGGAGAAATTCAAATCAATTCTCAATAAAATCGAGGCTGACGACGCCAGCCGTCACCCATCTCCAAATGGCCGTTTCGCGGCTAGATATATTCTGTCGGTATATGGCATCAGTACGCGTTGACAACTTTTCGGTCTGGTTGCCGGGTACAACTTGACCCATATGTTGGCGAAATGGGGTTGTCGCAAGTCAACTGTATAGAATTCAAAGACAAATGATTTCACCTGTGTGCGTCTGTCACAGTTTGTGGCCGGTGAAAGGCTCTGCTTGGTAATAGCTGGTTGATTGAAAGCAACGGAACAGAGTGGGAGGGAGGGGGGGGGGGGGGGTTGTAAGGGTGCCTTTGTGAACTCCCATTATTACACGTACCGCGCTCATCCCCACCGCCCTCCTGATACGAAATTATGCAGCCCAACGCTCCAAGCTACAGTATGACAAGGAATTCTGGTTGCGACAGAGGCACTTTTATTTTTGAACATGCCCTAGAAACAGCCAATAGTGTTCAATAAAGGAACGATGGGATTGCATCGGGGGCAAATGTTACCAGCAATTGGATGTTGGATGTAATGAGATGCGAAGGTAGCCTCCGGCCACATTCCTGCGAGCTTCGCTTCTGTGCACATGTTTCTTTATGTGGCCGTTTGAAGCGTCCAATGGGTTTAGATGGGTTTATAGCGATGGCTGTGGAGCTATATATGCCTTATTTTTCACCACGTCAAATTAAATGCCTGTCGAAAATTCATTTGGCGACTGGCACTGACCTAGTTTATTAAGTAGATTTTTTTTTTTTGTCTGTATGAATTTTATGTTCTCACTGACAGTTCCATTTCCTCGATGGGCGTTTGACTCTTTCGTTGCATTTTCCTCTAACAGACAACAGCTAGATTGCGGTGTCATTTGTACTGAGTGCGGTTATCACACAAGCTAAGGCATTAGAGCTAGGCGGGAAGTTTGTAATAAAGCCGCGTGCTTATATAATCGTGGCTCTTCCATGGAGGCATGGTGATTGAGTCGCGCGACTGCTTATCCCGAGGTCGGGGGTTCGATCCCGGCCGCGGCGGCCGTGCTTCGATAGAGACGAAACGCAAGGCGCTCTCGTATTGCGCTATGTCTTGGAACGTGAAAGAACCTCAGGTGTTCTAAAATACCGGAGCCCTCCCTCCACTACGATGTCCTTCATAACAGATGCTGATTAAGACGTTAAACGTCATATGCTACCATAATTGCGTCACCGATGCGCGCGCTAACAGTTGTGCGTGCAGCGCACTGGTGTGCAGGCACCTGCCTATAGTTACTGCTCCGTCGGAAAGGAACTGATCGACACTTCGTTTGCGCAGCTGGCGTTTCTTAAAATGGATCCCTACGGGAAGCTCACGCACAGAACCTGTATCCACACTCGGCGCACTACTTCCTGCTGCTAAAGCCCTTGTTGACTGTCCCAAGCGGAGCTTGAGCGTGCATATTACATTCCCTACCTCGCAGCACATCTAATGATTGTGATAGATGGGCAACCCATAGAGGCGCATATGATAATGTACAGTTTATCGGCTGCCATCTTGCAGGTCGGAATATGCTTCTATAACAAAGCACCGAAACTGGAGACTGATGCTGTTCCTGATTGAGCTTTTATTTATTTATTTATTTATTTATTTATTTATTTATTTATTTATTTATTTATTTATTTATTTATTTATTTATTTATTTATTTATTTATTTATTTATTTATTTATTTATTTATTTATTTATTTATTTATTTATTTATTTATTTATTTATTTATTTATTTATTTATTTATTTATTTATTTATTTATAATGTAAGCCTTCTTCAGGCTCATACAGGAATGGGTCAAGTCACTCGTACATATCAATGGTACGAACAAAAAACAAAAAGAGCATATTGGAACTGGAAATCACCGATAGTCAAGTAACATCATTTTCATTGCCGAAAAAAACGTTCAACTTTTTTTTTTTCGGAAAAAGACATCGGGATCAGCAATGTTAACAATTTCGCTTGGTAACGCATTCCATATTTCTATATACTTAGGAAGAAACGAGTATTTAAACGTGTCACAACGCGCCCAGAACGGACTAATATAATTATTATGGTTACCTCGGGTGGATCCAGTGACGCTGGGGTATTTTCAGCGAGTCCTCCTTAACTATATATGCTTAATCTATGATGCTGAAGATTGAAAAGGAACTTCATTGCAGCCGCTTTCCGAAGGCAAACCAATTTCGGAATCTGTGTAGTGAAGTACATGGCTGTTACGCTTTCCTGACGTGGGTATTTTGAATATGTGAACCGTAGTGCTTTTGACTGAATTTTTTCTATCTTTTCGATCAGGTACACGCTTGAAGGGGATCCCAGATTATGTTTGCATACTGAAGAGTAGGTTGGACTTGTAGACTTAACTTTACGTGCGGTGGAGCCATTATACTTGTCTGCTGCGCAGAAACCCAAGCTATTTAACGCGCTACTACATATGTTGTCGATGTGTGTGTTCCTAGGTCTTGGGTTAGTGTGATCCCCAGGTATTTTGCTTTGGCTACGTGTGGTATCGAGGAACCAGATAACGTGTAGTTGTAAGACAGATTATGTTTTTTTTTTCCTTATGTTTATATATGTCGTTTTCGAAATGTTAATCTGCATGTTCCATGCTGCACACCAGTCAGAAATGTTTTGAAAAGATGATTGAAGTCTCAGTTGCACCAGAGCTGTCCACGGCTGTATAAATCACGCAGTCATCTGCAAAAAGTCTCATTGTCACACTAAGTGCTGCACACAAATAAATATCATTCACATATATAAGAAACAGCAGAGGCACAAGAACGGAACCCTGTGTGACCCCCGCGAGCACTTCTAGGTAATCCAAATAGAAACCCTTCATCGAGAAGAACTGTTTACGTTTGGAAAGTTAAGGCTTCTATCATGCTACTACTTTCGGATCAATACCTATTGCTTTTAGCTTCAGAATCAATTTTTTGTGTGAACACGATCGAAAGCTTTAGCGAAATCTCTGAGGATTGCATGTTCGTAGTCTAGAATTAATTATTTATGCCAAGTCGTATGCGATTTTAAGCAGTTGAGTAACTGTTGACAAATATTTTTCGAAATCCATGTTGTCTGGGGAAGAGTATATTATTTTCTTCTAAGTATGTTATGATAGCCTTATGAATTATGTGCTCCATTATTTTGCAACAAGAACTAATTAATGATATAGGTCGGTATGTGTTTACCAGCAGTTTGCTGCCGTCCTTGTGAATAGGTTTCACCTTCGAGTGGAACCAACCTTGTGGAACAGTATCTGTTTTAACCCGGTAAATATTGCACACAAAAAAAGTGCAATCTGCAAAGCATAGCTTCTGATGAATACGTTTTAGATGCTCTCAGGACCAGGATACTTTTTTGGATTTATTTACAAAAGCAAGTTTAGAACGTCTGTTTGCATTAATACTACCTCAGGCATGTGGGTGATGTGCTGCATTCACCGGAGTTGCACGTGACGTGTGGAGACAGATTGGAAGCATGAGTTGAAGAAAATCGCTCGCTGATCTTCAACGATACAGCCGTCAATTTCTATTTTTGAGATAGCACCATCAGATTTTGATAAATACCGCCAAATTTTTTTGGGTTGTGTAGACATAAAAATTCGCAAAGTGCTTGCTAACAACTTTCCTCTCGTATCTTAAATTTTCTTTTTAAAAACATGGGAAAGGTCACGTATTTTTGGAGACGATTTTTTACTTCTACGCATTCTCTGTAGCCTTCTGTTTATATGAATAATATTGCGGATAATAAATGACGTTTTATGTTGTATTTAGAATAACATATTGTTGGGCGGGTTGGTGCATACTATTGTAGGAACAAGTTGCGCACAGAAAGACACACACAAGAAAAATAAACACAAGGTAGGCAGAAAGAGCGCAAACTATCAACTGATTTATCTATTAATTTCAGACCGCTTTTATAGACAGTGTGCACACATGTCTACGAAAAGGGAGGGGCAGAAAGAATGAGAGGGCAGATCACAACCTGCACGACAGTCAACAAAAGCCGCTCAAAAAATTCTTTTCCGAATTGTACAAGGAAACAGAAGTGTCACTAACACAATTATCATCTTTTATTTTGATAAGATGCGCTTCTAGAAGTTCATGGGCTACTTTTTCATTGTTTCTGCCTAGAATTCTAATGCTTTTAAGCACTGCTTTTAAGCCTCCGCGGTTAGGATCGAACGCGGGCACTCCGGCCAGCACCACCTGTTGTTGTTGCGGCTGTAGGAAGAAGGAAAAGAAAATGCACGGGCCTGCTACTGGTTCTGTAGCTGAGCCACCTCCGCTGTCTCGTGCGGACAGAAGATAGAAAATAGAGAAGAAAAAGAAGAGGGAGAGAAAAACGCGCGCCGCAACAGCCGTCGTCCAGCACCTAAGTGGTGGCGGGTGCAATTACGGCCTACAACAGATAAAAATTCGTTGCCAGGCTAGCCTCGGCCGCTAGCGGCGTTGACCTAACGTCCCAGCCCCGTAGGGCCAGGACCAGCCACCCTTCACCACCTCCCCTCATAGTGAAGATTGATTTCATTTTTTTTTTTTTTTTGTAGTGAAGAGTAGCGTCCCACGTGGGTGGATAAGGCGGAATCCCGGGCGCCCGGTGCTGAAGTCGAGGCGATGCACTACCCTTTTGAGTGGGATTCTAGCATGACCAGAAATCCACCTCGGTGTGACAGTGTGGGGACGTTGTTTGGTAAGACCTTCGTGTAGTTTATCCTGTAGTTCTTCTGGAATGCGATCCGTATGGTTGGCGTGTATAGCCTGTATTGAATCAGTGTATATGGTATATCCTGAACGGTTAGGGGGTGCTAGTGAGATGTCTTGAATTTAGCGACTATTGGTCGGGTCTCTAGAGTCGCTTTAGGAGGAGGATCAGTGTAAGGACCGAGGGTATGTGTCACTACCTCGCTGCCGCTCTCAATTGAGTAGGCAGCAGCTCCGACGTTAGTTTTATGCATCTGTGTTGACGATCATCGAATCAGTAGAATTAACATGCTTGGAAACGCAAGCGGAACGTGTGCCTAGGTTAGTATAAGCGGCAACGTTTTTTGGAGTGGGGGTTACTCTGAGGTTACCTAGGAGCAAACCTAACGACAGGGAGGTCGATAGGTTTGAGCGCAATGTCGTTGTTTTGTTCTAGAAAGACGAGCCGTTTGCCAGTATTGATGTTGCTGTATGAGGTCTCCCTGAGGCAAGAACATCCCCGTAGAGTATAGGTGCTCAGTGGACATATGTACAGGGATGTGAAGGGCAGCCTTGTAGAAAGTCAGCGCTACCCAAATCTGAGTATTTGGTGACAAGCTAGAGTAAGTTGTGGAACTGAATAGCTAATTTTGCTGAGGGCATGCTAATGCGCAGACAAGCTGCCTGACTTGACCCTCGCGTAGCCCGGCGTGCTTATTGACAGTGCGACGAACTAAATGCGTAAGCTGATTGCAAAACGGTTCTATAAACATTGGCCTGGTTATAGTTGACTCAAGGATATGAAGTCAAAAGATCCAGCAAGACTATACGCGAGGGATGGGGTGACCTGCCATAGTAAGATTGATTAGATGGTGATGCTGGCGTTGACAGCGAATTTTCCCAATCAGCAGCAGTTCGGATTTTTCAGGGGCTGGAAATAGCCCTAATTTGTCAAGATAACTAGGGACTGCATCTATATCTGGAGCAGTAGGGTGTCCCCTGCTGCTCCAAGAGACCCATTAGTGCGCCAATCAGTAAGGTAGTCTGCATATAATGTATGTTTTAGATTTGGGATAGACGCTAAGATAAGAGATATATAGGAGCCATTTCGAGTTTAAAAAGGGTGAGTAACAGAATAGCGCCCTGAGGAGTACCATGCGTGAGGGGAAAAGGACCGGAGACAGAATCGGGGAGACGAAACTTGGCCGTGCGGTCGCGGAGAAATGCAGTGAGGTAGCCGTACGTCTTTGGAACACAGCCGGTAGAGGCAAGGATGCTTAAAAGAGGATCATGGGAAAGGTTATAAAAGTATCAAAGGCCTTACGCACATCAAGGGCCACTATGGCTTGGATCTGGGAAAAGGGCGAGGGATAAAATTCGTGTGTGAGGAGGAAAAAGAGGTCCTGAGTAGACACACCTTTACGGAAACCAATTTGTTGAGACGGAAAGAAATCTGTGGATTCAAGATGAGCCTCCAGCCGATTGGGCACAATCGGTTCCATGTCCTTTCCCAGGCATGATGATAGAGAGACTGGGCGGAGGTTTTGAAGTGCAGTTTTTTTGCCTCGCTTTGGTATTAAGGTTATAAGTGATTGTTTCCAAAATGCTGAGAGGGTGCTTTCTTCCCAGTTTGAACTTACAATGCTCAGAAAATGTTCTTTGTCCTTGTCGGAGAGGTTTCGAATGAGTGTGTACATAATCTGGTCCTCGCCTGCAGCTGACTTCTGTTGTAGCTGTTCCAGTACGGTCCCAGAGGGTAAACGGCTCATCGCGCTCTATTTTGAAATTTGTGACACTATCAACGGTACGCTACATAAATAAAAAAAACCTATCACTTACTCAGAGAACTCCCCTGCAGAGGACTTCTCTGAGTAAGTGACATGATATAGGAACAGGAACCGGTTGAGGCCATGGCCTCAACCGGTTCCTGCTCTTTATCTCGAGAAGCACCATATGCTACTCGGCGAGGGTGCCTTAACTACCCAACTCTGCGATCTTTATATTCCTCCTTCTTATCTATAGCCTTTAAACGTAAATCATTGCACAGCTGCAGTTCATTTCAGCTGAACTGCCAATGAAAGCGCCCGTGCAACAAAGATAACGGGGACACGAAGGTTCCTAGGAGGAAAATGCTTTAATATCAAGGCTTGGTCACTTCAACGACCGACTTGCCCAGCAGGAGGGATAACAGGGGGGCACAGGTAGTAAATTTCTCCTCGCTCAGGTAGCGAAGAGCCGCTGCCGGCGCAACAGGAACAGCTCGTGCAGGGCGGCGTGCGGCACAGCCCTGAGTGCCGGCAGCACCAGCAGCGCCTGGCCGAACCTTGCCGGGCTGTGTGGCCGCGTGTGGCGCATGTACTGCTGTAGGGCCAAATGTGACTGTTCCAGCAGGCACTCCACCTGGCCTGAGGCGCACAGCTCCCGAGGGCAGTCTGCGTCACAGCGCGGAGTAGACAGGAACGTGAGCGATATATTCAGGCACGGCTTTGCAGGTTACACAACTCATTGCACGCACAGACTCGCACGCACACAAGCACACGAGCATGTGGGTGTGCAGAAACGCGCATCATTTTGGACACTTTAGGCAGTCCATTGATCGTCATCAGTCTACGAACGGTAGACTTCTAAATGTCCTACAAGGGCGTGCCCGCACTACAGCGGAGAAGCAGGTAGCTCGGAGGAGACAGACCAAACCGCTAACTAACAGCCTCAGTGAGCCTAGTCATGTGTCACCTTGTATAGTTCGGCCGCAAAGGGGTGCCACCAGCGTTGTTGGTAGTTTGAAAATTTTGTGATGTTATCACCTGCTTTCTTACTTGATAGCTTTCTTTTATTATGCTATAGCATGAAGGCCAGATTGCAGTGGAAAGCTAACGTCGGCGGCGTCACACGTAACCAGCCGCCTGGCAGGTTGCAAGTGTGCGGTATAGCTGTTTTCCCCCTTTTCAAAGCTTGCAAGATTTTATTTGTGTCTTCAAATCGATGCGCGGTAGATCGATCGACTGCATTTTGCGCATAACACGAAAGATAAAGAGGCGCCGATGCCCCTAGTGAATCAGTGTAAAATAAATATGCAGAGTAAACGTTCTTAAACAGTTTTCTTTTACAGAGAGATTGAAGTGGGGCCGGCCAAAAAATTCGGCCTAGCCTTTTATGAGCATGTGGGCGAGGATATGCGAAACTTTACGAGGATAGTTTGTCGCAGCTATAGTACTAACTGGCATAGGACAGGGTTAATTGAAGAGATGTAGAACTGTTGTCCCGCATGCAGTGGTCCTAGTTCTGCTTGTGATGATGACGAAGTGCATCGGCCCCCTAAGAGCTTTCTTCCACCAACAATTTCATAAACGTCAGCAATGACGTGCGCACCATTGTAACTAAACCAATGCTGTAGAAGCTTGGCCAAAATAAGCAAACGGCCGTTGATGCCTCCTTTATTCTTCCAGTCAAGGGTGTGTTTTAATATAGAAAAAGGCTGGCAACCATGCTCATGGAATTGCCCACGCATGTTTACTATACTACTGACCTTTCCTGCACAGTAGAATGGTTTCAAGGAGGGTCCTCTCGACAGGATCGAGCGCTAGCACTTTGCATTGCACGATGGCCTGCTGGATTTGCCGTACACTGGTCTGGAGGTCCACCTGCGTGTAAAAAGTCCCATGTGGACACCTTATCAACAGGTGTCCTTATCAACAGTTATCAACAGCGAAATTACGCAGGGGCAGAAATAATGCACACAAGCGCAATTGTGTACCTGACAGTTTTTTTTTTTTTTGTTGAACACCTATTGATTTTTAAACGCGTTAGAAGGGCGCATGTGTGGTCTATTGAGCGCTTCAAGCAGTTGATGCTGTCGAATGTAATATTAAAAAACATGATGATCAACCAACAAAAATAACACAAAAGGGATCACCTATTCACGTCTTCGGTATGCTGTGTGCTGCGGCGTCATATTAGTTATGAATCTCTGTTGTCACACAGGCTGTACAGCACGTATAGAATGTTTTTTATTAATCATTGCATTTCCTTGATGCTTTCTATGAATATCATCGTCATTCAACGTTTAGCTTTACTTTACGTAAACTAATGTACTTGACGAAAGCTGCCTCAAACGCGGTCACACTACTTATACAGGGTGATTTTCTTCTACACACACACACACACACACACACACACACACACACACACACACACACACACACACACACACACACACACACACACACACACACACACACACACACACACACACACACACACACACACACACACACACACACACACACACACACACACACACACACACACACACACACACACACACACACACACACACACACACACACACACACACACACACACACACACACGCACACGCACACGCACACGCACACACACACACACACACACACACGCACGCACGCACGCACGCACACACACACACACACGCACGCACGCACGCGCACACACACACACACACACAAAAAAAAAGACTAAAACCTACGAGAGAAACAGCTGAGAGGTTTGTACAAGTAGGTTTTACAGCAAAGCAGACATCGTATATGTGCTAGAGCTTGAAGGTTAGCGAATAATGCACTAATTAACTAAGGAACTTTTTAAGGTACAATATATTGCTAAACTGAAGGCTGTCAATGTCAAGGGTAACCCTTCTTTTCGAATTTTCTTAACTGCAGTGTGGTTCGAAATACGAATGTTTGAAGTGCGCATTTCAAAGTATGTTGACGTGGCTTTTCTGCATTTTGCAGTTATATAATGGCTTCATTGCGCGTCCTATTGTCACCATGAACAAGCGTTTACTTCTTCAACATGCCAAATAGACGAAAACAGCGATATATGTTATTTCATGAATGCGCAATTACAGAAACCAATTCAACGAGCTTTCAAACGCGCATTTTTGATGTTCGGTAACTCGAATCCCATTTCCGATTAAGAAATTTTAAAACAGCGGACTCACCTTAGATGATGGCGGTCTTCAATTTCGCAATATAATGCTGCCCCTTAAAATAAGAACGAGGTTAGTTTTAGTTAATTAAACGTCTATTCACCAAGCTCTATCACGTGGATTATGTCCACGCGCCTTGCTGCAAAACCCACCTGCATGGACCGCGCATACGTATACGTATGCGTATACGTATACGTATACGTATACGCATACGTAAACTTTATTGTACTCCGACATATTGGTGTGTGCGTTAAAGTCGCTGGTAAATACATGCCCTCAGACGTGACAGCCGAGACTGCCCTGCAAGGCAGTCCTAAAACGGTGCAATAAGTGAACTGCGCACTACATAGAAGATGACAGCAACATTTGATGACAGTGAAGATGATACCTACGGCCCGTGCCTCTGGCCGACACCGGAGTTCGCGAGCGCCCCAATATTCCTATATGTATACGATGTTGGACCATATGTGGCATTGACAAAGTTACACGGTGTAGAATAACAAGCAGCACTAGTACGCTAAACCACTGCCGGTCTCGAGGGAGAGCAGCGCGCGCTCTGCCTTGAGACCGGCCGTGGCTAAACCAATGTTCTAGAGGAATGGGCAGTTCGTTGCGTTGAAACGACTTTCATGCAAGGGTATTTGGAAAAGCGTTGCACAAACAAACAAACAAACAAACAAACATTGTTTATGCAGCTCAAAAAAGATTCTGAAGTTCTGTGATATATTATGAATTCATGTAATATTAAATTCCTTACTGATTTACTGCCAATAAGAAAACGATACTGCACCTTTTATTTCCAGTGGATTGATTCTAGTTTGATTTTAGGAACAATTGCTAAAATCATTCGCTTAGTCACTTTGGAGTTCGGCCGCTCAGCCGAAGATCGCGGTTAATAAATGCCGCGGCGGCCGCATTTCGACGGAGCCAAAACCCAAGCAGGCCAGAGTGTTGTTATATTTCAGAGCGCGTTAAAACTGTCAAGGTGGTCTAAATTAATCCTGAGCCCCCCACTACGGCGAAACTCAATCACAGCAGGCGAGTACCTTCGGTGCGTTGAGCCTCACATATTGAACCAATTGATCCCACTGAGGGCACTCTCATTCACAATATATCCCCTAAATATCCCCTAACTTTAGAATCGGTCAGTATACGCCTAGTGGCGCTCACCCCTATCCCGGAGGAGGAGGCGGCCATGTGTCCCAGCAAGAGAATCACGTCCAGGGGCCAGTGAGCAGCCTGAAGCAGGAACAGCTGGGGCCAAGCCTCGTCTAGGATAGACGCTTGGTCGGCGGCCGGCAGGGTGCGGAACAGCTCGTTGGCCCGCGCACGCCGTAGGGCCACCAGCAGAACCTGGGCGGCTACCTCGTGGAGAACATCCTCGCCGCCGCCAGTGCCGCTGGGCTGGTGGTGCTGGTCTTGAGACGCTGCGAGGGGCACCGGCAATGAAAATCGCTCAAGTGAAACAGCAGAGTCAGGGCTCGGACGCGTCTTTGTATGCTTCACTGCGCCCGTTGATGCTTATATGATCAAAGGCGGTGTGGAGGAGCCAACAGGGAGTCTTTAATTGTCTGCGTCGGGTACTTCTGCTTTCTGATCTGGGAGGAACGCATGAAGCCTATAGCACTTGCAGGGGTAGCGAACAAATGAAAGTTGATGTTAACTATGTGATTGCGTCTACATGCATGTTTCTGAATCACCAGATCGAGAGGAGGCGACTAGACCTTAGAGGCTTTTTATACAGGTCCGCAGGTAGTCTGCGCAGTGGCTGCCCAGAGCTGATTAACGTTGACGTGAAGATGGGCTATAATGCGCAGGCAAACTCTTCTCCACCGATTTTCTGCGTTGTGTTTGGTTAATCTTACCCCTCATCTCTGCTCTGCTCGTAAATATCCACAGTGCATGCGCACAACTTCGTAATACTGTGTAAACTGTGCATCCCAAGTTTCAATGTAAACCGGCTGTCAGGTGTAAGCGAGATACAAAGGAACTTGATTTGCAGTACCTCCCTCAGATACCAATGATGACACGTATGCGATTGAGAATCGCGCCTCGAAAGAGTTTTTCCTGCGTCTACCGGGATGCTTGTCTTCAAGATCTACTCTCGATAGCTGAGAGGCGCCTGTGGAAATTGACAGAATCCGCATTCGGAAAAAAAAAAATGACGTACCCTGACGATTCTCTGGAAGAGCTAACACTTTCTGCTCACTGAAGATAGTGAGCTCCGTTAATTAATTATGCAAATAGATATGAAATTAAAGGTCACGACGAAGAAAGTTGGTTATTTGACTCGGCGCTATGAATGCATGATTATTTTTAAACAGTTATTTATGGGGTTGTGTGGTCATGTAATACGACGCCACTTACATCCCTCGTGGGTACAGCAACCTGAAATGTGGTCGTACCTTCAGCTATTTCTGGAGGTATCGAGTCTCTGTGCGCAGGCAACACTCTCCGAAAAGCGCTCGCACCATCGCTGCTCCCAGCAGGGCAGCTGAAGTCCAGGCCAGCCAGGAGGCGTGCAGACGCGAACAGCGACGGAGGGGTCTCAGCCGCCAGGTGTGGCGGTCCCGGCGGCATATAGAGCGGCGGTCTAGGGACATTGAAAGCAGGGGCATAGTTGGAGCCAGCGACAGAAGAATCCATACTATTATATTATTCCAAGTCGAGATACTTTAAAAGGGCACAAGCGATAGGCAGGCAGAAATGAAAAAAAAAAAAAAAAGAAAGAAAAGTCAGGAGAGATAAGTATTAATGACCGTGGTTCTCGTCCGCACTGTACTGAGACATGACGCCGGAATTAAGCGTGAGATCAAGCGTGAATGAGTTACCATCGCTTAACAAGACAAGTGCATGTGTTGAAACGATGGCATCGGTCTAAGGCAGAACACTTGCTTAAAGTTTGATTATTTGCAAGTGGAAAGCAAGTTCTCAGCCAGTTCGTTTTCATAAATGAATTTCATGTTCGCTATAGGGGACACAAACCGCTCCCGTGGCGTCAGATCTGTACACAACGTTTCTAAGGTTGAAGAAAACATCTCGAGCTAGTTGGTTCATCACAGAGCAAAACAGCGCAAGCTTCACAATGGACAGAGAAGGGCCTGTGTCTCGTCTGCCCTTCTCTGTCCATTGTGAAGTTTGCGCTGTTTTGTTCTGTTTCTAAGGTGTTTCGCAGGGAATATGCGTATTGGAAACTGGTTCGTTATTATTATCAGAAGGCCCATCTTGTAGGTGTCGTTAGCAATGGCGCCACTCACTTAACAAGCTTCAATACAGAATGTTGGCAACAAGCTCACATCTTCGACTATTCCTTCCTTCTTGAGTGTAACTGCGTTTGGCGTTCTGATTTTTATACGTTTTTTAAATATATTTTATATATATTTCGGTTATGGTACAAAATGTTTTCTTAAACATCTGCTGCCTTATACAGATCTTGCCACATGAGCGAAGCAGTACACACGCAAAAAAAAAAAATAATAATAATTACAGGGGCTAAAGAAGGACGGACGCTGGCAAGTGCTGACTCAAAAGTGATTTTTGTTTCATAACCGTACCTTAACAATTACAAACAGAAATAATAGAGCTCAAACAATATAGAAGATGGTTATGACATTGCCATCGGCATTTATAATGCGCTTGATCTTCCCGTATCTAGGAATTTAATTACTACTTAAAGAAAAAAAAAAAGTGGATGAAGTGCTAACATACGGTGGCCTGCAGGCGCTGTTTCCTTCACTCCGATGATTTCTCTTGACTTTGTGCAATTGTTTCTATCCAGACCTTACAGCCGGGAAAGTCGGGCTGGCAGACGGGCTTTTTATCATAACGTCGTCAATGCAATCCTAAATATCGTGGTGCAATTAAGTTCACGTTGTAATCTTTCTTTTCGTCGAATATTTAGGGCAATCCCCCAATGTGGAGTATAGATGAGTAACTATATACTCCCTTAATACAAAGCTTTCATTTATACATCGGCCAGTTTGTCCGATATACAACTTACTACAAACTACTTTATCTGACACCCGGAGAGTGGTTACTGGTGTCGCAACAAGTTCGCGTCTTTTTCACAGGATTCGTTGCATATTCCACAGTTTCATAAATTGCACAGGGGCGTAAAAAAGTTAGGCGGCGGTTTTGCTTGGCAAAGCGCAGGTGAGCATGTCATTATTTAGCACTCCTTTAGCCATGTTTTGTTTCGTTTAGCTTTGCTTTTCCACGCCTTTCCATATTTAAGCAAGTATTTAACTTCCACTTTAGGCTTTTCTTATGATGAAGAAAGTCCAATCAAGGTCTTTAGTGGAACTGTGCCAGAGGAGATGAAGGTACTTACACCCGAAGCGCAGCGTTAACCATTGGCGACTTAGCACATGAAGAAAAGGGCTATTTTTACACCCTTTAATCATAGTTGTGAACAGTAAGTAAGGTAAGAAACCAAAACGGCACAGTTATCTAAAGCAGTGGACAGCGAGGCAGCTCTCTGTCGCTGGCCTAGGTTCGAAACTTACTTGTGGCGAGTTTCTCCCATGCAAAACTTCATTTGGCTCCGAGCATTTGACCCTGAACTCTCGCTGTACAGCAAACATTGTGATCTTCATTCTTTAATGCCATTCAACTGCGCAAGCTTGCGCCTGAATCATCGGCACTTTGCCACAGCTGCGCTGCAAATAAATAAATAAATAAATAAATAAATAAATAAATAAATAAATAAATAAATAAATAAATAAATAAATAAATAAATAAATAAATAAATAAATAAATAAATAAATAAATAAATAAATAAATAAATAAATAAATAAATAAATAAATAAATAATTAAATTGCCCCGACTGGGTTTTTGAACCCGCGCCAGCACTAAAAAAAAAAAAAAAAGTCAGCTTCCTTGACCCAGGTACGAGAGTACTGTGCTATCGCCGCTTTTTTTTTTCTTTATTGCATTGGAAAACTTCCGTAAATAAAAAAGAAAAACTCCACTTACCTCAACTTGTCCATGTCTAAAGTTACCGGAGTGCTTAATACGAGCCCGCCCTATCCCTAGCCCGACAATGCACCATCATCAAAACATCAAAACTCTGGGAGGCAAACACATGCATCTAGGTACGGCATCCAGTTTGGAGGTTCTTCACGTGCTGCATATACACTCCTCACCAAAGCATACCTCCAGAAATACGGATTTGGACGATCTTGGTAGCTCGGCATGCCTGTCCATCATACGGCATTTCCAAAGACTAAACAGTCCCATCAACACAAATAGATCGTAAAGCACGACAGATGTTTTGTCAGGAGAGAAATATCTAACAGTATATGGTGTAATTTCAATGTCTTTTTTTCAAGTCGTCTTTGTAGTATGTCCCAAAAGAACATAGCATCACGGCACAGAATAAAGCAGTGATCAATTGTCTCAGGCACGTTACAGAGACGGCAATTCACCGTCCAGCGCACAAACATCTCCTTGTCATGATGAAATGTCTTGACAGAAAAAGAACGTTTTTGCAGCTGCCTGAATGCAGCCGCTCACTCCTGCAGTAAACATCGTCATCTTCATCAAGCTGGAACTGCAATACTCGCACTGTGCAGTGAACATGGTCGTCTTCATGAAGTTCCATATGCTCCGCTCCTTCATATAACATAGTAAATACGCAATACACATGTCCCATCTGGCCGAGTGCGGCCGACGTCCGCTAGCGTAGTATCGGGCGAATCCACCAGGCAGCGGTAAAGAGAGAGGTGGCGAAATGTA
Source organism: Amblyomma maculatum (assembly GCF_055883805.1). Taxonomy (NCBI): domain Eukaryota; kingdom Metazoa; phylum Arthropoda; class Arachnida; order Ixodida; family Ixodidae; genus Amblyomma; species Amblyomma maculatum. The sequence goes on from NC_139345.1 coordinate 99,113,844, forward strand.
CATGAAGCCACTCTCGCTAAATAGATACCGCAGCCGTGGCAGACAGGGTGCCGAGACCATCGAGCCACGAGAAGCCAGAGTATCCCGTTGCCGATAAGCTTACCAAGCACGGAAGTAAGCGAAGATTGAAACGGCAGCAGTGACTGCGGCTGCGGCCGATGGCTTAGTTCGTGAAACTTTGTTCAAGGATAGTTGAACGTTAAGATTCTTTTTTTTTTCGAGCGGTTGCTCAAAGAAGCTTCATAGCCACTCCAACGAAATCCAATAATGCGGGTATTAATTCTTCTCCATTCAAAATTGTTTTTACAAAGCCAGCTTTACTGCAATGGCTATTGGGCTTGGCTGTTGGACGGCCGCATTTCGGCGGAGGCAAAGTGCAAAAACAATCTCAAAATGTCAAGAGCCCATACGCAACACCTGCTCCTGTCAAATAACCAGCAGGTGGCCGAAACAGTTCAGACCTTTGTTACGGTTCTCCTGAAAAACTAGTTGAATGTTCCAAGAGCACAACTTTTCCTACCTCAGGAGCAGCGCACCCGTCGCTGGCACAGAAACCGAAGCCGGTGCGGTGCAAGGCACGGACAAGCCAGCCGCAGCAGCCGCACCGGAGCCCGTTGGAAGCGCCAGAGGAGGCAGCGAGGCGGTGGGTCCTCCGGTGCCGGGGCTGCCTGACAGGAACTGCTGGATCCTGGCCGAGAGGCCGCGGGGGGCACCGGAGGCACGAGGTGCGCGGCTGGCTGTAGGCGCGCTCGCGCCGCCTTCCGCGCTTGTTCTGTTCTTGTTTTTGTTCTTGCGGGGGCCGCGTTCCTCTTGCACGGCTGCATTTAGAGCGGAGCACAGGGTCGAGAAAGCGGATCAGGATGGTGAGGGCATTATGGTTGATTTCAAGTCAACGATGGGACACTGCAACTCCTTCAATTTCTATTGCCTGCTGCCTGCAGCCAGTGATATTTCAACCAGTTTCTTACAGAGCGTCTAAGTTGGATGTCTGAACGAAAATTAAATTTTTCTTGAAAAACGGGTATCACTACCATCGCTATTTCCGCCAATGCCCATACCGGTTACCCAGAGAGAGAGAGAGAGAGAGAGAGAAAGAGAGAAATGTTATTTTCGTCAGTTCAGTAAATGTTCTTCAATTCACTGGGTTGCTTCTTCCTGGCTGTGCAAGGTGGACAATAAATACTCCTTGACTCTCGGCGATCTCGAAGGTCCGGCCAAAGGTTCGCATCTGTACCGCAGGGTCCGAGCTGGAAGCTGCAGCCTCCCAGCCCAAGGTGCTGTTTAGGCGGAGTCTCACCCTCGGCTTTAAACCGGGGCTCTCGCCTAGTATATAAGATTTGATTTTGAACCAGTGCATTCTTTTTTTGTATTAAGAGGGGAAACAGCCAGGATATATTAATGAATAAATACCTATAGGGATTGGCGAAAGAGCTATTTTGCAGCTGCCTTCAGGCAACCTGCTGCAATTTACTGAGCGACTTATGTGGGGTATTTGGTACCGGTCTGCTGTGCGCTGCGAGATTCGAGTAGGTCGACGTCGGACACCCGCAAACCGCGGCGCTTCCTCTGAGGAGTGGCCTTGGCTTCCGTTGTCTACTATGCCTACTGGAAAAAAGTATCTCGATAGGCATTCCGCGATATCGACATGAGTCTCCTGCAGATTCGATTAGTGCGCGCGCGCGCGCGCGGGTGTGTGTGTGTGTGTGTGTGTGTGTGTGTGTGTGTGTGTGTGTGTGTGTGTGTGTGTGTGTGTGTGTGTGTGTGTGTGTGTGTGTGTGTGTGTGTGTGTGTGTGTGTGTGTGTGTGTGTGTGTGTGTGTGTGTGTGTGTGTGTGTGTGTGTGTGTGTGTGTGTGTGTGTGTGTGTATGTGTGTGTGTGTGTGTGTGTGTGTGTGTGTGTGTGTGTGTGTGTGTGTGTGTGTGTGTGTGTGTGTGTGTGTGTGTGTGTGTGTGTGTGTGTGTGTGTGTGTGTGTGTGTGTGTGTGTGTGTGTGTGTGTGTGTGTGTGTGTGTGTGTGTGTGTGTGTGTGTGTGTGTGTGTGTGTGTGTGTGTGTGTGTGTGTGTGTGTGTGTGTGTGTGTGTGTGTGTGTGTGTGTGTGTGTGTGTGTGTGTGTGTGTGTGTGTGTGTGTGTGTGTGTGTGTGTGTGTGTGTGTGTGTGTGTGTGTGTGTGTGTGTGTGTGTGTGTGTGTGTGTGTGTGTGTGTGTGTGTGTGTGTGTGTGTGTGTGTGTGTGTGTGTGTGTGTGTGTGTGTGTGTGTGTGTGTGTGTGTGTGTGTGTGTGTGTGTGTGTGTGTGTGTGTGTGTGTGTGTGTGTGTGTGTGTGTGTGTGTCCAAATTCACTTGTTACACAACCGATGTGATTCGCTTTTTTTAAATCTCATAGCAGACAAATGTTCACTAAAAGCATACGGAGTATGGTGACTTGAATACTAGCGTGTAATTGTTAACTTAATAAATGCTGCTACTTTGACAAAACAAGGAAACAATTGCTTTCCGGTGTCAAACTATTTGTTCGCGTAGAGCAGACGCGAGTCTACACTACTGCATTCCAATTGCAACAACTCCAAAGTAAGGTGCGTCTATTGCAGCGACATCCAACAATGTCGAAGTAAGTGTGGTGGCTGTAAGCGATACCACATACACAGAGAAGGCACTGTTGCAGGTATATGTCATAAATCTGATGTTTATATATGAGACCTGTAAGCAACCAAATAAGCAAGGCTACTGAATAAAATTGTGTCTATATTTAGCAATATGTATCGCGGCTCTCACCGACTGAACACATGATATATGGCTGCTGACTTCAAACACAAAACTAACGTGTTTTTAGTGGCTGTGAAATGCTAACCTTTCACTAACAAAACTCCTAGAGTTCTGTGAAGGAACTAACACCTTCTACACCTAGGTGATGCCGCGTAGCGTCGAAGCTGACTGCGAGCGGCCACCTACAGAGTGTAAACGAACATGCCATCCGAAAACGGCGAAGAATGGAAGCGGAGTATATGCACGATATACAAGCAAGACGGCTACTAACGCCGAAAAATAGCTTCAAGGTTGAACTTGTTTATAAAACTGTGCATCAAGCAAAGCGAGGTGCAGATTGATGCGCCAGCGCCGGTGTGGCAAAGTATGACGAACCTCGCTACAAGCTTCTACTGCTCTACCGAATCGGCGCTTCCAGGTGACGCTTTCTCGATGTCATGTTTAGTTCAGTGTGTACATATATCATCATCATCATCATAATCATCATCATCAACAACAACAACTACTACCTGACTATACCCACTGCATGGCGAAGGCCTCTCCCATATTTCTCCAGTTAACCCGGTTCCGCTTCATATATTATACGCGATGAATTAATTACGGTTTCGGTCCGACGTCCGCTCTGAGCAATCAGAGCGGTTGACGCTCATACTACCAACGTGTTGGGAAAACGCGTCATGTTTAGTGTGCACAGTGTGCATAGTTTGGTGTGCATAGTTTTAACCTGGAAAAGTGTCACCGAAACAAGAACTGCTACTGTACATAGACCTCGTCTGCTTCATCAAACATTAAGGGGGAGAGTTAGGCTTCGCCTTTAAGGTTTTAGCGCTCTAGCTTAGGTGATCACCGGACATATCAAATAACACTTAAAAAAAAAAACCAGCTTGAAAAATGGGGACAAAGGAACACAAAACGACAGGACGGGTGCTGTGTTTCCTTGTCTCCGTTTTTTTTTTTTTTTTTTTTTTTTTTTTGCGCTGGTGTTTTCATGTGCTAAGCAGGAATCAACTGGTGTATGAACGTGCTTGAGGGCCCTGATAGTAGAGTGCCTGACTCGGCATTCTATATAATTGAAATGTTGATTCCACCTTCTTGCCTCAAATGGCCGATTTGACAGCTTCTCTAAAGTTTATCATATCATGTGGTCTCGTTAATTCGCACAAACCATCGAAGAATCGGCGCTCGGCCATGTACCTGCCAGCTATGCAGCCTGCCAGTGCCATGCCCGTGCATTTTCACTCGCAGCGCCGATGCCGAATTTTCTGGGTAACGAGGCCGCTAACGCGTTAAAACATTGGCGATATTTAATGGGTCCCTACATGCGAAACAAATTTGTTGAAGCACCATTCCGCGGCGATATTTATTAGACAATCATTACCGAAACGTGCACTCAGTTCAGTGAGGCGTAGCTTAATTAAACGTTAGAAAATAAAAATGCGTCAGCTCGCATGTGAAATCCAATGTAGGCAGACTGCCTGGCCGTTCAGAAACACCGCTGAATTGTTCTACAGACATGACGCCCATATTTTACCAAACGATTTCGCAATCTGCCACTGTAAAGCGTGCTCTGCCGCATCAACACTCACACTGCTGTGAAGCTGACCAAACACTCATACGGATATCTATTACCTTGAGTTGCTGCGACTGAATGAAGTAGAGAAGAAAATTCACGATCCTACCAACTGATTCTTGCCGAGCCACCCACGCTGCAACGTGTAGACAGAAGGGAAATGAAAGACACGAGAGAAGAAAGGCAAAGTGGAGACATGCATCACAGCATCCGTCGTCTGCTACATCTCCCTCCAATGATGCTAAACGCTAGCCTTAGTTTAAAAAGAAGGATAATATAGGAAAATGCAAACAGGTAATGAGAAAACAAGAACGTCTAAATAAAATTAACTGCGACGGAAAACGTTCTGCACACACGTCAAGTAACTAAAAACACAGAGGCGCGCAATACCAAGCGCTAAGATATGCTTAATATATTTTAAAATAAATTACCAGAATGAGCAATGTTTATCCGGATTCATCTCCGAGCGACTAGAACAGTTAAACGCAGCCAAAAATGGTGCGAATCGTGACAAGGCGACATTAACACGCAGCCGTGCAGGAATGGCCGCCTTGAAACGAAGCCGCTCGCTCTCCCGTTCGTGGCTCTGCTTGGGCTGGCAGAACATGGAAGCCCAGTTAACGAAGAACAGCTGACCGACTGTCAGACTTTTGAGCTGACCCGGCACCGAAGCGGCGCTGTCAGCTCTGTCGATCAGGCGCAGATAAATGTTATAAAGCGGCAATAGCACTGCGCCGTCTTCGACATTTACGTCCAAAAAAAGGTGCTTGTCGTTGGACGTGTCGGCCCGCGCGTAGTACTGACTGAGCAGGTCATTGAAGCGATCCTGCAGACATTTTGCTCGCTCGACGAAACGAAGCTCCGTTGTGGACGTCCACCAATCCCTGAACTCGCCGTCGGCGTCTACGTGCGAGCCACTGACGCTGATCGTCGCGAACATGCCTCGCAGCAATTCACCCAGGTAAAAGAGAGCCGACGAGACGTCGAAACGGTTCGACATGTCGAGGAGGAAAGCGACGGTGGCCGGGGACACAGACACCTCGTTTCTGTCTGGCTCGAACACGAAGCCGGGCCGGAAGGCGCTTTCTGTATCCGTGGTCGGCTGGTGGAAGCGACTCAAGTCTTCCATCTTCCAGTACATGTCCCTGATAGAGAGCTGCAGGTTGTAATAGATCTCGATGAGGCTTGAGTTCTCGGAAATGGGGACACCCGAGGGAAGGTTGTGCAGGGCGGCGTCTTGGTCCTTGGGCGCCAGGACGATCTCCATCCGCTCTATTTTGAGGATGGCGTGCTTGGATTCCTTCTCCGACATCCAAGGAGCTTTCGATGCAGCCTTCCTCATTTCGGAGCGAGCAATATTTTCCAGTCGGTGCAGGTCGTTGGCTCGATCACCCGACAACATATCGGGAGCTTTGTTGAGCACGTGAGACCAGACTAGAGACCTGACTCCGAGCGGGTACAGCCGTTCTAAGAGGTACGCGCATGCCTCTAGCCTGTCTGGGAGACCTCCGGCTAAGTGGTACTGGTGACTTAGAGGCACCATAAAAGCGGCTTTGTTGGGCGGCAGAACCGGAGAAAGGTGCACGAATAGCTTGTAGCCGATGTAATTCAGCACCGTATTCGACGACACTTGGGGCAGGATGGTGGACAGGCGGTCAAAGTACACGGGGTCAAGAAGCACTACCTTGTCCCTGGAACGCCGGTACGCGTTCTTATCCAGAAAATGCCTGAAGTAAGAGACCCAGTGCCATTGTGGGTGAGGTTCAATGCTGCTGATGCGTTCAGTGACGTGCAACAGAGGAACACTGCGCATGGCGTGAGAAGAGGCGACGATCATTTTTTCTTCCAGGTCAATAATATCCGAAATGCTGAACTTGGGAACGGTGCTTGCTGGTGTCCGCAAGGTAAACACTTTAAGGAGAAACTCTGCGTAAGCCTTGACGTCACGTCCGGGGAACAAGTCCTTGTAACGTCGGAGCAGGATGGGCGGCGCGTCGACGTGGAGCAGGACCGCGTTGCTCGGCGCACGTTCCCTGACAAAGGTCCTGACGAGCGTCGACAATCCGAGCATCTTCTCAGCTCTAGCAGCGATCACGTCTACGTCCGTGACGTGCGTGTGCTCGTCGTACGGCCACTCGTTTAAGAACAGATCGGCCATAATCTGCCTCAACACGTTCCAATCGGTGTCCCTTCGAGAACCGGACACGCAGCTTTTCAGAATCATAGACGCCGCGCCCATAAATGTCGCCCTGTTGGTCGGTTGCTGCCGGAGGTGTTCCCAAATACCGAGCATAACTGATGCCGAGGCCACGTAGGTGTACGGCTGTGACTCGACGCCTCGGGTGAACCACTCGACACTGCACACGTGTGAGTAAAAATCCTCGCACGGCGCTACTAAAGGGTTAAGCTTGTGCCGGAGGTAGCGAGCCTGCCATCGGCACGAGGCCGGTGGACAGCCGCTTTGACCACTTGGTGCGGGTTCCTGTACCGGGGCTGGTGACGGTAGAGCCGAGTGTGGCCTCTTGGTGCCCGGAAGGCTCTGACCCGGTGTGTTGCTGGGGGGCTGCTGCTTGAGGTCTGCAGCGCGAGCTCCGCCGCCGCTGTCAGCTGCTGAGAAATCGTCGGACGGGGCCCTTAACAGCCGGCTCGCTATGCCCATGGCGAGTATGAGGAGGACAAATGCCAGCAGCCCTATGAGCGAGTAGGCAGTGCGCGAGTCGAGTCGTTCGCGAGTTTCTTCGTGGCCGTAGCTCCGGGATCGCTCTTCGCTCGGGAATGGTCTAGGCAGCCGCGGAGGAGCGAATACAAGAGACTGATCGCCTACGAGGCGTGGGGTGGCCTGAGCTGGGCGCTTACGGCGACCGCTTTCTTGAGCTAGAAGGTGTTTGGTCGACGGTGTTTTCTTTGGGGAGCGGCGACGTCGCTTGCGTTTTGAGCCTCTCCGCGGAGGCGACGACGGCATCGCGCCGATGTCGGGGGGCACGAACGGTGCCGATCGAGACATTCCCGCACCAGCGGTTGTCGACATCCCCGCAGCCTCAGGATACGCGGCTTGGTTACCTGCATAGAAGGGTGTGGTTGGGTATCCCGAAAACGCCCCAGGGTGCCAACTATAAGGATATCCTTGACTGTATCCGAACGAAGTCACCGGTGCCGGAAGATAGCCGGGCAACGAAGTCGCCAATGGCGGTGGTGACCATTCGGCTCCAAAGCTTGGTACAGGACCACCGTTGCTTCTTCGGCGCTTTTGGGGCGGCGATTTGTTCAGAAAAGGCGTAGAGCGGAAGTTGTTCATGGCGGACTGCTTCGATCTCGCGAAGGAGACTGGGCTCGGGAAACAAGGCGCTCGTGCTGGACCCGTGGAGCGAGCCGCGTTGTTTTCTTTCTTCTTAATAAGCGGGACGAGCTTGCTGTAGATTACTAGAGGATTTGCACGCAGTATTGGAAACAGAAGCCAGTCAAAGTGAACGAAGAAGAGCGCGATGTTAATGAAAATACTTTGTTTATAAGCATAAAAGGAAAAGTAACAAACCTTTACGATTAGTGTTGAAACAAAAATCAATCACCTGGGATCTACAAAACGAACTGCCTGGATAGGGGTTTTCTTTTCAAAACATATTTTCGTGGAACTGTTACCCAAATTTCGGTCGTAATAAAAGCACAGACAGGTTTGCATACCTCTTCCAGAAAGGCCGACTGCTGAAGAAAGAGATGGAAGCAGAACGAAGAAGAGACAAAAGGAAGAAAAAAAAATCTGGAAGTACACAGTGCATGACGGAACTCATACATAATACCTTACATAATGGACGCAGAAGAAAGAAGAAGGCATGGGCACTTGTTTGTACATGCACGAAACACCGCGCAACATCGGCTGCAGTTCCTCCTATAAGCTTTCTCAAATCGCTGCACTGTATGTGAGCTTTCGGCGCCTACTACGCAGCTTTTGTTCACTGTGGCTCGCGTTTTACTTCCTTCCCGGAATTAGAGCAATCAGTCTTAGCTACAGGAAAAATCAATACCGTTGTATGTAGCTATAGCTTAATTGACCTTGTAGCGTATACCGTAATGCACCATAACGAGAACAGAGTTGAGTGCGCATTATTAAAGGCCGGTCAAATAGACGTTGCGCAAAACTATTTCGTAAGCTTGCATGTAAAATGTTGACAAATGAACGCTTTTGCTTACTACAGATGGCTTTTGCAGATGAGATCCGCGCTGTAAACAAAACATAATTTTTCAAAGTAACCCTTCAAGTAGAGCTTCCGAAGCTTTGAGAGCGCTCCAGTTTACTCTCCAATACCCGGCTGGGTTTTATTAGGCTGCAACAAAATGTTTGTACATTGGAATTGACACTGCATATCCATCGAAACACAGCCTCCACATTTGGGAAACATACACTCGAGCTATTAATCATCTGTCTAAACCCATAGCCGTTTAGCCTTGGCTTCAAGTGATTGGCGTTCAAGTGAATGCAGCTTTGGTTATAAACTAGATCACTGTCAATCCGATCACACAGAGGCAGGCTCAAATACTAAAGTGTGTATCAGGTGTAAGTGTGACAAACGCCATGAAGTCACAAGTAGTTTCATTGCATGGGGTTGAGCAATGTGGTGAAGCGAATTCAAAAATGGAGCACTGTTGCCATACTTGTAAAAACAGCGCACCAGCTAAATTAAAAAAAAAAAAAAGTTACGCCTTACAATCACATAAAACTTTTTTTATTAAAACACTCCTATTTAGTGCCGTACTTTGTTGGTTCTGTGCGTACAGTGAACACTGCGGGAACTATTGAAATGAGAGAGTCGGTGCTGATGCAAAGAGCGCCCTCAGCAATAGCCTTCGAACAGCTGTGCCTCGTTCATGCTTGCTGCATAATCTACGTTTAGACGTTGCAATCACCCGCCAATACTTGTATTTTATTGGACCGAGGAAATTCACGGATTGTTCCACTTGTGGCAAAACTGAGACTGTGGAGCGCGTATCAGTGGTGCTCCCAGTCTATCAGCGTGAAAGGATAATAAGTTTAGTTGCTTCCTTGAAGCGGTTCGATAGCCGAAAAATCTCCCAGGGTTCACTCCTAGGCGCTTGGCCAGAGTTTTCCAGGCACTGCGAGTGTTTTCGAGATTTTTAAATTACAAGGGTCGTCAAATACGCTTGTACGTATTTTCATCTCTCTTCTCATCACATCGTCGCCCATCACAACCCTCTTTCTTATCCTCCTCCTCTCCTACAATGTAGAAGGTCATATATTGATCTCATCGGCCCCTCTCTGACTCTCCAGTAAATAAATTAATCTGTGCGCGTTTTTTTTTTTGCTTAAAAAGACAAAAAAAGCTTATTGTTAGAGGATAGGGCCCAACTATCGCAGCTTTCAGGAAATGCCCACGTGCGAATCAAGCTTCCCTCTTCCCCTTTTTTAGACATACTTTTGATTCTGCAATGTCGCTTCTGAGCCACCAAAATGTATTCATGGCGGCGTGACTCAGAATTTATCCCTGGAAGAACCGTATCTGCAAACTAATCGACCTACTACTTCGTTACCACTTTACAGGTTATTAATGATAGCGTCATTTTGTCGCCCTCGAAAACAAAAATAAAAGCGCTACACGTTTGCGATTTGTTTTTCTTCTGTTTTTTTTTTTTTTTTTTGTGTAAATCATAACATGTTGGCAGTTAAGTGTCGGAGTTCCGCTGTGTACCATGATTGCAAGAAAGGTAAGTATATGCAAAGAATGTTGCATGTAGACCGCATTCATCTGCGGCAAACAGAACTAAACAAGCGAACCTAAATTTACAATGTTCCTAAAGAAAAATAAACTAAGGTGGCGGTCAGCAGCTCAAGGGGCCACAATAATCGACGATCACTCAAACCTATTTGCTTGTTTTATCGCTTGCCGGGTGCAGGAGGTAGCCCGACAGTGATACTCGGAAAAGCGTGCTAGTAAATGTAGTATTTCCTAATTCACGAGGCAGCGCCGTGCTGCTGGGGGCAGGAAAAAAGTGGAGATTGAAGCCTTTTCAACGCGTATCGATTAGCTTTTGAGCTAGCCTTTTAAAAAAAAAATGTAGCTGAAAAACCTTAGCTGGCCGAAGCTAGTCCCAAGAACTCTCTCAACAGCGCCCGCCGAGAGACAGAAGCAGGGCAACCTCGCGACCAAGTGCCGAGAGCAGCCGTCAATCGAAGGCACGCGGCAGAGCGCACGGCCTCCTGACAGCCAATCAAGCGAGAGCGCGTGCCGCTCTTTGTCGACCAATCCCGAAACACTTTACTCTCTCTCTTTCTCCCTCGCTCTTTCTCTCCTCTATGCGCTTGCTGAGCCGCGGATGCCGAGGAGGTAAGGAAGCAGGGATGCTGTAGAGCGGCGCAACGGTCGCAGTGGAGATCACTTACATCTTTTATTTTTACTCGTATATGTCCGCCCAGCTTTCCCTCAGCGCTTTCGAGCCTTGAGTGAAGCACTTTGGAGCCTACTCCCTAGCTGCTTTGTAATTCTGTGTCCCCACTCCGCGATCACCAGCTAAAACTGTCGCGATGGGTTTCCCCAGTGATACCAGAATTCCGCGTCGCATGGAGGAGAGCGCGCAAGATTAAAAAAAAAAAAAAAAAAAAAAAACGAAGGGTAGGACTCGCGTTCGCGAGGAGTTGAAAGCTTCTTTGTTCTAATTGAGTGTCGCTACCGAATAGTGTGCAACAAGTCCCTTCCGATGTTCGCCCTCATCTTTCCCCTACATTGCAGGTCTTGTTGCTGGGCCTTTGCCTTCCAACTCCGTCGTTTTCCCCCCTCTTCCTTTGTAGGAGGTGGCAGTTTACTTCAGCAGGAAAACGGGCACTTTCGAATCAAATGTGCTAACATCTTCTCATTAGCAGTTTACTCCTCAATCCTGCTCTTGCAACAGCTTCCACACTTCGTCTCACGAAGGCAGAGGCACCCCGGTCCAATCAGGATCACGCGCACTGCAATAGGCAATTCCTACAGTAGGAGCCCAATTGTCTATTATAGTGCGCAAGGACGAGAGGCACTTACGTGAACAATTGCAAGGGCTCCACTGCCTTTCTCAGGGCTGCATATACCTTGTGAGACGAAGTGCAGACGGCAATGTCGTTTCTACGAATTTTAACTACATATTGGGCCAGTTGGTATGTCAGTGCGGCGTCAGACACCTCATTTGATGCGGGTGTTTGGCGTTTGGGTGCGAAGGGGTTTAATCTAGACTAACGACGCAAACAAATGCTGCCAACTGGGACGCGAATGCGGCGTCGAAGCGAAATGTAAGGATGCAAGCGCTTACATTTTCCGATGGCACCACGTTAGCGCCTCATGAGTGGTGATGTAGTAACGTGACCCTGCATTCCTAGCACCGTCCCCTTCTGGCGTCTGACTCAAAGCCACAGTCACGTGCGTGCCCTCCATCCTCTTCATGCGCAAAGGTAGACTGATTAGGCATTATTTCGACTGGTTCATTGAAACACGTGTTTATTGGAAGCTCCGAGTCACTGTGCACTTTTGCTCCTGGAATCTGTGCGGGCATCTGGTCCCACCACAGTCACGGCGGCCGAGGCGGGTGCTGTTTCGTTTGTCTTCGACAACTGCCGTAAACCTTGGCTCTGGGGCCTAAGTCGACAAACTCTCCGAGCTTTGCCCAAAACATAGCGACCGCTGCGTTGTCGAGAGAAGGACCCCGTCGATGTAGCTGGCCGGGCGGATGGCAATGGGAATTTCGGCGAGAGTCCTGACTCCAATGGCAGAATAGTATTGACAGTCCTATACTATATGGGCAGCGGTCGCTGGCCTCCGGTAGTGACAGTACATCCCTTCGTCGGGGTCGTTGTGGAATAACTTTTGCCTCAATGGCGGGGTTAAAGAAGTGTTAGTTGCGAGACGGCGGACTAATGTCTGCGTGGCCCTCGATAACTACTCTGGCATAGAGGGAATGGGGCGCGCCTGTTACTCGGCGCGTTCCTCTTTTTTATTGCGGAGGTACTCAAGGGCTTTGCGCCGTCGCTTCCTCTCGATTTCTTTGAAGGTGGAAGGTTCAAATAGGCAGGTTTCGGTACCCACTATGGTGGAAAATGCGCTCGGCGCGGTTGATACTTTGTGTGCTGCTGTTCGCGCTTCGCTGTTGACCCACCCGTTGTCCTCAATGCCTACGTGTGCAGGAACCAAGGAAATCGTCACTCTAATGTTAAGTTTGAGATTTATGTCGTCAAATGTTGCTACAAATAACCGGCTATTTTAGGGCATTTTAGAGACTTGAGGCCACTCGTCTGCACACCTCATACGCACGAGACGAGCCCGTGAAGAGATAGAGTCTGTACTTGGAGTCATATTTAGGAAAGGTCGGTACGACCCACTGCGCAGCTTTTAAAGGCTGCAAGCTCTGCTTCCACAGTATCGACGTCATCGACGATGGGTAGTGTGGATGTATCCACCACGCGATGGGTGACATCGACCCACGCCACCGTCCGGATATACTTGAGAATATCAGTCTCGCTGTCATTGACATCGGTTGCGGGAAGTATTGTCTCTGCCATATCAGTATAGATTATTGTCGTGATAACCGCTCGATAAAGATAACTTGGTTATTTGCAGCATCAACGTGTTAACGCAATACATAGAGACGCTTACCGCAGTATTTAGTGGCAGGTCCTAAGACGGTGTCGAATAAGGGCAAGGAGGCCACAAAGAAGAAGGCAGACGCATTCCTTTTAAAGCGTTAGGTCTGCTCCTTCCACGCACAAGCCTCAAAGTAAATGGATGGTGCAGTTGTGACCTCGAACTCTCACGTTGCTCAGCAAACATAGTTGTCTTCATCGTCGTGTCCATGAACGAGAGCACTATGCTACTTGCCTCGTGATCACGCCTCGTGTAAAACTGCAACACGCTCTCGCGCTGTGCATTAAGCATCGCCGTCTTCATCAAGTTCTGTCTGCGACGCTCTTTCATTTAACCTAGGCAAGAACACCATAAACGTGCCACACCTCTGTAAAGACAGAGACTGCAGGAGTGTCAGACAGGCTGTCAAGGCCATTAACAACGAGGAGCCAAACTATAGCCCGTTGCCTGGAAGATTACCAAGCGCTGAAGCGAGTTAAGATAGAAGCGGCAGCAGTGACTGCGGCTGCGGCTGATGGCTAACTCTCGTGAAACTTGGTTCAAGGATAGTTAAACCTGGACAATTTCTTAGAGGAGTGTTTGTATTTAACAAATGGGTTTTGTAATCGCCGACGGAATAGTCGTTCTCGTTGCATCGTAAAATGTAAACTGAACTTCAACATTCTTTATTTACAGCGTCCAGAATGATTTCAGTGAAGTCTTTTTGGGACAGGCCTTTTCAATTATTCATGGAAACCTCGTCGCTCTGCTAATGTACGTACGTGCGCATCAGCTGAGCTATAAGCGTCCTACCGTTCTTATTCATGCTGACTGCGAAGCACTTCTGGAGCCTGCAGTAGGGACACCAGTTCCTCCGGGCCTTGTCAATGACGCAGCTGCCATTCCCAGCTGTGAAAATAAGGGCAAACAGTGGCGTTATCATAAAAAGCCAAAATGAAAACATAACGAGTTGAAACAAATGTGTTTGATGCAGGCATGTAGAACATCCATGAAGCTGATTCAAAACGCGCAAAAAAAAAAGTTGATCTCAGTGCTTCCATATAGGCGCGTTTGTATGCTTACAATATACACCACTCGCACGTACAGTCTTAAAATTCACCTTATTTAGCTCAAAAGGACAGCACAAACAGTAAGAAAACACGTACAATACAAGACCAGCACGTACAAAACAACACAATAAACAAGCGCTTGTGTTGCACGTGTTTTCTTATTGTTTGTGATGCCCTTTTGCGCTAAATAAGATGAATTTTAAGATTGATCATCAACTAGCCCAACAGTTAATGTTTTTAAGACACATGTACAGTAATCTTAATAATGACAATAATGGTTACATTTTCGCTTTGTAAACCATGGTATAAAAGTGTACATGCAAATTAAAGGCATGGATGAACAGATTCTGCAGCGAAGAAATAAAAGCCCAGCTGGAGCAGAAGAAGAACGCAGTTTCGCGGGATTGTGTCTACTGGCATTGAACTGGCCGCCATGCACTATTGGAAGCAGTCGAGGAGAGAGAAAGAGAAATTATTATATTCAATTAGGACAGGTGGAGATGTCGGATGGTGGTCAGGTGACCCTGGCATGCTACTCCACATTGGGGAAAGGGAAGTAAAAGAAGAGTTAATTGGGTGCAAATGGGGGGTGATGATGTCATAATACATTGCATTGGTCCGAGTTATAGATACCACGCACACACTGGGTGACACTCGTCTCAAGTTGAGTCAACGTCATGCAAGGCACGTCTTCCGCACACCTCTGTTGTCACTGCACACGCATACGCACTGCGCGCAGTTGCAGAGAACAGCTCTGCGAACTCTCATATTTTCGGAACAAACGAGTATGCACAAGTGTAGTTCGATGAACAGTCCCACTAGTCTTTTTAAAACCGAAGAATGGAGGTAACAGAGAGCGGTTCTGTGCGATTCAGTACCAGCTTTTGCGGCCTCTTCGTACGATGTAGGTACTGTGAGCCGGGAGTGCAGGGATTTTCTTAGCGCGAAGTGCCCTCTGGAATAGCATTCTGCTTTTCCGCGCGGACGAAAACCTCATAAAAAGAATTAGTGCCACAGGTGATTCGTCGGCCCTCCTCGCTAGTAGCCTCGTGACAATATGTAGTGACGCCTTAGGACAAGCGCGGAAGATAACTCACCGATGCAAGTGTAGACGATGCCGCGGCGTATGCTGCGCTTGAAAAAGCAGCTGCATCCGTCGCAGCAGTAGACGCCGTAGTGTTTACCGTAGGAGCGGTCTCCACACACCTTGCATGGCACTGGAACCGGAAGCGTGCGCCCTGGAAGTAGAATGAAACACAAAAACACGTTGGTGTGAGTATAGCCACCGCACCTACATTAGGCCTAAAGTTTTCAACTGATCAATGCTTTTTATGGATCTTTTGAATGTTTACGACGTGCTTGACAGCACCTGCATTATAGGTTGCGTCACGCATGCACGATTAGCTACCTCTGTGGAATCCAGCGGCAATGCGCGCCCACAGGGGGTAAAATTGAATAGCAGATATTCGAACAACTAGGTGCTTGTGGGGGACCAATATGTTTGCTCGAGAAAATGTTGTATTATTAAAACGTTAGTCACTGCGTAACTTCTCTGTCCGTGCCACAGCGAAAAGATGACTGCTCCCACGCCTCCCGGTACGCATCTTTGTACGGGGTCCGAACAAAGGCACCTGAGTTTCTAGGCCCGCGTTGCGCTTTTACCTATACCTCCCTTTTCAAGGGCGGTGCCCGCGCGGCTCACTGTTAACAAAAAGCCTCCAGCAGGCAGCTGTGTTTTTTCCCGCTTGGCCAAAATGGCAAAGACAGTTGAAAAATTGGCATAAGGTAGTTTTCCGTGTATAACTGTACATCGACAAGCGTAACTCAGCCAGGCAAAAAAAGAAAAGAAAAGAAAAAAGGTACAAGCCTAAAAAAAGGTGGTTACCTGTTTTAAGAACAGCTGGCTACTTCGTTGATTGTTTTTTTTTTTTTTTTTTTTCCTGCACGCAACCCAGATATATTCGTAACGGTCGCACGACCGGCAAGTGATGTTGCTCCAGAAGTGTTCTACATTTTCGAGCAGCATAACGACGTCGTGCAATGTGCAATGGTTATGAAACGGAGTCAATTAATTAATACGCAGTATTTCGCAGTGAAATCAGCGTGGTATGGAAGAAGTTTGTCAACGCGTGAAGAGATGGGAAAGGGGGGGGGGGGGGGGGGTTGACAGGAAGAAACTGTATCGAATTTACAAAAGCGCCGTACTATGTCGCTAACGAAGGCTCCCTGCGCTGACCAAATGCCATGTTGCTCAAGTCGCATATAGCCGTAGATGATTGAGTCCGTCGATTGGTAGGCAGTCAAGGTGGCTTTATACTATAAGGAATTGTCATTTTTGGGCGGTGCTGCCGTACTCCTAACTTTTATGCTTATCCCTGTAACTCGCACATGTAATTTGCATTCGCATCTGCAATTTGCGCCGGAGGCCACATCACGTGGCCAGAAGTATTTTTATTTTTATTTGGAAAAGTGACACACCCACAGCGAATGCGTGAGACATGGCCGCGACGCAGCCGATGGTACGACCAGTTGCCCAAGCAGTCACATCCCACGAAATTTTAGCCTCTGAGTGTATGAAGCTTTGCATCAAATATTGGTTATAATTTCGGTATGCAACAATGATGAATCTGAGTTCTTCTATATGCGCGGAAAAATTCTGCAGTTTTTGGGGATGCTTCCTTTGCTCCAATAATTGGCAAACGTGCTTGATGAACAAAGCAGCACGAAAACTTGCCCGTAATAATTTTGGTCTGTTTGACTATTATAACGCGGTTACTTAGTTCCAGTCTGTGATGTAACTTTAACGAATAACCAGACAAGGTTATTCATTCTATGCCCGCGGCGGCAATTTAGTGATCAGGGCTCTAACCGAAAATCCCGGTTATCCCTGTAGCGGCGACAGCGTTTAGATGAAGGCGAGATGCAAGAAGCCCATACACTGTGCGATGTCAGTACACATTAAAGAACCCAAGTGGTAGAAATTTCTGAAGCCCTTCTCTACTAAGTCCCTCGTATTTGAAGTTGATTTGCGACTTTAAACCCTACAAACCAAACCAAACCATTGGGCTATATGATTTACGTCAGGCAAGCTGCTAACAACTGCAAATGTGGCAACGTGAAAAGTCTGCATTTGGTTGATTTCAGTTATTCGGTTTCAGTTCTATAGTATCCATGTCATGATTCGAGGTACCGTCGCTGACAAAAATATGAACAATTGAAGGTATGGCCTAAAACCAGGTAAGCTTCAAAAAGCAAAAGTCTGCTGCTAAATATGAACGTGATACCTCTGTTAATAAGAGTTTGACTTGAAAACTTCTTGACGCGAAATATTTTTTGAAATATTAATGTCGATACTAAGAACAACCGCTCATGAGTGTGTTCTTCGCCAAGGCGTAAGATCACAATAAAGTTGCTTTTCAGAAGTTTACCGCTATGAAATTCGTATTAATTTTTTTCTCAAGTTGCCATACTGTGCCGTGAATTCCCGGATAATACGAATAACGTTGACTCAATGCTTTCGCAATGCGTTATTTGCGAAGTAATCCCCTTGTCGGCAAATAACTACTTTGCATGTTTATTTGAAGCTTCGAAGTGTATCGCTTAATTTTCTAAATAGCGTTTTGGTGCGAATGAAGCCTAATAATTTCTATGCATCTGACTTCCTTTTGATGAAATTCAGATGAAATTTCATTCGAAGTCGTCAACGTCACCCTTCGAAGCTTCTAAAATGTTACTTTATATGCATGCTTTTAACAACAATTGTTTCCTTTTACCTACCTAGTATACATGGCACGGACTACTGCATTAAGTTGATACTGCCACGTTGTGCAGACGGGTTTGGTATCAGTTAGTTCCTTCTGTAGGCCTCGACAATTAAGGTTATCGACGAGCTTGTGGTAACAGTTTCAGTCGCTTCAGTGCGCGCGTTTCCTTGGAATCCGAAGAGAATAAAAAAAAATGAATAAGCAGGCAAACGTTAAAATTACCTTACTTAAAACCACATTAAAGTTGACAAAGTCTTCACCACGTTGAAAGAAAAACTTTTGCAAGAGTGAGAGGTAGCTATGATAAATAAAGCGGCCACACGATTTCGGTAGCCGACTATAAAGATACAGCACTTTCGTGAACCGTATTCGGCAAAACAAGTTTCCTGGATCTTGCCATTGTACAGCGAATTATTGGACAGGCTACATGCTGTGTCAATAAAGCTACATTTCTCCTTAGGAAGCAGGAGAGATAACACAGTTGAAAAAAAAATTAACAGTGTGCACGCACTGGAGTCATTATGATTTGCTTTTCATATGGTGTATATAAGTATTAAGACAACTAATACATATGCTGATTCTTTAGCCGAGGACCTAAGTATTTTTGAAAGAAAAGGAAATTTCTATTCCTGATGCTCAAAATGCATAAGAAGCATTAAGGGACAGATGAAAATAAAAAGGGAAGTGCTTTCAAAACAAGCGTTTGCCTCATCTTCATTTATTTTTACTGGATGGTATTAAGAGCATCTTTTGAGACTCACAGTAATTACCAGCAGTTGTTAACTTCGGACGACTGATTGCTCATGACAATGTTTACTATTATTGCTGAAGGCCTGAATATTTCGGACTTCAGTGTGCGAACGACAAAGTTCGTATATAAAACACAATGTTCAGATTCACGTTATAAATTGACGAAGTATCGATATCGTGAAGTTCTCATGTGCTTTTAAGCTACTACCATCTATAGCGTGTCATTTCAGCGCATCAGTAGCTGCTCCAAGCAAGCATTCGCTTTTTATAATGCCACATGATAATTTTATAAACAAGAGAGGGAAGACGTATTTAAATGTAAGGCGGCAGTAAAGAAATCGCTGATCTGTGCAGAGATGATTTCTCTTGCTGCCCAAGCAGAGCGACGGCCGCTTAAGACACGCCTGTGCCTATTGGGGAGGACACAAAGTGATGAGCGCGTTACTCACCCATGGCTGACACGTTGACGGGGCGAAGCTGACCGAGATGGAAGAAGCAGATATCAGGCGGCATCCCGCGACGTCGCGGTCCGGCCAACCGCCGAGTGGTTGCCATGGAAACTGCGTCACTGGCCGCGGCTCTCCATTGGTTAGAAGTCAGGCTCACCTCGCCGCCGATAGGAGGAGCGCGCAGGACTCTCCCCAACCTCATTAATATTACGCACCGACCGCGCGCGCCTTGGACAGCGACGGGGGAGCCGGAACGGAGCGGGTTCGGGTTAAAAATGGGATGAGGGGAGAGGGCAGCCAGCAAGTGAAGAGAGCACGAAAGAAGAAACGTGCCAGTTTTTGCTGCACAGGGGACAGAGTACGTCCCTGCTTTCCCTCTTCGGGCAAAGAGAGACGCGCTCTTTGCGCACATATATTAGCATCGTAAGTTTAAAACAGTCGGGCGTCGTTGCCGGAAGGCAAACAAGTGAATGCGCCAAGGCTAGAGGTGGATGAACAATGAAGGCTGTATGAACGAAAAAGAGCCAGTACATCCGCTAACTGTAACAAAAAATGGTCAGTGACCTTTCAGTTATCCTTGCCTGATGATAACTGGCTCTGTAACTGCTACGAAGTAGCTCATCAGCAGCCCCGAAAGAATTTGCATGCTATTCACGTGCACCAATTAATTTCTGAAGTTCGCGCAAGCGAGATTGCGTTACTTGTATAGAAAAACAAATGCGCTTCAGCGAATTGTTTTGCACTCTCTGAGGTGAGAACAGGGCACTATCTTGTAAAAAAAAAAAAAAAACCGCTTTGCCACAAAAGACAAAAGAGCTTTGTTTGGTATAAACGTTTTCATATTAAATTTTGTTCAACGTGTTCGTGTCCTGAAATATTGATAATCACTCGTGAATATCGAGTAGTGATCATACACTCGTGAATATTGAAAATCGAGTCACTTCATCTGCTTGTGAGCAAAGGAAATAACTCGAGTTTGGGGAACTGTGGCAACTGGTGAACGCTCACGTCGTCACATACTTTGAATGGCTGTTCTTTAAGGCTTAGTTTTAAAATATATTGTAGACTTTCCTGATATCCGCCTTTTTTTGTTACCGCAGTCTATCCCATATACTTTTCGAAGCCCCATGCTTCTTTTGCCACCACGATACAGAATAACTCCAGACACACGAAGTAGTGTGTCTGGAGTTATTCTGTATCATGGTGATCATTTTTTGTTGATATTTAAAAAAAAATCAGCTGACATTTTTGTGCGTGTTGCACCAGACTGACAATAAATAGCGCTTCTGACTTCGTATATTGTGGTTAACAATGTGTTGTTATTTCTGCGTCGAAACTTGATGCCAAATTCATAATTTGCTCTCTTGTTGTGGCTAGCATTGCTATTTTGCATCCATATCTCTATCTTGATTTGCTGCGCGATCACTTATATTTTTTAGAAATCTATTCATGCGCTCAGGCCTGGTCGCATTATTACTCCTAAAGTATTGGCTGTTTCGCAACCTGAGACAGACTTGCGTGTTCCAACTTTCTCAATGCCGTTAACACTTCCCACGCGACTTGTGCTTCTCCACTCAGTATCTAATGTTGTGGCGGTGCCCGCTTTACAGGAAGGGCCAGCTAGAAAGGCGAAGTCGGGTTGACCCACACAATTTGAGAACTGCTTGTGAGCATAACAAAATTTGTTCAGTTAAAGACCCCCCCCCCCCCTCCCCGCCCCCACCCCTGTCAAAAATTCCAAGTAACTTACCTGGAAGCAATTATTTATATTTTCGCGCTTTTAGGAAGAGGTGTCGTGCATGAGCGTTATCGATTGACTGGGATTCCTTTTTTTTTCCTCTTTAGTTTCGTCACTGCACCTCCGCAGTGGCTTGGCTGCGACAGGAACAGTTTCAGACTCTGTTAACGCAATAGCGTTGAAGTCCCCTTTAACCAGGAAAGAGGTTGAGGTAGGCAGCGCGTGGGTCCATAGAAACGTTGCGCGACGAACAGATAGCAGCGGCTCTGACTGATGCCGCTAGCGAGTGATGAGAGTGAGAACGGGATGCACGCCCCGTGATCCGCTTAGCGAGCCGGCGTTTCGGCAACCGGAGAGCACCCTCGCCGCCGCTCAGGGAGAGGAGGGGACCCCGGCGTAGGCTTTGTCGTCGGCGACGTTGTGAGCAAAAAATAGAAAATCGCGAACATTGCGCTGACATGCAGACGGTAGCTGGAAGCAGACATGGTCGCCCAAGGATTGGACGTAGGGTCACCTGACGTTACGTTTGGCAAAAGCTACCAACTTAGGCCTCTCCTTTCACAGGGAAGGGTGATATTCGCAGCACATTTTTTTTTCTCGCAGTATTCAGACGGCTTGAGGAAATGTGCATACCAACCTTCCATTAATAAAAAATCCCAACATTACAAGTCTAACATTCTGGGAAGCGGCAGTATTGCCCAACATTCAGCAATAAGCAAACCCTTGCATGTCGAGGACTGGAAAAACTTCTCACCTTGGTTTAAACACGTTCGCATTATCGGCAGGGGGAATCAAAACAGCGCGAGCTGCTGGAAGCGTTTCTAAAGAAACAGAATATAAGCTGACCTGCATTATTGTTTTTTCGTCATTTTAAATAATTATATATGATCCTCGTATCGTTTAGTTCTATTGAAAGTTGTTAACCGTGTGCGCTTTTGCAGCAATGGCATTGAAAATCAGTTGTAAGTGTAAGTTGTAATAAATCCGTTTTAAGTGCAGCGATATTGTTTTATATGTCTTGCGCTTTGCTTTCAACGCAGCAGCGTTGAATGCCTTATTCTCTAGAAAATGTGGCATCGGTGCTGTAACCTATATATCACAGTCAAGGCTCTGACAGGTAATAGTTGGCAGGATAACAGGTCGGGCTCTGGTTGGTAGTTGGGTTGTGGGACGTCACGAACGATCGCGATTTGGAATAAATAAATAAATAAATAAATAAATAAATAAATAAATAAATAAATAAATAAATAAATAAATAAATAAATAAATAAATAAATAAATAAATAAATAAATAAATAAATAAATAAATAAACGGATTTTATTTGCCAGAAATATCTCGATTGTCACCTCGGGCTAAAAGCTGTGCACACAGCTTGACAAAGGCCCAGGGGACCAATACATACATGGCAGTAGCGAATATAAGAAAAACAAGTCATTTTAGCACAACATGAAAGGTACACAAAGTAGCATAGCATACATATTACAATCGCTTGCAATGAAGAAATAGAAAGGAACTACAAACTGGCAGCACATGCTCCCAACCCGGGATTCGCTCCAGAGATGGAAATTGAACCTACTGAGAGCCTTAAATTCCGAGTCAGACACTCTACACTTATGCCACGCGGGCATATTATTATGATCAGGATAAAGCGAGAGTGTATATCTATGCAACAAGGTTGACGACTGGGCGAGTTGGTAACGGTTCATTTTAAACCAGCCAAAGGACGAGACACAGGGAAGAAGAGAACAGGACAAGGCCGGGCTATGTTGATTGAAAGAAAGAAGACAACGAAGACTCATTCTGAAAAGCGCGCGCACAACCCAACCGGTGAAATGGCAGGAAATTGAGAAGAAGAAGAAGAAGAAGAAGAAGAAGAAGAAGAAGAAGAAGAAGAAGAAGAAGAAGAAGAAGAAGAAGAAGAAGAAGAAGAAGAAGAAGAAGAAGAAGAAGAAGAAGAAGAAGAAGAAGAAGAAGAAGAAGAAGAAGAAGAAGAAGAAGAAGAAGAAAATTCAAAGTCAAGGCCTAACTCACGACTTTTCCAATAGAGCGAATCTTACAATGAAGGCTAACCGATGCCTTAGCCACACACTTGTCCTCAGCCTTAGCAATGTAAAACGCCTCAACCAACTCTCGACAGAATTGTTTACCATTGCTGTAAACTACACCCGTATTACTGAAATCAGGCGTACAAAAAAACGGGTCATCCTCCAATTTACACTATATCTATGTATCTATTATACGATATCTATGTATGCTGTTGTTGTTGTTGTTGTTGTGGCTGTAGGAAGAAGGAAAAGAAAATGCACGAGCCTGCTACTGGCTCTGTAGCTAAGCCACCTCCGCTGCTTCGTGCGGATAGAAGAGAGAAAGTAGAGAAGGAAAGAAAAAGAAGAGGGAGAGAAAGACGCACGCCACAACAGCCGTCGTCCACCACCTAAGCGGTGGCGGGTGCAATGACGGCCTACAACAGAAAAAAATTCGGTGGCAGGCTAGCCACCGCCACAAGTGGCGGTGACCCACCTCCAGAATCATCAGGACCAGAACTAGACACCCTCCACATCTTCCACCAACCTCTATGTAGGCTGGTTTTTCATATAATGTGGTGTTTGCCACTGCATGCATAAGGGTCTCTGATATATCAAATGTACAAATAAAAGAGTACTGATTAAGGGAGTATAGGGAAGTGCATGTATATGCGAAAGAAGATCTTTAGGGTAGGCGCAGACAAGAGATATCACAGTCACGTCATACCCTTATAGGTGAAGCTTAAGGGCCCTCCCCCCTCCCCTCCCCTCAATTTTTAGTTTTTTTTTTGCCTGTTCTCTTATACTCAGTCATGCGATAGAAACCAGAATGTTGTCTTTGTCTTCTTGTGACGGCGCCCACATTACAAAAAAAAATTGAAAAGAGCGGGCCTAAGAAATCTCTGCTACGTCACTACATCGATAATCACTGGGCGAACGCTAAGAAGTGATCGGGTCCTTTCTTTTCCACTGAAACAAGGTAATCCACTGATATTTTCGTCCTTGTCGAAGAACTACTGGATTAGCCTGTTGATGACGTAACAGCCGTAGGCATACCGTTTTTCAAAATTACTTGGAAAGAAAAGAGGAACCGATGTTTGCGCGTATTTTTTCGATAGTGCATCATCAGCCACACGAGTGCCTTGAAGTGCAAACTTCGTACCTGGCTTCGTTAGTGGTCGGCCCAAAAAATATATTCTTCTGCAGAATCACAAGTGGGCCCTGTGATGCTTCCCAAAATTAGCAAGTAGGTTATGTTAACGTCGCGTTTCTCAGATTTTAATAAGTTCAATTTGAGTAGATGCTTAATAATATATTTAGTATTACTTAGAGTATTAGTATTACATTAAGAAAGGTTTTCTTCGCATTCTGCTCCAAGTGTGAGAGATAATAAACGTTTATTCCTTAGAAAGCGTAACATTATGTCTTCTGGTTGCAAACAGTACGTGGAAATCTCATTCGCGGTCGTAATTACCTCTGATCGGTCGGTAAGCCTTCGCTGGTCTCCCCGTTGTCTTCTTAGTGTGCTTTTCACGTTACATAAGTAATGTCAGAGCGCAGAGGCAAAATGCGATAACAATGATCGATAGGCTAGGTACCTGCCCCTGCAAAACACTTGCAGCACAAGCAGGGCAGCAGTACTGTCACAGCCGTGTTAAAGTATACAAAGGAAGCAAGAGGAAACAACAGACAGGAGCACAGTATACGACTGCTTGATCAGTGGGCATAAACTCGGAGGCTAATTAAGAAGATTCGTTTTAAACTGAGCACAATGCAGTGCGGCATGAAAATAAATATAGCGAGGTTTAAATTAGGGGACCTTATGGGTTGGCGGGGAGAGGGGGGATTGCGCATGCTCAGAATGAAAGTCGCAGCCCTCGTCCTTTTAGCGCAGCATTCCGCGCGTGTACACCGTCGCCAAGCAATAACCCTAACCCTCTAACCACAATGGGGTTCCCTATTCTAAAGCTCGCTAATCATAAGGTGTAACATTAAGCTAGAGAAAGAGAGTGTGGGTCAGGGAACAATCTCAGTCACCTTCCAGTCGCAATCAAGGAGAAATGAGCATGGGCAGGACATTTAAGGAAGAGGCAAGATAACCACTTGTGGAAAGTGGTAACAGACTTATTTCCGAAAGAAGGCCAACGTAGCTCGCCGATCGCTGCACCGGTTCTGTCCGCATCACCCGCATGCGCTAGTGACGCCACTGGCGTGATGTGTCGATCGTGTCGTGACAAGGAGGGCGTGTCACATAATCGAGGTGTGATGGAAGGCAGCGAAGTGAAGGACGTGGCATTCGATCGCGGAGGTAGAAGCTGATGGACTTCAGGTTTGTGCTGCACTGCGTCTCCCTCAGACCGCCTGCGCTAGGTCTGCGGAGTCTTCTGCCAGCGAACACTGAGATTTTGAGCCACTCAACGCTTCTTCATTCACCGACCTGCTGAGGGTTTCGTGCTGCTCTTCATACTGTTCTTTGCGCCCTTCTCTCGCTGCGTCTCCCACCGCCAGGGCCCTTCACAGCGTGTTTTCGATGGTGCCGCATCGGTACGTGGAACGACCCACCTGCGTAGGAACCAGCCGCCTGCGCATATCCCGTTAACAACGGACACTGATGAACTGGTGAACGCTTTCTTTTTGTTTCTTTTGCGCGTAGTGTTTTGTGCGTGCTGTGACAAATTTTGTTATTCTTTTATGTGTGTATAGAACCCTATCTTTATTGGATTTTTCTTGTCATAACATAGATTCGTTTATTTATTTGTTATCTGACCTGGTTGTTGCTCAATTAGCACCTTTACGCGATATCTGACCTCACCGGCTGCTAAGAAATCGCGACAATGGGAGTGGCATTTGCCGTGCAGTGGATTTAGTCAGACTGAAGACAACAGTGATGGCGATGATGGCGACGAACCTACCATACCACAATATTTTTCTCATGCCAACGTTCTTAGATAAAGGTCTCTTATCTAAAAATATTGCGTCACGCCAAGATCACCGAAACCAAAACCGATCTCCTGGCGCTGTGCCACATCCCCGGCTCATTATTGGTTGGACCTGATCTGCGCTAACTACTATTGCGCTCCTACCTGCATTAATTTATTGTATATCGTACACCTCTCATGTCACTTCCTGTGTTTTGCCGTTCCAACGAGTTATAATAGCCGTGGCTTTAAAATTTCTAAAAAGGTAGCTGAAACTAATCTGCCAGAAGCTTAAAACACTGTGGGTTCTCCAATCATATAAAACGTGGTAAATCGATGTGAAAGATGATTTTCTATATTAAGACGCACAATGAAATCAGAAAGACTGTCTATATTGCAAGTTTACCAATTCACTTTCGAAAAATAAACACAAAAAAAGAAATGTTGACTCCTTTTCAATAGTGACTGTATTACAAGCGAAAGTCATATTCTTCAACTGCTACTTCATTAAGGCCAATTTGATGGCAATCGCTGCATATGTCAAATTTCGGCCATGTTCATGGCAACGTCGCAGACATCGGCACCGTGGGAAGCGTTACTCGAAGCGCTTAAAACCTATTAAAATTATAATTTAAAGGCCTCGTAAATGCAAGTGCTATCACCTGTGTAGGCTTCTATAGGCATCTCCGAAGCGCAGATATAGCTAACGAAATTTGTTTGGCAAACATTAATAGGCAAAAAGAAAAATCCAGGAACATAACAATGAGAGAAGCTACGTGGTGGTAATAACAGTATACCCATCGCTTTCTATGAGTATCCTTATGAAGCACTGCTTTACACCGCACGCAGTGTGCCAGAGAAAGGAATCCGCAAGAGCCGCGGTGCAGATCGAGGCACCGTAGTCGAGTATGCCAGGAGGCGTGAATGTGGAGGCGGTGGTGGGAGGATGAGCGTGCGGAAAACAGGTGACACGCAGCTCGTTTCCCGGCGGCGGCAGCGACGGAGGCGATGGACGGATGAAAGCATCCGAAGCGAGGAGAGAGGGAGCTTCACTGAAGAGCGTATCACCGGGCGGAGAAGAAAGAGGCCGCGGAGGCAGAAAGAGAGAGGACAGAAAAGCCATTTACCCGACACCCGCCGCACCGACACGCGCCGCCCGCCCTCATTCATTATTTCTACGCCCGGCCGATAGCGCGCGCTTTTCCGGCAAGAGGCTGGAGGCTCGGAAAGGGCGGGCGAGGCGCAACGCGACACCGAAATGGCCACGCGGACACATCAAGCATCAAGTCCTCTCTTCCTCCTCCTCTTCAAACTGCCACTGAAAACCTCCCCTTTCCGCTGCTGGTCTCTCCCGTGAGGCCCGCATCAGTGTGCTAAGAAGAAAGAAGGTTTGAACGGCTGTCCTCTTTGCCTCTCGACAATCTACCCCGTTTCCCAAGTCTCGCTTTCCTCGGCCTCTTGGATCTTTCATGCGGTGATCTCAGTTTTTCTTGCGTCTTCGATCTAGTTATCTGGCTTTCTTTTTTTCTTTTCCTCCTAGGCTCCCGCATTTTCCCAACTATCTCCCTAGATTCATCACTGTTTCCCTTTTCGCCCCCCCCCCCCCTTTTTTTTTTTTTGGTTGCTGAACTATTTAGGATGCGTTCTGTGGATTAATTTCTTTCGTGACCGATCGTTTCCATCCGCCTTTCGCTTTTGAGCTCTGGCAGCCCAACTTTTAACGCGAGCTCAATTCACACCGAATTCTTGATCAATTCTCCCCGTTTAAGTGAACCATCGTCTTCTCGCCCTTCTGCTTCCTCCCTTTTCGCCGCTTTTCGCTCTTTCGCCTCACGGCCGACGTTGTCAAAGAAAGGCCCCTGCTGGCCCTTCAACGGACCGCTTAAATAATTTCCAAGCGTGGCGGCGCGACAGCCTCTGGCTGATGCCATTCGGAGCACTTGTCCCGCGGCTTTTTGTTCCACGCACGCTTCGATGTCAGAGAGAAGCTCTTATTCCCTTCACCTCCCTTGTTTTTATCAAGGGCACAGCGCTCTTTTCCATTCTAGCACGAACAAGATGAGCTCTCGTTTGCGCTTCCATTAGCGTTTGTCAGAGATGATGGCAGCTTTCTAGAGAACGGACAATGTTTTAAGTTTAAGTTTTCTGCCGCTTGTCGTTGTGAGATCAGTGGGGACGCCGTCGAACACACCAAGTGCACTGCAAAACAGTCTTAACAATGTCACCATGCGGCAAAAATAGAAGCTTAGCTAGCACGTGGGACCGGAGTAATAGAGCGTGCTCGAAGTGGGCCGCGTACAGGGAGCAGGGTCCGTATTACAAGTTTTGCGTCGTTTTCGCCGTTTTCGCCCTCACCTGACTGATATAAACGCCAGAACCGGATGTGATGGAAACCGAGCTGACATCCAGTTCCGGTGTTTACACCAATCACATAACTCAAGGTGAGGGCGAAAACAAAGCATACTGACCCAGGTTGAAAGAACAATCAATGGCCACTTGCCACACAAAATAGGTACGGAAATGTTTATCATCGTTACGAAATGATGCACACAGAGCGAAATGGTCTGGAGGGCGCAGTGAAGGTTTCTTACGCGCTGTTGTAGGAAAATATATATATATATATATATATATATATATATATATATATATATATATATATATATATATATATATAAAAACTCAATAGATTTATATGGGAGGTTGTAAATGGAATTGATATTCCTTCGTTATTTTTATTATTTTGTTATTAAATGTTTCGTTATAGCGATGCCTTATTGTTAAACCGTTCGTTGCATCGGTACCGAAGAAATCCTAGCATGCACACAGACTAGTGAAAGACGCGAAAACGCTGTTGCGATGCTTTGAAACAGTTTTACCAAACCGCGTTCGTGCAACAGAGCAGACTCATTCAGAAATTGATATCAGCAATGGAACGAGAATGAAATAAAAATAAAGAGAATAAAACAGAAAATTGAAAATAGCGGGAAAGAGCTGTCGTCGCGACAGCGGTTCGATCTCCGCGGTTCGACAGTTGTGTTGTCAAATCGCGGAGCAAAGGGCGACCTGGAATTGCAAATTGCTCCAGTCACGCAAAGCCGATCTTAAGCTGCGTACGCCCGCCTGCGCTATTATCGTTAGAGTCACCAAGGAAAGAAGGTATGCGAGCGAAATGCAAACATTGCGGTCTGTAACCTGACGTGTGCCGACGCGAACTCGTAAGCAATTAGTTCCGGCCTCGATTATTCGACCTCGAATGCCCACCGCACGACTCAAAAATCACTTATTGTTTCTTTTTTATCGGCTGCCTGACTGATTCATCCGTTGTACGCTTGTCAATGGACTGCATGCAGAGCAGAACCGTGGTTCTTAATGATTTGTTAAGCATGCATAATACAGTTGCTTTTGTGCAAGCGATACTACGCAGTAAGTACGAGGGAACTTGTCGCTGCGTGTGGAACGAACGAGCGGAAGAAACGATCAATTGGGTTAAATAATTGATAGAAGTCGGCAGACATGGCTTTCGCAGGGATCGTTACTCGCAACCTCTGCAGTGTTCACAATATACGTCATGCATACGCTATTTTTGAGCACAGACGCCATTTTCCGGCGACCAAGCTTCGAAAGCTTTTCCTTGTCTTTGCCCTCCTTCCCACTACCACCCCTTCTTTTTCTTTAATACCCATTCCCCGCGTGGTGCAACGGCGGTGATTCCCTCAATAGAGGAGACAGTTGAAAGCACCACGTTACCCCCCTTTCTCCCTTCCTAAACTAGAACATCAATCCATCCTCCTCCTCCTCGCGGGCGGAAAGGTATACCATCCGTTGGTGGACGACGTGCAAGTTTGGGCCTGTAACGGTGCACTGCCGATGACCAACTGTACTCGAAACTAGCATCCCAGTTGTTGGCAGTGCAGCAATGTTTAGCGGCAAGTAAGGCGGCTCTTGAACGGGACAAACGGCGTTTTTGCTTTCTGTATACAGTTTAAACGGCAAAACCTCCAAATGACCGGTTTACTAAATGTCTCATTAGTCGCCAGAAGTTGATTTGCATAAGAAAAAAAAGAAAGCCAATATTCCTTCTGTAAACATATACAGATGACAATTAAAGCTCGCGATGTGCGTGTGATCGAGGAGGAATATACTCCAGCGCCTCCTAATGATACAGATGCCTGGTAATTCATAATAGCGGATACAGCATGGTGCATTCTCTTTTGCATTTAGGCATTGCAAACAATTTACGTATGTGGCTTTGTGGAAATCATTTTTTTTTTTTATTTTCCATAATGCATTGGATTCTTCATACCCGTATCTTGTAAACCTTCCCGCCAATTGAACAACAACAACAACAAAGAACTGCCTCGTCCTCGAGAGCCGGTGTAGGCATGAAGTAGGTTTCAGGAAAGAGGTAGCATTTTTGAGCTGTTCACAAATGGTGTGGGCAGACGTCCACGAGGATGGGTGCGCCGCTGGTGTCTCTTGTTTCTGTTCTTCGAGCTGGACAGCGTGCGTTCGGACTCCTCTCTTCCCAGCTGGACAGCGTACTCGTCTTCCTTCGACGCCTTTCGCACCTGGAGCACCCTCTTTTAGGTCTTCGCCTGGGCCAGACTCTCATCTTCGTGTGTTTCCGAGACCTTTGACTCATTTAGTTCCACTGCATGTATGGTCATGGCTCCAGCAGCACTTTGACACCACATTGCCACCGAGTATTTGGAAACGTGGGATAAACGGATAAAATGTTATGTTTACGGTAATTTAGTGGCCATCATGGGCTACAGTCAACTACAAAACAAAACGAGACACTGCGGCGATAGCCGAGGACGTTTTGAGGAATCGATGAGCTCCTCAGCTTGAGCCCGGAATAGTTCGTACTCTATTCAAGGATATTACCACGAACTATTGCAATCTTTATTTCTGGCTGCCAACAGTCGCCGCACGCGATGTGTGTGTGTGTGTGTGTGTGTGTGTGTGTGTGTGTGTGTGTGTGTGTGTGTGTGTGTGTGTGTGTGTGTGTGTGTGTGTGTGTGTGTGTGTGTGTGTGTGTGTGTGTGTGTGTGTGTGTGTGTGTGTGTGTGTGTGTGTGTGTGTGTGTGTGTGTGTGTGTGTGTGTGTGTGTGTGTGTGTGTGTGTGTGTGTGTGTGTGTGTGTGTGTGTGTGTGTGTGTGTGTGTGTGTGTGTGTGTGTGTGTGTGTGTGTGTGTGTGTGTGCGTGCGTGCGCGTGCGCGTGCGCGTGCGCGTGCGCGTGCGTGCGTGCGCGCTTCCATCGTTTCGGATTGTTCTAATTTTTTGGATTGGAAAACATTTATTTCGTCAAAATGCAGATGTTAACTTTGGAGGTTTTATTTTCTTCCAGCGCTTAAATTGAGCGCTGCCAAGACCGACAGGTATGTGGTAGTTCGACTACCGCCGAGCATGTTTGCTGCTATCGCCGCAGCTGAATAGTTCATTTTCTGCATGGGCGCTAGTCAGCCCAAATAAACAATTTCTTGCGAAGCCATTGCCTTCCGGTCGTCAATATATACGTGAGAATATTTTAAGCCGAAATATTTTTTCAAATTTCTTTCTGCAGCGATCGGGTTTGAACCCGGGTACTTTGGCATAATAGTCACTATTAACCCCATGCGCCACCACGGCGAGACTCTTAAAGCAGTTCCTTAAGTGCAGTTCGCATTAAAACGTCGGAAAAAAAACTAAGAATTACGCCGGTTTAGCACTTCCTACCATAATACAAAGAGAAGACGCGACCTTGATTTGCGATCTAACCGTACCCGTTCCCGTAGTTTTTCCGCGACAAGCTCCGTTTTGCTAGGGGACACACCGACCCGCTCGATGTCGACCTAAGACCGGTATAATGACGCCAAATCCGCTTAGCGTATGTTCCTACACATACGCGACGTAGGCGCGCAAAAGCAAGCAGAGGGGGATGGAGAAAAGCTCGGACGTAGGTCGTGAGCAAGCGCACCCGGTTATGCGTGAGCAAATAAACCTCGCGCGTGTTGGCAAAGAAGGGTTGCACGCCGATTGGGTTACGCGCGTCCGGCTACGAGCCGCTGGCTTCCGTTAGGGCATACGTCGAGCTCAGCGGACGGGTTGTTTGCGTTAGCATCTTTTTTTAGTTTGGTTCGTGCTTCTGTAGCTAAGGCCGATGACATAGTGTTGTGAGATTTACGCAGAGTTCCTCCCTGGCGGGCAGACAGGCTTTGTTTATCTTGATGAAAGGGTGCGTTTGCGACGCGGCCTGGAGAAAAGCGGTGAAAACCATGCGTGGGCGTAGATCACACGCTTCTTTTGTTTCACCGCGCATGATTCCAAGCAGGGGCTGAATTCGCTGGATTCGTCTTCTCGAACCTTATTAGTTAATAGTTAGTAGTTAATAGTTCTGAAATAAAAGTGGCTATCCAGAAAGTCGAACAATTGCGTATCTCCCGGTTTTCCTACGGTTTCTTTTGGACTTTATAACTTTTAACAAACAGACATTCAAAATGGGCACAAACATTTTTGGACGCCCTAACGTTCGCATGATCTCCAGATGAGCTTGAATATCCATTGGGTTTGTGCAGTGCTTGTCTGTACTTGGTGGGAGAAACAATAAATTGTGCTTTCGTGATTTCAAGAGTTACCGTGGCTCGCGCTGAAACAGTGTGATCATAAAAAAGGAATCTGCATGGGCGATCAAATGAGTGAGCAATAAATGCGACTGCATGTTTCTTTCACTCAACAGCCTACTATAATTCTAATTCTGATTGCGTTTTAGGTTTTGTGAGATTTAACGTCCCAGTCGCAAAGCGCCTTAGGAGGGACGCTGTAGTGGAGGGCTCCGGATAATTTCGACCGCTGGCATTTTTAACGAGCGCAGATGTTGCACGAGTGCCTTGAGTTCTGTTTCCACCGAAAGGCGGCCGGGATCGAACCCGGGTCTCCCTACTCAGTAGAGAGAGAAGCTCTTTAAGAAAAAAGACAAAATTTAACCGGTGTAAATTTAAATTTAGACGGAATGAGACAAGTGCAGGAATAATAAAGGGCTTAAATAAAGATATACAGAGTAATGCGAATATGAAGTTTGAGGAGAGATGCATCAAAGTGGCATGCTAGTAAGATGAAGCGCAACGTCCTGAAAATGGGAGCATGAAGGGATTTCTATAGACGACTAATGCGCCGCAGCCAATGAAAAGTTATATGCGTGTCTCAGCTGCATGACATATGCTACGTTTTAATCATACGCATTAGAACGCTGAGGTTCTTGAATGGATAATTGCATGTTCATAATGGGTACGTTGCTCGGCATACGCTGGGCATTCTAACCAAATATGCTCCAGTGTTTCGACAAACTTGACATAAACGGAACTACATGCTATGTGCAGAAAGACCAAGTTGGCAGTGCATCACCGCCCACTTCCTCGTTGCACGCCGAGCCTCCCTGATGTGGAGGTTCGCAATAGGCATCTTACCAACGTCGGGAAATATTTACCTGTGTCCCTTCTGCTTGGGAGACAGCGCGGAGCACATCTTTCTGGACTACCTGATTCCCGCAGCACTCCTAGAGCGTCTGAGAGATGTGTTCGGCCTCCCCGGGATCCCATACTCCACCGTGCGCTACTTCAACCCGCTTCCAAAGGAAGGGCGCAAACAGTTTGTCTTGACACTAACAGAGGTCAACTATATGGTGTGGTTGGCCCGCTGCAAAGCGGACTACTCGAACAAGACTCCGAGCCTCCATGAAGTGAAGGCCAAAATCAGAAAAGAACTCTGGTTCCACCTAGAGAGAGAGAGACGCCGCTTGGGGGGCAAAGAGTTTTTTGAAGAATGGGGACACCCCATGGTGATCTTCAAAGAAGAAAACGGAAAACTAGAAGGGAGATATTAGAGGACTTGCTTGCGTCAGGCCTCGACCCACCGTGGTAGTGCGGACGTGGTGCATATGCACTGCGACCCCGCCCCGGTGGGAACAGGCCGGATTGCATGAGCCCCTTGGCTGGGAAAAGCCCACTCCCTGAAACAACCCCCCCCCCCCCCCCCTTCAAACTTTATGGTGCGGGAGGCCTTGCCTGGGGTAGCCGTAGGATGATGATGGTCGCGAGTTGAGATCTGTACCCTTCCAGGAGGATCGCACCTAGGGCATCCTTCCTTTCATCTGACAAGGCAAATGGAACTGTATGGCATTTGTGAACGCAGCATTTAGACAAACTCATGTCGAAGATAGAGAGCTTCCAAATGGCGAGGAAGACTGGTGGCAGTATTGATCTGACATGGGGGTCATGGAGTGCAGAAATTAGTGATGACATGTCGGCTGCCTTCCTCCTTTTCAAGGCGCGATTTAGGTGTCCACAAAAAGTGTGAAAGACTGCACCTTTTTTTTACTATACCTACATCAATTATTTTTTTCAGGAAGCTCCACAGCCGACTCTTCTTAAGCGCATTTTCAGCCATTTGGGATGCCTCAAACCTTGTGAAGTTGGCCAGTTTGGAATACTGATTATAGTTACATATGCGAATTGCTTCTTCCGCTCTTTCGATGACTGTATGGTTCCACAGTGAGCTGTAATAACTGAAATGTAAACCTGCGGCAATATCATGGGGATGTAGGTAACCAATGTCAAGACAAACTGGCTGATGGTTAGCTTTTCCAACATGTTGGACAGAGGTTGTAGCGCTGCTTTGAAGTCAGTATAATGACAATCCAAAGACCGGGACATCGGCGCAAGATACTAGATACAGTTTCTTTAATTCGATTAAGTTCTGCTGCGATAGAGGAAGTCTTTCGCTGCAAGCGAAGGCCAACATATGGCCTGTCGAGGGCACTCAAAGACCGCAAGAGGATAATTCCTGTAAAGTGGCGCCATCGATGAAGACGTGGATGTCCGCAGAGTATTTATTGGCGCAGCTTGCAGTATATAGCGCCACTTCATATAACCTTTCATATGTTACGTACACGTGTAAACGTCATTACCTTGGTCAGCGAGAGTTCCAGAAAGGAAAGGTTCGAGGCCGAAATTTTGTTGGCTAAGTAATAATACTGAGGTGGACAGCTTGGCCAAAACCAGGGCTACTGAGGGTTGTGTGAACCCAGTGTAGGTATAGTGTTTCTTTTCTTGTAGTAAATGCAACAGATAGGTTTGCAGCTTTCTGGGAGGTCATGACAACATGAATCTAGAGGAAGGCATCCCAGTTAATTCTGAAGCAAATAAACTCATTGGGAGGCCAAAACAGATCCGATGTATCTGGCGCGGCTCCCAGTGACCTCTTATTTGCTGACGACAGACTGTGAAGCACCGGTAAGCAGTATCGGAACTTTCATTCATCATATAGGCTTTTTGAAGAACCATGGAGCGGCAGTTGCAGCCCCGTCTTGTTCACTCCATGAATATGAAAATTTGAGATGTATTTGCAATTCTCTAGCGGGGTATTTAAATCTGTCATTTCTAATAGAAATTCCTGTCTATATAACAATGCCAAGAAATAGTTATGGTAGCGCCCGCTCCCCAGCGAGGATTGACCTCGGGGGACCGCTTACATCGAGATGTGCAGTAGCACTTTTTGAAGACGGTCCTCGGTGACCGTCATCAAACAGTGTTACTGCTACAAATTTGGGGCTCTCCAGATGAAAATATGTCATTGCTATAAATCGCAAAGTGTACTCCTGGCGATAGGTTCCTTCTTATATGTATCAGGAAGATGTTGAGAGGGCTGAATACAACCCCCTTTAAATACAGTCCCCTTTCGCAACAATTATCATTACAACCATCATCTTAAAGAAGCACTTCTCTCTGAACCTACATACACTTCATCCCGTACCCTTATAAAGTAGACTTCCCTTTTTGTCATACTAACACATATTTTCACTCATTTATTCCGAAAACCAGCAACGAAAGGTACCACCAGCCTACCTCAATTGCTACTCTTACCAAGGAGGTTATATTTTATATCCTCCTTGACTCTTACCGACTGTTTTGTTCAGATCTGCTGTTGAGCATATTGCCAGGGGGCGCTCAGAGTGAAAGACGACGTTGAAGTGAATCGGCTCCGGACTCGCAGGACGTATCTAAACCTTGGACCGTGTGACTCTACCTGTACCGGCTCTGTTAATCTACCCCCTGTCTCCAACACCGTGACAAATCTGGTGGAGGTCAGGTCTGATGTCCCGTACCCCTA
Source organism: Amblyomma maculatum (assembly GCF_055883805.1). NCBI lineage: Eukaryota > Metazoa > Arthropoda > Arachnida > Ixodida > Ixodidae > Amblyomma > Amblyomma maculatum. Next base: position 99,149,630 of record NC_139345.1, read on the forward strand.
CGCTAAGCAGGAGTGCTGGTCATATATTCGTGGAAACGCCCGTTCACCGCACTAGCCGCAGGCAACGAGGCCTACCACCTGAGTATTCCCCCTCGGGCATGACTACCAGTAGCCACGACGTCGTCGCAATGCCTGGCACGACCCCCACCTACGTGACGTTGCAAAACCCCCGCGTCCCAAAGACCTTTCACGGGGACACCTATGAAGACGTCGACGACTGGTCACCAGATAGTGACGTTCGATAATGTGCGCCAAATCCGCCAGCACCCCTACCGCGTCTCTTCGACCGAGCGCGAAGTTATTAGGTCACAAGTTAAGGAAATGCTCGAAGATGAGGTTATCCAGCCTTCCAATAGCCCGTGGTCCTCCCCGGTCGTTCTAGTTAAAAAGAAAGACGGCACGTTACGTTTTTGCGTCGATTACCGCAAACTGAACGCCGTAACCAAGAAGGATGTCTACCTCTTGCCGCGGATTGACGACTCTCTCGACCGCCTTCGGCGTGCAAAGTATTTTTCGTCCATCGATCTAAAAAGTGGCTACTGGCAGATTGAGGTCGATGAGCGAGATCGTGAGAAGACGGCCTTCGTCACACCCGACGGCCTTTACGAATTTAGAGTTCTACCTTTCGGCCTGTGTTCCGCGCCGGCCACATTTCAGCGGATGATGGACACTGTCCTCGCCGGCCTTAAATGGCAGTGTTGTCTAGTCTACCTAGATGACGTGGTGGTCTTCGCAGAATCATTTGCACAACATCTTCAGCGCCTGCGGTCAGTACTCGAAGCCCTTCGATCCGCTAACTTGACACTTAAGCCACAGAAATGCCACTTTGGCTACCGAGAGCTTAAATTTCTCGGCCATGTCGTCAGCGCCGCCGGCGTGAAGCCCGACTCTGACAAGATTGCTGCTGTTGCGGAATTTCCGATTCCACGTGACAAGAAAGCTGTTCGCCGATTTCTCGGCTTGTGCAGTTACTACCGGCGTTTTATCGATAACTTCGCTGATCTCGCTGAACCGCTGACTCAGCTCACCCGGGGAGACACCCCTTTTGTTTGGACGCACGAACAAGAAGCTGCTTTTGCCGAGCTGCGTCTCCGTCTCCAATCGCCGCCTGTTCTGGCCCATTTCGATGAGCAGGGGGAGACAGAAATACACACCGACGCCAGTAACATTGGCCTTGGGGCGGTTCTCGTGCAACGTCAAGAGGGTGTTGAACGAGTCATTGCCTATGCCAGCCGTACTTTATCCCGCGCCGAGACGAACTATTCAACTACTGAAAAGGAATGCCTCGCCATTATTTGGGCTGCTGCGAAATTTCGCCCCTATCTTTATGGTCGCCCATTTAAAGTTGTCACTGACCACCATTCTTTGTGTTGGCTGGCCAACCTGCGTGACCCATGCGGCCGCCTGGCGCGATGGAGCCTTCGCCTACAGGAGTTCGATCTCACTATTGTTTATAAGTCCGGACTTAAGCATGAAGATGCTGACACGCTCTCCCGCGCGCCTGTCGAGCTCGCTCCACCAGACACGGATGACGCTGACAGTTTCCTCGGAGCTGTTGATGCTTCAGATATGTCACATCAGCAGCGTGCAGATACAGATTTACGAGCACTGATTGATTATTTAGAAGGTCAGCCAGCCACCATACCTAAGTTCTTTTCTCGGAGCCTCTCAACTTTCTGCCTGAGAGGTGGTGTGCTTTATAAGCAGAACTCTAGATCCGAGTCAAGAACCTACCTCCTCGTGGTACCCACAGCTCTGAGAGAGGAAATCCTTACCGCGTGCCACGATGAACCAACATCTGGCCACTTGGGCTATTCTCGCACACTTGCTAGGATACGACAGACATTCTACTGGCCCAACCTTGCCACTGTTGTTAAGCGCTATGTCAAGAGCTGTCGGCAATGTCAGCGTCGGAAGGTTCCGCAATCAAAGCCTGCGGGCCTCCTCATGCCCATAATACCACCACGAGCACCATTTGATCAAGTCGGCATGGACCTTCTCGGTCCTTTACCTCGGTCCTCTGGTGGCAACCGTTGGATAATCATCGCCACAGACTATCTGACTCGCTATGCCGAGACCAAAGCGTTACCTAGTGGTACAGCGTCTGAAGTTGCCCATTTCTTTGTACACCAGATCATACTACGGCACGGTGCTCCTACCTGTATTATTACTGATAGAGGGACTGCCTTTATCTTCAAAAATGATGGCCGAAGTCTTTCATCTCAGTGGTACGGCGCATCGAAAAGCTACTGCTTACCATCCGCAGACCAATGGGCTGACGGAAAGGCTTAATAAGACCATCGCGGATATGCTGGCGATGTACGTCGACGCCCAGCACAAGACTTGGGATGCGATCGTACCATATGTGACGTTCGCATACAATACGGCAGTCCAAGAGACTACACGTTTCACGCCGTTTCGCCTCGTTTACGGCAGGGAGGTTCGGACGATGCTGGACGCAATGCTCCCTTACCAAACAGATACCGAACTTTGTTCTGACGCCGAGCAGTTTGCCCAAGATGCTGAGCAAGCACGCCAACTAGCACGCGTCCACATCACCCAGCAACAGGACAGGGATTCACGCCGGTACAACCTCCGCCACAGACAAGCTTCCTACAACACCGGGGACCAGGTGTGGGTGTGGACTCCTGTTCGACGCCGCGGCCTTTCAGACAAGCTAATTTGCCGCTACTTCGGACCGTATAAAATCGTGCGACGCATCAGTAACGTCTATTACGAGGTACTCCCGGATGGATCAGAGCACACAGGCCGTCGGCTACCTCGTCCAGAGACAGTTCATGTCTTGCGACTGAAGCCGTACTTTGCACGGTGACTGACAAACTACATCTACAAACTTTTTTTTTTTTTGAGGGGGGGAGGTTGCTTTTGTACGCTTGTGTGCACGTGTAACTGTGTGCGTTACGCTTAAGGAGGGAGGAATGCCAGGGGGCGCTCAGAGTGAAAGACGACGTTGAAGTGAATCGGCTCCGGACTCGCAGGACGTATCTAAACCTTGGACCGTGTGATTCTACCTGTACCGGCTCTGTTAATCTACCCCCTGTCGCCAACACCGTGACAATATTTATTCCTTGTAATATATTTTTCCGCTTTTCTGTATTGCCGCATTTGTAGTGTGTGTGTGTGTGCGTGTGTGTGTGCGTGTGCGTGCGTGTGTGTGTGTGTGTGTGTGTGTGTGTGTGTGTGTGTGTGTGTGTGTGTGTGTGTGTGTGTGTGTGTGTGTGTGTGTGTGTGTGTGTGTGTGTGTGTGTGTGTGTGTGTGTGTGTGTGTACTCTCTCATGCATTTCACTCCCTTCTGCAATCACGTACCCCTCGGGCCCTGAAGGTATTCAGATAAATAAATAAATAACCATATCCCCCTCTATTGCTTGAATGAACTTGGGATCATTTCAGGATGTTCATAAAAATTTTCCACTCATTTAAATGATTTTTAATCCGTTTGTGCGACTTGTTTCGGCAGACAAAGGTTGTACGTACGTACAGCATGGTGAAGAATAGTCAAGTCAGTGTCAAGAAATACAGCTGTCGGCATGAGCCTAACAGGACGGTCCTCTTCAAGTGATGAGACGAGAACGATGACATTATCAGTCGCAGACCTGCTTTGGTGATACCCGTTCATTTATTGGGGGTGCTGCTTTCGGCTCTCAAGAAACCATATGTGAGGCGTCTGTAATCATTCGCTCCATAAGCCATCAACTGCAACTCGGTAGAGCGCTGGAGAGATGCGCAGCCTGTTTGCTGTTTTTAGGTTTCAAGACCGGAAGAGTTTTCGCTAGACTCCATTCCGTAGGGATCTTACCAGTCATCCAAGAAGCATATTCCAGGGTGCGTAGGCGCCAAGTTGCACGGTATATCTTTGTTTGCGATAGTTCCTGTGATCACTTTGACATGACTAGGAGATATGCGAGTTTTTACCTCGACAATAGAGTGGTTGGTTTGGTTTATGGCGTGTAGTTTAACGTTCCAAGGCGACTCAGGCTATGAGAGAGGTAGTAGTGGAGAACGCCGGGAATTTCGGCTACCATCGCACAGCACACGGGCGCCTTGCTGTTCGCCTCCATAGAAAAGCGACTGCCGCGGCCGAGATTTGACTCGCAAATACGAACACACACAAAAAAAATTGAAACGAGAAATAAAAACTAAAGCTGGACAAAATGCAAATAAACCAAAAAATCTAAAAAAATAAAAACACTGAAAAATTAGCGGATAATATATGGTATTCTGCAACAGCTTCACAGCATGAGTGTGCTTGGAAAGACTTCGTAGCCCGATTTAACAGCATCGGTGCAACCCTTCGATTAACGTCATGGCTGTTTCTGTCGCACGATGGCACGATGTGACGACATCCGCGTGGTTAATCACGTGCTCCACATCCTTAAAATCTCTCCTCAGCTCCATTTGAAAGGTCAAAGGTAACCCAGAGGTCAAAAGGTCAATGCCATGACTTTGTAGTGAGACACCAAGGTGGTCCACAAGGTTACATTACAAGCGGTCGGATGTCTCCTTAAGGTCAATGGATAGCCCCCGAAGTACCAGAATAACGGCCTGGATGCCCCCGAAGGATTTAAGCGGGCAGATCGAAGACCCACACATGCCGAAGGAGCCCCTCACGATTTTGAGAGCGCCTTGGCCGACTTCCTGGAAGACATGCACACTCCTTAAGCCGCTGTAGCAACCTTCCGGGTGGATAGATGCATGGATGTTAGGTAACGAGGTGGTTATGGTAATAATAATATAACAATTGGTTCACAGGAAGGGAAAGGCGCAGTATCTGTCACACTTGTTTCTGTGGACACCTGAACCGCTCGGTAAGGGAAGGGAGAAAGGTAGAAGTGAAAGTGGGGAGAGAGGAAAAGGAGCCGTAGTGGAGGGCTACGGGGTAATTTCGACCACCTGGGGATCTTTACCGGTAATCACTATGCTCAACCTTTCTTTTTTGTTTTTTAACTTAGATAACTCGTCAACTTTAACGACTTTCCTTATAGCCCCGGGCTATCTTCAAATACCGATGTTTAATTTTGATTTAGCTTCCATGCGTCCCCTCCCTGCTACTTATCCACCAATCTTCCAAACCTCTCTGGATTACCTCTACTATACCTCTACCGCTGACTCGTTCATGCTTCCTTTGTTACCTCTAAACCTCAGGGCTTCGGCTAGAGTGAATATGTCAGCATCGACATCTGGATGGATACTTCCTTTCCGCTCCATCGTTTCTTTACTTACTCGGTCCACATTCCAGTTTAAGATGTTCAATTGTTTCTGGGCATCTACTGCACATAGCACGTTTAATCTGCTTGATTAAACTTCCATTTGTAGCTTCGGGTTCTAAGAAATCCTGGTCTATCTTTAAAAAGAAGGCCGCTGCCCCTTGAGTTGTCATAGCTTTCTTCCTTAATCCGAATTTTCCATTTTCTATATATTTCTAGGGTTGGCTTCTTTTCCATTGGTTTATTCCAGTTTTATTTCGTAAGCAATACTCCGCCAGGTTTTAACCCGTCGCGTAAACCTGGCCGGTAGCCACCAAGGTTGTAGCCACGTTTGACCTTTAGAGTGACCGCAGATAGGGCTCCTCTTCAATCCGTCGGGTAAACCCGGTCGGTAGCCACGCCGCGCCGCAGAAGAAGAAGCTGCATGGAAGAGCCTTTCCCATAACTAGTGTCCCCAAAATTTGAATAAATTATAAATTTTATGCGGCTTCATTTAAAAAAAAAGCTTTCGTATAGCAAAGGATGAGCATAATGCTAATATGAATATTTATCTCTCTAATCCAATTAATCGAAAGGCATTGTATAGATTCATGGAACGCAACCAAAGTTCATCTCCACCACATGTAAGACGTGTTATCACCCCATGAAGCAAAAGATAAACTTGAACAAATTGCGAACGGCTTTGCTATTCGCTTTCAAGTGCAGACAATGGTTCCGTTACTGCGACCTACGCCATATGCTGATTTTATTGCGGTTGTGCAATTGGAATTGCATTGTATAGTGGCTGCTCTGAAACCTGCAGCTCCTGGGTGCAACGGTATTCCAGTCGCTATACTGAAAGCTTTAGTGCAAGACCACAACACGGAATTGTTGAATATTGTCAATTTTTCCCTGCAAACTGCTTGGTTACCTGAAGACTGGAAAGTTGCTAAAATTATACTAATCCTCAAAGATCCGAAAAAAGGTTTGGTTTGGATAATAATCCGCTGATTTCTCTAACTTCAAACTTAGTGAAACTTATTGAACGTATAGTTGACCTGTGCCTCACAAACCATATTATGACCCCGAATGCATTTAGTGATGCACAGATTGGGTTTCATCAAGGGTGCTCAATTTGGATGGCTCATATAGATTTGGAGAGTAGAATTAGGTTTGCATTTAAGAAGTGTTGGCATTGGTCACTTTTGGATATCACCAAAGCATATGACAGTGTAGAACGCTCTATACTGTTGAATAAGATAAATGAAATTAGGCCTTTTACATTTTTGAATGGCTAAAAGAATTCTTAAGGAATAGGAAATTTTTCTGCACTAGAGGTTCTTTAACTTCTGAAACTTATTACCAAACCAGAGGCGTGCGTCAGGGATCAGTGCTATCTCTATTGCTATTTAATTAATGAGAGATATTCCTGTTCATCCAAATATAAAAGTGTACGTGTATGCAGATGATATTGCCTTTTTCTCTTCTGCTCGAAATGTAATGCAAGCCTACTTGAATGCCCTTGAAGTTTGGCTGGGTACAGTAAAATTATTTCTTAATGTGAAGAAATCCTCAGTACTCGTCTTCCCACCGGCACACCCTCTTTATATCTCCCTTGCGTATTGCAGTTCACAGATCCCACAGGTTGAATTCTTGAAGTACTTGGGTGTATTATACCACTCCCAATTAGACTGGCGGCCTCATATCAAAAGCAATGCCTGAAAGGTGAGCAAGCGCTTGGTCGTCTGATTAGAATTAGCCATAAGAAATTCAGTATGCGCAGAGATACTCTTTTGTTTCTCTATAAAACTTATGTGAGACCAATTCTGGAGTTTGGCTGTGTTATTTTCTTGGGCAGTCCTAAATACAAACTACGACCTTTGTTGCTACTGGAGAGGTGCACTTTACGACTATTTTCGAGGTTGCCAAAATCAGTTTCAAATGCAGTCCTCTATTTAGAGACCCGTGTACGTGACTTGAACTCTCGGTTTGAGCTCCTCACTGTGCGATTCTTTTTACGAGCACTGGAACTTCTGTCTGGAGCGGCTTCTAGCTAGCTCCCATTTTTATTACACACCAAGCTCAGTTTCTAGATTATCATTGGCCGCAATATAAGCAACCACAATTTGTATTTACTCATTCCTTGCTGTCCAAAATTGCAGTTTCGCTTATTTTAGTAAGAGGTTTTGGAAATGTTTAAGCTACATCCGCACTGTTCTTTGACCAGTCGTTGCCATGTAATGCAAAGTACTTGACTACCACCTTGAAGATTATCTATTACAGTATCTACGACACGTAGCTATTTTTACAGATGCCTCACAACGGGATGAAAAAGCAGCAATAGGTATTTATTCCCAGGCACTCGATTGGAGTTTTTCTGTACGGATCCTTGATTACACACCAATATTTACTGCTGAATTGCTTGCAATTGGTTTGGCCCTTCAAAAAGTTCCCGGTAACGTTACTCACGTAATCATACTCTCTGACTGCCTGTCAGTTTAAGCAGCATTAGAAAGCCCGAAAATGCGTCTTTTCAAACAAACTTTGATGTATTTCCTTCTGTTACATTTACAGGAAGTGCGTTTTCAGTGGGTTCCGGGGCATTGTGGCATCACTTCTAATATGATCGCGGATTATTTAGAAAATTCAGCTCCTAATGGGCCTGCTGCTGACGTTGTACCAAATATTATTTTGCTAAATATATCCTGTTTTGAACGGTTTCAAATGTTGAACTCCTTGAGCCATGAGCCACTCCTTGCGACTATGAATTTCAAGCATTTAAATTTTCATTGAAATGTCCGATGTTGTACCTCGAGGAAATGCGAGGTCTTTATGACGCACATGCGGTGTAGAATTTTTTACCTCAATCTTTATTTATGTCGCTCTGGATTCACACCGTCGAATCTTTGTGCATCATATGACAACATGGAAACAATTGAACATTATATCCTCTCCTGGCACAGGTATGCTACTCAGAGAAGAAATTATATAGAAATACCTCTTGCTCGCCTAGGACTGCCATTTACAGTTCCTGTCCTCCTCTCTTTTGGTGCAACCGTCAAAGGGTATGCCCTAAAACCGGTGTGTGTGTTATTTCACAATTATAATATTGCTACCGGAAGATTTGTGTGTTAGCGCTGATCTGTCTGAATTATACTCTTCTTTTTTTTTTATTATTTTTATTATTTTAAAATTTTAATCTTTTTTTCATTGATTTCTATTCCTATCGCCTCAAAATTCCGAATTATTTCAGCAACACTAACGCCTAATTAATCGGTTATCTATCATACAGTCAAATCAACATTATGAATTCTATTCTGTCACCTACAATGAATTCTGGCCAATCCCTCACTGTGGGTATGTGCCATACACACCGAATGTGAAGAAGATATCACGAGCTACACGAGCTCTGCCAAAGAACCCATTCTCTTTCCTTGGCCACAGTCTCCAGCCTCGAGGATAAAATCGACATAGTCGGTAGCCATACTGTGCCTTCATAGAGAGTCCCTAAGTATTTAAATACTTTAGCTGCCCATCTATTGTCGTCCATTTTTCTGAGGCATTCTTTGTACATCATTTTGCTCTGAGCCTCTCGTACCTCGAAGGACGCCCAGCCCATGTCTCCTTGTACTGCTTTGTTTGGAGTTTTGCCATGGGCTAGTGCTAGCCTTCCCACAGATCTCCGATTTATTTCCAACCTCGATTGGACTTCAGCCCTTAAGCACAAAACCATGTTCCCGAAGGTAAGGCCTGGTACCATTATTCCTTTACAGATACCTTTTAGTACTTCATATCTGCTGTACCCCTATAGTGCCCTGTGCTTCATTATCCCGGCATCTCTCCACCCTGGTGGCCTGTTCATGTTTTTCCATATATACCTGACCTTCGTTTATCCATACCCCCAAGATATTTATATTCTGTCAGTCTTGGTATCTCACTCCCTTGTATTGCAAGCAATACCATCAGACCAGATTTAATTGAGCTGAAGGTAAAACCGATTGCATCTCTCTCGTATCAACATATATTAACCTATGCTTGCAAATCATCTTGGCTATTAGCCAATAGAACAATATTGTCTGCATGCATTAGTCCTGTAAACGTTTGCTCTTCTGTTCCACCTAGCTTATATGAGATATTAAAACCAAGGTTGGTTTCTTGCATTCTTCATATAAATTGTGAACAATAGCAAGTCATTTGCATACCTCGACAGTGGTTGTACTTCTTAACCACTTAGGTGATGATGATGTCACCGTTACCAGTGTGAAATGTCCCACTGTCAGCTGCGCTCCCTCGCGGCAGTCATTGCTTTTGGTGCCACCTCGGTGCCCTTGCGGTCGGCACACTAGGCGGTATGTTCTAGACACTGTAGAGGTGAAACACCTGTGGAAAAATGCAGCTGGTTGCCATGGTTACGGCACACGTGCAGTAGCGGCTTGTGCCACATTAAGCGCCGCGCGGCGGCGAAGCCAGTGGCCAGGCAGCCATTGTGCTCTGCTCCGGCTGAACCGGTTGCTATAGTAACTGTGCAGGCGCAGTAGAAGCCTTTTGGAGGCACCAGCGAAATGCGCAAACCCAACCCAGTGTAGCTCAGCTTCTAATTATGCTAAGCTTTTGCTACAAAACAAAAATTTACTACTAGTGGCAAAACGTCTACATGAAGATGGCAGATGATGTGCTACCTGACTGACTGTTCACTGAAGTATTATAACATACGTTCACTATATGCCTCATAAATCTACCTTATTTGTAACATGCAGGATGCGAAATTCGCCAGTAACAAAAAAAATCACTGCTAAGTGCACCACATAGTAGGTAAAAGCCGAGATTTCACTTTCTACATAACTCTCCACATAGTCTGCCAAAGTTTAAACCAGATGTGCTTAACCTAGTAGAACAATGTGCCAAAATCAAAGCGAAGGGGCGTGAAATCCAAATGTTATTTAAAATCAAAATTTTTGTCCGAACAGCATCTAGCAAGAAGAAAAAAAGATATACGAACATACCGAGCCATTGCAAAAGAGATTCAAACTAAATGCTGTGTATACAGCCTTAGATGTGTTTATGCTTCTGGTTTTCCGCTGTTTTAAAATGAATTCTAAGAGTGCCTTCCGCGCATGCCATGAGCCTTTATGAATTCATCCACTGAGTAGCTTCGTCTCCCAGCACCACTAAGCACTTGTCTAAGGCTGCAAAAGAGCACACTATGCATTGTAAATTGCATTTATTAGTGACAAAATCAGTATGCATGCAATTAATTATGCAACTTCAAGAATGCTAGGATACAACGCAACACTTTTGGCTGTTCTGCTGAAACTACAGATCCTGAACATTTCCTCTCTTCCTATGCAGCAGAATTTAGTCTCCACATGCAGTTATTAGGTTCCTCCTAAAACATAGCATACTATCAACATTCTTCATCAAACACAAATTTCTAATGCACTGACAACTTTCGATGTTCAGAGCCAAGGAATAAACTATTTATCTAACTACAACAAATTTACAAGGCAAGTCAGGTTACAAGAAGCTTCCATAGATGGCACCAGCTTTCCAGTGGCATGACAGCGTAATCGTATTGCTTAGAGAGCAATGCACCAAGCGGCAAGGCGCATCGGTGCGGCCAAACCATTTGGCAGAATGATACAGTCATGGATGTTCTGCACTAGTAGCTTTCACTTCACTGTTGAGAAAAGCTGTCACCAAGTGCGATAGCTGCACGAATGCACAAGTTGTGTACCCCACTTAATTACTGAACCTGAAGTAGAAGGTACTGTAGAGAGTAGGGTGTAAGCATGAAATGCATTCAAGGACAGGCATAGTGCATTCAAAGATGGTGAAAGTGACACTCATCAAATACTAGGTTTCTACAAAGTTCATTGGTTGCGGGAAGTGCGACCACTTCCATTCTTCACACTTGAACAGGAGCTAAGTCCTCTTTGTCGCATTCAAGGCTTTACATGTGGCTGCCAGAAACCACTTCTAGTCTTTCTACTGAACAATGTGGCTTGTTGGTCTGTTGCCGCTTTCAATGCTTAACATTTTGTCGCATTCTGTCACTGCTATTTTCAAGCTAGGCAGAGCACACAGCGTCTCTCACTTGCATGCAATGCTGCAGCCTTCGCCTTTTTCCTCTGCCCTTAGTGTCAGCGCAGAATGGTACAGAGGAGGAAGCACGGTCCCTATTACCAGACTGGCAGTTAGTACAAATGAAAAGAACTAGAGGCTGCGATTCCTGGAACTCTGAAATTTGAGATTTTTCAGTTATTCCTGCTTGTGCAGATTGGTCTATTGAAAAAGAAACTATCCTGACAAGAATTGGAGGAGCAGGTTAAAATTTGTTGATGGCAGCGCTACAACAGAAGAATCAGTTTGTGTGATACAGAAAGCCAGCTTTGGATAGCAAGAAATAACTTTCACACACTCAGTCTTAATAGTACTTATAACCCACCAAAGAAGTGTTCCCTTAACAGCACTGACAGAAGAAAAAGAATGCTCGACACGGTGCTGACTCCTCTTAATCTTTATTAATCATACAAGACCTAGTTACAATCAGAGCACAATGTCTCAAAAAGGACACAGTGTCACTTTAGCATGCAAGTTGCTTGCATATTCATTGCTTTTGCAAAACACACATACAAAATGCTAGAAAAATGCAAAAATACTTGCAATTCTCTTGAGCGATTCCAAAACCTCTCATAAAATCCTTTTTGTAAACAACATGTTCCCAGGCATTGTAAAGGATGTTCATCAACCTACTTCCCTCTAAGCAAGGTCCTTAACTCACTCTTTCACATACCTATTCAAAGCAAGGAAACTTCACTGGATGAATACATCCTCCACTACCATGAAGAATGAAAAGCATGATGCAGCTGGTGCCATCTTTCCATGACGCTAATGAGTAATGAAAAAGAGGTGAAGTGTATGGCAAGCGTGCAAGTACATAATTTGCTGACATTCAACTCGAACAGCCTTTAGATCATTTCAATCCACACAGTACCTCAAAGTTGAGGGTAGACCTGCCAGTAAACTAAACTATGCACAACTTGCTGCATCAACTACAGGGCACACTACCAAAACCAAATAAGGCAAAGCATGGATTATATTGCTAAGCAGCTTGACTTGTTGCTGTATTGCACTAAAATAATAATTAAAAAAAAACTTTAAGATGCCACTGAGCTACTTGCCTGCACCATATTATGCTGCACGCCAAGCTCTTTTCTTTAAATAGGATAATAGGTGCTGGAGAAGCTCGCAAAATCTGAGACTCTGTTTATGCTCCAGGCAGACAACATATATGTACACCCTCCATTGACACTGACTACGAGTTGTAGCCATACAAATGCATACAACAACTTCTGCAGGATACAGGTGTGTTTTTCGGCTGAAACGAGGACTAGCTTGGACAGTGCTCCAACACTGGACGCTTGCGACACTGCAAATTTACCCATGCAGTAGTGCTGAACTTCGCCATTTAATGTGAGCACTCCTCGAAACAGCATCAGCATGAGCCTCGCATAATACCCATTAGCCGATTGGAAAACCTGAGCAGTAATGGGACACAAGGAGTTCAGCGCTGACAACATGACCATATGCCATCATCACACAGCAAGCGGCATAAGGAGCGCAATGCATATTGTAGTTATGAGCAGTTCGATGCATGATACGTTACGAGTGCTAGTACATTTGACAAAAATGAAAAGTCAAAAGTTGTAAATATGAAAGAAAACAAGATTTCTAACAGTGATTCCCTGCACTATTGTCACAAAAACGGAATGCCATCATCCTTACATCATGACACACAAGCAGCAAGTATTTGAGCAGCATAAGGAATAAAGAAAACAATCATCGACAGACACTTGGTACAGGCTGTTTATAAAAAGAGTGAAGGAAGCAATGAAGCTGAAAAGTGCCAATCAAATGTAGAAAAGCTGCTTATGCTAGCCTAGGACTTCACATTCAACTAGCTGCAACCCTCTACATAACTTGTGAGTAGCAAATAATAATATAATAGTAGTTTATCTTGTGATGCTTGACAATAATAGACTGGAATAATAAGCATAAAAGAAAAAGACATCAAATAAACAATGAAACTGGAAAGACTAGAGATGAGATCAAAAATATGCAACAGCATGATCAAGAGAAGAAGCAATGGATATTCAGCAAGTAGCAGGCTGTCCACTCAGTGAAGGCAAACAAAGCTCACAGAAACACTTGTCTCCTAAACACACACGCACATTAAAGATAAGGCTTCAAGAGAACACAGCCGTGCATGTCAAATATGAGTTAGAAAAAACACAAGGCTGACACAAACAGTAAGCTTTTGAAGTTCAAAGAAATGAGAAATATATAAATAAAATGTGTCACTGAATAAGTAGAATCGATATAACCTCTTGCTTTAACTTTGGTCCTGAGCTGCGGTCCTCAATTCAATGATGACGAGCTTTGAAAATCCTTTAGAAAATTTTCCAAGTTGAAGGCACCTGTCAGAAGCATTAGGGCATCAAAGCACCCATCAGCAATAATAAATAATTTTCAATTAGAATTTTAAGTTCAAGACAAGCATACACAGGAAAACTAACCATGTAAAGAGAACTAAACGACATGGCTGCATAAAATGTTTCTAGGTATACATTGTACATCACAGCATGAATCCCTGCTGTTCACATAATATGTCAGAAGAAAATGAGATACTAAAACCACTCAAATTCTGCATTTTAAATTACAGAGTCATTAAAAAGAAGTGGGGTTTCAAAAGCTAGTTTGTTTAGCACACAGCAATTTGTGTACGTTGATGCTAACACAGCCCCTACCCATACATTTTCCAGGTTAGAGAGACACTGAAGAACACTCTCAATGGTCTTTTCTGGCAATGCTGACCTTTGTCTCACAGCCAAACGTACATTTTTTCCTGAGAAAGTGGCGTTTAAGAATTTTCCAGTCACTAGGTTCAAACTCATAGCAGACACACCAAGAAGGACTCCATGATCATTGCTTTGAAGTGAATGGCAGAGCATGACGACATCTGTACTTCACCTTTTTTTTTTTTTGCTTATCAAAACTCTGTCTGTAGTGAAGATAATATCTTTGTCATTCAACAGGGGCACTCAATCGATACAGGCCAACGTAAGATCGTCCTCAGTACCCCTTAAACAAAGTCGCCGGCTCTAAGTACAATTTCACAGATATTTACGTACCATTCAATGAGGAAGGTGGCAAACACAGAGTGCTTCCTTGGTAAGCGTACTGCAGTTATATTAGAATCAAATGCAAGTGACATCTCTCACATATCAAAAGCCAAAGAAGCTCATCTTGCTGACATTTATTGAAACAAAAAGGCCTGCAGACACAATAGTGCCACTGTTGCCACACAAGGACGGAATTAAAATTTGAGACCGTTTAACCCTAATAATGCGTTTTAGTTCCATCCCAAGTACTGGAAATGTGCACAAAGATACACCATCACATTTGAAAAAAAAAAAAAAGAAAGAAAAAGTAAACAGATATGAAAACTATTTTTATACACCCCATGTGATTAATATTAAAAAAAAAATCAGGGCATGAGGCAATGTGATGCCAACTACATGACACCTGATATCAGTGCAGCAACCTGCTTACATGTGAGGGAAAAATATCCGTGACAAAATGAAATCAGCAATCTCTTAGTAGGAGCTTTACCCAGCAATTACAATGCAGGTAGGTAGACAGAGATCTTTTCTGTTCCAGAAATAAACAGACAACAGGCAACACCAAGCCCACAAAGCAAGTATAAAGTTGCCTGGGAAGTGCTTTGCACTGGCTTCGCTTTTTACAGCGTTAATCAGCTGCACTGGACAGCCATGCCAGCTTTGCTTTGTTTTCAGGCAAGCCCTCAGCACTAACACACTGTGTTTTCATTATAGCTCTCCTAATGTGTAAAGTCAGGTCTAAAAAAAGTCACTTAGTAGCAAAACTATTCTAGTAATACTGCCCAAAGAAAAGAGGAAGGGCACAAAGTTGAGTGAGCGCAGTTATGAAAAACCACTGAGTGGCAGGTAAAGGGGCACGGTATACGCTCACATTCTGGCCTGAAGAGTAATGTCTGCTGCTGTACAGTCTTCAAAATTACAGACGGTTTACCAAAATAATGTAGTATCTGCAAACTAATGTGGAACACTGCTCTAGCTGGCTACGTCCTAGACGAAGCGCGGCATCAATCTCCATCCTCCTCGTTGAGGCACTCAAACAGGCCTGCGTGCTTGTCCCGCATCTCCTCAGTGACCTTGAACATGGGCCCGTGGCCAGGGATGATGTAGTCAGCCACGTCCAGGATCATCTGCCGACTCTTGCACTGCTGCTGTGTGTCCTCACTCCCGCCGACCTCCTTCCACAGCTTGGGGTTTTCAATGTCCTCCTCCTTCTCAAACAAGTCACCTGGAATGGGATACAAATATGAAAAAACAAATAAATAAATAAAAAAAAATAAAACAAGTTATGCAGAGGTCTGTCCTGTTTAAACACAGTTATCCGAGCGTTAAGTGTGACTACACATCAGCCTGACGTCTGCACCGAAGAGCTGACGCACTCGAACCGGCACACACCTCATACATGGCGAGACTAAGCAACTGCAGCAAAACAGCTGTTAAACTCCTCGCTTAGTGACATGGTCAGTGTGCAGTAAAGAACCCTAGGTTGTCAAAATTTCTGAAACCCTTCACTACAGTACCTCGCGGCTCAAGGTCAAATTTTGTAGCACTACATGACCCTGAGAGCTGCGGAATGGAGAGTAATGCTCATGCTCTGAAATAAGTTAGATGACCAGTGCAATTCATGCAGCAATTAATGTATGCATGGGAATTGGAGTCTGCCTACAATCTGTGTCCTGCTCACAGCTTCGGCTATGGACAACCTGTTTGCGTCTTTGCATATGCTTTCACCACGGGTTTGTATACTCTATCTCAATAATTCCTTGCAGCATTTACCAAATCTACAATGAATGCAGAGGCAACAGTGTGACGCTACAGAGTGTGGTGCCGGTATAAAGTGGCTGTAAAGCACATGAGATTACAGCTTTAAAGCCCGATTTCGCGAAATGCTATTTCAAACCGAACCTTAATGTAAACTCGATTTCCATATGCTATTTCCCAAGTTTAGCATTTGCAACTCTTGTGCATGCTGAAATCACATTTTCATCACGGTGGTGCGCACTGGTTAATTCGGACAGGAGAACGGCCGGCGCTGAAATTAGCTTTAGGAGCATGCATCACTATGACTATCATCCGGAAAGAGGTGCTGGGTTGGAAACCACCTACCATTCCAAACCTGAAAATGTATGAGGGGTAGCGTTGCTAACACTACGTACTAAGTTAAGGCGAGTCGCTCAAGAACGAGAAGTGTGAGAACGTGCAGGTGCATTCTTCGGCATTCTTCCCTCCGTGTGCTTTAGGGCAGCCATTTTGCAATTTGCTATGCGCGAATTGGGCCTGCTAGGCGTGTCTAGCGTTGGGTCGCAACGGTGCACATGTGTGTGCGGAGTGTTTGTGGTGCTATTGTGGTGTTTTACTCCACCATGACGGCAACGCCTGCTAAGCGGGCTAAGTACATGGCTAAAGACTTGGGGCAAAACCTGTAAATTCTGAAGGCACTGAATAGAAGGCGTCTCTTGTGAGGAGGTGATATGCCGGTTTGACTTAAAGCAGGGCACCCTGGGAAGTTACGTGAAAAAAAAGGCACAAAACTTAGAAGCCTTCGAAATGAAAAGTTTCATTCAGTTCGCAAGCACATGAATCGCGGCACAACCTCAATGGAAGACGCATTGTTGCGATGCATGAAGCGAAAACAACCCTACAATGTAACTAACCCTCCTGAGCTCACCACACATTAGATGTGTGGTCTAATGTGCCGGCAGAAGTTGTGGCCAACTGCTTCATGCACTGTAGATTGGGCAACCGGAGCCGCCTGAAAACCTGGAGGTCGCAGTGCCTGACGAGGATGAAGACGATAGCTGTCTCGCTTCCCACCAAAGTAACAGCTCATTGGCTACTTTGGCATCAATGAAGGAGTCACTGTGGCAGGCCAGTTAACTGATGCAGAAATCATCGCCGATTCCCTCGAAGCAACTGGTGAGGTGTCTGACAAAACAACTTCCGTGAAGAAATTCAGGCACGGCATACCACCAAAGAAGCTGCGGATACCGTCGCTGTTTTTGGAGGAATTTTGCCTCAATACCCCGCATCACACGCTTGTAATGGAAGGGTTGGCACACATGTGAAATGTTGTCTTTGCCACCCAGCTTTTCACGAAAAAACAAAAAGAACATTACCGACTTGGCAAAGGTATGTTACCGAATAAAAGCTTTCTTCATGTGGCTATTCTTGTTGCGCATTTCATAATTTAGCATTCGGATAATTTGGACAACTTTTTTTTACTCCCAAGATATCCAAATTAACAGGGTTTTACAGTATTGGAGGAAAGGGCTCAAGAAGGTGGAACAGAGAATTAGCATCATTATAAGAAAGTTTAGACAAAGCAGAGACAGAATGAGAAACTGAAGGCCAAAACTTTGAAAAGGATGGTTTTGTTTTTCGTAATGTGCCTGCTAACACATCTCTTTCTGCAAAGAAGCTTTTGGCTGATAGCCAGAGTGGTACATCCCTTCTGAAGAGGTGATGGCAGGTGCTGCTATACTCTTGAATCTACAAGAAGCATTAAAAATTGTCTATGCTACCATCTTGTGGAGGAAAAGAAAACTGACCGTGACCTTTGTGTTGCACCCTGCTTGCAGCAGCGCACCATCACGGTTTCGGTTTCTTTGCGCGATTGTAACGGACGCACGAAATTTAATCGATGTCTTTGTTGGGACGCTAGCAGAGACCTGCACAAACCATCTAGGACTTACAAGAAGTGTTGCAAAATTATTTGCGCTACCATCTTGCAAACATACACAAAAAACACACACAAAAAAATACTGATTGTGACCTTTGGTGCTATGCGTGATTTGTGGCGACTCGCTCTCATGGTTTGGTTTGGTTAGTGTTAATGTCCCAAAGTGACTCAGGCTAAAAGAGATGCCGTAGTGGAGGAGTGTGGAAATTTCGACCACCTGGGGCTCTTTAACGTGCACTGACATCGCACAGCATACGGGTGCCTTGCTTTTCGCCTCCATCGAAAAGCGGCTGCCATGGAAGGGATTCAATCCCGTTGCACCACTTTGCGGAGCCCTCGCGGTTCCGTTTTCTCCAAGTGATCACAACGGAAACGTAAAAGCTGACCTCTATTTTTGTTGGGATGCTAGCGTAAGCCCGTGAAGGCTGATTTTTATCTTTGTTGGTGCTCTCTCCGCTTATCGACAGAATCATTACTCTCTCATTTAGTTTCATTGATGCTATGCCTGTCATACTCTCCTCATATATTTTTTCCTATTTTTCTTGACTCTAACAATTTTTTTCCTTTACAAAACCAGCAATAAAATATCTGACTTTGGGAAAAATTTTTTTCAATAATTTTAGACACTTAAAGGGTTAATTCCATCACAAGACAATATTAGTGCTGCCCTGTTTTGCTGTACCACTCAGAAGCAGTGTTCCATTCCACTTTATGTCAGAGTATAAGTAACACATTCATTTGAGGGGGTGATTAAAATAGCACATACCTGTTATGGCTACTGTGCCAAGCTTGGCAGTTTTCACTACAACGCTCACATCTGTCAGAGTATGGCCTGGTGTCGGGATGATCTGGACATCAGTGGCAATCCGATAGGGCTCATTCTGGACAGAATCAAGAAAAGAAAACCAGCTCTTATAATCACAATGAATTTGTTTCTCACAACGCAAGATGTACTGGAACAATGCCAGGCCTGGAAATAATAAAAATAAAGTTAGTTTGAGAGATCTAATGTTTGTCGAAATTCACAAGAAATGTTTTTGCAGGCATCTTTTCCTTCCTTTTTGCAGTTTGCTGCTGCAAGCAGCAAATCAATATGCATTTAAATAGGAAGGAAATACTTTCATACTACTGTGCATCATTCAAGTGGATGGTGATGATAATAAATGAAATGAAAGGAAAACTTGTCTGCAATAATAGCGAAATTAAAAGCCCTCCTGAATCTATTCTCAAGTCTATTGGCTGTGTGAAAGCACTTCAACCCTCTGAAAGTGACTGTCAAAACTAGATCAGGCAGAGTGGATTAAAGTTAGTTTTCTGTACAATATCAAATTTTTCTATGGTCACCATATCGTGCAATGGCACACATATGCAAAAATAGTTCAAAACTACAAATATGCAACAGCGGTAAGCATGGCTTTGCATGAATGGTAGCTTTGTCATTTTACCTAGTCCTCTATACCATATTTAATCTATTATGTAGCCAGAGCTCCGGCAAACATATGACAAGCAGCAGGCAGCAACAGCTAGGTGTGCTTATCTGACTATGCACAATGGCCTTGTAAAAATTATATCGAGTATAAGCGAAAAAAAAAAAGTGTAAATTTACGCATTCCCTCACTGATATATATGATGTGTGAAATGATATACTTTCGTATACGTGCACATGCTGCTTGAGGCAGGAAATGAGCACTCATAATTTTCATGGTCAACTGGGGATTAGCAAAACAAATTTACAACAGGAAGCCTAATGGGTTTCAAACAAGACATTCAATGTTTCTGTGGTTATCTGGCACTGCATGTGAAGCAAAATCCGGTATATTATCATGTAGAATCTGTAAGCGTGTAAGCGTGCAGGTTATATGAGAGGGTATTCTTTTTATCACCAGGATAAAGAATAAAAGGGCTGGTTACATGCAGGGGCAGGTGACATGCATGAAAATATGGCGCTGCAACAAATTAAATACAAACAACGCTTGAGAAATTGACTATCGGTTCTGCATCCTCTGGCAGACTCTAATGCAAACATTAAATTTTAACTTCAAGCATTGTCGCATCAAGCTGTAGCCACTGTTCAGTTGTGGTTACTAAGAAAAAGCTTATAGGTAATCAGTGCGCTCATACATTTACTACCCTTAATATCTCCTACAAAATAGTCATCAAATGTTCTACTCCAGAAGCTGCCTAAAGGTAAGAAATGCTAGACCATATGCATTTCTACAAAGCATTGACCATCTCGTCGTAGAGTTGTTCTGTTACTGCTATCATATTTCGATCACTTTACAACCTGAAATGGAATATTAGGAGCAAACAAACAAGCCCGTGTTAGTTACTGCAGCTCAGGATGATGCGTCATGCTCACTGCTACAAACAGCCTCTCCCTGGGTAGCCCTTCAACATGACATGTAGTGGCCACTAGATGGCAGTAAATTTTGCGTACGCAGACATTTCAATGATTTGGCAAACACAGGCAAACAAGGATGGCTAGTATGTTACATTTTCAAACGTGCACAGCTGGTACACATCCCCGCTGGACACTGTGGTACCAATGATGTGAGTGGCCCTCTGGAAGAGATTCAGGTTGCCAACGTGGTCTGGGTGGCCATGAGTGCAAACCACATAGTTGATCTCATCACAGGACACACCAAGCTTGGCAAGACCTGTAAACGGACAAGCCAACGGACAACATGAGTCAGAAAGAATGCACTGGCATAGCACAGTGAAATCAATGTTAATAAATTGAACTACTTAACTAGGGACTATTAGCATTAATTACAGTATGAGATTGCTTGAAAAAAAAAAAAAAAAGCACAATTTTCATGTGGTTAAGACCTGTATGTACAACAAAGGCCTTTGCTAAATTATCAGGAATACATTGAGAAAAACCAAGTGGATTATGATTCACAATTGCTCAATGATTGGCCTAGAGTTCATTAATCAACTTGTTATATCAACAAATCCAGGAAGTCGAAGGGCTGGCAACAGCCTTTTGAACAGCTGATGTGCACCATATTTCCAAATGCAATCGAAGTACACATAGTCAAGAGTTGGAAGCCTATTCACATTAACATCCCTGACATAATGCGAAAAAACAAAAGCCCAAAATGTTACAAGGCACTCACGGGAACTCTCCCAAGGTGAAATAAATTTAAGTTAAGGAAGCAAGTACATAGCACCCTCCAAGGTAGGGCCATATAGCTACAAAGAGAAGCTCCATAGCCCTCTCAGTATATTTTACACGCAAGCTGTGCAGCATGATCAGGTATGACCTTTAACCAGAAACTACTGAATAGAAGGCTGCATGGCTCCATGCAAGCAAGCCAAAAAAGCCTCCTACTTATCAAAAAGTTATTGTGAAGAGTAAACAAAGCCCTGTTCAATTAAACCAAAGGCCCATTGACAAGAAAATGAGCTCAGATGAGAAATGTCATTAAAATATGTTTTTCTGCACAAGCACTGAAGAAAGGTCCACAAAAATAGGCTTTCATCACATACCAATGACATATTGTTTAAATAATACCAAAATAATTGAGACAAATCTAAAATATACAAAGCTGTGGACATCAACTTTTCTGCACAATCAAAATTTTTAACCACAGGCATCATCATTGCAAAGCTCCCTTGCAAGAAGACCAATCAAAAAGAAGAGATATGGCCATCAGTCTTCCGACACAATATGAATTTCAAACTGTTTGCATCATCACAGCAAAGCTCCTTTGTAAAAAGTCATGCTAACATATGGACACACAGAAAAAAAATATACATCACCAGTATTGGTTGTACATTTAGGTTTTATGCTTATTGCCTTACCACTGCGTCTTTGCATTTTATTGTAGATTTTTCATTCTGCTGTTGCATAGCTTTCTGATGAGTGGAGAGCTTCTACAGAGATTCGTAAGTGGGAAACGTATTTCTACCGGTAGGCACTGAAGGTGCACCCTTCGAAGGTGGCTCCGCCCTATAGGGTGCTGAGAAGCTGTTCTATTAAACTCCAATCCACAAGCGACACTGGGGCGGAGGCTCCACACACATAGACAGACCATCACTTTTTCGCCAAAAGAAGACTATACTACTAACATCGTAAAAGTGCAAGTTTGAGCAGAAGCTACCGCTACATCATAAGATATGTGAGTGGATACGACTTCACGCATGTTCAACTGCTCCATGTCCTTTTAACGAGCTGAAAGCAAAGCCGATAAAGAAAATAACCTTTATGAATGATACATTACATGCCTGTCCCCTTTCTGAGTCATTTTTCACTGTAATTTAAGAATATGTCCTTGTTTGGTTCACATAGTTTAACGTCCCAAAGCAACCATGGCTATGACATGCTATAACAGTGAAAAGCTCCAGAAATTTTAACCCGGAGTTCCTTCGCGCTCACTGACATCATACGGTACATGGGTGACACCCAACCGATTGTTTTTCAATAATAAAATATAAATAACCCACAAGCAACAGAAGCACTTCACTAAAATGTAATGACTGTTGGGTACCTCTACCATGTTTACTTAAAATGGGAGAATTCAACACCACCTAGCAGTTTTAAAAGCAAACATTTATCCAATATGCTTATTGCTAGCCCTCGCTTTAGGTTGACGATGCTCCCCATTGTTCATGCCCAAAGCACATGCGTGTGTGTGCGTGCTCCTGCAACAATCAAGCATACGATATACAGCTAAAGAAAACCACCCACATTCTGTCCCACTCTGCAAAGTGACAGCAACAAGCTGTAGCAAGTACAACATGCAATGAACATGCACATTCAGATACACAGTGATATGGCTGGCTGGCTTTTGAAGCAATGCAGTACAAAAAAAATCAAATAAAAAGATCTCTTGATAAATAGAAACAAACCTACATACAAACATACATAAACAAACATACTATCTTTCACCTTCCCCTGTGTCATTTTTTCTCACAAATGCCTACCAACTAGCCCAGCTTTCTGTGTTCATTAACGACTAGATCATGACTTTATACCAGGTTCATGTGCATTATGCAATGTAGTTATACATGTTGACATGCAAATGCTGCTCGATATGGTCATGGTTAATCATGCAATTTTATGATGTCACCATGTTTTCAGTTATGTCATAAAATGAAGGGCGAATTTGGAAAACAACACAGTGGTGGCTACTACCCATCTCAAATGACGATCGCAAGATGTCAAATCCTGACACAGCATGCTGAGACTGTCATACGCAGGCAGTGACTAGATAAAGTATAATTTACAGTATATAATCTTTGCATTCAACACTCGGATGCAGACCATTCCTGTTCTTCTTGAACCTATTTATCTCCACATGTTTGGCGCAGCAGATGCTATGTACATGCAGAACAAATACCTTACTGATGTGTTACGCATTTTCACCTACCATAGCTGTGCAGGTAAAACACTGATTAGACAGGCATGTAGCCTTTCGCTATGTTCCTGGTTTAAAAACATGTGGTCCACAATCACAATGCAAGCTGCCTTTTAATTATGTTTTACTTGTTCCTACAGAGTATAAAGTTGAGAAAATGTTAACAAAGGAGCTTTAGTAAAACATTTCTTGCATCCACATTATGATGACTACTATTACTGAAGGATGCACTTACTTTCTATGAGAAAGTCCCTGTCCCAGGCAGACAAGGTATCAACGATGATGTTAAAGCCGGGGCCACGGACAAGGGTAGATGTTCCATTTGCAACCATGGTGCGACCATCCTTACTAAGAAGAGAGTATCCCTCTTTAATGACATTGATATCATAGTCCATTCTCTAAAAAAAGAAACAGCAAACCAGATCACTGATTAGTGACAGCAAGTGTAGGAGTACATACATATATACATACAGTGTGTGCAGTCAACAGGTGCAAACAAAACCAACCACATAAACACAAAAATCAAGTAAAAACAGTGCCACAGACAGCACTGCGCTCACAATACTAATAATACACTATCCTCGTGCTTCTATACTTTTCTTCAACGTCTATGCGCATACATTTTGTACAATAAACACTTATGAAATGAACAAAATTTTAGAACCACAGAGAAACGGTGAAGAGATTGCATGTCAGCTAGTAGCTTCGAGTGCACTATACATCCTCACCGGCTGCCGCTCCCAAGCCGAAGTGAAGAAATCGACGACAGGCGATCTTCCGCAACTACCCGACTCGCTGATCAACGCTTCCTTGACGGGATCTTTGATAGCAATAGCGGAGTGAGCCGCTTCTTTACGGCAGGCGCTTCGCATCCCTGCTTCGTTCAGGTGCCTGCGATTGAATGAGACAGTTGCGCGCTCCAAACCACGTTATCAGCGCGCGCAGTCGGATGACAGACCGCAAGCGCAGTCAGCTCTTCACAAGCAGCCCTTTCATCTACCTTCATAGCCATAATCAAACAAAACAAAAAAGGGACCATAACGAATGTACAGGAACAAACAATGTCCGCAGCGAACAATGCACGCACGCAGGGCATTGTTTTTAGTTTTTGGTTCTGTTGGGTCGCCTCGAAATACCTTTTACGACGTTCCCAGAAATGAAGACGGCGACGATAACAGTCGAAAGGGCAAGAGAAACTCGAACTCCCTAGGCGATCCTGAGAAGTCGACACCACAGGACAGGATTCAATGGAGCTCTCGTGCACTCACACGCCGCACTGCATTCCTTCGGCAGAAAAGCGATCCGAATGTAGTACACTGTACCGAAGGATTCGTGTCAACTGCACCAAGCCGACTGCACTGTTTTGCGCACTGCTTCACTACCCTACAGTGCGCTGGTGCTGTGTTGTCCTAACCTGTTATGATTGGGACGTCATATGCGTCATGTGAGTTATTTTAAAAACAAAACGGAATAAGATCGTCTGAACATACCGATATCTCTGCGTGGCTGAAACCGAAACTATTTAAACAACAGCATGTATGAACACATATTTGTTAGCAAAATTTTGGTAAACAACTTCATCATTTATTGGCATCTGTCTGGTGTTCCTTATTTTTGAATACTGGCTTAACGTAAGTACAGTGAGGTTTATTAGCACAGTAGTAGAAGGCTAGACAAGGGCTAGAGGCAACCGCGTGGGGTCGCATATGGTCTGCAGCCTCCGGCAGTGTGCCGAGTGAAATTTTGGCGAGCTGCTAGAGCCACTAAAAACTTAGACCGCATTTCCTTTGTAAATATGTGGTACGAAATATTGCCCTGTGCAGCCATAATTGGTGCCTGTTTGACGTTGCCTAGCCTAGTAGATAGGCCTCTGAGTTGGCTTTTCGACGGCAAGGTTAGTACATTGGTGACCCTAACTGCATGGAAATATGGATGATGATGTTTCTGCCCCACGAATGGTTCAAATTATGTCATTCGTACGAAAAGCTAAAGATGTCTAGCTTTTTCACCGCCAGCCTTGATCAGCGTAAATTTGGCTTAGGCCAACTACATGCGTCTGTTGCGGTTACAACTGCTTGGTTACAAACGCTGATTGTTCGCGACGACGTCCTACGTCGTGTGCGTCGCCAATTGACTTGTTGCATGGTTTTTAGCACAAGTGCGAACTGCGGTCAGATGCAAGCCTGCCTGTCAGCAGCATTTATTCCGTTTTGTGTGCCCAGTAACAAACTGCCACTGATCGCACTGATCGCAAGATTTCGGTTTGCGGTTTCACGCTGAAGGACTCCGTATGTACTACGTATGAAGAGCATACAGTGAGGTTGTGGCAGAGTGCCTAATGCAAAAGGGGAATAGGGAATGCGCTCACATTAAAATCTACCACCTGTCTACCTACGAAGTGCTTTTCGTACTGTATTATGTACGGCCTGATCGCCAACTTGGTCAGCATTTTAGTTGTTTTTCATTTGTGTATTTTGCTTTTCTGCAAGTGTTTGCTTGGCAGTGTATTTAATATGCTTCCAGCGGAGTGCACATAAGAGTGGCTTGGAGTAACAATGGAAAGAGCTGCATTAGCAGAATAAGAATAGGCTTTGGACCAATAATCAGTGATTATTCAGGTTAGCACTGCACCCTCAGTTCTGCAAGGGTGAGGAAAACTGGCCTTAGCAACACTTAAAATTTCAAGTTACCACTGGACCCGCAGTTTTGCAGGGCTGAGGAGTAGCTGGCCTTAGCAGCATTTATGCTACAGAGCACAGGGTTTTGAAAATCTATGCGTGGATTAGTTACCATTGGAAGCAACTCGCAGTTTTCAACACTAGGTGATGTCCTTCTCCTTGTGTGTGCCTGTGATGTGCTAAATACCTGTTTACTGTGACACTAGGACCTGAACTGAGAACCTTCAAACAGTGAAGGTTCATTGCTTTAACAGTTGCCTTGAAAGTAGTGGTGCACGCAGGCATTAAGTGCTAAAAAGAGCGAAACCATGCACGTCAGGTTGCATTGGCAGAAACGCGTAGTAGAAATGCAGTTTCTACTTCGTTTACCACCTGTGTGGTGACTTAAGCATCAATTTTTTTCTGTCATAACGATTTTACTGACGTGTAAATTTTACCTTACTCTGTATTTCGTCTTATTCGCCGCCTATTGATATACTTAGGTTGTCATGAGAAGAATTTTTCTTCGGTTTTCACAGCCCCGGGTTCTCTGGCGATGTTCATCTTAGCCTCTGCTGGGAGGAATGCCAGACACGGTTCTTTCCAGCCAGCTACGTATTGAACAAATTTCATCTGCAATTTCTTGCATCCATTGTTAACTTCAATAACTTTGGAGTGATATATTTAAAGGATCCATGTGGCTTGACACAGCTGAAAATGGACGCAGTGAACAACAATAATTTCAGCCTAGTACAACTCATTAGAATAAGCCCATTTGCAAGAAGGGAAAAAATTTTTCCGTACTTTTATTCTCAGCCTTTAAGAGTCGACAGCTTAAGGGCTGCCTTTTGAGGCTGTCCCTTCATATCCTCATTCACATACATGCACTTTGCTGGTTTGTAATATCTAATCCCCTAATTCATGCCTCTTTTACTTCACACATCAGCATGCATTCGTGAGCTACCATAATATGTGAAAGATCATGCGGTGTAGATATAAAGCCTCACTTTAGGCAAGCCATACAAATGTGCCCATGTGGCTTTGGAGCAGCATGTCTGATTCGAGATTCAAGGGTTTCGAGGGGTTCGATTCTCATCTCACCCTCCCATTTTAAAGAGCTACCAGAGTTGGCAGCTCTAGCTAACTCAGCTATGCTATGTGGTCTTGTGACATCCCACAACCCACCACCCATTCAGTGCCTGCACATGTCATCTGCCAATTGCCATTCACCGGAGGCGTGCTCGTGATGTTTTGCTCAGTGCCAATGCTGGCACCAGATTTCTTGGAGAAGGGTTATTCTATTGCATTAGTAACTCGACCGTTGAAACTTATGTGAGCACTTATTGCGAACTTCATCCACATCTGTGATGAAGTTCATCACCCTTCGTTTCACGTGAACTTCATCCTCATTCCCCCATCGTCACCCCCAGCGGGCCTACTTCAACCACTTCCCTGCCCTTTTACACCTTTTGAAGTTGTAGGCATTTACCTATGCGGCCCTTTACCTTTGACCGTGGTGGGAAATTGTTGGATCGTAACAGCTGTGGACCACCTCAACCGGTATGCCGAAACAGCAGCTATGCCGTTCGGTTTTTTTGCGGAGATAGCAAGCTTTTTCCTGCGAGACATCAGTCTGTGACACAGAGCCCCTCGTGTTCTGCTGTCCGACTCCGGCAAGTCTTTCCTCAGTACAATCATGGCCCAAGTTCTTCATGCCATAAACACTGTTCACAAAACATCTGCCTACCTCCCGCAAACGAATGGTCTCACCGAACGCTTCCATCGCACTCTGTCTGATATGCTATCCTCATAAATCGACCCTCATTACAGTAACTGGGATTCCTTGCTTCGTTTTGTCGCTTTAGCATAAACACTGCAGTTCAACACACGACCCGCTACACTTCGTTTTTCCTGGTCTATGGTCGGCTCAGTTAAATATGCGAAGATTCTTTTCTTTTCCTTCTTTCTCTTCTTCCTCTCTCTATTAACCTGGACCATTCACTCTAGTTACAGAATACAGAATTTATTTACAGGTCAGCTATATATACACGGCAGCACTTCTCTATCAGGGTGCGGCCTCTCGTCACGGCACCCGAAACTAGTCTCTCCTGCCACGTCGCTCGGACTCTTTGGGGCTTCTGCCCCCCATCTTTGGGTCCTCCTCTACCACCGTCTTTCCGATCTCACTGTAATAGCAGTTAGCTGCAAGTGCCGTCAAATTCTTTAGAAAAGCACTCGCTGGCACGGCTGGGGATGGTTGAGAGAGGATTGGATGTCCTCTCGGGAGCGATGCTTTTCTATGGCCGACATCGTTGGCCGTCCGTGCGGCGCCAGCCCCGCATACCTTCTCCCAAGTTGGCACCGTTCAGAGGAAGGCCTCAGTCATGGCCGCTTCGTTTGCATGCACACACACATGTAGCAATCTTTTTCGTCCGTTTGTTCTGCCCGCGATCAGGGGGCTTCAACCGCATACTTAACAGTTCTCTACATCCTGCCTGGAAGCATCCTTCTCTGCATCTGTTCTCAATGACACACCCTCCCTCCTCTGAGCAGTTCACTTCATGTATTGCCCACTGTCACGAACCTGCCAGACTCAACACAGAAGCCACCCAGATTGTGTGGAAAAGCATTTAGATTCCTGTCACTGTGAGGTGTCATTCAATCCCGGTGGCGAAGTCTTGCTCTATACGCCTACCCGCGCACCAGGCTTGTGTGACAAGCTTCTCAGCCGCTTTATCAGCCCATACACAGTGCTAGAACAAACTTCACCAGTGAACTATTGCATAGCTCCTGCGTCTCCTGTCAACAACTGTCGCTGTCATGGAGCTGAGATTGCGCATATGACTCGACTTTCTTCTTCTCGACATTCTTTCGACGTCCTTTTTCCCTTTAATTCCTGCGACCAGGATGGCTGTTTCACAGATTCACAGAAGCAATCACAGATTCACATCTGTGATTACTTATCTCCACCCTTCGTTTCATGTGAACTTCATCCTCATTTGTCAGTCATCATCAACATTCTGGGTGACCGTTCTTCAACGCCATTGTTGACAGTGCCAATAAAGCTTAGTCGCCCAGCTCACACTTCTGGTTTTGAGGATAATGGATGGCCAACAAAGCGACGGGGAAGGTGGATCGACATTTTACAAAGTGAGGGCAAGGGAGTTCCACGAATGGAGAGTTAGGGAGGAAAGGCAAAATTGAGGGCCTTTGCTCATCTCTGGACTAACAAGTGTGCCCAGTAAACAAAAGAGCTAAGAGGTGCTAGGGCAGGATAGGCTTGAGCACCAAAGATAAGGTAGGAATTAGCAAAACTGTTAAAGGGACAGAACACTGGTCAAAATATGTCGTGAGATTATGGTGAAGATGAAAAGATCTTGCCTTATATGGTACAGATCAAGCACTACAATATCAGAGAAAAGGCTTTATAATTTTAATTTGCCATTGAAAATTGCACAAGAACAACATGAGGCACTATCTAGTTGAGAAACCCTATTACTTTCAGTGTAGTAGCCCACGTGACTACTTTTCAGAAAATATAGCTGATTTTCGTAAGGGCACAGTTCTTTTTTTCTTCTAGGAGTATGTGTCATAACTTATTATATTTTGCGATCTCTCCAGTGTGTCCTTAAATAAAAACCACCTCTCCTTTCTCACCGCAAGAGGCATGCTTTCACCTTTAGCCACTAGATGGCCCCATAATGTTTGGAATTCTGTGCATGAAACAATGAAAGTGCCTACTAAAACGTTAGTCGACGAGGCGCACGTTATTCTGCCATAGCAACCTTGAGTGTGAAAACTGAAAAGGACGCTACTCTACGCAAAAAAAAAAAAAAAGGGAAATTCATATTTGTGTTCGGTACACCTTTTTTGTCGACTACCAGTCGTTATCGCGGTCGCTGCTCATGGTTTCCAACATCAGACTATATAAAAACGGGCGCATACACTGATAGAGAAATTCTCGATAAAATTTTCTACAGCATTTCTGTCAAAACCGCTCTGGAATCGAACATTTTAGACATCAATCTTTTCATTGCGTCAAAAACAATTGAAGACCTAAAGTGCAGTGTTCTGTCCATTTAAGGTTTTTTAGCAGAAGGCAAGTGATGTCTAGCAGTGTAGTGGGACAGAGTTGGGAAGCACTGAGGCACGGCGGAACCTTGAAATAATGTTGAAGAAATCGCTTTTTATGAAAGTAAGCATGCTGTCAGTGGACACCTGAAATGTGGGGGAGAGAAGGGGGTGCAGGGAGGAGTACAAAGGAGGGATTTAGAGAAGCAAGAACTGAATGCAGTCAGGAGCAACACGTTAAAATGTCACACCGGTGTGCATTCTAGGACTATTTTAATGCAAGGCAACAGCTGGGCAGAGCAGTTCTCAGATGTTCATGTCATTTGTCGTCAACATTGTCTTTTCTCTCATTTTCATACCGAACTGTCGGTTCCCTTGTGCATTTGGTATGGTACGTTATATGGGATTTTATGTCTTCAGCAACCCAAGCTATGAGGGGCACCATAGTGAAGGACTATGCATAACTTTGGCCAAATGGGGATCTTTTACTTCTTTACCCACTGAAATAACTCCTGAAGAATGTGCCAATATTGCCAAAGTATCTTTTAATAACAATGTTTTCCATGTAATTCTGATTCTCAAAATATACTACTTCATTGGTTTAAGACAAATTAAGGAAAAAGGTAAAATATAAAAAAGCTGCACTTGAGGTCGACTTTTAATCAGTGTATGCATGTTGCAAATGAAGTCAGAGTCACTGTACGATACACATTCTTGACTGTTAGTGATGTTGTTGGTACTGCTCCAAGAAGCAACTCTTTTTCTCGGGCCATCACCACCACCGGCATTGTTGATGTGTTTAGTTATTTGGAACATACTGTGGCCTCGGGAGACCAGGCAGGTAGGTGGATACAGGTACAATACAGATCAGTGCTTCAGAAAACATCACAATGCAAGCTGCCTTTTAATTGCAATGTTTACTTTTTTTTTTTTTGTCCTGCTTGGCAACAAAAAAAGAAGGGATTGCAGAGTAATTTATCCTGAGCAGAGGGAAAAAAATGCATTCAAGAGCACAAAATGTGGAATTATACATCAGTAGAACGTGTTAAGCGATAACACTGATAGTAACCACGAAAAAAGATACTCATTACGCAAAACTTTCTGAATAAGCAGTGGTCGGAGCCAGATTATTCCACTTGGTTATTGGGGGGCATGGAAAGGATGAGTACTTGAACAAATTTGTGCATGCAGTCTAAGAAAGCAAATTGTGGACATATGTGCTGGATGTGCACAGTGAAAATGTGCGACGTCATTACAGAATCATGTCAGGCTAAAAGCATGCTAAAGATGTCGAGCATGTTTTTTTCTTGGAGAGCAACTGCCCTCTAGTTGTTGGAAATTACAACCAACCGTAACTTGTCTTTGGGGATGGGAACAGGGCAACACCAGGCTTGATGAGTGTGACTCGTCATTGGCAATATTGGTACAACACCCCTGACGAACAGAGCTCAGGGTTGGCAGTTGGAGGGGTAATGTGCACTATTGCGAGGCATACGGGCACCTTGTGTATTTTGTTTCTATTTATGAGCTACGGAACTCTAAAAATCAGTGCTGGGCTTTTACCAGCACAGCATATGAAGCGTCAAAAGCTGATTCAGTTCAGCCATATTGAACTTTGCAAAGCTTCGTTAGTCAGCTTTATTGCATAGCAGAAATCCCCCCTCTCCATGGCAGCATGGCACGTCATAAAGGCAGAAGGTAGATGCAGTCCTAAAGACATTTATTTCAAGGCTCTTCTGCTCAGTCCTGGCACATAGCATTCCTTCGTGATTGCAGCGGGGGGGCGGAGGGTGAATGGTACCAGTAGCGCACTGGCTTGGCAGCGAAAGCAACACGAGGAAGCAATGCTCAGGACATCGATTCAGCATCATTGTTACAATAGCCACGTTCAATGCTGCACCCAATTTTCGCCTCCAAAGCAGATTTAGCGGCCATGGAGACGGGGTTTTTGCTGCGCAGAGAAGCTAACTCCCAGAGATGTGCTAAAGGTTTGTAAGCTTGCATTGTCTTTTTTCCACGATAGTCATTCTTGTAGTTTGTCTCTAAAATGAAAATTTTGGGCTAAGCTTACTGGTTAGGTGCATAGATCAGCAAAAGCTGTTGTGGCTATGGCTTAGCCATGCAGCCGTGTATTCCTCCACCTCTTGTTGTGTTAGCCACACTCTAGATCCTTTCCGTGACCACCATCTCCCAGTTGTGCCATTTCTCCATTTTTGCTATAATGCCCCCCCAACTATTAAGGTGAAAGCCTTTAATGCCTCATCTTTGTCGACAGAAAGTTGTCAGCAGAGGTGTCATGCTTTCAAGAGCGAGAGTTAAAAATAAATAAACCTTATCTCCAACGGGAATTGAACCCCATCCGATGGATCTCAGTCAAGCGCTTTACCAATTGCGCCATGCCCCGGATCGTGAAATCTCTTCATAATTCTCCTTGTCTACTGTGAGAATGATAGCGAGATTCCACGAGTGACAGATACTGTGCCTTTCCTTTCCTGTAAATGAATTATAGAACACCGGTGAACTTTGATGCGTTCAATGAAATGCTGGTTTTGTTCGACAAGGGGCGTGCAATGTACCATCACGACAGATTATGGCGTCACCAGGCGATTCATACATGTACGAAGCTGACCCCACCAGACGTCCGATCCAGGCGACCGTGCGGCGCCTTTTATTTGCCGCTTCCTCGAACGCCGCTGCACACAGCAAACAGAAGCAGATGCAGATGTCTAGGAAGTGTTAGTACAGCAAGCATTAGTGGCATTTCATATTGATTTACAGGATAGAAAAGGCACAGTATCTGTCACAATTTTCCGAGGACAAAAGAAGAGAGGGAGATAAAGGTGCCGTAGTGGAGGGCTATAATCCACCGCGGTATAATTGCTTTTGCCTCATCGCACTTTAGTGGTCCAAAGTGCCCTCTAGAATTTTTAGGCCTCTTGTTAACCTCCAATCCTGTCTCTCTGTCTAGCACTTTCTTTTTTCCAAACCTGCCCTCAACTTTTAGATGGAATTTTTTTTTCTCCACTTTTCCTTGGAAAGATATTTTTATTGTAGCGATCTCAACTAAATTGCCATCTACCACATCAGTTCATATCCTGCCCACTGGGAGGTGGCAATTAAATTCATTCACTATGTAATTAAGCACTTATGGCTGATGCTCAAGGTTTCGCTGAAGAAGGTTAATCTGTATGGCTAAACCAGCCCTGTAAAAGTTTTTGCTGTAAAAAAAGAAATGGGCAAGGGTAACATTGCATCAGAATAGCCGACACTGCTTACTAATCGGATGAACTGCACTTCCTCCCTATTTTACAGCCTTACAGGCGAACCCTTTTCAATATACCAACTCATAATGAAGCAATGCGAGATGAGAGGCTGACTGGATCCCCGTACAAGACCATTGTAAGTTCCTTGTCTCTCTTTCCTCTGTTTTAACAATTTTCACTCTATTTTGTGCACATTGACCTTTTTAACAATTTTCACTCTGTTTTGTGCACATTTACCTCTGTTTTAACAATTTTTATTCTGTTTTGTGCACATTGACTGCATGGTGTTAAGGTATTATGCTTTGCAACTGTCTGACAGGGTATTTCTTTAGCTTTCTGGATTGGAAAACATTTATTGTCAGCATGCATGGTGTTAAGGTATTATGCTTTGCAACTGTCTGACAGAGCATTTCTTTAGCTTTCTAGATTGGATTGGAAAACATTTATTGTCAGCAATGAGTGATTTGTGGGCACTACACTTAGATGGTCTCAAGCCCGTTGCTCTCGGCGATCTTATGAGCCCACTCAGTAGCCCGAACTTGCGTCAACGGGTCTGAGCTGGCCAGTATAGCCTCCCACCGCTCTTGAGAAAGGACTGGTAGTAGGTCCGCCGGTGGCGGCGCTTTTTTGCAGCTCCATAATGTGTGATCGTACCCGGCTATTTCGCCGCAGTCTTTACAATTTGGATTGTATTGTGCTGGGTACATGCGTGCTAATTTAGATGGGCTGAAGAAGGCACGCGTCTTGAGCGGACGCCGAATTACTTCCTGCCTTTTGTCAAGTTTCTTGGCTGGCGGAGGATATATCCACCTTTCTAGTTTAAAGTGATTAGTGTAGTCATGAAATGAGATAAGTGCATCTCTCGAGAGATTGGGGGAATCAACCTGGCTCACTGCTCGGCTGACATAATCTCGAGCTATACTGGGCCAGCACCTATATTAATTCCACCTCTTTTTGGTTCCAGTCTTTATATCTTAAAATTTGCTCTGTCTCTTTGGAGGTCATGCCCCTTGCAAAATTGTTTATAGCAAATTTGGAGTCGCTAATTATAGTAACAGCTTTGGTGCTGACCATCGCCATGGCGATAGCCGCCTCCTCCGCTTTACCTGACTTGTTTGTTTTTATCGAACCTGCCATTAATGTTTTACCCGAGTCGTTCACACCCACGATAGCAAAAGAGTTGCCTCCTTCGTATTCCGCCGCGTCTGCATAAACAGTGTATTCATAGCCTTCTAACTTGGCCTCAAGGGCCTTTACTCTTGCTTTTTTCATGCCTTCATGAAAAGCAGGGTGCATGTTTTTTGGTAGCGGTTTAATAGTGAGTGCGTTCCTTAGTTCGGTCGGCAGTTTAACGTGTGCATTTCTTTCCGGGATTCTATATTGTAGTTCTAACTTACCCAGGGTCTTTCATCTCGTGGATGTGGTGGCGGGCCTCTTTAGCCTCGCATAGTTCCATGGTGTTATTGTAGACCCCCCGTTTAATACCCTAGTCACACGGTCATTTTCAAAGGCGATTGAGTCGATAGCCTTCGAGATTTTCAATCGCGATCGAACTCCTTCGAGTTGTGCCACTGCTACACGGCAAAACTCGAAGTCTATTGAAATAGTTATGGTGTTTGGCGCCAAACTTTTGTGGCGCCAGTATCGTTGCTTTCGGTTTTGCTTAAATAACTACAATCTCTCTATAAATGCAAAATAAAATGTAACTGTTACCTTTTTTTTAGTAACTGCAGGTGTTTAAAATAAAATGTAACTGTTACCTTTTTTTTAGTAACTGCAGGTGTTTAGTTGTTATTCAAAGACAATTTTTTTTTTAACTCGCTGGCGTTTATACGGCTGTGCTTTTCATTGCGTTTGCATCTCTCGGCGGCGCATGTTACAGGGGTAGAGAGTGCATAAATTATTTGCTTTAAAAAGAGCAATGTTTTTTTTAAATTATTACAGATATTAATATTTTACCACGTAAATTAAAGATATAAAATAACGCTTGTTCACGTTTTTGTATCGTAAACGCGCTCTGCACGTGTATGCGTGACGCTTCTCGATTCAGCGCTAGCAACCTTGCGGACGTTCGAGGGCCTTCGAGATCTCGATAGAGTTCTGGGCTGCTCCGCTGACTCGATAGACTATCGACTCAATGGTCATTGAAAACGCCCGTGTGGCAGCTTTCGAAGGCCTTCGAGTCGATAGGCAGTCGCTTCGAGGGCCTTCGAGATGCCCGTGTGACAGCGGTATAAGATGTCTTTCCGTAGGGGTGCAGTGGGGTAGCCCCAATGCTGCTTTATATGCCTGCCTTATGATTGCTTCAATTTTGTTCTTTTTTGCCACACCTAGCTTGAGGTAGGGGATGGTGTACACTATTCTGCTTATCACAGAAGCCTGAACAATTCGGCACAACTCTTTCTCTTCGACCCCACGTCTTTTGTTGGCTATTAGCCTTATCAACCTGGTTGTCATGTTAATTGTTTACTTATGTCGATTTACTGTTCCTGTGTTCTTTCTATTGTCTTAGATTATCAGTCCCAAGACCCTGATTTTGTCCACTCTGGTTATCGGTGTGCTATTTAATTCTACCAAAATGTCTTCTGCGAAATATTCTACACTTGGGCATCTGTGACTTAAAATTTTTTTTTTTCTTGCCTTCTTGAACAAATAAATATATTAACAAAATATATTAACATTGTTTATTTTCAGGGCTTGGAAGGAATTCCTGATGAGCCACAGAAGCCATGATGTTACCTGGTCAAGTTTCTCAACTCCATGTAAAAGTTAGACATTATTAGGTTTAAGAAATGCCATAAATGCCATGTGCACATTATATTTATATTGTTTGACTCTTTCTTTTACATACTGAAGAAGGCTGATGGGGTTTCTACAAACATTGCTGCTAAGGAATTTGGTAAAACGGTGATAATGAGGCTTGCATAAAATTGGATATCAAGGAAAATAAGGAATAAACAGGTGCTGATGCACTAGCATAAAACACCTAGAAAGAAAAAAAATGCTGGCGCTTTCATTGCAGCTTCTTTAAGACAACTGTAGGTTTGCTAATGTTATGGTTGCATCGCAGCTGCATGCAGTTACAATGAGCAGCCATGATTATCACTTAGGTTGTTTAATTAAAAGAAAACAAAGCTATAAATGCAGCAGGTTCTTACCTGAAGCTCGTCTCCTTGAAAGTTCCGCGAACACATGACTACCTACTCTGTGACTGGCTTGCTCCAATCCTCAGTTTTTGCACCAAAAGATGTATTTTCGTAGTTCTTCTGGCAGCACGGGAAAGCAATGGAATAGAATACCTCCAAGCTTTTTCGTCACATTGATGTATGAAGAGGCATGCAGCAGTGCTGCGAAGTTTTGTGTCGGTCACTCTAAACACCTGATGTGCATATGTGCTTACAAGTGCATATGCGTACTGGACCAGCCAGGTTTCTACTATGCTCGCATGGTGGCATGGCTGCATCCATAATCCACCTTACAGCGAAAGGAGAGGAAGATGATCATGTTCAAGTAAAGCGCATATTATGGCAGTCTGTTTATATCTTTATTTATTCTAGAGAAGGCTACGCACGCTTTTACCAACTACAGCTGAGCCTTGTAATAAAGAAGCCGAAAGGGTCACGTGATTGTTTCATTACAGGCATAGACTTAAACCACAATTGTCACGTGAACAAGCTTACGACTGTGACCGAAAGGTGGCTTGCGGCAGCGATTTCAGAGTGAGCACAAGAGGCAAAATACACGTGCTTATCTGGAAGATTTGAACTGTGTTACTGCACACGGGCTAGCCTTTGGCTATAGGCCCAAACGACTGCATATTTTTGTGGACATTATGTGCATATTAAGAACAAATCTAGACATTTGCACGAACGAGGTGTGAACTTGTGAAGCAGTACTTATCAAGTGGAATCATTTTAAAGTGAAAGCTTCACTACGCTAGATAAATCCAAGGTCACCGAGGTCACGAGTTTGACCAATTGTGACCTTGGCAAGCGTTAATGTCCACGATTCCGTGGTGTTCGCCAAAAGTATACTGCGCCTACCTTTCCCCAAAAAACATGACAGAAAAAAAATTAGGGGGGCTCAACGCGCTGGTGAAGTGAATGTGGAGCGAAGGCTGCTGCGGAACCAGAGTACCTGGCTGCGAAGCCGACCGCCAGCAGCTGCTTTCGATGAAGGCGAAATGGAGAGGCGGCCGTGTCTCGGAGCCTCTGCGCTTTCACGTCCATTTTCTCCCTTCCCTTAGTGCTCGGTACAGGTGTCCAAAGAAAGGTGAGGTACTGCGCCTTACCTATAATAATTGGTTCACAGAAAGGGAAAAGCACATTGTCACACTTGTTTCTGTGGACACCTGAACCGTGCCTTAGAAGGGGGGAGGAAGCGAATGAAAGGGGAAAAAGGAACCGTATGGTGGAGGGCTACAGAGTAATTTCGACCACTTGGGATCCCCAAGTAGTGCGCTGACAGCATAGCACGCGGATGCCTCTTGTTTGGCCTCCATCTAAACGTAGCTGCTGGCAGTCGGGCTCGAAACCAGGTACTTCGGTATAGTAGTCGGGCATCTTGACCTCTGCGCCACCGCAGCGGGGCTTCCTGTAAAATCAGATATGAGACCTTGACCTGATTAAAAGTAGGTGTCCAGGGCCGGCCACCTTACCTCATTCGATGCCCTGATCGAACTATGCCACCTCCTCCTCCCCTTGGCTGTCACTCATCTTTTCTTTATATTTACCTTTTGTAGATTTTTTTTTCTCGGAACATCTGATACTAAACAAAATTTTTGGTAGTTTATTAACGTGACCTGTGTATTTCCATGATTGAAGTCTGAAAGGAGACCGCGAATCAATAGCTCCAGCCAGAAGTTATCGCCACACAGCGGGTCACAGACCGCTAACATTGCAAGCAGCTGAAACGTGCGCAGAGAGGCTTATCAGTGAAAAATAAGTTTGGTTGCATTTCCGACAACTTCAGTTATTCTTAAAGAAGGTTGCGTGCACAAACAAAGCGCAAATGTTGGCAGTCTCATTGATTTAAGCCTTTATAAGAAGCTAACCGATGCTACCGAAGTGACACATACTATATCAGTCCATGCGTCTATTAATGCACAAGGTACCATAAACACAAGAAATATTAGGTTCCCTGCAGTGAAAATTGTGAAGGCCATTTTTACAGAAAGTGTAAGATAGCGATTTTGTACTAAACAATGAATAAACAAAATTCATTGGAAAGGGAAATTACCGTAAGCATTAAATATCACCACGAACATAAATGTTACATAAAAGTACAACTCAAACACCATACCAAAACACAATCTTGCAACATATAAATGTGAAAGGTTTTAAAGTCTTAAACAACAATGTGACTTCTACGCTGCTTTTATCATTATGTATGCAGTGCTGAATAACAGTGCCTCGGCTGTGGACTCGTGTGAAGAACGTTTGACACATCACTTTTCACACACACACAAGGGCTAAAGTTCTGCGGCGAAAAATGATTGTTGCCAGTATGAGCTGAATCTGCTCATGCCGTGCGCTGCTTGGCAGGCTAGATAAGGCTAGTTTAGTCCTAATACGAAAAGCAGGCTTTTCTTGTACTTTAAAGATGAATTTTCGGTTTTTTTCTTCTTGAAAAAATTCACTGCATGCCTGTAAATTTAGCATTTCTGGCTTCCTTTTCTTTGACAAATTGTTGGGCTTAGAATGATGCTTAAGAGAAGACATGCAGCCATTGGTTGTCATAAGGAATATTAATTTTTCTTCAGTCTGCAACAGAAGGGAGATTTTAAAATAAAAACAAACCGTGCTTCCACGTAATGCCAGACTCTGCAAATTTAACCTCTCTTTCCGAAGGAGCCACACTACTGCACTAAATTTTGTCCACAGTCACACCCATGCACATAGCAACAATAGTAGCAACGAAATAGTTCTTTACTCAAAAATCTGATTATTTGAATTTTGTTTTGCAGTTATTTTCTAGCATTCATCATTAGAATCCTTTCTTTTCTCGGGAACTCATTTTTCCAGTGGCCGAGTCAGGCTCGCAGCCCAAACTCCTGCACCCCTCATAAAGGAGATCAAAATACACTTAGTCGACGTTCAGATCCGTTTTCGACCTCAAAATCATGTTTTTTTTTACGAAGCGCGCTCCAACAATATGTTTGCACCCTAGAGCATGCAGAAAAGAAAGAAACAAGAAACGGTCATCGTTCAAAGGACGCTTTGAAAGTTTTAAGTGACAAAAAAAAAAAAGCGCAACTGAGACGAGCACTGGATAGAAAATAGTAACGTTTCCTCAATTCCCCGTTCCTTCTACCGCACGGAGCTATGGCGAGAGAGAAACCTGGCGAGATGCCTCTCCAGGTGGTTTCCGGATAGGCTCGTTTTCCCTTCGCGGCCCTCGTTTTGAGGGTTCTGAGAGAAACCTGGCGAGATGCCTCTCCAGGTGGTTTCCGGATAGGCTCGTTTTCCCTTCGCGGCCCTCGTTTTGAGGGTTCTGCATGCAAATATGTTGCTTCCCCACTTCAAAGACCGCACGGGCAGAGTGAAGCGGGTGGTGGGAGTGTGAGCTCTCAGTGCAGATCGGCGCCCCCTTCATGCTGGCACCCTGTGCGATCGCACCGGTCGCCCATCCCAAAAGCCGGCACTGTAGGTTGTTGTGGCTGTAGGAAGAAGGAAAAGAAAATGCACGGGCCTGCTACTGACTAGCTGAGCCACCTCCGCTGCCTGATTGATTTAGTTATAGGAAGGGAAAGGCGCGGTAACTGCCTCACTTGTTTTCTTTGGACGCCTCAACCGCGCCGTAAGGGAAGAGAGGAAGATGGGAAAGTGGAGAGAAAGAGGAGCCGTAGTGGAGGGCTACGGAGTAATTTCGACCACCTGGGATCTTTAACGTGCGCTAACATCGCACAGCACACGGACGCCTCTTCGTTTCGCCTCCATCGAAACGCAGCCGCCGAGGTCGGGTTCGAACCCGGGTACTCCGGCACAGTGGTCGGGCGTCTTACCACTGCACCACCCTGGCGGGGCCCCGGTGCCTGATTTATTTATAGGAAAAACTGATTTATTTATAGGAAGGGAAAGGCGCGGTAACTGTCTCACTTGATTTCTGTGGACACCGCAACCGCGCCGTAAGGGAAGGGAGGAAGATGGGATTGAAAGTGGAAAGAGAGAAAGAGGAGCCGTAGTGGAGGGCTACGGAGTAATTTCGACCACCTGGGGATCTTTAACGTGCGCTGACATCGCACAGCACACGACGCCTCTTCGTTTCGCCTCCATCGAAACGCAGCCGCCGAGGTCGGGTTCGAACCCGGGTACTCCGGCACAGTAGTCGGGCGTCTTACCACTGCACCACCCCGGCGGGGCGGGGCCCCGGTGCCTCGTGCATACAGAAGAGAAAATAGAGAAGAAAAGGAAGAGGGAGCGAAAAACGCGCGCCGCAATAGCCGTCGTCCACCACCGAAGCGGTGGCGGGTGCAATGACGGCCTACAGCAGATAAAAATTCGGTGGCAGGCAAGCTCCCGCCGCAAGCGGCGGTGACCTACCTGTCCCAGTCCCATCAGGGGAGTACACGATTGCGTGGGGTCCTGCGTCTTCCTTTTCCCAAAAAGGTAACGTAATTTTTGCCGGAGTCCCCAGGTTCAATCCCGACCACCGGCGGCTGTGTTTCGATGGAGGCAAAACGGAGAGGCGTCTGTGTGCTGTGCGATATGTCTGCACGTTAAAGAACCACGGGGGTCGAACTTACTACGTAGCCCTCCACTACGGCACCTATTTCTTTATTTCCCTCCCACTTTTCTCCCATCCCTTAATGCGCCGTTCAAGTGTCCAGCGAACAAGTGATAGATACGGTGCCTTTCCTTTCCTGTGATCTTTCCTTTGACCTGATTAGGTGTAGGTGGCGCCTTCGTTTGCCCAAAACAAAGAAAAATCACGGAGGAAAAAAAACGGAATGAAATGGTGTTGCAGGGGCTATCGCTGCAACACACAGATTTCGCTGCAGTAGAGTATCTTTTCTTTTTGAAGCGAAAGCTTCACTACGCAATGTCAAGCCAAGGCCGCCGTGAGGAGCCGAAGCCGGTAATGCGCATGCGCTGAGCAACAGGAGCGCCGCGCATGACATCAGAGTTGAGCCGCTGACTCCGCAGCCTCGTTGCGCTATATTCTGCATGCTGGAAAGCTAGCATGAATAGGCACGAACGCTCTCTTGCTTTCGCTCGTATAACTAGGTTCCAGCCATGCCGAATGGAGGCGAAACGCAATGGCCCCATGTGTTGTGCGATGTCGGTGCACGTTAAAGATAATAATAATAATAATTGGTTCACAGGAAGGGAAAGGCGGAGTATCTGTCACTGTTTCTGTAGACAGCTGAACCGTGCGGTAAGGGATGGGAGGAAGGTGGGATTGAAAGGGGGGAAGAGAGAAAGAGGAGCTGTAGTGGAGGGCCACGGGATAACTTCGAGCTCCTAAGGATCTTTAACGTGCGCTGAGGGGTGAAGGGTGATTGTTCCTGGCTCTACGGGGCTGGGACGGTAGGTCAACGCTGCTTGCGGCGGGGGCTAGCCAGCCGCCGAATTTTATCTGTTGTAGGCCATCATTGCACCCGCCACCGCCTAGGTGGTGGACAACGGCTGTTGCGGCGCGCGTCTTTCTCTCCCTCTTCTTTTTCTTTCTTCTCTACTTCTGTCTGCACGACCACTGCCCTGCCGGGGTGGTGCAGTGGTAAGACGCCCGACTACTGTGCCGGAGTACCCGGGTTCGAACTCGACCTCGGGGGCTGCGTTCTGCGGTGGCTGCAGAAAACGTGGTAATGGTTCTTACTAAGACTCACTGCGAAACTATTGAAACGGAAGAAAAGAAATCTTCCGATTACCACGAAAAGAACGCGCAGCCCTTATATTTTCATGCACGTGGGGTCTCAGACCCCTCTAAAATGTTGAAGGGGGGTCTCAAACACCTCAAGACCCCACCGCCCACCCTTCCGACTTTAAGCCCTGGGCTGGCGGGCGTAAGTTTTTAGAGCACGGAGCAGGGACCTGCATGGCGGAGCATTCGAGATTGTCAGCGGATAAGTTTACTCTTTCTATTTCTTTCGTTTTCGACATTGCACACACACACTTCCGCTTTCAAAATATGCAAATGAGGAGTCAGGCAAGCCTAACTTTTTTTGGCTGGTGTACCCATCGTTTATAGATCCCATATGCCTCGTTTCACGTCAGAGGCACTCGCTGTCGAACGAAAATATTCAGTCAGATAAAGAAGGTTTTGGCACTTTAGATTTCATTAGGTGACTGCGACCGGCCGCTGCATTACAGCATTGTAGTGTGGAAAATGAGTTTTGAGATCAAAATAACAATAATTAATATTTTACGGGAAAGGAAATACTCAGCATCTGCCACAATTTTTTCTATGGACACCTAAATTACACCATAAGGGACTAGAGGAAGGTGGGACTGAAAGTGGAAATTGAGAAAGAGGAGCCATAGTGGAGGCTGCGAAGTAATTTCGACCACCTGGGGATTTTTAAAACGTGCACTGACCACCTGGGGATCTTTGTCAGCGCACGTTAAAGATCCCCAGGTGGTCGAAATTACTCCGTAGCCCTCCACTACGGCCCCTTTTTCTCTCTTTCCCCTTTAACTCCCACCTTCCTCCCTTCCCTTACGGCTCGGTTCAGGTGTCCACAGACACAAACAAGTGTTACAGATACTGCGCCTTTCCCTTCCTGTGAACCAATTATTATTATTATTATTATTACATCGCACAACACACGGACGCCTCTCCGTTTCGCCTCCACCGAAACGCAGCCGCCGGCGGTCGCGTTCGAACCCGGGTACTCCGGCATAGGGCGTCAATTAACCACTGCGCCAGCGCGGCAGGGCAAAAGCACTTGGTTTTTTGCCTTTGATGTAAATGCTGATTTTCATAATTTCGTTCTGGCTCGATCGAGTGCTGGCCTTTCTTGCGGTAACCCTCGCCGAACTCATCGAGGCTCATCGGTCTGCCCAACTTGATCGGCTCTCCTCCACCTTAGCCGGCCGTCACATTCTTGACGCTATCGGTCTACGTCCCCCTGGATATTACGCCCACACCTTCTCACTCCCACGCCACACACGAGAACTCCTTACCATTCACCCCCTACCCAAGAACATGCACCCCGAACATCACGTGGCTCGTCGTGCTGCTCGGGCTGCCGCCCTACACAAACACTATGGCACAGAGCCGGAGACCGTCTACGTCGATGCTGCCTCTTACAAATCTTCTCCCGCCTTCGCCCTAGCTGTAGGGTCAAACTCCTCCACCCTTCTTACCGCAGGTACTGTCATCGCTTCCACTTCCGCGGAAGCGGAGGAGGCGGCAGTAGCCTTAGCAATCTCTACTACATCGGCGACCCTCATTTTTACTGATTCGAAGACAGCCATCCGAAACTTTGCGAAAGGACGTGTTTCCGAACCCGCGTTCCGGCTTCTCAGCTAATCTCCCGTTCCTATCCGACCTATTCAGCTTCTCTGGGTCCCAGCCCATGCCCAGGTAACGA
The DNA here is from genome assembly GCF_055883805.1 of Amblyomma maculatum. Classification (NCBI taxonomy): domain Eukaryota; kingdom Metazoa; phylum Arthropoda; class Arachnida; order Ixodida; family Ixodidae; genus Amblyomma; species Amblyomma maculatum. The sequence goes on from NC_139345.1 coordinate 99,193,581, forward strand.
GGCGGCTCATTATTTTGCTCGAGGTTTCGTCAGCCGAGCAGGAGCCGCCGACGCCTGGGGTGACGCTCGAGATCGTAGGGTCACATACCACGAGATCACTGTGCACTACCGCGAACAACGTCTTGCCTATCCACCTCCACACAAGTCTCTCACTAAATTGCAGCAGGTGACGTGGCGCCAGCTACAATCCCGCACTTTCCTCTCCCCTGCCTACCTCGCCCTTGTTCACCCGGGACTGTTCACGCCAGAATGCACCCTCTGTGGTTCTCCAAAAGCGGATTTTGCTCACATTCTTTATTCTTGCCCTGAGCATCTTCCACCTGCCGAATGGCAACTCACAAACCTCGAGCGATGGGAGGCTGCGGTGTCCAGTTCTGAGCCGGTTGCCCAACGGCAGCTGGTGGACTGGGCTTTGGAAGTCGCCGGGAAACGTCACCTTCCGGCCACGACACGCACCCAAGAGCCATTCCATCCCTAGGATGTCACAGCTAAGGCTCATCTTAATAAAGTTTGTCACCACCACCATTAACGCCATATGACAACACAGAAAAAATGCACCAAATGATGGCGAGTCTTGGCGTCATACATCACGAGACGCGTTTGCTTCTTTGTTATTAGTTCTGCACCAGCGAATCTGGCTATTCGACGCGCTCCGAAAATGCCGGCCCCTTTGTCACCTACTGTGTTAAATTGGAATAATTACTACATTATATCATGTGGTAGTTTGGGAGACCGTTTTATCTGTTATACTTTACCAGTTTCCCTTGCATGTGCTTGCACTTGACTTCATATAATCGGGTATTTATTTTCAAGTACGACCGCCAAGACCAGGAAACTGGGTGCCTTGAAGATAAGCCATCTCGTATGCTTTGCACGCACCAGGTGCCGCTAGTCGACTGCGTAGCGTAACGTAGGATGCCGCGATGGCGCGTAGCGTAGTCAGCGTAAAGTCACTGGAACTGCGTAGCGCAGACTAGGAGCAACCAGCTAGCTCCGTCTTCAGTGATAGATAGTCCGCTAGTTAAGCTATAAACTATAACATCACAATTTAATACAGCAAGGCAAGCAAAAACGATACCTATCTTAATTTCTGTTCAGCCGCCGGATGCAAAAGCATTTGTACCGGTAGCAAGTGCGCAGTGCCGTACGTCACTGTTAGTGACATCGATCGGCGTACAGAGAGAGAATCAACGCAGGGAAGCAATTACGGCACCTGCTGTTTGTCTTGATGCGCATTATATTCTTTGTGTACCTATTCAGCTTTGTTGGAACAGCAGTCGGGGGACAATTGGGTCTCAGTATCCTCGGCTCGGGCTGCAAGCTGGTAGCCTTTACCCCGTGTGCACACGTTAATTGTGTCTTCATTAGTGCCTAACCTCAGTGGGGTCTAGGCCCCCACTCCCCACCGGTACTCAAGGGGGATACTATATGAGACCCCCGGCCCGCGCTTGGACTGCATGGACCCGTTGCAGGCAATCATTTTTTTTAATTTTTATTCTTCTGAGTGGTTTTGCTTTATAGTTTCGAAAAATTTGCAGCAAGTTTTAGTAGGAATCACACATGTTTTCTTGAACCTGCACAAGTCAAAATGTCGATATCGCGCTATATGGCTGGAACTATATTATGCCCATGCGCCAACTCGATCTCGCTCAGTCGCTATAGCTCGCATTGTATTAAGGCGCTGATCGACTGAGCCAATTGTCGGTCCTGATGCGATATTATGGCTCATGCTGTCGTGGGCAAAATGCGTCCCGCTTTTGCGGCGGCTCTGATTGGCCGAGACGGGATGACGTCATAGAGGTCTCGACCAATCACAGAACATCACCACAGTATGCGCGAATGCGTGCCTTATATGGCCATATGCCAATCAATGATCAATAGCTAATTAGTGACTGCTTTCTGTAACGGAGGAATTGCGTGTGGCGGTTACAGCAGACTGCAGGATCACAAGGTAGAGAATAGGTTTGCGCTCGTTTAATGGGAGTTGATTTTCAGAGGGCGAGCTGTGGGAAACAGAGGGGAAGGAAGCGCCGGGAATGTCGTAGTTCTTTTAACCTCTCTCGAAGGACTTAAATGGCACGCGAGCGAAACTGTAAAATATCCTGTGCGCGAAATTTTGCCTGGTGCTGCCTGTCTGTGTGCGCGGGCTATGCATGGTTTAATTTTTTGTTTTTGAAGATCGTTTGTTACAGCAGGATAATAAGAAAAAAAAAAAAAAAAAAAAAAAAGGAGCGGCCTGACTGCGCCTGCGATATTTTGCCGCGCTAAACCACATCTCGAAATGAGCTCCAGTGTGCAGCCAGTTATACGATGAGTTTTACGATATATTTACAATGCCTGTTCGTGGCTTTGGTTGCTGAAAAAAAAAAAAAAAAAGAAAACGCAGAAATGCGCATGCGATTGCGATTTCATCGAAGTCTCCCAACCAGCAAAAAGGCCGTAGATTGAGCTTGGGCAACTTCTCTCTGATTGTTAACAAATGAGATGACCTACCTAGATAGATAATAGCTTAACCGTGACATTTCTCTGCCACTGCTTGATATCGCTGAGCATTTTTTTTTTTCATGTATGCAATGCCTTCATTCGTAGCGCTCCGCTTGCGATAAAACCTTCAGTCTTTAGGGGCGTTCGTGTTTTCCTTTCTCTTCTGCTGTTTCTTGTGCTTACATTCGTAGTCACGAAAAACCAGCTATCCCAACTTAATTATGCGCTGATTATTGTGTACTGCTTGCAGACAACCTAAAAGAAGAAAAGAATATATGCAGAGTGCTGACTGTCTAAGCAAAAATGATTTATCTTAACCGCAATTTCTTGTGTGCGGACTATAGTACGGAGATCACGGTAATTTGTTTACCCGAGCAGATATATCCACAAGAACTTTGCAGACTGACATGAGTTAAGGGCGAAAAAAAAAAAACCTAAAAAAGAAAAAAAAAACATTTGTAAAAGAAAAAACATATAGCAGGGATGGTCAGACATCCAGTGGGTTAGCCAGAAATTTCTTTTTAGGGGTGCTGACGTTGTCGCGCCCCCTTCACATATAATTTTTCGAGGAATAATCAAATACGTGAATAATAACTGCATTCTCATTGCGTATTTGATGCTGCATACGTAATTTTGAACACTGCGCATTATCTAGAAAAGTAAAATATGTACTTTTTTCATAAAATAATATATTTACATGTCCCAAAAATTGCGACAGAAATAACCGATATCAAACTGCAATCTTTTTGCTGTTTAATAAGTAAACAAAATATGACGCGAACTAGAATTACATCAGTTTGAAAAACCGGTACATGCCATGATATGAAAAACGTAAAGGCCATAAAATGAAAAGTTGAGGACAAATATTTTAATGAATCTTCGTCATTCAAGAACCTTGTTTACATTTTTGTACATATGCAACGGCCAGGTGGAAACCTCAGTGACGCTCTCCTTCGCTCTGGTGTATTGCGCAGGAGCAGCTGACACTGATTGTGCTATGTAACTGCCCCGAAATTATAGTCGTAGCAAAGAGCATAAAGCAGAATTTCTGCAAAATATACACTCGAAATGCGAATATACAGCTCGAAGCAAAGAAAGTGCAACTGGAAACAAATTTTACTGCATAGACCCACAAAACATGGCAACAAAATATTTAATATATACGTATACATCTTCATTATATCTACATATTTAAGCGGACGTCCCCGTACATAATGCTCCAAGCAAGACAAACACGTTGCACAATTTCAATAGTAAACTTTAGGCATAGAAAGACACTGGCAATCAAGACAAGTACAAAACTGTGATCGCGAGTGTAAAAAAGACATTGTGGCGCCGGTGGCTATTTTGGTCGGCGGTGCATGACAGTATTAAAAAATTTCGGGAGTGGCTGAAGCTTTCTAAGCCCCCCGTTCCTCCTTCCCCTCTGGCTACGCCCCTGACACCTTTTTAACATAGATGAATATGCAATGGGCCATGCAAAAATAACGTTTTTAGTCAAGAGGTGCGAAGAAGGGAGAGCGATTGCTCATTTCTGCTCAGCATCATGCTGCCCCATTCGTGAAGCAGACATCTTGAAGTTGGTTCGAATGACGTGGTCGCAGTTGAGTATTCGTTCGACGCTCGCTGTTTCCTCCTCACCGCTTTCATCACTGCGAAAAGAGTGCCTCACAACAGTAGGTGGATCCAACCAAATTAGATTGGTGGTGGTAGTGGTTATTTATTGTATATACAAAAGGAAGGCAAATATGTTTGCCAGCCCCGGTATCTGCTATCTGATATCTGAAGCACCTGAACTGGGGCGGCGGAAATAAAGGGATAGCGAGGAAGAGAGAGGAAATCAAAGAGGTGAGCGATAAGGAGAAAGAAAAGGGTAGGTAAAAATAAAAGAAATATATTCACTACGGCACAGTATACAGTAGTTTACTTGAGGCCCACCCGCAAATGTCTTAGGTCAGTGAGCACTCGGCACATCGGGTGGGCTCTGCGTTCAGGCAACTGTTCACTACGCACGCACGTGCACACTGTACAAAACACTGACGGCCAAATTAGATTGTACTACATGTATTCCGTCGCAGTACAGACAACGCCGCCTTCGAGTAGTGAACGCGTTCGAAAGCTTAGTCAAGAAAATGATGGGGAAAAGATTGGCCAAATTGAGAACATCATGAGTCGAACTCCGGCGACGCTGAGAGGAGGGGCGCGCTCTCAACGAAAGCACACGCACCGATGCCTCCAGTGCGGCAGGTATTGAACACGGGCGGTCTGCGCCCCATGTACGTGCTGGGGCTGTGTATAGAGTCGATGCATCACCGCCAGTTCCCCGATGGTGGCGGTCGAGCACACTAAATACCCAAAAAGAGCCACGGTGGCCGTGAAACTCTTGTTTCATTGCCCCTTTAAATAGCGAAAAAAAAAAAAAAAAATATGCTTGCCATGGTGCTGGTGTGGCTGCAAGTGCGGACTTAGTACCACCGTGTGCCAGTGGGCACAAGCTTCTCTCATGGCCTATAGGTGTCTTAGCTTCGCTGGGAAGAAATGTTTGAGAAATTGGTTCGTTGGCACCACTTCCCGAACCTGCGGCAGCCTAATGGCGCTCATTGGCTGAACTGCTCTTGTGGCATTAGGGAATAGCGGTACAAGACTTCTTTCAGGCGCAACACTTAGGCGCCTAGCACTTTAATGGTCTTTCAGGACGAGCAGGCACTGTTCTTCACTACCAGACCCAAGCCAGTCCAGCCACGTTCTGGCAGTATATAGGGGAGGGAATGGGGAAAAAACTCAGGGCGCAATGCAACCGGGGAGCGGAATAGGCAGTGGGAAAGGTTGGCGTAAGGGGCAGGGCAGTTGGGACACAAAGGATCGCGGTGGAATTTGTTAAGGTATAGCCGTGCAGGTGTGATAAGAGCATTCAGCTGTATCTATAGTACCGAAGGATGCGAGTCCGGCACAGAAAGACTGTAGATGAGGGTTCGCTTAGAGTTCGCGGTCGAGGTGAACATCATTGCAGTAATATTTCATCGTTGCGCCAAGAAACACTCTCGACTGGGCCTCCAAGAGCCTAGGCAGGATATCAACAGTTCCCGGGGTAAAAGTGTCATGGACGAGCTCGATAGCCAACTCATTACTAAAAATCAGGTAGTAATCGTATTCATTGTCAAGCGACGATTCACTTATCGACTTCACACAAGCTTGATGTGACATGACTCAATTTTTGTAAGGTTGCAGAGGCTCAGGCATTGTGACTGAGGTTTGAAAGCGTGCTGGGATAAGAAGGGGCCGCGGATATCCCAATTAAGGTGAATGTCTTTGTGCGGAGTTTAAACTGCAGCCTGCTGGTTGGGGAAGATGATGACGTAGTCCCACGTGTACACTGACCTCATCGCACTCAGGGCTTGTTAAAAAAAAAAAAAAAGTGAAAGCGAACCGAAAACAAACGAGAGTGTATGTAAGCTGACTTGAAATGAAGTCGTCTTCTCTTTTAAACTCATTCGGGTGCAGAGATACGTGTAGTGATGTAAGTGCGCCATGTGAGAATAAAAAAAAAAAAAAAGCTTCGTTTTTCGGTGTGATGCCCCTGCATGAATACAGCATACTAATACAAAACAACAAAACTAAGATACAGCTCTTGCTGCACGAAAAAAATGCATGCCCGTTCTTGTTGAGGTGTGGGTGCACGCAACACGGCGGCGCGTTGACCGCGCCTGACCATTGTGGAGTCAATGACCATGCATGCAAGGAAGGAAGCGCATTACATGCTGTGGGCGCGACTGACGCATGTGGATGTGTGCGCAGCATACGTACTGCTTCCTCTGAGGTAGCATACACGCAGTCCGCGGCAGGCCGGACGTTCCATCCGTCGCTGCTGCTTGAGATCGTTCAAGATATGCCGCTTTATGGTTCCGTCGGCCCAAATCACTAGCGGCATCGTACATGCGGTTTAGGGGTGTCGGGTGCTTATCGCTCCTTTAAGGCACCAGGAAAAAAACAAAAACAAAAATAGAGCGCGCGGGCCCGGGGGGGGGGGGGGGGGGGGGGGGGGGTGAAGCAGCCAAGTTGTATCTTCCCCTACCTTCAATTTTGGCGACGTATTTCCTGTTTTCTGAACGTCACAATATGATTCAATCTCGTTATTTCCAGCTCACCTTCGTTCTTCCTGTACATCGCAGTAATTTTGTGTTTTAGAGTATTAGTTCGTAAGTCCGTGTCACGTTGTCGTCGGTGTCCGATCGAGCGTTCCAACCAGGGTACGCAGATGCTAAGTTGGAGGGAGAAAAACCCTTCTCAATATTCAGTAGAGAGGCGGCGACTGACAATACAGATAAGGAAGGAGGCGAAAAAGTGCAGAGAAACTTCCACCTTATAGGGAAGAGGCTTGGGCCACCTCGGCTGCGTGCGGTGGTTAGGTTAGTTTGGTTTTAGGGGGTTTGACGTCCCAACGCGACTCAGGCTATGAGAGACACCGTGGTGGAGGGCTCCGGAACCACCTGGGGTTCTTTAACGTGCATGCGGTGTTGTTGTTGTTGTGGCTGTAGGAAGAAATAAAAGAAAATGCACGGGCCTGCTACTGGCTCTGTAGCTGAGCCACCTCCGCTGCCTCGTGCAGATAGAAGAGAATATAGATAAGAAAGAAAAGGAAGGGGGAAAGAAAGACGCGCGCCGCAACAACAGCCGTCGTCCACCACCAGCGGTGGCGTGTGCAATGACGGCCTAGAACAGATAAAAATTCGGTGCCAGGCTAGCCCCCGCCGCAAGCGGCGGTGACCCACCTGTACCAGCCCCATCAGGGGAGACCTGCATGCGGTGGGTTATTCGAAACCCACGGACAAAGATGGGTACAAGCGTCCCCAGAACCGGTGCCCGGAATGTGAGTTTGGAAGAGGCTTCGTAAACGCAGCCTGCCCCTTCGGGGGATATTCCAGTTTTTCTAACGTGGCTATTAAAGTCACAAACCAACAGTCACGGTTTGGATTTTTCGGAGCGTGGCTGCTTCGATTAGCTTCGAGTGAGATGGAGAATATTTTCTTCTATGAAGTCTGTAATGCAGGGAGATGTGAGCATTTTTCCCGAGTACGTCCTGGATTCTCCGAAATCCCCTAGGCAGTGCACCAAATTTCCAACAGGCGAGTACCTGGTTCGATCCCGACCGCGGCAACTGCGTTTCGATGGAGGCGAAACGAAGAGGCGTCCGTGTGCTGTGCGATGTCAGCGCACGTTAAAAATCCCCAGGTGGTCAAAATTACTCCGTAGCCCTCCACTACGGCTCCCCTTTCTCTCTTTCCACTTTCACTCCTATCTTCCTCCCTTCCCTTACGGCGCGGTTCAGGTCTCCACAGAAACAAGTGTGACATATAATGCGTCTTTCCCTTCCTCTGAACCAATTATTATTATTAGGTTCTATTTCTCTTTAGTAAAACTATACACATGTGGAGCTGTTGGATGCTAAAACTATACTTAGCTATATTTCCATTGAAGCTATCGTCAAGTTAAGACGAGTTGAGCCACTGCGGCTAAGAAACTAAACGAAGTTTGCAAGTTCGCCTTGGGCGAAGGGCACCCAGTCCCGCTGAGCAAAAAGGGCCTGCACGAGGTCACAATGAAGTACGGTGTGGCCCAGAAGGTCCCCCCTCTGTGTTGTGTTCTCTCTTTACCACTGCTGACCTGCATTGTTCGCAGGAGGCAAGTCTTTCTGCCAAGCTTTTGCTTTCACAATGCGTTACCGAGCCCAGTGTTTGCTTTCTTGCGGCTGTCGTCCTTGGTCGTCATTCGCACCGGTGCTGCTGTCATCAGGTACTTGCTTACTGTGACGAAAGAGCCGAAACACTTAACTGTCCGCTCGAGAGTGATTTATTTTAAGCACGAACTCCCTGCGATCTCGCCTCCCTCATGTATACGGGCGCAGGTTGAGGGTGCACAAACGAAATATGTAGTTTACTCACGATCCTTGCCGAAAAAACAACGAGTTGTTCAGTTCAGTGAACATGGGGGTGTTGGTGTCAAAGTGAATTCCACTCTTAGCTGTGTAATTTTCACCGGGGCATTGAATGCCGAGCACAACAGCGACCCAGCCGTTCCCGACCTTGATGCGTGCGGTATAGTACCGAGAAGGGGCTACGTCAAAGGGGTCGCGTCGCGGCGGCAGCGTACGGACGACGATTGATCCCCTTCTGATAAATCGGACTCAGTGGCTCATGCATGCCAAGTGTCAAAGATGTGCGCAGCGATCGAAATATGTTTGGCTGCCTCATGTCATCTGTATTACAAAACTGATTACCACATGCGAGGTGTGTTAGAGTAGAAGGCGAAAAGGGGGCCACATATAGGTCGCTCTCCCCTCTAAATAGTATATGTAAACCGTCCCTCGAGTTTCGGCCCGCCGCTGTACCGATGTATCGACGTACAACATGGAACTGGAGGTCTAGTTGGTCAGACACCTTGAAGTGCTGCAGCGCAACGGCACGTGGCCTAGACGAGAGAAGGGGACAAACACAGCGCTGAACTAACAACACAAGTTTATTCAGGACGCCATCGCTATATATACTCTGGCACCGCAAAAAAAGAAAAAAAAAGAAAAAAAGAGGAAATACACTCGTGTAGCAAGAAGGTCAACCTATATCACTATGACATGCAGAATTTCTGGTGCCTCAATTACCTCTCATGTTAGTTTATCTTTGTGAGTGGTGACAATTTTTTTTTTTTTTAGCAATAGATAACATGAGCAGTCGCAGCAGTGGATTCCTATGTTACGGGCAGCATATCTTAACATTAGTGCTATGCTGCCTAAGCCTGTCATTTAGACAACGGCCGGTCTGGCCGATGTACGAACAATCGCAAGACAGCAGGATTGAATAAACATTACTCTTGCAGGACAAATATGATGATTTTTCTTGCAATTAGGAACATCTTATTTTGCACTTTTTCCAGTTTCATTTACACGCGAGCACAAGACACTTAATCTGACAGGGGCCGAAAAGATCACGTCAACACCAGCTCTTTTTCCTATTCTTTTCAAATTATGGGACAGAATATGGACATAGGGTATAACTGCCACATTCCTTTCGTCATTGATATGGTTGACTGTCGCCAAAATTTAGCTTTTTTAACATCCCTTCTGCTACTGAAGCAATAACCTCAAGAGGGTATCCTGCTTGAACTAGCCTATCCACTTGACCGGAAAAGCTGTAGAGTGACTCTGTGGGTGCAGGATTTTTTCATAGCGTTGCTTAAGCACGACGCCACTATGACCCTTTTTATAAGTTTCGAGTGGGCTGAGCTGTATGGAAGCAATGGCTTCTTACTTCTGGGCTCAAACGACCAGCAACAATGGACAGCAGTAAAACGCAATGTCAGGTCAAGAAACTTTATGCGGTAGTTAACTGGCAGTTCGTGTGTTATTTCAAGTTGCGCTATAAGGCTCCTCTTTCTCTCTTTCCACTTTCACTCCCACCTTCCTCCCTTCCCTTACGGGGCGGTTCAGGTGTCCACCAAGAAGTGGGACAGATACTGCGCCTTTCCTGTCAACCAATTACTATTAATAGTTGGTTTGGTTGGTTTGTGAGGTTTAACGTCCCAAAGCGACTCAGGCTATGGGAGACGCCGTAGTGGAGGACTCCGGAAATTTCAACCACCTGGGGTTCTTTAACGTGCACTGACATCGCACAGCACACGGGCACCTTGCTTTTCGCCTCCATCGAAAAGCGGCCGCCGAGGCCGGGATTCGATCCCGGGTCCTTGGGAACAGTAGTCGAGCGCCGTAACCACTGCGCCACCCCGGCGGGGCAATTATTATTAATATTCTTTCTTTTACGGCGTGGTTCAGGCTCCACAAAGAAAATGTGGCAGATACCGCGCTTTTCCTTTCCTGTAAGCCAGTTACTAATGCGAAAACATTTGTAGGCTATGTTGTGTCCGGTAAACCTGTCCACAACATCGGTCATCAAAATATGTCGCCGGATGTGACGTCATCACCTGGTGACGTCAGCGCTCATGACCGGAACTGAGTTGTGAGTCAGGGTATAAAGAAGTCGAGTTATTGGTTTGTAGGGTATGTGAGGTTTAACGTCCCAAAGTGACTCAGGATATGAGAGGCGCAGAAGTGGAGGACTTCTGAAATTTCGACCACCTCGGATTCTTTAACGTGCATTGGCATCGCACAGAACACGGCGCTTTGCTTTTCGCTGTCATAGAAAAGCGAATTCCATCCCGCGTCCTTGGGCACAGTAGACGGACGTCCTAACCACTGCACCATTACGACGGGACAAGATAGAGTCATTAGTCAATAATGATTATTGGCGATAAGTATGACGAAAAGTAAATAAAAATAAAACACGTAAGAATAAAATAACAAATAAATAGAAATAAAAATAAACTTTATAACAGAGAAATGCAATCTCCTAGTGCAGTTTCTGCAGTAACCTCAATTTTTTTTTTTTTTTTATCGACGCACTGGCATTTCCGGCGCTTTATATTTTTCTTGGACCCAGCTCATGACTTGAGCCCATCTGGTGAGAGTGCTGCGCCACAAAGAAATAAAAGCGCGCTCACGAAAGCACCAAATGTAGGAGGTGGAGGGGTGGCTGCTCCTAGCCCTGATGGGGCTGGGACAGGTAGGTCACCGCCGCTTGCGGCGGGGGCTAGCCTGCCACCGAACTTTTATCTGTTGTAGGCTGTCATTGCACTCGCCACCGCTTCGGTGGTGGACGACGGCTGTTGCGGCGCGCATCTTTCTCTTCCTTTTCATTTTCTTTCTTCTTTATTTTCTCTTCTGTGCGCACGAGGCAGCGGGGGTGGCTCAGCTACAGAGCCAGTAGCAGGCCCGTGCATTTCTTTTCTTTCTTCCTGCAGCCACAACAACAGCACCAAATGTATTATGCTCTTGCGGGTCACATTTTACAAAATTTATCGAGGCAGAAATTGGAGTTAACTGCGCATGCTGCAGTAACCTGATGACCTGCGATGAAACAATTAATTGATGGTGTTATTCGTGTGAGCGTACGTGAATATAATGCGACAGGGTTAGATGAGGTTTCAAAATGAAAAAGAGGAAAGGTGCTCAAGTGGTAAATCGAAACTTGATCTTGAGACGGGCAGGCTTCTACCACAGTTTTTCTTATATATGTGGTATTTATTACAGGCGGCTAAGCTGGTTGCTAACCCTATTATTTGGTTTTCCCGATTGGGCTCCACAACCTGGGGAAAACGAGCATGTTTGGACTGCAACTTTAAATCCTGTCCTGTGTTTCCTGTCCAGCTACTGCAGCGCAGCCATTGGCTCAGTGCTTTGTAAATTTTCTGTAAATGTAGCTCTTCTGTGCAGTACGTGCGTCAGCAATTGAGGAATGTGCTGCTTTTGCCAAAGTAACCAGGCTACATGTTTTGCTTCTAGCTTGTATTCTAAAACCCAACATGGTTTCCCAGAAGGTCACAACTTGTTAAGAAGTGAGGACAGGAGCTCGCCTGTACTTTTCAAAGATTTACAGCTTCAGAAGTGGTACGAATTATCTGCTACCCGACTGAGAAGCGGAACACGTAGCCTGGTTACTTTTGAGGATAAATGGAGACCCTGTACGAGCATTTTGCCTCACTCAGTACGTAGATTACAGTACGCCAATGCTTATGTAAAACCTGTGTGCGTATAGCATTTCTGACGGGCTCTCAACTCTCTTGAGGTGAACTTAAGTGTCGCCTCAAGTTTTCCTTTTTTGACTGCAGCGAAATAAGTAAAGATGCCCTATTGCAAAAACCAGTGCCACTGGGAGCCAGCGCCCCAGCGCCATACCTGATTATGGTCCCAGTATGACGCTGGACACTGGGCGCACTGGGACGCGGCATACTGGGACGTTCCGCGCTGGCGGCACTGTTCGCCCGGAAAAAAAAGGCGTGGGATAAAAATTAAAAAGTAACGAAACAAGTTAGGTACATAAAAAAAACCTAAAAAAAAGTAAAAAAGAAAGAAAAAAAAATTACTGCACGAAGCGTGCCTCGAACTAAGTCTCTAGGTACATACCAATCACTAGCTCGGCACGCTAACCACTCATGGCCTCAAAGAATCCGACGCTATCGTCCTTGTCCAATCCCTGATCATATCTCGAATTCTCTATGCTCTTCCCTACCATCTTCTCACTCTTCAGCAACTTGACCGCCTAAATATCATCCTCCGCAAGGCCTACAAGCAAGCCCTGGGCATTCCATTGTACGCGGCTACCTCACGTTTGCTCGCCATGGGCGTTCACAATACAATCCAAGAGCACATTGAGGCACACCTGCTCTCGCAACGCGAACGACTTGGACAGACCCCGCAGGGCCGCCACCTACTCCAAGCACTCCGGTACCCTCTGCCCAAATCATACTTAACAACTGTCCCGCTCCCCCCTGAGCTACGCCAACGCATCGTGGTTGCTCCCATCCCCCGCGCCATGAACCCTACGCTCAACAAGGGCCGCCGCCAAGCTCGCGCCAGATACATTCAACGCCACTACTCTCGTAATGATGAAGTCCGCTATACTGATGCCACTCCGCATCCCGACCACCATGCTTACACCGTTGCCGTGGTAAATGCCTCCCTACAGCCGCAGGCCCTTGCCAGTGTGCGCACATCAGACACTGCAACTGCTGAAGAGGTTGCCATTGCCCTCGCCATAGCCACTTCCGCCTCGGAGCACTCCGTCATTCTCTCGGACTCGCAGGTTGCCCTTCGTCGCTTCCGTGATGGCCGAATCTCCCCACTCTCACTCCGTATCCTGACCACTATCCCTCCTGACCACATGGTCGACCTCGTGTGGACCCCGGGACACGAGTTGGTGGCCGGCAACAACAGAGCTCACGCTCTAGCCCGCGAGCATACTTACCGGGCAACGCCGACCTCCTCCTCCTCTGAACCGGATCTCACCCCAATCCCGGTCCCACCCACATACTCCGACACACTCGCCTACTTCCGAGCCTCTCGGCTTCTGTACCCCCCTCCGCATTCTCGCCTCACGCGCCAAGATTCTACTGACTGGCGAAACCTCCAGGCAAATACATTCCCATGCCTTGCGCGTCTTCACCTTTTTTACCCCACTCGCTACACTCGCACCTGCCCTTTCTGCACCAGCCCCGCCACCCTCGCACATGTCACATGGGCCTGCACCTCGAACCCCAACCTCCCTCCTCTTCCCCCCGACATCAGCGGAACCTGGGAAGAGCAGCTCTGCAACTCCAGCCTGCCCGCCCAGCAGAGGCTCATAGTGCGGGCACGGCTGGCTGCACGCTCAACTGGTGCCCTGGACTGAGGGCGCCACCCAGGACTGCCGTCATATCTACTCCCCCTTTTGAATAAATAAATGTGTTGAACGAACGAACGACCACGCCGAGAACTGAATTTTGTATAAACATTTTGCATTTTATGTCATGACCCGCATTTATAAGGTTGGGACTTCATGTTTCGCAGTGTACAGGCCATTGCTACCGCTCTAACAATTGCAACTTCTTGATCATTTTATCTTGCTGTCTGCTCTCACGACTTGCAACTAATGTTCTGGGTGCCTATGCGCGCTATTTTGTGCACTGGAATCATTTTAACATGTGGAGTTTGACATCGCTGGCAAATTTACCAACGCCGGCTCTTGGGTGGTGCTCTGCTACCGTGGGTGTAATTTTCGCTGAACACGGAGCTTTAGTAGAAGCCTTCAAGGAAAAACGTGCGACCAAGCTTCAATACCGGAAAGCGCCGCAGCGATGACCCTGATTGCGTGTAACTAAACCTTATTTGTATGTAAACATTGCGGGAAGCGTTGCGATGACCGAGGGCTCGGCTGCTTGATACGCCGAGTAAGAAGGAGCGCAAAATCTTGAGAAACATGCCAAATATTATGTATTACAAGCGCTGCATGTTGTTGCTTTTTCTCTCATGGACCCATCGCTCGGTAAACTACTCTCTTCCTCGTTTTAGTTTTTCTTTCTGCTGTTGATACTGGGCCGTGGTGCAGGCTACGCTCGCCTGCGATTGAGCCCGCATTGAACATTTTGGCAGTAATCATTGTGTTAGAGTGCCCTTAAGATCAGCTGTGAAGTTGGTTATGCATGGTAGCCCACATTATTCAATTCCAGCTTTAGTAGTGCGTTAATCGTCAGTCTGTCATGAGATCGAGGCGCGGCGATCGTTGTCGCTCTCGAAACGCTCGAAACGACCTATCGAAACATGGAAACTCTAGAAAAAAGATACTGCCTTTGTTTTCTTACAAATGCGCAACGACTTCGCAGCAAAAAGCGCTTGCTTGAACCATATTTTTCATATGCCCCCCGATGGTCGATTGAAAGTACGCTGTTGCCCTGTTGGCCCCTGAGGGATGCTACTCCGGCTGACGCCGCAGGCCGCACCGGCTATACTGGGGCACTGGGACCAGTGCGGCCCAGGTCACATACAGCGCTTCTCCCAGTGCATCGCGGATGCCAGCGACACACCCAGCGTCAAAAGTCTAATCCCAGCGTTTTTTCTCCCATCGCACCAGTGCAGCCAGTGTCTTCCCGTTACTGCTCCAGTGAATATCGCAGACCTCCAGCGTGCCCCGCAGATCCAGTGCAAAACCAGCGCGAAAATCTTACTGGTTTCGCACTGGAGACGCTGGTTTTTGCAATAGGGTGGCTGCAATATCAATGCATGTTCTAAATTTTCACCCTCTTATCGTACTGGCTTCTGGCAGTTACATTATCTGAATAGAGCCTTACTTTTCTGTTGTGCAATTTCCGCGAATCTTTTTTGCTTTGTTTAACTACAATACATATCGTTGTATGTCGGCAAAAGCGAGCCTCCAATTTTTCGCTGTTTATATGCAGTACAGCTAGAGGAGCAAGACACAGAAAGGAGAGAAATATGTCTGCGGCTAGCTGAGTCGACCATACACTCCTCGCAGCTTAGTGGACAAACTTTTGAGTCAGCAGCGTGACTCATTGGAGTGCCCATATCTGTGCTTCAGCATCGATCTGGCATTATTTGTATTGTTATGTATAATTCAGGTCACCTGGATATATGACTACAGCTCCTTCTATATTTTATTTCTGGGCTTCCTTATCTCCTCGATGGCCGCGTCTGTCACCGCAGTGCTTACAGCGAACTCACGAGCGTATGATAGCAAAAGGCAGTTATCTCGCCTATGAGTGTCATGTCAACTCACCCGTTGCCATGTAAGCGTGTGCATCGTAAGTTCAACTGCACGGGGACACAGTTTGATATCGCCCACTTGTCATTCAGTACAAATGAAAGGAGCCCGACATCCGATATGGGAATTCTTCCGTTGGAGTGCTTTCGGGTGCAGGCAGTTCTCCGTATGGCGCGGCGATCAAGCGTTTGCGTATCTGAGATGCCCAAGGAATCTCCTAGACAAGGAGTGTCCGCAAACAAAAGTTTAATGAGGGCGCGACGCTGTTTCCTCTTTCATCTCACGCCACGCTGCCTTTCCTTAAAGGATCTTTTTTCGCTATTTCCCGCTCGTTATGCGCAATCTGTGCGCTGGTTTTTCAAGGTTGCACAATTGCGCCGTGACGTCGAACGTCTGGCGCTTACGTAATCGTTTCGCTAGGGCGCAACATTCGCTGTATGGAACCAGCGAGGCGCTAACATTTCTTCCACTCACGGAACGCAGTGTTGTCCGTGAAGAACCCGCCATCACACCTTTTGGAGCACCGCCGTCAACCGGTCTTCTTCGAAATGGCCGCCGCCGGCGTCGACGTCATAGCTGACGCCATTGGCGTTTGCGTGACGTCGCCGCTTGCGAAGAACCATTATGAGGCCAAAGCAATGGGGCAGAATGTGGTCAGAACTGAAGGGGCGAGAGTGCGGGAAAAAGGAGCGGCGGGCTAATCGGCGTCTAGTCGCTCATTATAGGTTCGCGTATATACCTGGGTGTATATAGTTATTGCTGGAATGAGTATGCTGGGCCCTCTCCGCCGTGTCTTGGAGAGTTGCCCGCTGCGGCGTGGCGCTGCGGTGTTGTCGTCGCCGTAAATAATGGAAAATGCGAGCATTCGATGCCAACGACCACCGCTCAATTCTGTCGAAAGTGTATACGCAGGGGTTTTTTTCTTTTCTCCCTCTCGGGGGAGTTTCCGTTCTGGGAAAGTTGGCCATTCTTTCGTTTCTCCATTACAATTACGTTTCTTTGTTGATTTTGGCTTTCTTGCTTTTAACCGCTGGCATGACGCGTCCGTTAGACTGTTACGGCTGGGACCAGCGGAGATTTTACGTCGGCCGTGTTCATGAAATTGCACTCGAGGGTGGTAGTGTAATTGCAAAATTAACGACGCTCATAATGCTTTTCGCTTTCTGTCAGCGGGAGCGTTCCCAGACAGCTGGTGAATATAAGTTTTACGTAACATGCCCATAAATATTATATCTTTTGAATAACCCAGCTGTGAAACGCTTCGTCAAGGGCTCGTGCTTTGGAGAAAAAAAATAAAAAAAATATAGGCAGGTTTAAGCCTGATTAAACCAATGATCGTGTGAAAGCTATATGCGACGTTGCTGATGAACAGTGCGTTCAACACGTTTTCGATTACTTCCAGCCTTTAGCCTCGCAACCCGTTCGTCTGGTGTTTCAGCAGCTCGTACCATTTTCTGCCCCTCACGTCTTGTGTTCTTGTCGCTTGGCCACATCGTCAGGAGGCATAAACTCCGCTTGACGGTTTTGCTTGGCGGTTTAGCGTTGAAAGACTGGTAGATTTTGGCAAAGTGTTATGTTTTTATTTCACGGCATACAATTGAAGGCATACATACGTCGATGCGTCAAAATTTTGATAAGAAGTGATGCCGTACGAGCAAACGACACGCAAGAAGCCGTGGAGGAGGGGAACTTGCCTTAGTGTATCATGCTGTGCATGCCTTCGTCACACTCGCCTCTTCGGCGGCTAGACAACGGCTGGCGTCACAGATGCTATGCATTTTATGGCGTCATAGTTGCTACGGCAACCAGGCATGAAAGTATTATGTCAACTTGAGGAAAGGGATGGCTGGATAACTTAGTTCGCACTAATAAAAGGGTGCAAATAACAAACAAACAGTAATAAGAAACGGTGATGACATTTCACCGTAGGCTGCGTGTGCAGTGTTCACTTTGGGAAAAGCGTATATGAGGGTATACGCCGATCGTTGGAAGTGAAGAAGAGAACGGAGACGCAATAGCTTCGACACAACACTCTAGATTCTGATTGCCATCCAACAGGGTTTGACTCCGTGCATGAGACTTTAGGTGACAAAAACTGGCTAGCTGCTTTGCCATCTTCAAGAGTCGCAAATCAGAATTGAATCCTAATTGAATGCAACTTTGTAAACAGAACGTACGTGATGCTCTCCGTCTCCTGTCGCTTTGGTCGTGCGCTTATCACGCCACCAGCGCCGCTTCCCTGAGATAAATCACTATAGTTCGAGCTTATAGCCTCAAATGTACCAGGCCGAATAACGTAAACAATAATGCCACCACGGAATCCTTCCGTTATTCATATGCACATTTTTTATTTCTAACGGCCGCAGGGTAACCCACAAGGAACAGAGACGCAACCTCACAGCGCGCACGGGGTATTGAAATGATCTCGACATATATAGCGGTGGGTAGCGTAATTGTAATGGGTCTGTGTCATCATCTGAGCGTGGTTAAATTAACATACCACGCTTATTGACTCAGAATGCGAATGGTTTTTAGCAAATAAACATAAAGGGGGCCTGAAACCAGAACCGCCAGTTTTCACCTTGCCTAACTTTTTGAATGGCGGCATAGCGCGTGTGGAGTAACGGTTTATCTCACGACATCATTGCGACTGTATGTTAAGTAGACTTCAAAACGGAAGCTCCATACTGTCGGTGGGTTGTAAGCTAAATATGAGTACTGCACTTTCTAGACCGGCTAAGACTGCTTTCAGCTGTAAATTCGATCCAGCTTACTCTCTGCGGGTGGCGTTCGTTATGTCGAAACTCACGTGTGAGCAGTTATTCCGCACCAGTCTTGAAAAGTTCAAAATTGCAACGGCCCAGCCAGCAACGCTTGATTGAAACTTCAGCATATCGCCGCCCCAGACTTTCTTCGGCATATGTAAACCCTCTTCGAGACAGCGAAATGTAGAAAAAGTACTGACTGCCTGCGAAGGGACCATCAACTTCTGGCGTTGCGTTGAGACATACAAGATGCCGAAATATTTTCCGAAGACTCGCGACTAACGTATAGGACAACTTTTGTCAGAAGCTGGACTTCGATATTCAAAATCCTGGACACATTGAACATGGATTGCTGCGCTTGGACGCGAAGGAAATATGCATTCATTTAATTGTGCGCACGTTCACTGTTGAGTGTAATAATATGAAGAATCTAAAGTAACGCTCAAGAAACTGGAAAAGGGACAAAGCTCTGGGATACAGTGTCGTAATTTAGAGAGTTCGCTAATTTGCATCAAATAGTGACCGCCGATTCGTACTTGATACAGACAAGCACTCGCAAGCAATGAGCACGGAATTACCTAAAAGAGAAAACTAATTAACTGCCTCCACGGCGTCGCAAACTTACGAGGGCCGAAGTCGTAGACTAGCAAAAAGGATAGAAATTAAGTCAAGGATAGCGCAGATCGGCTGCGGAACAGGAAACGATACACTTGAAATTGAGAAGCATGAAGGTAAACAGCGCGGATTAAAGGACCAAAGCGAATCGGGTAAACCTCAGCTGGAGCCAAACGGATGATAGACTTGAACGCATCGCCGTGGAAATTGGATAGCAGATTACATACAGTGGTGTGCTGTTGGTTGATTGGTTTGGGGGGTTTAACATCACAAAGCAACTCGGGCTATGAGAGACGCCGTAGCGGAGGGTTCCGGAATTTTCGGGTAGTGTAAATAACAGGGTGCACTTGAAGGGAGGAAAAAACAGCTGAGGCCGACCAAGAGTCCGGAGGCCGAAGTTAGTGGTCGCAGAATGGGCGAGACAGCTGAATGGGGATCAGCGGGGAAGTGTATAACCTCTGTCTACCGAAGGCGTATGTCTTCTGTATGCCCATATATGTCATAGGAAGTACTTACTGACCTGCCTCAAGAAAAATAAAATAAAAGAAAACTAGCAAACATGCATTATAACCCTCATTACCGCTATGAACCAGATCACGTATAGGCCCCCTCAGAAGTCTGCACAACTTATAGGGACTACACAGCGATACAGCTTCGAGTGAAAAACTAAAGCGAACATGTACTATCATTATTTTTACAATCAGTCAGATTTTTTACTGCGGCTCAAAGCCATTTACCCTCTCCCTTTCCTTCCGATGTAGAGCATGATGGCGGTGCGGGTTAGCTGTTTTCACACACGACAGATCAATTAGCGTATCTCTGCTCCACGAGTAGCTCGCTCTAGCGCCGCCAGCCCAAGGTTTCTTTCTTCACGCTCGTAGTGAGCTGGAACACTGCCCGACCCCGCTCTTGCCTTAGGGGAGACTGCAGCGTAAAGGGCGCCGCACAAGAAGAAGAGGAGCAGACAGCTGCCGCCGCATCGCGCGAGTTTCGCTCGAGCCGCGATTGGCTGCGCGGACAAGTGAGGTGATAGCGCCGTCCACTGGGACCCGCTGCCGAGTGTCGCGATGCATAGCCGCTCACTTATGCGTGCGAGGCGCGTGTCTACTAGCGTTTGTCTTTTGTTTCTGTGGTTGCGGTCGCAGCCACCGTCCCTCACCCCACATCATCAAACCACCCGAATAGTTGCCGATAAAAGAAGACAAAAGAGCGAGGGTGGTTTCTTCCTTACCCCCTCCATGGAGCATCGGTGGCGTGGGGTTTGCGCCAAGTCGGGAGTCGACTTTTTAGGTCGCGTTGCACCGGTGTATAATGGCTTACTTAGACTTTCTTTTAGTCATTCTTTTGAGCATGGATATGAATGACTTAATTATATGCATATCATATAATAAAGAACCAGTATTGCAGGAGGTAACTTAATGGGTGCCTTCGAATCTATTTTCATTGAGCCGAGATAGGATCGCACAAAGCAACATGATTGAAATAATCAAGGTTTTCCCGTTCTCTTCGCGCAATATCTGGGTCACGTGTACTTCACAATTAAGGACACTAACTATGCGCACACAAAAATCGACAGCGATGCAGTAAACTTTAAGCTAAGCAGAGCAGGGCAAGAAAGAGAACTATTTGTGTCGTCAAGGCACACATTCACACACCCGGTCAGAAATGGCCACGTTGTACAAGTTGGTTTACCATGTTGATCGTGAAAGCGCAATGAAAGACAAGGACTACACCTAAGAACATGTACATGGGCGCTCTTGTATCTGTTCTTTGCTGTAGTACTTGTCTTGCATTGCGCTTTCATAATCAACCCGGTCAAATTAGAAAAAAATATCGCCACAATGCCAGTGTCATGGCATGAAAAGAAAAATGAATGGGAGCATGCGTCACTGCGCATATCCAGGTATTCCTTCCTCTCAATTAACTTGCGCCGACTCGAACATTGTTTCGTTTCTTTCATTTTTTTTTTTTTTTACTCCGTTCCTTTCAGACTAGCTATTTTTTTTTCCTTATTGATTACGCTTTTGAATCGAGATTAGTGGTTTTATTCTCCTCATTAATACATTTTTGTTTTTGAACCTCGTACCATCGCGCGCTAGCTTGACCACCAGATGATGCGCACCGTCTCCTCTCCTTTCGCAGCTCTTACGGAGTTCTTGTCTTTATCTGCCCCGACTGCTTCCTCGGCGGCTGCTCGCAGAGCCGGCGGAATTGGATCGCAGTCCGTTGGCCTTGGCAGTGCCTCTCCTCAGGGCCGCCCCTGGCTTCCATACGGGCACTACTCTTACACCATGCATACGGGCCAAGAGATACACTCCGCGACTATAACGTGCACAAACGGAACAGTGTCTGCTCACGGCTATGCTAGGAGGAAACGTAACGCTGCACCGTATTCGTACAGGCAAGCAAAGTTGCTTGATATCTTTATAGCAAGTGGAAACAGATGAAGCACAGCATAGTACTGATGCCGCGATATCATGTAGGCTTTCTTGAATATTCTACTGGAAATTCAGTCAAATCGCTTTTCTGTTCAATTGCATTGCTCAACTACACTGTAGATGGTTCCTCCCGCAAAAACACACACTTCCACACATTGGCTCCGATTTTCGCGATAAAGAATACTTTTCAGTGCAGCTCCCCCCGCCGTTTCCTTCGAAACTTTCGGTAAATGTGTTTCCCGCATTTGAACGTTTTGCAAGCAAGCGGCATTGTGGAGGGAATGGAGAGCCAGTTTTTGCGCTGTCGTTATTTTACTCGTAATGAAATGTACTCATTTTGTTTTCGACTCTTTGCACGCTATTTTTTGTATTTACGCGTAATGTTCAGCGGATTCATCTAAGGTACGATAGAATTCGTAACAGGGAGGTAATTATATTTATTAACACCCAACCAAGGCCGGGCATATACAGCTACAAAAGAAAGGTGTACAGCTGTCACAGAAACTTCTGAATAAAAACAAGCAATTAAACCGTGTCATACAGGCTCGTTATATACGAATTCCATTTTTGTCACTGATTCCGCTCATGCCTGTAACAGGGACGGCCCGCAGTATCGCAAAATAAAAATACAATGCGAACCTACAAACCTATGTGAAACCTTGCGTTCGTTTCCGACGAGCCGTGACAGGAATGGTCGATTGCACTGCGAAAGTCTCCCCGCTAAAGAATGAAATAAAGAAACAGCACACAATCCTTGGCAATAAACATGCCGATGTGTCAGTACAGTTTTTATGTCAATGTCTGTTTTTTTTTTTTTCTTTGGTTCGTCAATCTAACTGCGAAAGCGAAAGCCTTGTTTTTTGTTGACGCTAAAACCTGCCGTTTTCGTGAAGTCCTTCGGAAAAATTAAAAAGTAATAAACTTTTCAAAACATCTACAAGCCGGGTGAGCGCGCGTTGACGTCAAGGGGCATTATTCCGCTCCTAAATACGCGAAATATAAAATTTGGTGGTGAAGTCGTCGATCAGAAATAATGAAGGAGACAATGAAATAGGTTAAAGAAAGGAACAAAAAAACACTGGTACGCATTCTTTCGAGAAATGAAGTCGAATGTTCTATTAGTGCTAAGCATACACACTTTTTCCTTCTTGGTTTTCATTTTGATTCTTTAAGGTCGCTTATAAATGTTATTATTGTGTCAATATATCAACTATACCAAAAACAACCGCGAAGAGATCGGTGGTGATGTTACCAAATGCCAAGCTTAATTAAACTGGTGCCGGTCGAAGTTCCAGATGTTTTCTCGGCTATAGAACGCAAACCAAACGTTTATTTGTGAACGTGTGAGACAGCTGAAGATGACAGCTCTTTGGTCTGTGAGATTCTCGCAAAAAAAAAAAAAAAAAGAAAAAGAAAAGAATAGTAGGGTGCGAGGAAAAAAAAAGTTGAAATGCTGCATATGCCGAATATGATAATTTTTAGTGAAACTCTAATAAAACCGAACGTGAAAAAAAAAAAAAAATTGCGCTCGAGCGTTGTAACGGGGAGATGATTCTGGGTGATTAAATCCGTTCTCCATGTACAAACATGTGTTTAATGATTCCGGTAATCGGTTTCGCATCTGCTTGGTTATCGGAGTTGAAAGTGAAGGACTTCAAGTACACCATTATAAACGGGGAAAATAACCTACTTCGAAAGACAAAGAAGAAAAGGTAACACTTTACAAATAGTAGTGCCTTTTTACACAAGAACTAAAAAGCGAAACTTGTTACCTGCAAGGTGCAGACGCTAAGCATGTCTTTTTTTCTTTCTGCGAACTTGGAACCGAAAAAGGGAAAGCTGACGCCATCCTCCCACTGAAACGGTTGATGCGATCAGTTCTATTTTCTTACATGGAAGAGGGTAAACACTGGACGGCAGAATCGGTATTAGTCAAAATATCGGTGCATTAACCGCGTTTTTCAGAGAGTGCATGAATCGAAAGCTTAACCATTCAGATCATAACTGCGATTTCAAACTAGCGCGCCACTTCGCCAACAGCGTCTATATTGCCTCTCGCCGAAAAGGTGTGCGACGGAGTCGGAGCATGATACTTAACTTCTTAACTGGCAAAATCTTCATGGACGTCCAAACCAAACTACCGTGAAACAGATATACTGCTCGAAACTACCTGGAATCTTCACAGAATAGGGTATATATGCTGCCATAGCCTTGAAATTTGACGCGCCCCTGTATACCTCTGGCCACATTGAACGCGAAGTGAATTGCTTCGTAGCGCCAAACACAGATGGCGACACCCTCTCTAGGTCTGTGTAAAGCTTCTCGAATTATCTGCCTTGTAAACGAATTTAGGTGTTTATGCCCGATACGTTGCTCAACCATCGAAGCCGTAAAAAAAAAAAAAAATAATTTATCAATTTCGAGCACTACAGCGCTTTTTTTTTTTTTTTTACAAGAGGTATTATGAGCAGAGTAAATACAGGACGCGCTAGTATGCTACTGATCGGGTTACAATATCCGTCATACTTGAACTGCAGCTGCTCTTTTCCTAGGAAAAAACGTCGGCTTATCACGGCTTCCTTTTCCACGTCTCTTCGGAGGCGTCCGACGCTTGTAATAAGCGCTTCGCGTGAGCACAATGTTAGAAAGCTGATCGGAAGAGCGGCGGCGTCGATTCACGCCGCCTTGTTCACGCCGCGACCGCACCGGCTAGCACGTGTACAAGCCAGGTCACGTGACAAGGCGGCGCCCATGAACAGACCAACTGGCCAATGGCGAGGCGCGCTCATCACCTGATAGTGGGGCGACATAGCGGCGGAAGTGGCGCGCTCTCACTGCGTTTGGCTGAGGGAAGAACGACAGACCATCTGGGCTGCCGATTAACGCTGCCGGTGCCGTGTTTCCCGCTGCCGTCATCGTCCCCTCTCACAAGCGACCTCAAGAGCGGCCTGCCATTGCTAACGAGCCTGGCGAAACGTTGGGCAGGCCAGCCGACGTCAGCAACTCGCAACGCTCCCCCCTCGACTCGGTGAGTGGGGCTGTCCCGTCTGCGTCGGTCGGGTGGGGGTTGCGTTTTCCGGTCGCGGCTGGCGTGGGGGCATAAAAAAAGTGGTCAATCGAGACGTATACGCTGCGTGTATCTGCCCCCCGAGAGAAGAAGTCCTACCTCCTCGAATGGAGAGTGCAAACAGTCTGAGCCCAAGGCGACTTTCCGCCATTGGAGCGAGTCAAAAGTCGCGGCGACAGTCTTACGCAGGGCAGTCTCTCCCTCAGGACGCTGCTCCTGGTCAACTGAAGCGTGTGCCTACGGTGAGCGGACCGGTGTCTGCCCTCGACAACCTACAGATGTATCGGCTGGACGCAAACCACCGGGGCCCGGGCTCCAGCGCCTCTCGGCGCACCAGTCGCAACGAGGATTCTTTCACCTGTTCTCAGCAGAGTATTCTCAGCGCTATGGATCGGTTCGTCAAATCGGTTAACAACATGGATGCCACTGTGCTGGTGCCTTCGAGGCTGCGTGACATGGACCTGACCGACAAGTCTGGCCGGGCGCCGCCGGCCAACCTGTCGCATACAGATCTTTATTCCTTCTACAACATGCTCAACGATGTCAAGAACGAGCTGCTGTGGGGCCCCAGCGCGGCCGCCACCTCGGCCGTCGTGCCGCTGACCGGAGCCCTGCTTCGGCCGCCGCCGAAGCACACGCGGCAGCCCTCGGATGACAGCCTCGGCTCGACGGGTTCCACGTCCGACACAGACTCCGACGTGGACAGCGTGGTCACGGACCGCGATGGGCTGGAGCAAAGCTTGCACCTGGCCGCCGCCTTCAGGCATCACCTGCAGGGATTGCACGCCATTCTACACCAGCTCGCCGACTCGGCCGATTACCTGGCGTGCAGGTATCAGGAGGAAGTGGACGCGTCGGCACTCTGATTCCAACGTGGTAGTGTGCGTCGGACCCCAGGCCACAACGGGATATACCGTGCTATCGTCACTCCGAACGATGTACAGTGTGCTCGCTTCTCGACTCCCGCCGAACAACGCCCAAAGGAGCCGCCGCCGCCTACAAGCAAGAAGAAAATTGTTCATCCTCCCCCCCACCACCCCGCGCAACCCTGCAACAAGGGCATCTAAATCACAAGTGAAAAAAAAAAAAAAAAAAAAAAAGGATAAACTTTCGTTTCTTCGTTTTGACCATGACACGTGGATGATGCGACGCGGCAGGTGTCTGCTCGTGCCAGTTTCGGTTTTACGCCCTGACCTGCAATCTGCCCCCGTCGGCGCGAGCAGCGCGCACAGTGATTCCGGCAGCCTCGTTCTGTGTTCCGTTACTTCAGGTTTTAATTCGACCCTTCCGTCCCAGTGCAAATCTTTTTTTTTTTTTATGTATCATATACTGCGGCTGGTATGTCTGTCAGGTTACCCAAGCCCTATCTTCGTTGCGAAGCACCCAGCCATCCCTCTCCCAAAGTCATGCCTCTCAGTCCGCCCCAGGGTTGCGCGGAGCAAAATCCCCATCACGATCTGGCGGGTCGTCTCTTTATTTGCGGCGCTCGGAATAAGGAGCACGTAGAATGCGTAGCGGGAAGTTTTCGTTTTCCGGGTGAACCTGGCAAGACTCCGCAAAAATGGCTGCGGGAGGTCCCGTATGTGGGCCAGTAGTGTGTTAACTTATTTCTCTGCGCCTCGCGCTTTTCGGCGGCCAGTTCGCCCGAAGCTTGTTTCTTGTCACGCACTTTTTTTTTTCCTTGTCAGTATCTTTATATATATGTACTGGGAGTAGTAGTAGCTTGAAGGCAAGCCTATTGAGCGACCGATCGTAAGAGTTAGCTAACAGCCAGTGACGACGATGCGGCCGCTTCGAAATTGAGATTTGCACGAAGCGCCTTTGCTCTTCCGAAGTCTTGCCAGACGCACTGCATTTAACCGTAAATTCATTGTGTATTTTTTTTTTTATCTCGTGATAAGGCTGTTCTACTATAACTGGCTCTGGAAAGGTCGAATTCATGTAACCAAAATCGCGCAACATTCCAAGCTGCTGCTTTCGTCGCTAACTGTTGTATGGGAGAATACTCACGACCAGTGTTTTCATTTTTTCTTGCGTTGCTGTTTTTTTTTCTTTGTTCTTTTTTTTTTTTTTTTTTCACCAGCAACGGTTGTTGTTTGTTCGAAGGTGTAGCGACGCGAGCTAGCTTCTCGGGGATTGTGTGTTGCGGAGCTGAGCGTGTGTTTGCGTGAGTGCGTGTGTACATATGTAAATATTACTACATCTTGGCTTGTGTGATGAACTACGTGAAGGTTTCGACTAAATAAAACAAAATAAATTTAGAATGATGTGTTTTTCTTGTTTAAAGACCAGAAAGGCAGAATTTTAGAGAATTAACAAGTCATCGTGCGTTTTGAATGTTGTTTCTTTCTTGGCTTCTCTGTGAGGTGCGAAGTGTACTTGTTACGGTGTGAAGCGGCGAGACAGTTTGATGGACATTTTGTTGTTCTTTTGATAGAAACAATTAAAACAAGAGCTATATTGCCGAAAAAAAACCTCGTCTGCTGTGTCTTGCTTTTCTTCGCCGCCGGTGACGGCGGCCGAGGAGGCTCCAAAATTAGAAGCGAGGTGCTTTTTGAAAGGGCCGAGTGCAAACGGAAGTACCCGCAGCCTGCTTGCCTGCATTCTCCGCCTGTTTATTGTTGGCAGATAGAAAGGTCATGTTACGAAAAAGAGGTTGGTTGCCCCTGTTGGAGACGGCGGCAGGCATGAACCTGTGTCCCCGAGCGCTTTCGCCTGCGAACCGGGCTGTCTGCTTGCTGCTCAGTGCTACGTAACGCAGGGCGAAGCCAGTGGCGGGTGAATCCAAACGGTTTCTCCGGCACCGCAGGAGCGCTGGTGTGGCCGCCGTAACTGAACTATGCACCGCCATGTGGCCTCGTTTCCTAGAACGGTTGCGTCAATGTCTTGGCCCACTTCGGGTGCGCGCGCACGGACTCGCCGTGTCTCATTACGTCCCGATGCCGGTGTCTTCAATCGACACTTTTTTTTTTTCACCGAAGTTGCGTTGTACCGTGGCGTAGTCGACCTTTTTTTATTTCGTCCATTATAAACTGTGTGAGAGAGCATTGACACTGTGAGCATTATCCGAGAAACCATTGAGGCTGCAGTTGTTTTCGCAAGTAGTTGTGCCAAATGCTTTCATAACGCGATAGCTCCGAGCACTGTGTTCGCGTCGTCGAAGACTAGCTCCGTCTCGACCCAGAGCCACCTGCTCGACCCCAGAATTCCGCGGAGGCCACTAGATCGCCGGTTGACCTTGACACACAAACGCTTAATGATCGCCAGTGAATACGCACACCGAAGTGCATCGTGGTTTCATATGCAGGCTTGCGCATCGCGCTCAGGTGTTACTGTTTTATTATTATTTTTTTTTTTAGGTGGGGGGGGGGGGGGGGGGCTGTTTGGCTAGTTAAAAGAGGGGGGAAGCGAGGGGCATTGACCTCTGGACGCTTTATCAGCGCGTGTACGGCGCGCATTTTGTTCGGTCTGGTCGGCCGTTTCCCTCTCTTCGAAGTATGTGGCGTGACTAGCCTGGTTGCTGGAGTAGGCGAGGCCATTGCTGCTTGGCTTCCTCCTCAGCTACGCCTTTCTCGACGTCCCGGCTTATGCCTCCTGTGGAATGCAGGAATGCTCAGGCGAGCACCTCTTTTCCCTTCGGCCCTCTCCCACATTTTTGTGGGTAGTCCGCTAGCCCCTGGCACCCCAGCAACGCCGTCAAAATCTCAGCTTCGTGGCTCTCGAGGCTGCTGCGCGGGCGGAGAGGTGAGATTCTCCTCGCCAGTCTCTGTCTTTGCAGGGAACAAAAAGAAATGAAGTGCCAGGCCGATAATTACGCATTTTAGATGTCCCATAGCGTTAGTAATTTTTGGCAGCCATCAGTGCACACACACACACAAATATGGTACGAATTAATTGGTATTCTCAAAACAAAAAAAAAAGGGGGGGGGGGGAAGGGGGATTCACCCCTTTGGGTGTATGTAGGGAAATCACTGGTCTCACGCTTTCCGACGAGGCAATCTGTGCATATCAAGTGGCAGCGGCACCGCCGAAGGGCATTGTGTGTGCCATAACGATAAGACAGCAACGTTTCAAAAGTTGTTCAAGGAAGATAGCAGTTGTTGCCGATATCGCAAGGAGCCTTTTCCAATATGTCAGGAATGCTTCCTAGTTTAGCAGAAAACTTACACTTACTGGGGCACTTTAGTCTGAGAGCTCCATGGAATCGACGTCCGCCGCAAATTCTCCAATCTGCATCCGACGAAGGTTATTGCATATTCCAAATAATTTGCCTCTTACACTCAGAGTGCTCACATAATTACAAATTACGCGAGCACTGTTTTTTCTGCTCAGTATTACTCCCGCATCCTCTATTTGCACCGGTATTAATTAGCAAGATACATTAAAAATGCGTCGTCTTCCGAGGTTGCGCAGTCAGTGCCGCTCTAGAGCAGCGCGAACGTCTCCGTCACAGATTTCGGGTGATCACTGAATTGGTTCATATGAATCATATCGATATCGCATTTCGCCCATGTTTGCTCGAAGTTTTGTTTTCTTGCTAATTTTATACCCAACCACGGTCGGTAATGTATCTGGTGGAAAGAATGGGCCCTGGAGAGTGAGTTGTTCGCTGTTCGACTGAGAGGTTGCAAAGTGGTAAAATGCCTTTTTACTCTGTGTACGCATCCATCCTTTACGGGGTTAAAAAATATGCTTCAATTATGCAGCCTGAGTCTCAGTAGAAGTATCGAAATGTCAGCCACCTTTTCAGGTGTTGTAATAGGGGCGCCCATTGAAAGGTTGGTCGCTCTGTATGTGTACCACGTTTCCTGCTCCGAGAGGCCAAATAACTGCCTCTTAATTTTTATTTATCAAATAGATTAGGGTATGCATATTCTGTTGTGTGTGCATTTAGTTAAATATGTTTCACAAATGTGTTTTAGCGGGCTAGTTGGTATAACCACTAAAAAGCAACAGCGCAGGTACAGGACGACGAAGGAGCCCTGCTTGCCCAATCTGAGGTTTTCACTGACCAGTTATAAATTCTGCCACCCAGCTAACCAACCTCACACATGACACGTGGGATTTCTCAAAGCTCCCCAAACAACACACTAGCATTGAGAGTATGGATCAGTGGGGCGCACAGCTCAGATCCAGCCGTCCAAGTGGCGGCATGCAAGTGGGTTTTGGCGCTTATCGGCCTGATCCCATCGACCTTCTCGTTTAAATTCTTGTGCAAATGAACTCTTTAACAACTTACTTCAAACAACGCCGGGTTTCGCTGCTGATGAGCCATTTATAAGGCCTCAAAAATTAAAGTGTGGGGTTTAACAAAGTTAAATATGCAGTGCAGCTTTTTAAAATGTGCAAACTCGATAACACTTGTCTGGGCGCTCGAGTGGTGCTGTGTAGCGAAGGTAAGGGGAAATTCCGTAGCAGGAATGACTTTTACTGATAACACTTGCGCTCTAGCGCAGCCACAGTCATGCGAAGAGCACAGACAACCGCAATGACCCTAACAAAGCAGTTGCGTTAAGATTTGACATCTTTCTCCACAGCACACGGCTCGGGCGCTCTATGGACGAGTGTGATTGCCTGGAACTATATACTACCGAACTCCACATGCAGGGGACTGGGCTTCGTCAAGTCGCAGTAAAACGCCTTTTACAAGCAAACCCCTTTTTCTCAATGGAGACAAAAGAAACACTAGTCATATACTGTTGGAAATCTTGTGTCGAGGATATTTGAGGAGCCCCGCCGCGGTGGTGCAGTGGTTATGATGCCCGAATACTTTGCTGCAGTGCCCGGGTTCGATTCCGACCGACAGTTAAGACAAAAGCAGCATATTTGTAGTACAATGACCCTCATAATAGATTTTATATGAATAAAATGCAGGCATGGGCGTTATAAAATTCTGTCATGAGAACAAAGCGCCAGTTGTAGCTTCGTTCCGTTCTCTGCGTGCACAGGGATTTGAACAGCTGAAATGCATGGATATGTACAGCTGTCTCCTCCGCTGTTGTGCCCGTGTACTTTCCTCTACTCCCCGTTGGCTAAAACAGCAAAACAAGAGTGACAACGATTACTTCCTTTTCAGACTGGCTCATTTTTGTGCACCGAGTGACATGCGGAAGATGAACGTCATGCCGATCATTCCTGCGCGTATTAAGCCCTTGATGGATCGCATGATTTTCGACGTCAGGAACCCGGGTTGGAAGTGACGTATACAGACACATACACATATATTGTTTCTATATACTCCGTCTCAGAAGCTGCCTGCAGCACTGCGAAAGGCCGGCGCGACCTGGCCCGATCCGGATTATATGCGCACCATAATTGATAATTGGTCATATCGCCCCGCCAAGAAGAGGGGGGGGGGGGGGTGCTTTTTCTCCTTTTTGGCACACTCCACCATGCCAGCAAGAACACATAACAATGGATAATTAGGTCATAGGGCTTAATTCGTCCCAAAGTGACTCAGGCTATAAGGGACGCCGTTTCCGGATAACCATGAACCGCTGGGGATCTACAACGTGCACTGAAATCTCAAAGCATACGGACGCAGCCGCTGGCGGTCGGGATGGTACCCGTTTACTCTGGCACCCGTGGCGGGGCAGAGCTTTTAGAAAGTAGCGCTTGACTGACATCGCGTCAGCATATCGATTACCGTCGTTTTCGCTCAGTCCGTGCGAGAGGGCGGCCGAACACACCAGGGCACACAAATTTGCTGTTGTTGTGGCTGTAGGAAGAAGGAAAAGAAAATGCACGGGCCTGCTACCGGCTCTGTAGCTGAGCCACCTCCGCTGCCTCGTGCGGACAGAAGAGAAAATAGCGAAGAAAGGAAAAAGAAGAGGGAGAGAAAGACGCGCGCCGCAACAACAGCCGTCGTCCACCACCGAAGCAGTGGCGGGTGCAATGACGGCCTACAACAGGTAAAATTCGGTGGCTGGCTAGCCCCCGCCGCAAGCGGCGTTGACCTACCGTACCAGCCCCGTAGGGCCAGAAACTGCCACCCTGGCACCACCTCCCCACAAATTTGCGTCTCCAGACGAAGGTGTGGAAATGCTACGCATAGCATGTTCGGAAATTTATTTCTGGTCATGTCTGACGGCCCTATTCACTGGCGATGGAAACCTACTGACAATCTTTAGACACGATCGATATAGATGGATGGGAGCGTCCCCTTTGAAACCGGGTGATGATAGTCATCGCCATGCTCAGCCTTTCTCGATATGCTTCTTTAGACAACTCTTCAATTTTAACGACTTTAATTTTAGACCCAATATATTTTTAAATACCTTTTTTTTTTTTAATTCTGATTTAGCAGTCTTGCGTGCCCGCCCTGCTATTTAGGTATACCAATTTTCCAAACGCCTCTTGCTAACCTCTACCGCGCCCCGCCACGGTGGCGCAGTGGTTAGGATGCCCAACTACTGTTCCGGAGTACTCGGGTTTGAACCCGGCCGGCGGCGGCTGCGTTTTCATGGAGGCGAAACGGAGGAGCATCCATGTGCTGTGCGACGTCAGTACACGTTAAAGATCTCCGGGTAGTCAAAAATACTCCGCAGCCTTCCACTACGACGCCTCTTTCTCTGTTTTCGATTTCACTCTCTCTCTCTCTCTCTCCTTCCTTCCTTCCTTTATAGGTCAGGTGTCCACGGAAAAAGTGTGACATTTACTGCATATTTCCAATCCTGTAAACCAGGTAAAGCATTGATAATTATTAACCTCTACGGCAGGTGCATTACATTTCTTTCTTTTTTTTTTTTTTTTTATCTCTGAACCCCAGGGCTCCGGCTAGAGTGACCATGTCCGCGTATGCAGTGCCGCCTGGACTATAGCGTCAGGACGACACCTACTGCAACTTCCAATGCTTGCGTTGGTGTTGCTAAAGCACCACACCATATTTCCTGCACGAGAGAGAGAGAGAGAGAGAGAGAGAGAGAGAGAGAGAGAGAGAGAGAGAGAGAGAACAACTTTTATTTAAAATGCCTGCAGAATCGGTTAGGCTCCCTCCAAGCAGGGAGGACAAGCTTTTACCGTGACGCGGCCACTACGTCAGTCTCGTGCGTTGTGCTCCTTGAGGTCTTGTTACGTCCCTCGCTACTTCCGCGGGTTCGAGAGGGCCGCCGCCCCCTTCTTGGGGGTGCTGCCCCCCCTCTCCTCGGTTTCGCTCGGTCGCTGCCTCTCTAGAGCTGCCGAGACCTGCTGGACGGCCTTGAGTTGTGTCTCTTGCACCTGCACGAGCACGTCAGTGCACAGGAAACAAAAACAGGTGGCGGACTGCACGTACAGGAAGAAAGGTATTCACGCTAAATGTTCAGATGCACTGCAAAAAGAAGTGTTCCCCTTTCAAGACGAAAGCCTGTCTAAGCTCATGGTACAAAATCCCGTGCGCGAGATCTGTGCGCTGGTGTGTCACTTGCTGATAACGGATGTAGGAGGAGGTAAATAAGCTGCCAATCTTCCTGATGACGTCATCAAGAAAAACAAAAATCCGGTCTCCACAGGGGATCAAACCTCCATCCCTCGGATCCCAAGCCGAGTGCTTTAACCAACTGCGCCACGCCTTTTTTTTTCTTTTGTCTTTATTGCCTTAATTTCACAAATAGTACAAGCTGGTCGATTTTTCACACGTGAGCCAGTTTACATGAAATATCTTTATTTACCTGAGTTTGTCGATGTATTGGAAACTGCGCCACGTCTGGGATTGTGAAACGAACATCATAATTATCCTTTTCTTCCGTGATGATGAAAGTAGAGATAATAATGAGAGCGAACATGTTGCACCATGTGTAGCAGCAATGTTCCGGCTTTCGCATTTCTGCAGTGTAGATTCCACAGTGCTCTCGAAATTTTCCGTTTCCTTGTTTTGTCAGACTGAATCTTAAAACTTGTGAAAATAATTATAGCGTTAACAAAACGGTTACAGAGAAAGACGCTCACAAAAGAGGCAGCCGTGTGGTTGCTCCAGTTAAGATCTCCCGACGAGTAATTTCGAACAGTCTGAATACCCCCCCCCCCCCCCCCCCTTCTCCCCGAAACTTCACCAGAACTTGCACCCGCAAGGCTGCATTTCCATTTCTATACTCCAGTACCTTTAATTTGTTCTCCGCCCCACGTTTATCTCCGTGTTCACTTACTTGCTGATATGCATTAAATGCCATTTGGCGAGGCAGAGATGGAGCAAGCAACTTTATTTGCTGCACATTGCTCAAGCGTCGACAATGACGTTGGATCACCCGATGGCGGCTCCGGTGCACATCTGTACGTACGATGCCCGTGTTTTGAAGCGGCGACAGCTCAAAGCGCAGAATCAGACTTTTGCGCCTGTAATTTTCTTTCGCGGTCATCACACCGCAGTAGAACGATCACCTCTTGAATCATCACCAGGGAAGAAAAAAAGAGGAGAATGAAAGGAATGTCTGGCTTCGCTGCTGCAGCGTGTACTTATGCGTCTCGTACAAATAAGTTTCCGAAAAGACTTCTTGTACTTGTCGTATTGAGCGTATAGGTTCTCGCATTCGAAACGTTTTTCTCCAAAGCAGTCGTTTGCGGGCGGAAGTATCTTTAATCGCGCAACTCAAAACGAGACACGTAGCGCTAATAACTATGACATTTATTATAGTTTTGCGAACTATAAATGCATACCTATTTCAAGTATACAATACGATATTCGGAAGCGATATGCGGCCACCTCGATGAACGATATATATATATATATATATATATAAATTGCGACTGCGTTCTACAGTGATACCAAGGTTGTAGCCAAGGATCTTGACAGTTGGGCACGGAAGGTTATTGAAGAATGCTATTTAAAGGTTGGGGAGGAGGAGGAGGAGGAAGCAACTTTATTTAACGCATTGCATTAAGCGTTAAGAATGTCCTGGGCCAGGGTCACCAAGGCCAACTGATCTTGCAGCTTGTCAGAGGCTAACCAAGCCCGCCACGTTGGGGGAGGAGGGTGTGGAAAGTGAGGAGATTGGAGGGCGACAGGGCATGAAAAGATGCAATGCTCCAAGTTTGCATAGTGTTCTGGGCAATTTAGGCATGCAGGGGAATGTATGATTCTGTATAGAAAAGATCGGGCAGGAGTAAGCAGTGTATTTAGTTGTATACGTCTAAGAATGCGGATTTGCGTGGTAGTGAGAGATTTATCAGGAAGAGGAAGTGTACGGAGTGTTTCTCTAATGTTGTCGTAGTGAACGTTGATTTCTTTTTTGTAGTGAAGAGTAGTGTCCCACGTTGGTGGGACACTACTCTTCAGGGCGCCAGGGAATCCCAGGCTCCCGGTGTTGAAGTTCGCGGGCGAGGCGATGCACTACCTCATTGCCTGGGATTCCAGCGTGACCAGGAATCCACCTCAGTGTTACAGTGTGGGGACGTAGTTTGGTAAGAGCTCTGTGTAGATCATCGTGTAGTTCTTCAGGAATGCGACCCGTGTGAATGGCGCGTATAGCTTGTATTGAATCAGTGTATATGGTATATCCTGAAGGGTTAGGGGGTGCTTGTGCGAGGTCTTGAATACTGGTAACTATTGGTAGGGTCTCAAGAGTCGCTGTAGGAGGAGGATCTATATGTAAGGACCGAGGGTATGCGTCACTACATCGCTACAGCTCTGAATTGAGTAAGCAGCCGCTCCGACGTTAGTTCGTGATGCATCTGTGTAGATGATTGTGGAATCTGTCGGGTGAACATGGTTGGAAACGCGAGCGGAACGTCTGCCTGTGTTAGTGTCGGGTGCAACGTTTTTTGGAATGGGGATTATTCTGAGGTTATCCGGGAGCGAAGAAGGAGGGGTAATTATAGGGAGGTCTATAGGCTTGAGTGCAACCTGCTGTAGTATCCAATGTCCTTGTTTAGTGCTAGAAAGACGTGCCATTTGCCGGTCGCGATGTTGTTGTATGAGGTCTCCCAGGGGCAAGAACAGCCCCGTAGAGTATAGGCGCTCCGTGGACGTATGTACAGGGACGTTAAGGGCGGCCTTGTACAATATGTGAAGCACAACCTCAATCTGATGTCTTTGGCGACAAGTTAGTGTAAGGTAAGGAATTGTATATAAAATTTTGCTAAGTGCTAATGCGTGGACAAGCTGCCTGACTTGACCCTCGCGTAGCCCGGCGTGCTTATTGACTATGCGGCGAACTAGATGCGTAAGCTGATTGCAAACTTTAACGGTTGTAGATACATTGGCCTGATTGGTTGACTCATGGATATGAAGTCCGAGGATCCGGCAGGATGATACACGAGGGATGGGGTGACCTGCCATTGTAAGATTGATCAGCTGGTTATGTTGGCGTTGATAGCGAGTTTTTGCAATCAGCAGCAATTCGGATTTTTCAGGTGCGGGAGATAGCCCTACTTTATCAAGGTAACTAACGACTGCATCGATACCTTGCTGTAGGGTCTCCTGCTCCAGGAGACCCAGAAGTGCACCAAAGTGTAAGGTCGTCTGCATAGAATGTGTGTTTTAGGTTTGGGATAGACGCTAACGTACGAGATAGCGGAGCCATTGTAAGGTTAAAAAGGGTGGGTGACAGAATAGCGCCCTGAGGAGTACCACGTGTGAGGGGGAAAGGATCAGATATCGAATCGGGGAGACGGAACTTGGCCGTACGGTCGCGGAGAAATGCTGTGAGGTAGCCATACATCTTTGGACCACAGCCAGTAGAGGCAAGGATGTTTAATAGAGGATCGTGGGCAAGGTTATCAAAAGCTTTTCGCACATCAAGGGCCACTATGGCTTGGATCTGGGAAGTGGGCGGAGGGTCAAATTCGTGCATGAGGAGAAAAAATAGGTCCTGAGTAGACACACCTTTTCGGAAGCCAATTTGTTGAGGGGGAAAGAAATCTATGGATTCAAGATGAGTCTCGAGCCGATTGAGCACCATCCGCTCCATGGTTTTTCCCAGGCATGATGTTAAAGAAACTGGGCGGAGGTTTTGAAGCGCAGGTTTTTTGCCTGGCTTTGGAAGTAGGGTTATAAGTGATTGTTTCCAAGATGCTGGGAGTGTGCTTTCTTCCCAATGTAAGTTTATAATGCTGAGAAAATGTTGTTTGTCCTTGTCAGAGAGATTTCGAATGAGTGAGTATGTAATCTGGTCTTCACCTGGGACTGACTTCCGCTTTAGCTATTCTAGCGCCCAGTCGAGATCCCAGAGGGTAAACGGCTGATCGAGTTCTACATTGGAAGCACCAGTGTACGGAGTATAAAGGCTGGGTAGGGGAGGAGGAATGTAGAGATCGCGGAGTTGGGCTGTTAAGGCATCCGCGCCTAGTTGAGAATAGTGCTTCTCGAGAGTGGGAACAGGCGCCGGTTGAGGCCCGAGTAGTTCTCTGAGTAAATGCCAGGTTCTTTTTTGATTTAGTGTGCCGTTAATGGTGTTACAAATTTTGTTCCATTGATTGGTGTCAAGTGTAACGCAGTGTTCTTTAACCTGTCGCGTCAATTCGGTGACTCGGTCGGAGAGGCGAGCATTGTTGGGCTGAGTGCGAAGAGTGCGCAATAGTCGCTTCCGCCTCTTCCAGATGCGTACAAGGTAAGGGTCCGGATTATCTGACGGGGCTGAAGTGGAACTCTCCTGCGCAGCTTGTTTCTGAGCATGTTTGAGTGCTTTTGTCCAGCTCTGAAGACTGCCAGTAGTATGAGAGGTGTCGCGTATAGTGCGAAAGGTATTTCAGTTTGTGTGGGAAATTTTACGTTTACGCGGACGGGTACGGCTAGGGACAGTTATGTTAATAATGTAATGGTCGCTGAGCAATTTTTCATCTGTAACTTGCCAGGTGACCTCTCGCAGTCCGCGGCCCACTGTGAGGTCTGGCATGGTGGATTGTTGGTTCCTGTAACCTTCCCGGGTAATGGAGCTTGGGGTGTTATAAACAGTTAATTGAGCTCCGTTTAATGCGTCGTTGAGTATACGGCCAGGTCGGAAGGTGTGTGGGTAACCCCAGATAACGTGCGGGGCATTAAAATCCCCACCTATCAAGAAGTCGGAGTCTCGAAACAATCTTGAAGTAAAGTGCATTAGCGGTTTGAAAAGCGTTTACTCTGTAGGAGGGTTATAAAAATTTAGAATGGATAAAGGGCGAGATAAGTGATCAGAATACAGTGTAAATGCAATAAGGTGGCGTTCAAGACGACTGGGAACTTCAATGGCCTCAAATCGGATGTCCCGACGAATATAAGTGCTCACTAATGGGGCACAGTCGCTGTCATGCGCTGCATGCAGGGCACTGTAGCCCGGAATACCTTTAAGAGCACGCGATTCTTGAATGAGAATGACGTGGGGCGGCGAGGGTAAAGTCAGGAGCCATTGGATAAAGAGTGTTCGATTGGTACGCAGGTTTCTGCTATTCCACTGTACAATGTGTATGTGATCGTTCCCTGCCATTCTTAAGCTACGTTAGCGCGCTTCTCGGGAGGGACAGAAGAGGATGCAGCAGTTGCTTCAGGAGATGTAGATGGACGGGGCCGTTTAAGAGAATGATTTAGGAAATCCATGCGTTCGTCATCCTGCAGGAGTTGCTAAGGAGGGTATGCATGAGTTCGAATGCTTGGCGAATGGCGGAAATTTCTTCTGCAAGGTACCAGATAATAGGGTCATTTCGATCTTTTATGTGGTAAAGGTTGGGGAAATTCGCGAGTCAGCGTCTCGTCTCCTACACAATCACAGAAGGAGCTGTCCATTCCAAAATAACCATAATCGTTCCCTCCCTTCCTGGTACATGACATCACGTTCTTTTAGGTTACCTCCTCGGTCATATCTTCGCGTCAACTGCATATTCATGCATGACGTGAGCGCAATAATCTTTTTGGCAATTAACGCTTTGTCTCCTGCTTTTTTTTCCCCCGCCTTCGTACCATGCCTCTGAGGAGGGCAGCAGCAGCGAGTGATGGAGCGGCTGCGAACAGACGCGCCTCCTTGTCTGTGGCGCGACACTGCGTCGAGTCCCCGATGAGGAAAGGGACGACGAACGGTGCGTTGACATCTGTCGCAGAGGGAACAGCCACTGCGTGCCAGCCGCCCGGTGCAGCCGCACCGGGCCGCGCCGAGCGCGTGCATATACAAAGCACCGCCGCAGCAGCCGCTGTGCAGCTGTGTGATTTATGACACGATCGCGCCATTTGTTTTTTCACCTTTCAGTAATGATCGAGAACAGCTGGAGTCGAATGTGGCGGAGAGGACGGGGGAATTCCCCCATAATCCTTAGCCCTTTTTTGCTGCGGCTACGCATTCTGCTGCGACGCCATTGCGTTTATTTTTTCTCATTTGTGGAAGGTAGAGTCGATATATAGTATTTAATGCTTCGTTGAAAGCTGGGGTTTGCGGTGTCAAGAAGTGAATAAAGTAAAAGAAGTCAGTAAATGAAGGAAGGAATGAAGGAAATGCAATCTATGCTCTAATGCCTCGCTTTGCTGAGAAGCTGTTGCGCAGATACGCGGTGATTAATTTCTACCAAATACTACCAGTGAGCCTTGTGCCTTTGCAGAGAACGTACGGTTGGTTTAAAAGCGTCATTTGAATCTACATGGTTGTCAGATTCTGTATTTTTTCCCTCCCTTCTTTAAACATTTCTGTCAACCTTGAGAAGTACTTCCTTGAATGTTTCTATTTCTAGAGATTCCAATGACATTTAGGCCATGCTGGTTTTGAATTCGACGCTCTCGTCTTCAGTACTCGATTACTTTCTGGCTCGCGTTCTTCCTCAGCTCTAGGGACTTGGACATGCGGACTCTGTCTGCATCGACGTCCGGTTGGATACTTTTACACAGACGTAGACGGATTGTCATGGTCGTCTGTGATACATGACCTCCACATTCCAGGTCGCAGCTGGCGATACAAAAACACGAACGCTGTTTTTTTTGCGCCGGGCTTTTCGTGTCAGACATGGCATCCACCATGACACAGGCGCAAACTTCGTACATTGCATCATGATGACGTGGTTTCCGTCGTGCTTGTCAATATTCTTTGTCTCGTATTTAGCTTCCTGCGCCTCCGGAGTGATTGCGTTTAGTGAGCTCCAGAGTCAGCCGTCTGCAGCCTGTGTCTTAGACTATTCTCATTAATTAATATTGCAGGCTGTCAAAGTTAGAAGAACATATTAAAAGTACTGAAATATAACTCGATGTATATGGTGAATTGCAAAGCGGCTCAACTGTAACTTTCTGTGAGAATTTTGTTTCGGTTTCCTGATTTCTGCCTCCGTCACGCGTCCTGTATGGAGTCTTTCAAGTGCTCTTCTTCGTGCGAGTCCGCTGCCTGCGAACTGCGACAGCGTGTTGCCTTGAAGAGGTTGCGGCGCAGGTTACAAGGTGTGCGTATGGCCATGACCTATGGTGATATTTTGTTTTCGTTTTTGTTGTTACTTTTTGAATCCATGTCAATACAGGCTAGAGGGACGAGGCTCCAGGAGTTTCAAACGTCTGCGGTTGTTTAACAGGCTTTGACATCGCACAGTACACAGATGCCTTGTTTTTCGCCTCTATCTAAAAGCGGCAGCCACGGCAGGGATGAAACCCACGTCTGTGGGATCAGCAGGCTAGTGCCCTAACCACTGATCCACCGCAGCGGGGCTATACAAAGGTGTTTTGAAGTGTCCCGTACAGTTTAACAATGAAGGCATCCATGCATATTCCGTGATTTGCAGGATTTTGAAAGTGTCATCGCTGTGAGAACCAAAACCCAACCTGTGGTTTACACAACGCTATTGCGGACTTGTATGCTACATGAGGTGCTCATGCCGTTACACACGCCTGCGCCTATAGCGCTAGATGCGGGCTGCTGTGCTCTGCAGCCAGCTCTAATGTCGCGAACTTATGCGCAGTCGAGGGACGCGATAGGTCGGCTGACGTATGTTACTCTCGAGACTCAAAGGAGCGTTGATCGAAGCGGCACATTTCATGCTCTCTGTCTCCCTCTCTCGGCGGTCTGTTAAACAATACGGCCTCGCAGTTTCACTTGAATTTAAATGCGCGAATCTGTTCACAGACCCGTCCGTACGATCTCGAAAAGCTTGTTCGCGCAGCACAAGTTTTGCTTGATTTGTTCTTTTCTAGTGCACCTGGTCGCGCGCCCCAGCGCTTCGCAGAGTCGTAAAATAGTCCTGACAAGCGATATAGGTCGTCGACTTACTTTTATAGTTTTATAATAGCCAGTCTCGAACAACTCGTGCTTTCGTCTATTTTCGTGCTTCTATAGAGTCGGCTGATCGACAGAACCGTTTAAATGAGGCTGTTTTGCTGAGCACCCACTGCTTCTCTAGTGCGTTCTGGGCAGATGTGATTTTTTTCTCACAGGATGCCATACTGTATGGACTCAGCTTCGTCTCTAAGCGCCATTGTTTCCACCAGAAGGTACTGAGAAACTCTTCTGGAGGGGCGACCGTATTCCATCAATCTAATCAGAAAGGAAGCAACGTTCTGGCTGGGCTCAAGGAAACCAATGTACCATTGGAAACGTAGGCAAAATAAAAACAGTTATACGAAAGAAAGGAGAATACATCTTGGCCACCTACTGGCGACTCACACAGGCACTCATTTTGTCACGTGGTTCGTTCACATGATGTCACTGTGGGCCATGTAGTCGGTAACTTAGGGACGTGGAGATAGATTGAATGGCACTGTCTTGGACAAAAGTCCTGAAGCCAAAAGATTTTTGTCTCAGCCGCAAAGTGAAGCCTGCACGGCGCCATTAAAGACTGTGAAATGTTATAGGACAGTTTTTCTTTTTTTGTGTGTGTGTGATAAGAGAAATCGTTTCCTAGCATTTAAATGCCATATGCCTTTAATGATGGCGTGACGGCTCTATTTTGCGGCCGAGACAAAAAATAATTTGACTTCAGGACTTTTGACCAAGACTGTACAACTTATCGATTGCTGCACCGCTAAGCGAAGAAGCTGTCGCTTCTCTATTGTGATCGTTTCTGGGCCAATTATCGATACACCTTGCGCCGTGGACGAAATCTGGGGGTTCTTTCACGCCGTTACTCCGTCGCCCAGTAAAAAACGCATGCTGAAAACAATGCTGCATCCGGCGGGAAGGAAATAATAGGGAGAAAGATAGCGGGAGGACAATACAACAACGAAGGCATTAGTCGGCGTTCAAGGGTATCTTGCTGAACGAGCTGTTGGTATGCTGTGCGTACGCCCATGCAGCAAAGTGCATGTGCGTGAACGAGGATCCACAAGGGTAGCCAGCCGCAAACGGGAGCCAATAACACGGCTGCGTCATACCATCAAACGCGGGGCGTAAATGTCTCCTCGATATTTTGATTCGCGAGGTTGACGCATCAAATTTCCCACGCAACGAGGACGAGGAAGAGCGTAAGAAACATTTAAGGCGGGCATTTGAACCGTATGCAATCCTATAGTGAAATGTTCGCAGGCCAAGGCGTGTTTGACAATCGACGAAGGTTATTTATAGCTTGCCGCAGGAAGCAGCGAAAAGGGCCCACAGAAGGAGAGACGTCCGGATGTGACATATAAGAAATAAAAATTCCAGCGAGCTTATTAGAAAAAAAAACAAAAAAACTTAGTACTGCTCCACTCCACTAAACAGTACTTTTGTCGTTCCAGAAACATACGCGCACCGCCACACTCCAGCCACAGGTGCTTTGACTTGGAAACTTTTAGTAATGAAAATATAATAACAATAAAACCTTGTGACTCACACACCAAGCTGGCTGCACTGTGATTTTCTTCGCATCGCACGGATTTTTCACTACCCTGTACCATCTGGTTCTGTTGTGAATTGCGCCACACGGGTTACGTGCAGGCATGCTGAAAATGCGTCGATGTGGAAGATGGCTTCGAGATGTAGCGACGCGAAAGCTTTTAGACGAAATTGCGGCAAGCGGGATATGGATTGAGAGAAATGTGTGTGCTGCTTGACTGAGGGCTACGGCTAATGGAACGTGCAAAGTCGAGAGAGGTGAGCGGGGGATATTTGCGATTCGCCAGCGCATCTGAAGCAGTCTATAGGCCGGCGATGTCGAGCATTGCAGAAGTGAGTGAGCGAATGTGTTTGGCTGTAGTGAAAAAAAAAAAAAAAAAAAAAAAAACCACTGCAGGAGCTTCCAAAGCAATGAACTGTTAAGTGAACGTTGAAAATAAATATGAGAAGGGTGGGTGATTAAAAGAAAAACTAAAATATACATAATCCTGATATTCGTGGGCACTGAGCTAAATAATAGCAGGTCGGTGTTGTGGGGACATGTGGAGTTGTATTAACGCCCGAAAGCTGTGCATGCGCTTTGCGAGATGCCCGAATGAAGGGCTTCTGGTTAATTTTGACCAACTGAGGATGTTTAGCGTGATCAGACATCGCACACCACGCATGTCCAAGAAGTTTTGTTAATTTTATTCGATGTTAAACACATTTTTTTTTTTTTTTCACATATTGTGCAACATCGGGATAGGAATTATATTCCCGCAGATCTTCCCTCGGACGGCTTATAGTCTTTTGCTATATATATATATATATATATATATATATATATATATATATATATATATATATATATATATAAAGACAACTAAAAACGCGCCTCGATAATTTTTGAAAGCAATCTGAATTATGTTTTGTGAGCGCAGGACAAACATCAAAAGCAAACTTTTGCTTCTCGGAATCTTAGACCATTTCTATCAACATGGTTGATAAAAGTATCTTACAATATCCAACACTTTCCTTTTTAAAAATGGGCCTCATTTGTTTTCTAGGGCAGATTTAACTACTCGCTGCTAGCGGAACAAAATAGAAACAAAGTTTAAAACCAAATGTGTGTTACGGATCCAAACTTATAATATTGCCATAAACGTGTGCGTAACAGTGTCTTACAACATCCCAAAATCGCCTCTCAAATAAAAGGCGTCCCAGAATCCTGGACTTGAGGGCTGTTTTTTGAAGCCAGCCTCCGTCGAGGTGCGCCCGCCGTGACCGGGGTCCAGCGGGGCTGTGCTCACCAATGTTAACCCAACGTGAGCACAACGAGGCGACTGCCATTGCAGCTAAGCTGCCGCGGCGGGTGGTTCGCTACAGAGCCCACGGACAGCTAGGCCAAATATTGTCACGTGGTGGTGACCAGGGTCGATGACACAAATGAAGACACAGGCTTGATGGTACAGAAATTAACTCTTTATTGGGCTGACTTGCGCCCGCAAAAGAACTAAGCAACTCGGTGGTGGCGATAGCGGCAATATCTAAGATACAACTTAGAAAGACAGTTATCATAGCCAGATATACGTTATCTGAACATTCTACTCGCGACAACGACATAAAAGAAAAATATCTAGGAAAATACAAAGAATGTGCACTGCAGCTAGGTGAGAACTCGCATATTGCTCACATTTTTCGCGGTTGTGC
This sequence comes from Amblyomma maculatum, assembly GCF_055883805.1. Lineage (NCBI taxonomy): Eukaryota > Metazoa > Arthropoda > Arachnida > Ixodida > Ixodidae > Amblyomma > Amblyomma maculatum. Next base: position 99,237,429 of record NC_139345.1, read on the forward strand.
ATGGGTTTTACATTGCGTGTTCGCACGTGAGAAGATGGCTACAGCACTCTGCTATCCACAGTAAACTGCCAGGCTTGAACATCACGAAGGTTTAATAATATAAAAAAAAATGTTTAACTCATGATGTCATCACGCGCCTCACACTATTATTCGCGCATGAGAGTCAAGTCTCCAAACTTTTTTTCGATGCTCAGTGATTAACAGTCATTGCTACGTCCTCCGATCCCCCCCTTACTCGCAAATAAGTATAGGAAAAGAGCCCTTGCAATAAGGAGACGTAGAAGTAATTAAAAATAAAATTCACCGCACCACAAAGACGCTGTGAGCCGAATATATTGTTCAATTTTATCTGCTACAGATCGCGCGGTTTCTTTTGCGCGCATTCTTTACGCGTGAACTAGCGCAAAGTCCCCCCCCCCCCCCCCCCCCCCTCTTCCAACGCACAGACACTTCTCCAACAGGTTCTGCTTGCACGCGTTGTTGACGCAATGCCATGCCCTCCTCCCAAACCGTCATCATGTTTTTGTTCTTTAACTTTCGCCTATATTTATTTCTCGGCAGCTTAAAGCAGGCAGTTGTGGCTCGGCTATTTTATTGACGCTACGCTTCCTGGCCGCCTCCAAAAACTATACTTAATAACATTTAAGCCTCAAATACTCTTGCTTCTGTTTTCTCTGTTTCTCTCTCTGTGATGGTTTTCAGTTGAGCTCAATTGTCCGTCCTCGTCGGCAGTCACTTTTTCCACTCTGTAGCGGATATTTAGTGCCATTGGCGTTGTCCCATCGCTTGCAGCATAGCATAATAGCGGAAACAGATAAAAAGGGACTTAAAGAAAGCAACTCGCAACTTCCTCTCCGAGCGATCTTTCTCCTGCCGCGCTTTCCTTGTTGCGTTTAGGGGTGGTACGTGCGATGCAACAGTGCGGAACGCATGTACGCACCAAGCACGGTGGCCGCGGCAGCAACAGCCGCAGACGTCATTAAGCACATTTCATAACCTGAAAAGAAAGGGGCTAACGTCCCTTGCTCCGCACGCGTTTTTCGCGCTACGCCAGTTTCGCGCTATTTCGAACTAATTCGAGTGGTATTCTCTCTCTGCGTGCTCCCGCGAAGAGTCCTTTTAAATTAAATTAATGAATAAAGTTTAAATTAACGAATAAGTTTATTTCCGAAAAGCTAGAATTGAAAATTTCTTGAAGAGGTGAGTAGGGCTTGTGGCCCTGCGTTCTTTATGTTCTTTCGGTCATTCCAAGTCTCGCGGTGTCTGGGTCACAAGGCGAAGCTTTCACTTGTACACGAAGCTTCGCAGACTCGTTTGCGCGTCGGCGGGAGGTTTGTAAAGGTCTCCTTTCCAGCCAATAGAAACAATACCGCACTAAGTGCGAGCTTACTGCCACTTTCTTCGCGCGCAGCTAGTAAATGAGTAAGATCGGTTGATTGGCCGTGGAACGGAGCGCGATGATATACTTCTGCAATCGTCACAACAACAAGGGCTCCCCAGCAGTACTTCATGAGTGGCAGTACTCGGAGCTCACGAAGTGTGGGCCGCCTGTGTGCCGCTTGCCTTGAAGATGGAAGAAAAAAGCGCTGAAAATCAAGGTCTCGACGTATTAAGGCGACAGCCTTTAATTGCTCATGCTGTCGTGGACAAAATGTGTCCCGCTATTGCGGCGGCTCTGATTGGCCGAGGCGGGATGACGTCATAGGTCTAGACCAATCACAGAGCACCGCCACAGTATGCGCGAATGCGTGCCTTATGTGGCCACATGGCAATCAATTATCAATGACTAATTATTGAATAATTAAGCAATTCGTTAAATATGAATATAAAAATAATTAATAACTAATTATGTAAACAAACATTTACCTACTTAATAAGCCAATAATTAATTATTGTCGAATGAATTATTTGGTTAATTGATTACTAATTAGTGTCAGTTGCGCAACAGAATGCGGCACTCAGGCTTTCGCCTTTCAGTACTTTAGTAGCTAAAGTCCCTCGTAATTTTTCATGCTGATGACAAATTCGCATTAACACAGCAGTATCGATCAATGGGCGTATATCACGAGATTACCTCTGTTGTTTGGAAACGCAAGCTTTTGCTGGAAAGGACAGCACCAAACTTTTCGTCTATTTGATGACTTATTACTCGTCACGATGGTGGAATAGGAAACGAAGGTTAGTGTATATGAAATGGCTTTTCTCTTGTGCTAAAGCGGGGATTGGCGTTCCCGTACTTTGGCTGCCAGAGGTGAAGCACTTATCCCTTCAGCGTCCTCGCGGAATGTCACAAGACGCAAAATTCTATGCGAGCCGAAGCATGCGCAACCTTTCCTGTAACGGCAATCGCATATTAGTAGAGCTTACTGAATGTGCGCACATGCGGCAAAAACGAGGAACACAAAAGGCATATAGGTGCTCATAGAGAACGTATAGCAAAGCGTAGATAAAATAATTTATGCAGACGTATGTGTTGCTCATTTCATCTCCTCTTTGACCACACGTATTTCGTGCAATCATTTTGATTCAGGTAACAGACACACTGTGTCAGACCAAAATACTGAATAGTTCCGTCAGAGTTGACTATCATGCCTGTAATCGCAACGAACGAAGTTGTTCCACTGATGTGTACATTTCGGTCTCTTCAAAGAACCTAAAGATGCACAGGCGTGTGCTGCGCAACCCTTCTTCGGTAGTTCTTCCTGCCAGGGTTCTTTTCTTTTTTTTTTTTTGTTATCTCAAATAGCGGGGTCACTATCCATTTCAAAACGATGCATGGGAATCGTATTCTGCAGTTTCCGCGATACTGACATACTGGAAGCGCTCTGCTGAATACTAACAATCGACGGAACAGAACACATATTCTCACAGAATTGACTGCATGCACCGGGTCAGTTCGAGAGTTTGGCTGACAGACATATAGTAAGGTTTGATTTCAGCTACAAAATAATATACTGTATCTTCTCTTACATTTTCTTCACACAGACACCAGTACTTCGTATCTTGAACTTTATCGCGTATATATGAACGCGCCCAAGTTAGAACAAGCTTTTGTTTGTTTTGTTCATGTGAACTACGATCACTGTCTCGATCGGCGGACCTTCTGTGAATTTCAAGCCTAATTGCTTCTTGCATGATGCACGACACTTATGCTGCTCAAAACAAATTCCCCTTCGCTGCTTCTCGCTGTCATATCAACTTTCCTGATGTCACTTTGTTCCGTTCCTTTTACTGAGTACCTGCATGCTGTCGTCTGCGAGCCTGATAAAGGAGCGCGCAGCCAAGGGGATCCAATGGCGGACACTTTCTATAGCATCTAAGGGCGCAGACTAAATACGATTCTGGCCTCAAGGAACCGGAAGGTGCGTCCGTCGACTGCGTCTAGCGTTTGCAGCAGGACCGTCTGCTCCGTTCTTTCGTCTCTCGTCTCGTGATGATTCGCACCAGCCGGTCGAGCGAGCCTCCTTCGGGTCGTATAACGCTCCCTGCCTGTTCGCGCATTTTCCTGCCTCACTGACTGCACGTTCCGGCGCCGCTTTTCAGCGCGTAGCCGCTACGGATGGATTCTGCAGGCTTGGCTCTCCGCCGGAAAAAAAGAAAGAAAAAGAAAGTGAAGTAAGGAACTAGGAAAGAGAGTAGCACAACAAGATAACAACAAATGCGACGAAAAAAAAAAATCATGAAAGAGCTCAATGGTCAGCTGTCTGCCACTTGTGGGGCATATGACTATGCCCTGCGCATTGTGTTCACGTTGTATACGAGCTTTCGGCGGAGTAATAAGAACGCGGTCAATGCAGCACAAAGCGTTCGCTGAGCTCTTTTCGTGTCTCTCTCTCTCTCTCTCTTTTTTTTTTTTTTTTAGGTCTATCTCTTCGAGTTACGGTGACTGCCAAAGGGCGGTTGCATTGTGCTGACATGTGGTTGTTTTGAGCCCACATGCAAGCCTTGTGAAATCTGCTGGTAGGAACATGGAGCGGAAGCGAAGGGGTGCATCTTCTGCTCGCCTGTGATCTGCGAGTCACTCGGAGCAGCCTGGAGGGTCGACCGGTACGCGGGACCGAGGGAGAAAGGAGCGTGACGGAGGAAATTTCGTCTGCAACAACATATTTCACTAGGAGAAGTTATCTGTTAACTGAACATAGCCACATTATGCGTACAATGTTAAACCTGATTAGTCTGGTTTAGATGATGCGCATGCTACAATTCCACCTGTTAACAAATGATGAGTAGATGGAGTCATTCTTTGTTAACAGGTGTAATCCTTATATCGATCCAAAAAAAAAAAAAAAGGTTTTGTATAACTGTGGAGATGTTTGAATCGTTGCTTTAATTTTCTAGCGTTATCGATCCGCGAAGTAAACGCCATCGCGCGGGTGGCTCGTTTGCGCAGGATGCGACGTATCCCACTTTCAAGAGAAGGCGTTCTTTTTCTAAAAAAAAAAAAAAAAAAAAAAAACACACACAAAAAAAAACAGTCAGGCAACTTTTGGGCTGCAGAATTCTGAGCTGTGTCCCTTCGTTTTTCAGTCACTTCGTATACGCGCCCCATGAGTTTTTGAGCATTGAGAACAAGTTTTAGCCACAGTGTGATCGCGCCGAGTTTCCAGAAGCGCCATTTTTCTCTTTGTAAATTTCTTTCGAAAGCCAAACAGCGCCATCAGGCCCCGAAACACCACGCCGAGACGGCTCGGTCTGATCGCAAAATGGATCGCATGGCTCTGATAGAAGAAACTGTGGTCGTGCTACAAACTGGAATCGAAGCATTAACTGAGCTCATTCGTGACGTGACATATGATGGATGACATGAGGAAATTAATCACTTATCACTCGCCAAGCACGGTTCTTCTCGCTTAGGTGTACCGGCCGGACAGTTGGGTTTTGGTCACTACATATGATCAACGTCGAAACGGGGAAAAATGTACACCGCTACTTAATGAAGTAAAAGTGGTTACGTTTTTGCCGCTGGAACACCTCGGTGGCCATGTGCTTATGACAACGGCATTGCAGACAAGCGGAGGAAACAAACTGCAAGGGCGGTTGATCAGTGTCCATGTCATTCGGGAAAGAAATAAAAAAAAAACAACAAACAACCAAACAAACAAACAAACAATCAATCAATTCGAACGGCCATTATAGAAGCACTCTGTAAGAACATACGTCGTATTGTGAGCGCTTGAGGTGAGCGACGTTCTCTGACCGATCCGCAGCAGAGAGATATCAAGTACTCATTCGCTTCAGAAATACAGCTGCAGTGACAGAGCACGGTGCGTAAAAGCCAGCTAGGCGGAAAATATTCTGGTTTCCATCAAGGAGTGACCTGTTCACTTCGTGGCGGAACCAAAAAGAAGGAAGAAGGTATAATACTGCAAAGTGCAATACAGAATAGCAATAAAAAAGAACCAATCCGCCGAATGAATATTGGCACATGAGGAGTGACGCACGAACTATGAAAGACGTTGCGTATTGTAGAACTCCAAATTAATTTAGACCACTAATAGATCTTTAACATGTGGTTGACGTCGCACAGTACACGGAAGTTTTTTTTTTTTTTTATTTCGGTTCCATCGAAATGTTGCTGCTGCCGGGATTATTCGGAGGCGGGACCTTGTGATGAGCTGCCAAAAGCTAAGCCGGGCACATTTCCGAATGTTCATTTAAGAAATACTGAGTTCAGAACATCCATCAGATGAACCACTACAGCGAGCGATGTTAATGTCTTTTTGATATACACGCGCACAGAGCTAGAACCGTGACACTATATATATATATATATATATATATATATATATATATATATATATATATATATATATATATATATATATACATATATATATATATATATATATATATATATATATGTGACGTGTGTGTGTGTGTATATATATATATATATATATATACACACACGTCACACGCAGCGGATACATATGCCGTGCACGAAACAAGCCGTCTTCCACTGCACACACAGAGCCCCTTGTTTACTTCGTGGCGAGCTCGCCTGATTGAAGGGAGTCCCGGCTGTGATTGACAGCGACGTGCCCTCCTGCCGGCATTGTTGCATCGCGCTCCGGTCACGGGTTGTCGGGGTGAGTGCGAAAGCGCTGCACCGGACGGACAGGAAAGACCGCGTATAGTACGTCTATCAGCGCATATGCATTTGATGCCTCTCGATCCCATACATAGTTCCAAGAGAAAACGGGGAAAAAAAAAAAAAAAAGCTCTTTCAATCGTTTGTGCGCGCCTATTGCGGCTGACAGTATAGGCACAGTACGCCTACGAAACAACGTTGTCAAGCGCGTTCGTTTTCAAACACAGCTGGTCTAGTGGAGCGCAGTGACAGACCCGCTCTCGAGTCCTGACAGACAGCTGTATACAGCCTTGTGCTTGGTGCCGCAGGTCTCTGCGCACAACGTTAAACTGCATGCAGTCCAATCGAGCAGTGCGCGCACAGATCGAAAACAACTCATTACACCGGAAACGAAGCGCGCTGTGAAGGCAGCGACACTTGAATGCCATCATTCTCGCAGTCAGAAGTTGACCCAAAGTACTGAGTGTTTGCCCCGCTGTTATCTTATACTTTTTAATTTTCTTTTCGTTGTCCCCGGAGTAGCCGTAATAAAACATTCTGTTGCACTGAACAGTTATTTGAACTGTTAAGCGGGGATCTGGGCACTGGTAGCGCGCAGAACCGGAGCGGTGGTGGCTTTACTTGGAGTCAGCTGGTCCGCAAAAGCACTTCCTCTTCCTCTTTCTCGGCTATCTGTCCGTTTAATCGGAACTTCTTCTTTACAGAACGCAGAACGTCAGTAAAGCACGCAAAGAGCTGCGCTGAGAATTTACTGGATTACTGCATCGAATGACTCCGACTGCGCGCTTTGAAAAACGTGGCCGTTGTGAAAGCACATAGTTAATGCAACTCATCCGGTTTACACACGTTACAGTATACTGCGGCCTGTACTTCAAAATTAGGAGAGTATACCCTGAAGACTGTGCGGGTACGCGGCGACGTATAGCCTATGGGGTGAAGACCTTGACGATGAGGTTTCTTTTACTCAAAATGACAAACCTGTCCAAACCTCTAAGCATACTATAATTACCAGTACCTTTTGACGAAGACTTGCCCTCCTTTTGTGGACAAAAACAAATATGAAGTAAATGTTTTTGCATACTGCGCACTGCTGTGGCCAAAAAACAACGTAAGGACAAAGAAAAGGAGGGCCACATAGAACATTTATGTAAGCGTGGCAGAGATATATGTGGCACACTATTGTTTTCTAACGCTGTTGAAATGTTTCTTAATAAAAAAGTTTGGGCGCATATGGTATGCGTTGATTGGTAGTGATCGCAACTTTAGCTCTGCATGGACATGCCGCGTTTGTTGCTTGGCGTTACGGTAAACGTACTTGTACTCGGATCCTAATATCGTGCACCTCTCGCTTATGTCCTCACTTGTAAAAGCATCTGGCCCCAATTGCAGCTTTGCTCGAACAAAAGAGTTGTCCCAAATGACGCTGCCCTCATCCTCAAATGAAATCGGTGCATACAGCCCTTCCAAACATCTTTTTTTCAAAGCCAAGTTAAAACTCCAGAAGGTTATCCGCCTTTCTAGTACTTATCGGATGCTTGTCGTTGTGTCTAGCTCGCAACGTCTTAATTTTTTTCTATTTTTTTTTTCGGCCTTACTCCCAGGCTTGTAGGTAACCTTTCGGCTGGTTTTGAAGTACACTCACGCTACTGTTTTTCTGTCGGCATATACAATTGGCGCACCATGTTTGCGAGCTCGGTTCATGGTATGTAACAAAAACGCCCAGCGCGGTTTCTTGAGGCAGCCATCACCGTCGCCTTGTAATGGATTTCTTAGGTTCTACCATGCAGTTTGAGCCGACTATCATTTTCGAGTTGACTGCACCGAGCGCTGACTTAACGCGATAAGTAATTACAATTGCACCGTTATCGTATCACTACAATGTTAATTACTGTGAATTCTGAATATCACTGGTACTGAATTATTCGTTCGGATGGCTGCAGCAAGTGATGTAACATGACGTGGTAACCATATTATGTAACTCTTTTGTTAAGTAATCACTTTCCCTTTGCAGAATACGTCATGGAATATGAAGGTTTATTTTTATGTGTCAAGGTGTCGTAAATTAATACGTAAAAAGTGTTTGAATTACTGATAGAGCGAAAATTAAGGAAAGGCTGGACGGTACCAACTAAAGAAGGGCGCTATAGAATATGATATGACATCGATAGCGGGGCTAAGAAAACAAGGGTAAATAACTCCAAGACGGAACAAATAAACAGCAGCGAACTAACGCAGACCACGGTGTGTTCGCGTTTCCAATATCTTTGAACCTGTATAAACAATATGGTATCAAGTACCAATTAGCCTAAAACTTCGCATTAATGCCGTGTGCAGGATATAAGGGCGCAGCCACACCTATAGGTAAACCCAGCATCGTTTGCTTTCATTGCATTTAGACGCCATAATGCTTTTTGGATATTCCGAAGCGTGCGTTAACAGACTTAGCCACGCTGGGCACTTCGCCCGCCGTGGTGGTGCAGTGGTTAGGGCGGTCGACTACTGTGCCCACTGATGCGGGATCGAATCCCGGTCGCGGCGGCCTCTTTTCGACGGAGGCGAAAAGCTAGGCGCCCGCGTGCCGTGCGATGTCAGTGCACGTTAAAAAACCCCAGGGGGTCGAAATTTCCCAAGTCCTCCACTACAGCGTCTCTCATAGTCTGAGTCACTTTGGGACGTTAAACCTCACAAACCAAACCAAACCGCGAAGCGTGCGATGTTAATAGGTTGTACTTCGAACTTTTAGCCGTCGTGTCGCCTCCAGTCCTGCGGTAAGCTGATAACTGCCCCTCAAAGAACGCCCTGCAGTCGACGGCGTCCATGACTTCGCGGTTATTTCCATTGAACTTGCTAGGTGCTGGCAGATGTAAGGATACCAACCACGATTTGGCCGGATGAACTCCTAGGTCATAAAAAAATATGTTGATTTCATTGGCTGGACGACTTCCGTTGAATGGCATCTGCCACTTCGTTGCGGAGTTGTATCCGACTGTAGTTTGACCGTAACCTCGAAGTAACTATCAAAACAACACCTGTCCAGCGTTGTCAGGGACGCAGGCCAGCAATTTGTGGTTTTTGCATATATTTTTCTTTCGTGTGGGGACCTATGCGGTTGCAAAGAGATGCGGTCCGCGGACATAGTCGTGCTTAGTTTTTATTTAATAAAAAAAGGTTGACATTCTTCTCACCTACAGTAGAGAAGTAGGTGCACAGTAGTTCTTGCTCATGTTCAACATGAAAAGATATCTTAATGCGAGGCTAATAATATGCAGACATTTGAACTAAAGGAAGTGCTAACATTGAATATAGCGTAGAAATTTTCTCGCGTAAGAAAAATACAGCGGTACAATGTGGATAGCGGTATAACGCAAGCTGGTTTAAGAGTGGTCATCAGTGGAAATCGAATTTATTTATTCGTATTTATTTTTTTTTCCCAGGGCTGCACGCTACTAGGGGGAGTCGATAACACAAAAGGGTAACGCGTGAAAGTAAAATATGAGCAGAGAACACTGTTGTAAATTAACGAAGAAATCAAACGGAATGGCCGAGTCGATAGTTCAGCATCACACAATGCTAGCGAAATAATAAGAGATCATAAAACAATAACAGAGAGCGATATGCCCATTAAACAAAGGAAGTAGTAGAAGTGTGGAATTCAGCTGAACACAGTGCTAGCGGAAATGGCGGTACGAAACATTGAATGACGAAAACTTGCTGCAGTGGTAAAGTGAGGGTACCCCACACATGGAATAACTTAATAAAATAATGTTTTGATTTTTCACTTTGTAATGGGACTCTACGCAATGTGAAGCACACGAAGATGGAACGAGCAACTCGCGCAGAATAAATTTGTGAAAAAAAAAAAAAGAGAAGAAAGAATTGTGGAAAAAGGGATGCAGCGTTACCTTGTGATGCGACTGCTATTAGGCAGAAACTAGATTTAGTATAGTTCTGACCCTTGCTATATGCTGATAATTAGCTAGAAATTAGGTAGAATAAAATATGCTGTCTAGTTTAGGGTCATTTCTAATCAGTTAATCAAAATTTGGATGCTGAGATTCGAGACGTATATTCGTGTTGCTAGCGAAGAAAAATCTATGTTCGTGAGGGATTAGTTAAAATTACGTCTCAGATGGCCGATCACGCGATCAGCCTTGTTGGTATTAAATTCTTCGTGCATGTTCCGACTGAGGTTAGAGGTGATGTGAGCTCCTAGATGCATATACGTGGCAACTTGTTCGAGCACAGCACCAATAGGAGTATATCAGGGTAATTAACCTCTTGCACGGGAAATGCGCGTAAGTTTGCACTTCTAAGCGTTCAGCCTATGTGGCAAGTTTTGCACCAGAGGAGGTAAGGTCGAAGTCGGTTTGAATTGAATAATTACCAGTGTCAGTTGTTATCAACAAAAAAAAAAAAAGAAAGAAAGGAAGGCAGCCACCAGAGAACAATGCTGTGGGGAGGAAAATACATTGCTGTGTAAATAATTTAGGGATATTAGGGTGAGTAGGGGCAGTAAATATAAAATGGGAAGGGTAATCCTAACGCAATTCGCTGTAGCCTAACGGCGATGATGGGCGAGGAAACTCTCAAGCCATTTTAACACGTAAATGTGCAGGTCTACTCATAGACAGTTTTTGGTGCGTTTTTCTAGACAATGGCGGGGTAACGCAGACGATGCACGAGACAGATCTACACATGCGCACACTGCCAGCTGTTTATTTGGCAGAGGGTAACCGTAAATATATAAGCCAAGTTTTAGCACGCTGTTGGTAAAATGGTTTGTTTCTCACTTTTCTTTTTGTTCAGTGCTTTAAAGTACTCTAGCTTCGTTTGATTCCATTGTATGCCGATACTTTTTTCTGAGAAATTTATACTTATTTGATTAGGCAATGATAGCAGTTTCTAAAGTGCAAGGGGACAAGAAAGGTCCAGGAATGATTAGGGCGTTTTCGTATCTGTGGCTTGGAAAGATATCGTGTGGCCGGCTGATTTTGGAGCAGTCATGTGATATGTTCCTGTGTTGTACTCTTTCACGTGTCACCCGCATTGAGCCGCCGTTTCTCTAGAGAATGGTTGCTTATTGATCGGGGCGTGTAAATTATTTCTGAACACAATTCCGGCCTAGTGGTAAGCACGAAATATAGTGCGCTTGGTGTACTTCGGTAATTCTTGTAGTCTGAGCAACGTTAAATGTTAACGTGAATGTTAAACAAAACACGGGCATATATTAGTAACAACAACAAGAACAACAACAACAGCAAAAACAACACAACAACAGAATGAGCTGAATACTTCGGTTAACTTTTTATTTGCTTTGATGAGTCTGTTCCGGGAGGAAACGCGAGGAAAATAAAGTAGCGGTTGCAACACCCGCTCTTATCCATTCCACCCATGTAAGTTGCGCCCTCTGTAAGAGGGAAATGGACCCAGGGTTTGAAAGTTAGGCGGTGGGAGGCGACGTGGAAACGCCGTTGGTCGCCAAATCCGTAGCTCTGGGAGGTGCGGCCTGATTTCGCCGCTAATGGCCGTCAGGTGTACAAGAGCGTACTAATTTTCAGGTAGACGCATCTGGCTGTCCCATCACTGCGGAGGTCGTCATTTGATTCTCTGCCTTCTCGCCGTACTTATACATCTGCAGCAGACATTGGTGAACGCACATGTGGTGTACTCTCTGCGACAGACAATATGCCATGGCTCTGATGTCATCGTTCTAGCAGGTGTAGCCTGCCATAATTTAGGTCAGAAAAGAAACAAGGGTACGCGTGTAAGCTACCTCATTCTCCGTTTCTTCTCTGATTCTGCATATTTTGCACCACACTCTTCGCGAGATGCACAACGGGCACAAGAAATCCTTATAAAGTATGGTCCCTGGCTGTCTTTCGAAGCCCCCTTTTTACTGTTCTTTAGTAATTGACTGCTATAAACAACTGCATGGTTCATAACGCTCCTACCGCATGGCCGACATACTGTTACCTATTTCAAGGCTTCCAATCTGCTGCATCATTTTGCTGCGTGTTTTCCAAATTCCTTCCACCCAATTTTTCTTTTGCTGCGAGTTAAACACTGTTATTCAACCCCCCCCCCCCCCCCCCCCCCCCTCACTAGTTTGCAATAATTGAGCTATCTTTATAAGTTTAAATCAATGGGTTTTCTACTGCATTATTTTCACTTCATGTAGGAATACACAGAACGTATAGATTATCATGCCAATAATAGTCGGCTGATCGGGATACTGGCTACTCAAACTTAGGGCGCATCAGTTCGCGGCACCACGGGCAGACTTCGACAGCACAGGTGTTTCAGATAATTTTTTTATCATGGGGAGAGGGGGGGGCATCCGGTAATACGCATTTCTGCAGCGGTCATTCCCCTGCTTCTTCCTCTTTTGTGGCAGCACGCACAGTCGGCAAGGAGCTGCGAAAAGTAGCGCAGCTCTAATAAAGGTTTTTGAAGAGTTCTTCGTTTTTGAAAACAATGCATTAGTGAGTGGGAACTTGGTATTTCACTTGGCTTGTGCTTGGCCATCTTCAAAAATGCGGCTGTGTCGCGATGGTCTCCCTCACACTCAGTCTACATTCTAAATATTTTGATAGTAAGTTTTTAACCCTAAAATAATTGCAAGTTATTGTTTTGTATTAAGTAAACACGAAAATTAGCAAAGGATGACTGAGAAGTTCGCATCAGGAAAAATTGTATTCCTATAATAGAATTTGGCATTGCTGACAGTTTCTAGGAAAGAAAAAAAATCTCAAATTTGACATGTGCGTCCACAAAGTGTGTGTATATATATATGGTCTTCCGTTCTTTCATTGAATCAGTTGTCAGTTCTGCGCCGTCGTTGTCCAATTCTCCTCTTTGTCACGTTTTTGTTGCGCACTTATGTTACTGTCCCTCAGATAGACTTATGATTTTAGACCAATCACTGAGTTAAGGAAATGATATACTCCTAAAAAAATTCCACGCTAGCCCCAAGGGGAAAGAGTATCAGATGGAGGTTGTCAAAAGAGAGCAAAGAAACGAATGCACCGGAAACGGAAGTCCAAGCGTGCAGTTTCAGAAACGCAACAGCGTGATATGAAAACAACAACAAATCGACTATATGCTTGAACAGTTGTCTAAAACTTCTTTACTTTGCTGATGTAACGACTCCAAAACGCACCTCTATTCCAATCTTAAAATGAGGCAATAACTAACACGCCCGGACAACGGCAGGGAAATAATGGGAAACAAGTTGAAATTAAAGAACACTTTCCTAGATATGAGTTACGTCAATTGTCCACTTTTGTCAGTTGCAGGGATTCGGCACAATTTGTGTTCGTTTGCGGTGCAGCTGTCTCATCCACTCTTGCTGGCGAACAGTACTATAGATTTTCAACATGACATCAGCACTGCGGTACCTCCATTGACGTTTATATCGCATTTTTGCAATCCGCATGTGGCCAAAAAATTTGAACTACCAGCCAAAGACAGTTCCTCGGTTTAGAAGGTCGCTAGTGCAAAGGTAAAACACTTAAATTACTTGTAGTACAGGACGTGGCCAGAACTACTTTTAAGGCGAAAGCCTTTAAGGACTCATGCTGTGGTGGACGAAATGTGTCCCGCTTTTGCGGCGTTCTGATTGGCCGAGGTAGGATGACGTCATAGATGTCTCCACCAATCACAGAGAACTACCACAGTATGCGCTAATGCGTTCCTTATATGGCCATATGTCAATCAATGATCAATTACTAATTAATCAATTAAATTATTAACAATGGGGGGTCAATCAAGTAATCCAGTAAGTAAATAATTAATGATTAAATTATTCATTAAATTATATTTAGTATTTAATTGTTAATTATTATTTCATTAATTACGAATTAGTGCCAGTTGCGTAGCAGAATGCGGCACTGAGGATTTCGCCTTTCACTACTTTAGTCGCTAAAGTCCATCGAAATTTTTTTTTTTGGTTACACCACTCTGTGGGAAAGAGCCGTGCGAATGCCCTGATATGCTTGGTGGAGACTCCAGCTCAGACGAACGTCCGACCAGTGTCGGCGTGTTTTCTCAGAGATCCACGTGCTTAGCATCAAGGGTAGATGCGTGGGGAGCGTCGGACTTTTATCACGGGTTTGTGGTATTCGCGATTAGCATCGCGATGGGACTTTTAAGCCGTAGAAAAAGGAGAGCGTAAACAAACAAAAAAATTGATTCACACGCTCTTCTTGTTTCCTGCAACTGTACCACACGATTTAGTGTTCCCATGATGCTTTCTTCCAGAGCCGAGAAGCCGCGTTGGTTTCTAGTAGCTGTCTAATCGACAAGTCTGCTGTTACTATTCGAGGGCATTAATTTATCAAATTTCACTTTAGAGAGCAGTTCATCGCCTGAAATATAGGTCATACTTAAGTATAACTGGAAAAAGCATCGCCATCTGTATTTGGAAAAAGCCTGACAGCACTTGAGTTCAAGGAGGTCATTACTAGAGCGTACCTCTCGGATGTGAACCACAGTGTTCATGCGATGTAGCGGAAGCAAGAACAGCTTTCCGGGATGTTCGTCCAGAAGGCACGCGGCCTTATATTTTTACTAATAATTGTTGTTAAACATCGAGTAGTGAAATATAGTAATCGCTTAGTGATGGTTTATAATATGTTTCGAGGGACGTGAAAGCAAGAACAGAACACCAGGCCACAACGCTGACTTCCAACAAGCTTACCTTGGTTGGAGTGCAGCACATGTGTTCGACAATTCTTTACTTTTCCCTTCTTTTTGCGGGATCTTTACATCTTTACTTTCTTTCCGATAGAACGCTTGGGATAAAAAATGCAGGCTTTACCCTGATCGTGATCGCCTGCATGCGATAAAATCAACTTCAACATACTTCTACTTATACTAACAGAGAATGCCTGTCGCAGGCAAAAATACAGGAATAATCATGTTTACTCAAGCATTCACAGTGCGGCCTTCTATTTAACGAAGGCATCGAAGGATGTTCAAGCCTAGGTCGCGCATCCTCTGCTTAGAGTCATCGGTCAAATGTATTGAGTTAGTGGCAAAATAACCTTGCCCTACCGCTGATATCACCGGTGAAGTAGACTGCGAGGCAGAAGAAGGAAGTGAAGCGAAGAGAAAGCATTGTTTACATACCAATCGCCTCTCGGCATTGATATCATAACGGCATGTTGCAGAAAATGTTATACCTGTTTCATATCATGCTTAATATTTAAAGCGAAATATTTAAATGTCTCGTTACATATAAAATCTGGTGCCGATGTTCTTAGCGAAGAATCACGGGCATGGCGCTGGTAGGTGATAGCAACTGACGCGGCCGAGAACTGATTCTTTGATGGCATCATAAAGCTATGCTATCATGATATCAGAAAGTTGCGAAGAGCTGCCAACTCGGCTTACTCATTTGAGGTGGGAAGAGTGGAATAAGAATTAAGAGAGCTTCCATTGCTCTTGAATGGCACGCTACAACTAGGCCACGCGGGCACGTTCATTCACTTTGTGCCCACCTTGCATGTAATGCTCTTTAATGGGCCTTTTACAAACAAACAAACAAACAAACAAACAAACAAACAAACAAACAAACAAACAAACAAACAAACAAACAAACAAACAAACAAACAAACAAACAAACAAGCATACATACATACATACATACAAACAAACAAACAAACAAACAAACAAACAAACAAAATAAGTAAATAAATAAATTGGTGAGCAATTTATTTGTTATCTACCAACCGCGAGGTTTTGTTAAAGTTCTGGATTTACCGGCACACGATGATGACGTTCGTTGGTCCGCTATACGTCACTCGTTTCTTCCCGGTTTCGGGAAACTAATGCAGCCTTGACTACTTTTCCACGAGAACAGAAGTCACCGATTGTAAATCATGAATAAGCAAAGCATGCGAAGGCATATTGTGACAGAATGTTAACCCCCGCAGCACCAGTCCTCGGCTTCGTCATCTATATAGAAAAAAAAAAAAAAGGAGGGGGGCAAACACCTCATAAAATATCGCGAATTTTCGACTGTCCTCGCTTATCCCGTTACGCGCGTGTAAAGTTTGTCAGGCTACCGTAATTGCCGTTCGGCTAGAGGCACCGAGAAAGTTGCCAGTCACGGTGGTCAGTTACCTGCCACGCGAGGCTGTCTCGCGCTATCTTCCCTCCCGTCTTACGCTTACAGCTTAGGCCGTATCGCCAACTGCGCAAGCGTGTCCTCTTGAGGCGCCGAATTCCTCTGAAAACAGCTCTTCTAGAGACATAAAACATGCTCCTGTTCACTATCGTGTGAGGCTCCACTGCTGTCATTTCTGCATTGGAAAAAAAAAAAAGTAAGCAAGACTCTACGATAAGGTTGAATAAAGAGGTGCTGCTAGACACGCGACGATAACCTCCAGATACTGCCGCAGCCGTGACTTGGCGATTTTTGTTGTTCTATCCCACGCCACACGGAGCGTAGTGATAACAAAAAGAAGAAAAAAAGGAGAGGCGTAGATATTGCGTGAAGGCGTCGACTGGAGCTCAGACCGAGGCAACAACAACCCTTCCCAAAGACGATAAAGCGAAGATAGCGATCCCCTTCGTGGTCTGCGGGCCGGGCCGTGGTGATAGGCAGGCTAGCTGTCAGCGAAGCACCCTCGACGTTCCGGTCAGCGTCGAGCCGGTCAGCGCGAAGGAAGCTGATCCGTAGCTTCCTTCACGCTGACCGGCTTGATTTCTAGCATTTTCTTCCTGTTCGTACTTCTTCTTTTAATGAAAGTTCGGGATGTATGCACGTGTAAAACGGCGGCGCAGCGCTCTAGGTGCTATAGAGAAGGCCTCAAGAACTGATAGACGGGTTGGTGCAACGGTTGTATTCAAACATCATCCTATTGATTTCTTTTTCTCCGTTCACTTGCGACCCGCCACGGCGGCTCAATATAGCTATGGTGCCCTGCAACTCGGAACGCAACACCTCTAGTTTGAACCCGGGCACATCGGCCGCAGTGAAAGAATAAGAAGAAAAAAATACCAGTGTGCTTGTGTACTTCCTCCTCATCGTGAATGCGTCCTTCCCGCATTTTCTTTTTTTCACGTACCGTGCATCAACTGGCCCAACAAGCTACGCTTCTTCAAATCTAATTGTTAATATGCGAGACGAGGCGCTAGCATTACATGTTCGCGTTGTTTTTTTAACTGCTTCTCTTACTCTTATCTATTCCTCACATTTGTTATATACTTTGCACGATATTTACTGATTAAAATTTCCTCGCTCAGCTGTGTTGAATAAGCTGGTGTGTTGTTGCGGACTTCGCTTGACGATGTTGCTCATTTTATTTTTTGCTGCATAATTAAGGCTCGGAGTGGGCAGTGATAAAATATAGTAGTATCCCCCCCCCCCTTTCTGCTTCCCCTCACACTGAGCTCATACTAAACTCATACAAATCTCATATAATCTCATATACTTCTCATACGTTGAATGATATTTGTATGAGATTATGTGAGATTTATATGAGTTTAGTATGAGTTTATTATGAGAAATTCGTATGAGGTTAATGTGACTCATAGGGTTTTTTCGTTAGGGAATTGCTCTCTGCAAACTGAGGCACACACTGCTGCTCCTAACGCCGTTTTTTCTTTTTTTTTTTTTGAACGATAAGGGCTTCAAATGCTAACGACATAAAAAACATTGACCGATACACTTGGGGCTCTTATGGATATGACGGCGAAAGCTGGCTCGTACGATGATTCGTCGCGACGGCCGCTTCCCACGCTTTCGCATGTGGCGCGTGCCACCACGTGACCAGTAGCGTGATGCCCTCTGTACTATTGGGAACTAGAACTAGTGCTCTTTTCGCTTCTCTCCACTCCTCCTCTATGTCTGACGGCGGCCGCTGCACTAGGTCATGTATGGCGTGTTGAGATCATTTAAGGGTTATAATTGAAGGCAGTACATAAGCCATCAGTTCGAATCCATATCGCAAACTCGCCTTCAACTTGACTATATCAGATGCATGCTAAATGGGAAGCAAGATTGTAAGACACCACCCAGAACGCTGCAGAAAGAGCGGTTTTATCACTCACAGATGTGATGCGAAAGAGGGGAAATCTTCACCACATCGAGGTCGCTTAGTAATGCCGTGCGTCGTCCTCTTTATGCGTGTCATTGTTAGTTACTACCGCAGCCAGCCAGCAGTCCAACAACAACAAAGCCAGATGGTTTTTCATGCAATGGGCTGATAAGGCTTTCGGCTTAAAAAACAAGAAAAATAAAAGAGTACTCATGGCAGTGATTTTGCTGCGCATTGAAGGGGTACGGATTAAGGCCGAATCCTCCACTAAGTTCGTCTCTCGCAGCTGTCCTTGCAGCTTTGGTCCATTGACCTGATCTGCCACAAGTTGAGACGTGGAACAACATGCGGAAACAAATGAAAAATTCTCTGTATCATGTCGGTTCACTGGCTTGGCCGAGAAATCCTGGCTTGTTAATATAGTGTTTTATTGTAGTTCTATTCTATTTGGATAATTCTTTTGCTTTTCGTCCTATTGGCTCAAATGACGCATAGCCTCGCTATCTTCGTGGCTTGCTAACCGATGGGGTGAACGTAATGCGCACTAAATATAAATAAACAACCCACATTCTTTTCTTTCAAGGACGGTGTAGTCATGAAGTGTAAAGTACAACCGAATAAAAACAAAATCCATGTTTCTAGCGTATACCTGATCTAGCACGTTTAGGGATTCGTCTACCAAAACGCTGATGCCATCTCGAACTCGTGCCTTTAAGAAGCGAAGCAGGTAATATGATGGCTTTTCCAAAGAACCCACAAAAATCGGGCCTTCGTTGCTGTATGAAACAAAAGTCGTTGCGATGCTCAGCCATTATTCCTTGCTTGATTAAAAAAAAAAAAAAATCCCATGTATTTTAAAGAAGCATAGACACCAAACTTAAAACAACTTGGTTGTCTTATAGACGATGCTTCTTGTGTTTTTTTTTCTTCCCTAATTTGTGCCCTTTTCAGCAATGGCGACCGTTCGAGAGTGAAGCAAGTAACTTTCTTCGCTATTGAATGCTTGGCCGTGTTGCCGTGACGTTGTATACTCCGCTATGGTAATTTGACTATCACGTGAAACGCATATGCACGTGTATAAAAGGTTGGAGCTCTCTCTTTTTTCGCTAATTAAACACGGTTCTGAGCGTCGACGCCGGAGCAGCGCAACGCTAGGGCCCGGAATGGGGTTCAGTGTCCGATGTGTTTGCGAAAGTATTCGCTCGTTGCTCTTGTCAGGCTTAAACACGTGCGCAAACGCACGCACAAACGAATAACGATCAGTAACTTGCATCTAACCTTGGGGCAGGGAGGAGGGCAGTAGCCAGCTACGGAACTGGAAATTTCAGTGCGATTGAACACTCGAAATCAGATGCAGCAATGGTGTAGAGGTAGAATATCCAGCTCGCGTGTACGAGCGCGGCGGTTAACATTCGCGACACGGCGTCGTTCTCCACAGGATAAAAAAAGAAAAAGAGAAGAACATCACATGACGATTGCGAGTGCATAACGAGAATTTTCGAGCGTTAGCTCTGTAGATAGCAGAAAATAATTTTTCAGACATGCTTTGCTTTTTTTTTTCTTCGTAAAGTACGACAGACATCCATGAGTCCACATGAACTTGCCCAGGAATGTAATCGCACAATGAAGTGAACTTTTTTCGAAATACAGCTTAGAGCAGTTGCAGTTAACCTACCCATCTGTCCAGGCACGCTGGTAAGAGTCCACGAACCTGAACATTGATCCTTATGTTGACAGCAATGAAGCGCGCACCCCATTTTCAGGCCGAGTTCTCAACTAGATTTACCCTCAAAAAGGCACGCAGTGGGGTTCGCGGAGCTTTATCTAAGGGCACACTTCTAAGAAAGCCAGGCGTAGGTTTCTAACCAGCAACCTCGCGCAGCCGAGGCGGACCTAAGCCACTAGGCCACACCCTCCCACTCCTTCTTTCTCTTCCCACTTTCCTCTTCGTCCTCTCCCGCAATTGTGCGAGAGCTTTTCCCTCTAGATAGTGTAAAGTATTTGACGTTTGCTTAGAGACTATAGTCCTTCGAAGGGAAAAGGATAAAGGTACCAATCAGGATTGGCGGTAGGCAGGGAGACACGATCTCTCGACTATAGTCTTTAGCTCGTAGGTCGAGGAGGTATGCAGATAAACTAATTGAGAAGACGTGGGTACAAAAGCTAATTGATTGCGCCTCAGCCGTCTCCGATTTGGTAATGACTTTGCCTTGGTAATTAACTAAAGAGCCGAATCGCTAAGATTATCGAGAACCTAGAAAGAAAACGAACAGAATGGAGGCTCTAAAAATGTTATGTTTAACAATCTCTGAAGGGAGCAGCAATTTACGATCAGTAGCGGGGCGTTGGAGATGGCAAGGAAATACATTGACTTATGGCAGGAAGTGACCTCAGAATCGGACCATCAAAGTGAATTAACAAGGAAAACAAAATAAGGGATGGGATACTTTTGGCAAGTACTGTTTCCCTCAGTATGACCTACATCGCATGAGTGCTCGGGAAGGTGTTAGAGTGGTGTGGCTCATACTGAGGACAGCAGTACACCGAAGTCATGAATGACAGTTTACCAGTATCCGTCAGGAGGGAGGTACAGGTGCAGCAGCCGTACCCCATCGATAATGACCTATGTGGACGCCACAAAAGATACACACGATCATCTAGATTCATGCTTCATATACATGTGAGTGTTAATTTTCTACAGCATGCTACATGGGTAAGTTATCACCTATTAAAAAAAAAAAAAGGCCGAATACATTAATGATCGTTCCTGAATTATTTACGTTGACCTTTCAGGCAACCTCCCACCGTTGAGTGCCCAGCGACATCATCTGCCACCTGCCACCTGCCAACTGCCACAGGCGTGCCAGCTACTTTTCGAGGCTTTCGAGGCCTCAAACGGTGGTTAAAGAGTCTCGGTGTGTTCGATTTCCATCTCAGCCTTCCATACGAAAGGAAAGTGCACGGGTTGTCAGTTGAATACAATTCCAGCATTCAATCTCGTCGCATGACGTTGCACAATCCATCGACCAATCAGCAATTGGCCGTGCCACCTGCCAACTACAATCTGCCAGAGACATGTCCGTGAGAGGTTTTGTCACGTGTGACCTGCCAAAAGCATGCTTGTGGTTTCCCCACGCTGCAAAACTTCAAGCTTGAGGTGCAAGTGTCCAGGACGTGTGTCTCCTGTCAACTATCACCACCTGCGAAAGGCATATTCGTTATTTTTTTTTTTAGATTTAAATCCTTCAAACGGCCGACGCCGCCAACGGAGCACAATTTTTCTCAACATGGGGGTGTTATCGCTCTCGCGTTAAATGTCTGCCAAAGTGCTCGTGATTATTATTCAGGGTTGCCAGGTTCAAACGGTCAACTGCGACAACACCGCAGTACCTAAAACCTTTTCGACATGAATGTATCGATGATCTCGTGTAAAAAAAGGTCGAGCATAAAGCTAAGCGGGAGCAGCGAGCTATGGAAGAAAAATGCAAGCGGTAGGGCTGAGAGGCGGGAAGATAGCAGAGTGGGTTAGGAAAGAAACGCAACACTATAAGACGGAACACAAAATTATGAAACACCACAGGGCGGAACCGGGGCCAGATTATCAGTGATGAGGGCCCGGTTCAAAAATATTAAAATGGCCCCTATAACCTTCCACTATGCACCTTACCCCGCCCCCTGTTGTCAGGTTTGAGGCTTGACACGATTTAGCATTTCCTACTGAGCATAAACTGAACATTAAAAAGACAAAGATCATGGCGCCTTGCCCTATCAAGTCCTGGAGCATCAATGGACAAGAAGTGGAAGCTGTGACAGGTTTTCTGTTCTTGGGCTCCAAGATTACCTCGGAAGGAGACTGCAGCCATGAAATTAGGAGACGCCTGCTTCTGGGAAAAAGAGCAATGGTTAGCCTTGACCGCTTAGTAAAGAGCAGAGACCTTAGTCAGCCAACCAAGATCCGTATAACTCGTGCTATGGTCTTTCCAGTTGTGATGTATGGATGCGAGAGTTGGACTGTGAAAAAGGCTGACCGCCGAAGAATTGACGCGTTTGAATTGTGGTGCTGGCGGACTCTTGAGAGTTCCTTGGACTGCCAGAAGGTCAAATCAGTCGATATTGTCGACCATAAACCCTGACTGCTCATTGGAGGGTCAAATTCTAAAGTTAAAGCTCAGCTACTTTGGTCATCTGATGAGAAAGGAGTCGCTGGAGAAAGATGTGATTTTGGGAAAGGTTGAGGGTCACCGGAGGAGGGGTAGGCAGCGAATGCGATGGTTAGATGGCATCCTCGAGGCACTGCAGATGAAGTTATGTGATGTTAGGAAGATAGTGAGAGACCGGAAAGCGTGGCGTGACATGGTCCATAGGGTCACGAAGAGTCGGACACAACTGAACGACTGAACTGAACAGAATTGAACTGAGCAAATATTTACTCGAAGAATATGCGGACTGTTTGTGAACATTGCCTGAGTTTAGACTTTCTTACAAAGCACACGGACAGACTGGCATCTACACTGAGCCGTTCCAGGAAATGATAGGACAAAGAACATAATCCCGCAATAATTAAAACGCACTTGTATGAAAAAAAAAAGAACAAACTGGAGTGGTTATTTTTTGGGCTATTTCGATAGCGCAAAAAATCTACTAGGTGTGGAAACAGACGAAGTACACATGGTCTTAGTTGTTCATAAGCTTTTCTCAAATTCGTTCCGTAAATTCGCTAATATTCATCTAATAGGTTTGTGAAATCATCCAGCAAGACAAATTTACAGTAGCCTAATGCAAAGGTTTTACAAAAACTGCGATATTGTGTTCCATATATGCTGACTTAAAGTGCGGCAGATGCTTATCACTCCAAACGCTGTCATAATGCGCGGAACTAAATCCTTCAATGTGATGGCGCCTATAGAGAATGACATCGTTGCTGAACTGGCAGAAAATAAACCTTTAAAACGCTCAAATATTCAGAAAATAATTTACATGTATACAGATTTTCCATATTTACATATACAGCATATTTACATTTGCACACAATTTACACTTTTAAAACAGAAAGATGCAATTTTTCATGTATCACACATCTTTTCTGCTTTCAATTTACAGAATTATTCACATCTTACGAGGTATCGTATGCAGCTCATTCCACCGAGAAGCTGCGGTAGGATGGCGGTAGGAAAAGCAATTACTTTGGCCACAGAAAATAAGATGGACACTGAAGCTCCACCTTTGTGTATTATTGGACAATTTTAATGTCTCTATTTGCCTGCTGTCCATGCAGATCCTCGTTAGCGTGTATAAACTTTCCTTAGAAAATGGGTGAACACTTAAGCCGCGCCATCGCGTCTACAAGAATTAACTTGAGTCCATTTTTTTTTTTTTTTACAGAAACATCACATGTTTACGCAATGAAGAAAGCATAAGTTTAAATATTTCGCAGGAATTCAATTTATGACCGCGTCTTCGTATAACCAGTCTGCTTCTTTAATTCCACATTTCAGCAAGTCAATGAAACTATTTACGTTTCTATAAGCGTTTTCGTGCTTTCTGCTTGAAGAGTTTCTTCGGTTCCTTGATGAGAGCGTCAATGTTGACCTGTCAGAATATCACGCCTCCACTCACAGCAACGACAAATTACTGAGGTGGCTGTCAGTTATGAGCAGCCATAATATATAAGTAATAATACATTTCTTTTCTTACAAATTTCACTAATTACGCTCAGATTAATAAAAGAGACAACTGACTTCAACACCAGTAATCATAGACGTCAGTTGGCCTACCAGCTGGTACGAGCTGACTCCCTAATTAATTTTATCTATAATCCGTTGATTCTACTTGACCACCAATTGGGACTCCCTGACTTCCAGCAGGTAGACGATGAGCATCAGCCGGGACCAGATGAAACAAACTAAAACTGTATAGAATCACCAAAACTATTTGGTCTTTTTTTCATCTATTTGTGCGAGTACAAAGTTTTGTACCTTGACGAAAGAAGAGGTAGCTTTGGAATTAAGCATATGATGAGACGAAAAACTTTTGAAGCATTCGGCTTTGTCATACATAGGCTCTAGATTTAATCATGGAAAATCAGCATGAAGATGATTTCACTATTTTTTCCACCAAACATCGAAATTCGAGTTTTTTTTTAGCTCTCGGGGGCCACAGGGACTGGAGGGCCCGGTGAATTTGAAGCCTGGATAATCCGGCCCTGGGCGGAACACAGCAGGGCGGGGCACAAGGGCAGAGAAGATAAGCGGCGACGGCGGAGAATCCAGCGTGGCGCATACCGGATCGGTGAATTTGCGAGGATAACCTGACTGGCGCAAGGACAAGGATGATTGATGAGCTGGGAGTGTTTTGCGCTCAAGTAGTCGTAACCGAGCTGGTGGTGTTGCTGATGACGATAATGATGACAACTCACGTCTGCGCACGTATCTGATAAGGTTTCCCATTACTGCGGCGACTGAGTGGCTGATGGCTTTCTGCCGCCATGTACGGGATTTGGGGGTCACATTGCGCGTAAGCGTGCTACGTATAGTCGACTCCTATTCACGGCTTTCGGCTGACTTTCAGTACTAGCGAGGTGCGAAAACAGTAGTCAGCTTTCAACGCCCCTCCGGTCAAAATTGGTAGAGCATTGCGCTGCGTTATCTGAAGCGTAGATGTTTATAATCAAGTCTGCTTTGATTTACTATCCTCCCACCTGAACTTTCGTCTGTTAGCCCTCCTTTCTACAGCGTTTTTCAATTCCCGTCCGCTTACGCCGCGGCAGAGTCGTGCCAACATCGATTAACAAGCGTTTAATAAAGTTCACACTAAATCCGCAGCGCAGGGGCTCAGAGGCTAAGGCGTTTGGCCGGTGATCCCAAGGTCGCGCAGCAATATTTGAAGGAGGCGATATACAAATATGCCCTTTTGCTGTGCGATGCCAGTACACGTTAAAGATGCCAGTACACGAAACAGACAAAGAGACAATGCATTACGCAAGTTTTGGCTTTTTTCTTCTCTTTCAAGATAGCAATCTGTGAAGAGGGAGGAAATGATATGGTGAAATCGTAATTACTTTGGTGTAAAGTGTAAAATTTAAAATTTGTCACTCTGAAATTAAAATTGATGACTAGCTTTAGCAGAATTTCATTCTTTGAGCACGTTTCCGAGCCTTATTGCTTCGCCATAGTACTCACATACACTTGTAATCACGCACACGTGCGCGAATGAAAACATGTAGGGTGTTTACAGTCCGGGAAAGTACTTTTCCCGAGTTGGCACCAGTCTGACTGGAACATTCTATATCCTAATGACGGTTTGCCGCTATGTTATGAAACGCCGAGATGGCAATCTCTTCTCGCACACAGAAGGCTTCGATGACGAACGATTACTGATCAGTTTGTTCACATCACTGTGTTAGAAGTAGTGGTTCACATATGTTGGGAAAGTCTTAGGAATGACCCACGTCGGCCTGCTGCTACACGCCGCAACAGTGATTGTTTGTTCACCGCGCTTCAGCCATCGTGCAAGCGCCGTTTGGAAGAGGGAGCGTTGACCAGACAGCACTGGTCGCAGTTTTTCGCTGGCTTGTTAATTTCAGGTTCTCGACGGCCCTGAATCCGCAACGAGCCGATCGCGAGCTTCGTGGCCGTGAACTCCCTTTCCAGTAGTCTGGCGTGAACAGGTAGCGGTGATGGCAACGAGAGGGGATCGAGGAGTTGATTCTCGGCGACATACGCCTTGATAAAGTTGCCCCTAGCTAGTTAGGTGTATTTTCTTGCCTGTGAAGTACAGCAATGCTGTTGAGCCATACCTGCGCAAGAATTTTACTGCTGCAGTGTAAGAACTACAAGGAATGTGTCACTTTAGTGACTTTGGATGGGGCGCATGTTACTTAGAATGTCGTACACGCGCCCATCGTTTGGTTAGTTGGTCAGCTAGCTTAACATTTCTCGATGCGGACTGTGAATTCCCCGTCATGGACAGATTCATATGTTTTATGATTCAAATGGCTTATTCGCTCGATGTTTATACTGTGAATTCTGACATGCATGTCAGTGCGAAGGTGCTACAGCAAAGCGGCTTCCGCCAACAGAGCTTGTCAGAAAGCAGCATACTACCTCAGCGTCCCGATATGTAATACCTTCTTAACCCGCATTGAAGGAGGTTCTTGCATTAAAAACAAAACAAAACAAAACAACAACATTGATTCACCCTAGAACGTGCTGTCGCATCATATAAACAATCACACTTATCCATGGGTTTTCAAACAAGTGCACTAGTGTGTATGCGCGGCAATAACGCTTCTTTAACTCGTTTAATTATTTCGCTCCTTCGTCACTGAGTGAAAACTTTGTCTGTGGAGTACTTGCCTTTAGAATCCTTAGCATTTGCTTTCGTGTCCAGGTTTCAAAATGTGATATCAGAGTGCCCCATACAGGAAAGAACGGTTGAACGATTGTCGCTGTCAGAGCTAACAAGCACGAGTTGTAATCTGCTCCCTTCTACTCTGCACAGAGTTTGAGATCTCGGGTACAGATTTCACGCACGCGCTAAGATCATGTGTGTTTTTTCATTATAACCGACGGTTGCCTTTTATAGCCAGCTTATGTTGCAAAGAACCTCCGGAATAATGCCACGCGCATTTCCAGTAAGTGTGTCGGCGATTGTATTATACTGTACACACTCCGTTTATTACATGGAATATATGTGGGTTCCAATAAAAACGCCCCCCCCCCCCCCCCCCAAAAAAAATGTCTCCGGAAAAAATGTCCCCGAAAAAAGTCCCTATTTGTGAAGCAGGAAAAAATATCCCTAAGCGTGGACTGAGTTTCCTGTGCGTTGTTTTCGGGCGTTTTTTTTTTCCGGAGCCGTATCTTCTGAGGACGTTTTTACCTACATTCAATACATGCAGTTCAAAAAGTTCTTTACTGGAGCATGCTGTGGCACCCATTTGCGCCACCGATACTTCAAATTTCTTGAGGTTGTCGAACTGCGTTCTTCACCCCCTTGTGATCCAGGACAGCAAATGATGCTACGAGGAGCTCTGTATACGTGGTATAATAGCATATTTTCGCCAGAGGTGTTTCAGAAAATCTAACATTGGTTTTAAAGACTTTCTGGTTGCACAGGAGGCCACCAGCTTCTAACAAAAAAAAGTGCGTACGTCTTCTGCCGCGTACACAGTTTAATGACACCATGCCTGACTCTCACAGGTTTGGGATCGTGCAGGTATAAATCCTGAGAAGATATGTTTTAGATTCTCCCTGTTAGCGACATGGTTCAGAAGAATCGACTGATCGGCGAGTTGGCTAACGACGTCCTGAGACAGAGCGCTAGATACTACACAAGATGGTGATAGTCAACATGGACACGGCGCTACCGAAACTGAGGCGGAGCGAGGCAGCTGCGTCCATACATTCCCTTTTCTTTCATTCTGTACCACCTTGTGCACCTTGTTTGACTAAAACTCGCGACAGGCTTTGTAAGCTTGCCCAAATATCGCTGAAACTCGCAAGGCACAAGAAAAATTAATGGCTGACGTGGAACTTTGGGGATAAAGCTGCTGAAATTCGGAGAATGTTAGTTACGAGCAACACTTGTGGCAGACACTTCGTTTGACGTCTCACGTATGTTTGCATGCCTTCTTTTGTTAACCGACGTACATTTAGACAGCAGAATTTCAAAGCGATGTTAATATGGACAGCCGTCAGCTCCATTTCGAAGCTCTGATGCCCGTCCTGGCCTGGGGACCCAACCGCCGTCTCAGTGACCAAAACTGTACAGAGGTCTTTGAAGGGGAGAAAAAAAAAAAGAGAAAAGCCCAGAGAGAGGCGCACCCTTGAGGCGAAGCTATGTAATTGACGTCACTGCTGACGTCAGCAAGACAGCCCATGAAAGAGTGTGAACTACAGTCGCCCTTCTTCACTTTTCGCTCTCACTTGGACGTTTCCAGAAAACAGGCTCCCGCCTTCTCCACCTTTCCGGAAAAAACGATTGAACTTCGATAAGCAAGTTGATGTATTCTACTTGCGGGCTTTGAACTGTCGGTCGTGGGCTTCTGGTTCGAGGAGTGAGCGCTTAGAGCGGCAAGAAGGATAATTGAGGCCGTTGTTGTCTATACCGTGCAGTCCAAGGTCAAGCGATGTGAGTTTTATTTTTACGCGCAGGGGTTTTTAACTCGTCAGCACAGATAACCTGCGCAATGCGTTGCGCGAAGTAAACGATGCCTTCCTGGCACCAGGGCATGCGAATATGACTGCCTTTTCGTCGCATCGAACAACACACACACACACGAGGGACTGTGTTAAACCGGTGTGACGTACGCTGCTTGCGTCACGAAAGTACTTCTGCGTATTTTGGTACTTCGTAAGCATCTCCTAGGGCGGAGTTTTATGCACGCACCTGTAGTTTTGAATATTTTGTTTCTTTGGTAGGCGCAGCGCTAATGCATGATTCCACAATGTTCGACTATGCCTGCCAGGCGGCTTTAAAAGAAGGGAGATCTCCGTGTTTGTGCCGACCGCGATGCTTCAAGAAAGGTAATTGCGATTCTCTTTCGGCGCAGCGTGACTTTGTGCCAAAGAGCTGAAAATGGGAATCAACCCCCTTGACCGCTTTTCTTCCCTGCGCGCGTTCTTGCGCTGTCGCTTTTGTAGTTTCATTCGGTTACATGTACATGGCCGTGCAATCTTAGCGAGAGCAGGCAAGCAGGTACTTTGCGTCCGACTCGTCCGCGCATCGAATTGAAGTGGCAGGCCATGCCAAGCACTGCCTCCGTGTTCCTCTGTGACTGCGACACTTTGCTTCATGTGCGACGGTGTCGGACGTAATGCGCTTTGAAGAGAGCAACGACATGCTCCCTTATTCGCACTCTTAGTGCGAATAAGGGAGCATGTGACTGTGTGCGCTATGGAGTTTGATCTAATGTTCAAACAAGATATTTGCTACTCGAAAGAGTCAGGGCCAGTGTGCTTGGCCAAACGTGGTCCTTTTCATAGTCGGCGAATTCTTTTCTACAGCTTTTTTATGGCTCAGTTCCTTCATGTTTATTTAGCTAGACATAACTTAGGGATGCAAAGGGAAACATCTCTAGCATCGCATCGCAGGTGAATGACAGGTGCTCTAGAGAGAAGGAATTAACTGCCACGTCGTGAGTATCACACGGCTCCATTGGCTACTGCGCCTGATTTCGAGTACTGCTTTTAATTCGCTTCGTTATTAGACTATATAATTGAAGACGCACAGTTCAGTTCACATATCATAGCGTTACTCAACTGCGCAAGATCGACATGTGTTATGCAAAAAGACTTATCGTTAGCTTTTCCGGCCCTGTCGAAAACGTTAACGACCACAGCACACGAGTGCTTGTTTCACGCGTATACTCCCGTCCAATAAACACACTACAAGATATAATTGATAGCTGGGTTTGCAGACCCAAACGCGAAGAGCGTATAATATAATGACTCTTATTTTATACATCAATGGCTATGCTGCATTGCATTTTGAATTTTAATTAACGATCACATCGATATGAACACAGGTATTCATTAAGGCGCCTTAAGCCAGCTCACTTCGCCTTTATAAAATGATGCGATGCTGCAAAACGTCGACGCGCAAACACTCAGGCGAATGAAATGGCATATCGCGATGCGGATGAAGACACTTAAAGCGCCCCTTCGACCTTCAGCACCCAAGCCCAAGTGGTCGGCACAATGTCCGGCGTCATACAAGGCAGCGACACGGCCAGTGCTTCTCCACCGACTAACTGCTTGTCCATCCGCAGATTGGCGGAGACCTTAGCCTTCGGTGCTCCGAGCATCGTTATCTTGGCCTCCTTGACGAGTCTCAGGGCACCCAGCATGAGTATGCCCGCTGTGGGCCATTTCAGCACGAAGACGTAGACAGTAGTCGAAGAGGCGGAAGGCTTGGACGTGTACCACACGTGGGGTGACAGCGGGTCTTGCTGGTACTTCCAGGGCCGCGTACCGTAAACGGCTTCCCCGTTTACCTTGAGCCAGGCGCCCATCTGCATGAGGCGCTCTTCGAACAGCGGGGAGATGGTGCCGTCGCTAGACGGACCGATGTTGTAGAGCAGGTTGCCGTTGCAGCTGACGGTGGATACGAGCTCCTTGATGAGCTCCTCTATGGTCAGGTAGTCGGAAAGCTGCGCGTTCCTGCGGTATCCCCAGAAGGCGCCTGCTTTCTTGATACCTGCGCGTGAAGACCATAACTGTATGAGCAAGTTTCATCATCATCATCATCATCATCATCATCATCATCATCATCATCATCATCATCATCAGCAGCAGCAGCAGCAGCAGCAGCAGCAGCAGCAGCAGCAGCAGCAGCAGCAGCAGCAGCAGCAGCAGCAGCAGCAGCAGCAGCAGCAGCAGCAGCAGCAGCAGCAGCAGCAGCAGCAGCAGCAGCAGCAGCAGCAGCAGCAGCAGCAGCAGCAGCAGCAGCAGCAGCAGCAGCAGCAGCAGCAGCAGCAGCAGCAGCAGCAGCAGCAGCAGCAGCAGCAGCAGCAGCAGCAGCAGCAGCAGCAGCAGCAGCAGCAGCAGCAGCAGCAGCAGCAGCAGCAGCAGCAGCAGCAGCAGCAGCAGCAGCAGCAGCAGCAGCAGCAGCAGCAGCAGCAGCAGCAGCAGCAGCAGCAGCAGCAGCAGCAGCAGCAGCAGCAGCAGCAGCAGCAGCAGCAGCAGCAGCAGCAGCAGCAGCAGCAGCAGCAGCAGCAGCAGCAGCAGCAGCAGCAGCAGCAGCAGCAGCAGCAGCAGCAGCAGCAGCAGCAGCAGCAGCAGCAGCAGCAGCAGCAGCAGCAGCAGCAGCAGCAGCAGCAGCAGCAGCAGCAGCAGCAGCAGCAGCAGCAGCAGCAGCAGCAGCAGCAGCAGCAGCAGCAGCAGCAGCAGCAGCAGCAGCAGCAGCAGCAGCAGCAGCAGCAGCAGCAGCAGCAGCAGCAGCAGCAGCAGCAGCAGCAGCAGCAGCAGCAGCAGCAGCAGCAGCAGCAGCAGCAGCAGCAGCAGCAGCAGCAGCAGCAGCAGCAGCAGCAGCAGCAGCAGCAGCAGCAGCAGCAGCAGCAGCAGCAGCAGCAGCAGCAGCAGCAGCAGCAGCAGCAGCAGCAGCAGCAGCAGCAGCAGCAGCAGCAGCAGCAGCAGCAGCAGCAGCAGCAGCAGCAGCAGCAGCAGCAGCAGCAGCAGCAGCAGCAGCAGCAGCAGCAGCAGCAGCAGCAGCAGCAGCAGCAGCAGCAGCAGCAGCAGCAGCAGCAGCAGCAGCAGCAGCAGCAGCAGCAGCAGCAGCAGCAGCAGCAGCAGCAGCAGCAGCAGCAGCAGCAGCAGCAGCAGCAGCAGCAGCAGCAGCAGCAGCAGCAGCAGCAGCAGCAGCAGCAGCAGCAGCAGCAGCAGCAGCAGCAGCAGCAGCAGCAGCAGCAGCAGCAGCAGCAGCAGCAGCAGCAGCAGCAGCAGCAGCAGCAGCAGCAGCAGCAGCAGCAGCAGCAGCAGCAGCAGCAGCAGCAGCAGCAGCAGCAGCAGCAGCAGCAGCAGCAGCAGCAGCAGCAGCAGCAGCAGCAGCAGCAGCAGCAGCAGCAGCAGCAGCAGCAGCAGCAGCAGCAGCAGCAGCAGCAGCAGCAGCAGCAGCAGCAGCAGCAGCAGCAGCAGCAGCAGCAGCAGCAGCAGCAGCAGCAGCAGCAGCAGCAGCAGCAGCAGCAGCAGCAGCAGCAGCAGCAGCAGCAGCAGCAGCAGCAGCAGCAGCAGCAGCAGCAGCAGCAGCAGCAGCAGCAGCAGCAGCAGCAGCAGCAGCAGCAGCAGCAGCAGCAGCAGCAGCAGCAGCAGCAGCAGCAGCAGCAGCAGCAGCAGCAGCAGCAGCAGCAGCAGCAGCAGCAGCAGCAGCAGCAGCAGCAGCAGCAGCAGCAGCAGCAGCAGCAGCAGCAGCAGCAGCAGCAGCAGCAGCAGCAGCAGCAGCAGCAGCAGCAGCAGCAGCAGCAGCAGCAGCAGCAGCAGCAGCAGCAGCAGCAGCAGCAGCAGCAGCAGCAGCAGCAGCAGCAGCAGCAGCAGCAGCAGCAGCAGCAGCAGCAGCAGCAGCAGCAGCAGCAGCAGCAGCAGCAGCAGCAGCAGCAGCAGCAGCAGCAGCAGCAGCAGCAGCAGCAGCAGCAGCAGCAGCAGCAGCAGCAGCAGCAGCAGCAGCAGCAGCAGCAGCAGCAGCAGCAGCAGCAGCAGCAGCAGCAGCAGCAGCAGCAGCAGCAGCAGCAGCAGCAGCAGCAGCAGCAGCAGCAGCAGCAGCAGCAGCAGCAGCAGCAGCAGCAGCAGCAGCAGCAGCAGCAGCAGCAGCAGCAGCAGCAGCAGCAGCAGCAGCAGCAGCAGCAGCAGCAGCAGCAGCAGCAGCAGCAGCAGCAGCAGCAGCAGCAGCAGCAGCAGCAGCAGCAGCAGCAGCAGCAGCAGCAGCAGCAGCAGCAGCAGCAGCAGCAGCAGCAGCAGCAGCAGCAGCAGCAGCAGCAGCAGCAGCAGCAGCAGCAGCAGCAGCAGCAGCAGCAGCAGCAGCAGCAGCAGCAGCAGCAGCAGCAGCAGCAGCAGCAGCAGCAGCAGCAGCAGCAGCAGCAGCAGCAGCAGCAGCAGCAGCAGCAGCAGCAGCAGCAGCAGCAGCAGCAGCAGCAGCAGCAGCAGCAGCAGCAGCAGCAGCAGCAGCAGCAGCAGCAGCAGCAGCAGCAGCAGCAGCAGCAGCAGCAGCAGCAGCAGCAGCAGCAGCAGCAGCAGCAGCAGCAGCAGCAGCAGCAGCAGCAGCAGCAGCAGCAGCAGCAGCAGCAGCAGCAGCAGCAGCAGCAGCAGCAGCAGCAGCAGCAGCAGCAGCAGCAGCAGCAGCAGCAGCAGCAGCAGCAGCAGCAGCAGCAGCAGCAGCAGCAGCAGCAGCAGCAGCAGCAGCAGCAGCAGCAGCAGCAGCAGCAGCAGCAGCAGCAGCAGCCGCCGCCGCCGCCGCCGCCGCCGCCGCCGCCGCCGCCGCCGCCGCCGCCGCCGCCGCCGCCGCCGCCGCCGCCGCCGCCGCCGCCGCCGCCGCCGCCGCCGCCGCCGCCGCCGCCGCCGCCGCCTGACTATACCCACTGCAGGGCGAAGGCCTCTCCCATGAGCAAGTTTACTTAACGTAAAAAGTAATGAGCGCTGTGTAAATAGGAGGTAAAGACCCCTTGGATAATGTGTTGAGAGAATGTGTCAGAGTTGGGATAAGGGGTAGTACTTTTCTTTTCTTTCCTGTTACTTTGAACTGAATTAGCAGAAGAGCGGGGAAGTAAGCCAGTTTCTTATCTGTTTGGCGGTTACCATAATTTTCAGGCTTGAGGTGGGAGGTTCAGCTTCAGACCAGCATAGGCTCCTTCCTGGGTTTCAGCTGTTACCTACCCTCTACCCCCTTCCACGCCTGTATAGTGAACGCGTTATAAGTGAAACTTTAAAACTATGTGTAAGTGCTGAGATATCGAGAAACAAAAATTGATTAACCTTTGTCCAGAGGCAGCGCGTTCTCCCACTTGTGGGAAACAAGCTTTCCCGGATTGTAGTGGTCGTGGCAGGCGTAGACATCGCCGTGGCGGCAGCTGGTGTTGATACCCCAGCGGTCATTCACGACAACGCTCCCGCGCACGGGGCTGTCGTTGTAGAGCCAGGCGAGGAACTGCGTGCTGTTCCAGTAGGTGTCCGGGGCCTCCCAGTTGCCGTCAGCCCAAATGATCTCTGGCTGGTATCTGTTCCCGCATTCAAACAGGACCTTGTTTTTGAATCTGAGAATGGAAAATTAACCTTAAAGGTTCTATATATTTAAAAGGGAAGACTTCTTGTACAAGGCTCGTTATAAACAAATGGTATGTTTTGTTTGTTAACTGCGCCACAAAGAATTAAAGACCTTTAAATTTGAGCTTTTTGAACACCCGCTGCTTGATGAGCAAGATAAAGTGCCACCTTATTATGTATCGCGTATTACCCATCTCGAAATATCATCTTTGTTTAAACAGCATTAACAATTTTGTCATATTTCTTAGCCCGGATTACCTTGCTATTTATTTATTCATGCTACGCTTAGCACCATTCACAGCTAAGGTGATACACATGTTGAAGACATATAGGGCAGCGCACTCACATTAATAAATGCATGAAAGGTTATAATAATTAAAATGGTGAAACCGAGGCAAATGACATTTCGAGAAAAAAAAAATGTAATAGCGTAGTAATTTCACATGTAAAAAATCACAGAACACAAAACTGAACGCCATGACGCGTTTCATCGAGAGGCGAGCAAGTTCAAATCTTATAATCTCTACTTCGGCGGTAATGTCCGGCAGCAAGCTGTACCATTCGGGGATAGCAGGAGGAATGAAAAAGTGGATTAAATGAGCTAGAGGCCTCCAGGTGCCAGATCGCATCTTATCGCCGAAAATTGTAGTGCGATAGCATTAGACGGGTCTCAGAAAAAAAAGCCGTTATCTACGCAGGTGGCAGTGGGCAGGTGATGTAATCGAGCAACGATTGGTCGACAGGTTCTGTGACGTCACGGGACCACCTGATACGGCCCAGTTCTTGGGAGCTGCCGACTGCAGTAGTTCTTCGTATACAGTCTGGTTAACAGGTTTATAGCCAAATCCGGGGATCATAAATGTTATGTGGTATATAGCTTACGACTTATTGCCAAATAGCAATTGGGGATAATAAAGGCAATGAATTAAAGGATTAGTTATTAAGCGAGTGGAAATGTGCATGCGCGAACCAGAATCCGCAAGTGGAACCACAGATGCGAAATCTTAACAAATCTGAACCCAAACAAACAAAGCTAAACAAGTGTAAATCGCGCTAGCGGAGCCAAGTCGCATTTAGCTTGCCGATGTAAATCGGGAGCCATCTTTCTGGAATGCTAGAGAGGACATGTCTACTTCATCTTTGAAGCCGAAAGCCCAGTTTTATCTCTTTCCTATCCTTGCCTTCAGTGTCCTTTCTTCGTCGACGCCAGGGGTGTCACGAGGGGTCACCAAGTGATAAAAAGGCTGTTTTCGTTTGGTACTGACCTTGTGGGATTGCGTTAAGCTCAATTAGCGCGCTACGCAAGAACATTACAATTGTCGGAAGTTCGTAATAAGCCACTTTCACGACATACTGCATACCCGACACGCGTCTCTCCCCGCTTAAAGGCGATGGTCGTGCCATGTGCCCCAAGTGGCAGGACGCACGTGTATATACAACCCTGCTGTTGTCGATTCTAGTGACGCGATAGCGTTCAGCGCCATTCCAACTGGTGAAAAGACATGGGGTCGAACACAACAATATTTTTCATTTGTCGCCCCTGACAAAAAAACAAACAAACAAACAAACAAACAAACAAACAAACAAAAAAAAGCACGCAAGGACGTAGTCTCTTCAGTGCCAGTCATGGATCGACGTTGCAGGTGCTTTCACGTGCGCTAATTCTCCGTAACATTGCTACCCGAACGATCAGGCTTTTACACTAGTCGCGACGCGTTAGGGATAAACTTCAGATTAAACCACATCGTTATGCAGGACGTCATGCATGTAACAAAAGACTGCATAAAATTTCGCTGTCCAATGCCGCAGAATAATATACCACTTAATGCAGCACGCGCGACATTTAATCTCTTAAAGACGTCTTAACGTGATAAACAAAGAGTACAACGTACATACGTACAAGGACGAGGAGGGTACATATACAACAAACACCCGTTGTATGCCCTTCTCGTCCTTGTCTGTATGTGCGCAGTGCCTTCTGTTTGTCATAACTGAGCGATTCGCCCAACAACGCACTCTCTTAAACGCCTTAACTCAATGACACAGTTTAAAGGACTCGATTGTCTAGCTTGTGACTACTGAGTGCATATGAGTTCCACGTCCACTAGTTGAGGAATGCAGGTGTGTGCACTAAGACTTTACCTCATTTTTTATAAACTAGTAGGGAATCTCGGCTTTAAAATAACTTTGCCCCTGGAGTTCGCAAAACCTGTTTAATGCGTTACTGAAGAAAGACATTGCAGTGTAACCATTGGAAATAAGAACAGTGTCATCTGGCCATTCAGTGCAGCTAGAAGTGCAGAAAGAGGGAAAAATGAGGAGTCCTCTTTCTGTATTCACACTCAAGCACAATGCATTTGTTCTTGCTTGCTTGTACGATGTGTGCTTGTACCTTATATACGACGTTAGGAAGTGACATTTAAGGTGTCGTTCCTATAAGAACGTGGAAATATTTTATATAATGTGGGCCACTAAGAAAGAACAAGTCGGGCAAAGAACTCTCAAATTCTTTCCGAGCGGTTCTCGCGAAAACCTTTTCAATTCAAGCAAACTAATAAGTAGAACATAAGAAACGAACGAGTGGAACGAAGGTACAAGCTGAGGCGCGTGATTTTTGTGGGGCTCGCTGCGTGCTTTGAAAACCGCGGCGAGGATTCCTTTTTTCTTTTATTACAACGCTAACTGAAGCTGAATTCCAAAACGTTGACGCGTCCCTCCCCGTTTAGGTTCCAATAAACACACTGACGCGATGTCACTGAGAAAGAGCCACCTTCTGGAGTTGTTCATAGCGCCTTAGTTAAACGTTCAGCCTGCTTTGTTCTGATTTTTTGTTGCCCATTTGTTTATATGTTACTGCATTGTAATTTAGAATGCAAAGTTTAAACTGATGAAGTCCTGTCACTGTTGTCGGGATGGTTGGAGGCCTGTAAAGCTTCAACTGTTCAGCTTTTTCTCTTTCTCTTCCCCCCCCCCCCCCTCTTCTCGTCATATATTTGTATGGTGAAGAACAAAATGTATGGATTGATTGATTGAAGTATTCAGAGTACTTAAGTCGTTACGACCATTGGTATCCAAACAAACATTATATGCCGACATCAGCGATTGTCTTCGTGGAGTGTAAGACGTACAGACTACGATGATTTGTTTGAAGGACATACAGATGTGGGGAATTCGGCTTCGCATTTAGTGTGTGGTTGACATTTGAGTTTTAATTAGGTGTCCATAGCATCGAATTGCAGTCGTGAAGGCGCTGACGCATTCGGGAACGCTTGCTGCGTTCTTGTCTTCCCTTGTTTCCCAACTCACGTTTCCACGATGTCTAGGAGCTCGGGTGTGACCTTTGCCCTGATGTAGGTGTCCGTGGTCCATCCGGCCGCCTTGTCTCGCTGGTAGTGCGGGTTGAACCATTCGTAGAGCGAGTAGTAGAGGCCGAACCGCATGCCCCCCGCTTTGCGCACGGCACGGGCCAGCTCTCCCACTAGGTCTCGCTTGGGACCAACGTCCGCGGCGTTCCAGTTCCACGAGACCTTCAGATGAGGTCGTAAAAAACCGATTGAATTTGAGGCACCTTAGCAGATTGGTGGGGAATTACGGCGAATTTTTAACCCATCAGCTGTTTCAGTATCAAGAACTCTCTAAGATGACTGAAGGGAATTTGCCATAATCACTGTATGCCCCCTACTTCTTTCCCTCTTCAAATGACTAGTCAAATAAAGTACATTTTCATATTTATTATCTTACCTGCTTGATATACTGTTATTTTGAGTGGTCGAGAGAGGAGCTCAACACGGGGGAGGTGAGGTTCAAAGAAAAAGGGTAAGCAAACACAGAAGAGCAGAAAAGCCGAATTGTATCGAGTGACGCACTTACAGAACGAGGTGTAACTGACCGACTGCGTGAGTGATGACCTGACTACTGATCGACTGATGAGATTATCGTTTGACTGATTGATCAGTTTAATGGCAACTCAGCAAAATGTGAGGCGCGCACCTTGGAGGGCCAGAGTGTGTAGCCCTCGTGGTGCTTGCTGGTCAGCACTACGTAGCGGGCGCCCGCTTTCTTGAAGAGCTGCGCCCAGCGGTCCGGGTCGAACAACTCTGCCCTGAAGCTGGCTGCGAACTCGGGGTACGTGAAACCGTCCCGGTAGTTTTTCGCCATGAAGTCTCGGTAGGCGTCCGAGCCGTTCATTTGCCAGTGCCACCAGAACCATTCCGAGTAGAAGGCTGGCACCGAGAAGACGCCCCAGTGCACGAAGATGCCCACCTGTACACGGACGCGATTTCTGGTTTGACTGGAATGTCACAACGGGGAGAAGTCTGCACTTCACGGTGCGGATGATAGAAGTCTGCGCCATTTAATGAGCGTTGTTGCCTGCAGAGTGCATTTTATTTTAATTTTTCCGTTAGAGCATTGGGAATTCCTCTGGAAAAGCAGCTGGTGATCAAGCGTATTTTGATACCTCAATGTCTCCCTTCCAGCGAAGGGGAATTTTCGTTTAACTTGCTAAAGAGACCTAGTGCAAGGTAAGCGGTGATGCAAGACAGAAAAAGGGCAATGCTAAAGTCAAGTGTTCGTATTAGATGCCGGATAGAAACATGTTGGTTCCTTGCTCTTTCGAATACGTTTTGTCGTTTCAATACCACTCCTACGCTGCCCAGAGCGTTGTACTCCGTGCATTAGACCTCAGTAGACATCAACGGTGCCTCCTCTGTCTGGGTTCTTTACTTCGAAGTCGCACACTCGAGTGAAAAACTACGGACACAGTGTGGTTTCTAAGCTGAACGCGTACCTTAGCTTCGTCGTACCAGGACGGCAGTGGCCGTGAGTCCAAGGAAGTCCAGTCAGCTGTGTAGCGCGTCTCCGGAGAATGTGGGGGCAGGACTGCTGAACTTTGGGCTGCAGGCGCGTGAAGATGCACACGAAGTACTGCATTGCTCTTGCACGGCAGCGAACATTAGGTATTATGTCTGGGTCGGTTTAAAGTTTCTAACATAGCGAATATTTACTAGCGTAGAGGCATAGCGGACCGAGACCAGTTGGGTGTCGGCTGTGCTTGCGCACCTGGCAACAGGCTCCGCCGGTATACGCCTGCGGTATGTATGTTTTTGCTATGCTAAATCTTACAGTGATATAACTTCGCTCGTTATTTTTAAATTTCATGTGCTTCACGCGCTTAAGGATCCGCGTTATCTTAGCGTATTTAGTTTTTTTCTGGTTTGGATCACAATTCGCAATTTTGACATCGTGACACAGCACAATGCCATTTTTCGTGATGAATATGTGCAAGAGATTGACGGAAGATGGCTTCAAAATTCGGTCGCATGGATGAATGGAATTCAAAACAAGAAGACAAGACAAAATTATGCCACCTGGAATTTAAGGCCGATCGCTTGGGCTGACATGGAGAAAAACATTTCTTTCACTAGCCGATCTGTTCCTATTCTGATTCCATTGGCTTTCACCCGCCAGTCTAC
Organism: Amblyomma maculatum; assembly: GCF_055883805.1. Classification (NCBI taxonomy): domain Eukaryota; kingdom Metazoa; phylum Arthropoda; class Arachnida; order Ixodida; family Ixodidae; genus Amblyomma; species Amblyomma maculatum. The sequence continues at coordinate 99,276,784 of NC_139345.1, forward strand.
TGCAAACTGATTCTTTTCTTATTCTTATTCTATTCATAATATTATCGCTAGCTTGGTCATTTTTGCGAAGTCATTGCTAGTTAATTTCAGAATTGCTTAGTCATACCTAATATGACATCATCCTTCTATCCTCTACAAAAGGTATATATGTTGGGACCATAATTTCTTTTTGATGAACATTTAGCTCCACCTTTAAAGGGACTGTGAACCGCCCTAAATTGAGGCAAAGTAAAACGTTCGAGAGATAGGTACTCCCTCACTAGTCACTTCATGGCAAGAAGTTTTTAGCTAGCTTCATTAATACCCGATACATCGGCGAATAAATATGGCTCTCCCCTCTCAACTCAACACTCCTAGACACCAGAAAAAAAAGGAAAACAGCTGGGGGACTCCGCCCCGCCTATGAAAACGTCACCGAGTGACACTCGGTTCGCAGACTTCCGGTTTTCGCGCCAGTTTTCCCTAGCGTGGAATTTTTCGTTCCCAGATCGCCCACATATTCATCGGTCTCTGCCTTTTCCTTCTCCTCTGCGCTTGCATAGCTTTCACCCTTGTCTCGTGTCTTCCTCGGCCGCCAGCTTCTGCAGTTTCTTGACCTCTCCAAATTGTGCGCGACAACAGCCCGAACGACCCGGGTCGTTCGCGAGAGCATGCTGCATGATGGACAGGCTGCTGTCGACATCGGTAGCTGCCGCGGGGAAGCACTTCCCTTCATATATCCCTATCCAATTGAACGCAAATCAGCGTGCACTCTTGCCGAGCACGACTTTCCAAAAGACCTCTTTCTTCTCTCAAACTGTCCGTCAGTCTCCTGTGTCTGTAGCATTTTACCGTGTTCTATTGGTTGACCAACGGCGGCCGGTCTCCTCGCGGAGTTGGCGATAGCCAGCAACGACTCTGCATGGATACTTGCAGAGTCGTTGCACTTGGATACTTGCAGAGTTGTACGCGTGCAAAAATGCCGTGGTCGTGTTTAGGCAGAACGAGCACTTTCACGATGGTTGGCGAGATGTATCTGTTGTGGTGCATAACGAATGTAATGTATTATCGGCGTGAGCATGGATTGATCATTTCAAGAGATCGCTACAAAGTTTGGATATCGGATTACAGGTGAGCACGAATTACCCGTCCGCGAGTATAAAGAATTGTGATTATAAAAAGAGTAGTGCTCCGTTTCTTTCTTTTTTTTTTTATTCTTTCGCTCGTCGTTGAGGAAGTGCCAAGCGGTAACGTGCACGCGTGTTTTATCTCGTGTGTATGCATCGTCCGAGCCAGAATCGACGGCACAAAAGATCAGCAAAGCAACTCGACACACGCAGTGCGATAGCTCAAGGTGTCCCAGATTTCCGCAGCTACACGCAAGAATCGCGCACAGAATAGAACACGCGTGTGGGTATACGCTAGAGAGGCATCGGAAGAACTTTGCCGAAATGCTTTTCCAGTGTAGCAGGGAGTTCGCCCAATGTCGTCATCCGCGTGGAGGCTGAGGGCGAAAATAATGTATTCTCGCGCGCTTTTAGTTGCGGAGTCCCGACCCTCTGCTCGGGTCTGCGCACCTGAATAGATGAGCCTCCTATATTGATGGAAATAGCTTTCAATCCAAACGCCAACTGTTCGCGCAGCAGCTTGTTTACGAGACGTATTGCCGGGTGAAAGAGACGTGGTTTCAGAGAGTTCGTTGTCGGTGCAGTACGATAGGGTCGCCAAAACTACGCGAGCACGCTGATGACGGACAGAGTTGACCAGCTGTTTTCGCAGTGGCGCGATCATCGACATCAATCTTTAAGCTTCATTTGCAGACATCGTATACTTACTTGCAATACAGTACTGCCCTAGCGAAAAAAACCGTATGAGTCACAATAACCTCATACAGATTTCTGATACTAAACTCGTGCATATCTCATACAATCTCACATATTTCTCATACGTTGAATGATATTTGTACGAGATTATATGAAATTTATACGAGTTTAGTATGAGAAATTTGTATGAGGTTATTGTGACTCATAAGGTTTTTTCGCTAGGGTGGGATAAAATTACGCCAAAAATGAGCCATGTTCGGGATTGATGACACATACCGAGTTGCTTGTAGAAGTGAAATCTGCGATACAAGCAAGTTTCTACACACATGCAGTGGAATATCAGTTGACGACGGTGTGGCTTGGCTCACGCAGTCAGCTTGTATGCTAACCTCGCTGCTGCGGCGTCGATGAGCTCAATCATCTGTTTATATCTTTATGAAAATGTTGTCAACAATAAGACAGTGTCATGCGTAAACTATCTGCTATTGCGCTTGGTCAATTCCAAAACGCTGTCCGCTGTGGCTTCGATGCCAAATAAACAATGTCTAGGCGCACGGCCAGAGTACTGTCGCGCGCTGCACGCGCGGATGGCACCTCTGCCGTAACATCGCGGCATTTGGTGCTGCACGTAACCGGTCCGAATTTGTCTACTTTTTTGATGCAGCTGATGACAGACCTTTTGTGACGCACGTTCCAATTATTTAACAACACGCCGCACAAAAGATCGATGCTCATTTTATTGATTAGTTGCATTTGATTATTTTTTTTTCTCCTAGGCCGCTCCGCCTGCGTTCTTGTAGCTTGGGATCTTTCGCTGCATATTTTTGTAACTTGGCTTGGATTCGGAAATAAACTTTCAACTTCAAAAGAAACCCTTTGTGACCAGATCCAGTCACTAGTATTCTTTGCGAAACAACCTTAAATCTTATTGGCTGTTAATCGCAGAGGTGCGGTGAGATATAGTAGTCTATAATACAGGAATGGTGATGGCAGATTTTATTAGTGGCAGGGCAGCTTTAGGCAGAGACGAGAACAAGCAAACGGGAAGCATGTACCCAGCGTGTCACTGATGCTACCTAGCTGGTTGCACTGAGAACTGGGCCCTGCACACCCCACACGCTAGGCAGACGAGCCGACCACTTGTCAGGCCACTGCTGAAGTTACATTATAAGAAGGTATTTTATGGTACTGTTAAGCTACTGCGCCTTTCAGGGGAAACTACCTGCTCCCATTTACTCTCATATTCAGCATGCACAGCGCGCGAGAAAAGGGGGATACGTTAATTGCGCGCGAGGAAAGAATACTTTTTGACAGCCAAGGGGGCTGGGGGAGGGGGCAGGGTAATTACGCGATTAAATACGGTATTCAAGGGTATGTCATCACAGCGTGCTTTCTGCGCTACAGCGTAACTTACTTCGACCCACTTTGGGTGCTGCAGTTATAGTTAATATTCGGGAAGGCTGTACCTCTGACGGAGGCCCTGAGCCCGAGCACGAAGTACAGCACCACGATAACCTGTACCAAGATCATGCCAAGCCAGAGCCGGTACTTCGTCGGGTACATGATTCCCGGCCACTCGAGTCTGCAATCGGGAACAACACAGAGGAACAGAGTGTCAAGAGCAGCATCTTTTAGCGAGACGAAAGCGCGATTTGGCGCTCTATGTTCAACACAAGAGTGCAAAGGAATCCCTTTATTAATGGCCCCGACATGTCTTGAAGTCGTATTCCATTTACACCTGTTAGTGTTACAGTGCAGGTGATTGGAAGGCGCAATAAATTGACGAAGACATGACACACTGTGGGCACCATTTTCTGGAGTACGCCTGGTGATTGGAACCGGCGGCTGCGTTACTGAGGTGTATCCGACTACACAAAGCTGCGATTCTAACGTGCAGTAGCGAAAACGGTAAAAAAAGGGCTATTGCGGACTTCTGACGATTCTGAACTCGTGTCATCTTTGTATTCTGTTAAAATGGAGCATTCGAGAACGATCGCGGTCTGTGGGAATATGAAGCTGTGCGCCGTTTTATTCACGTTCTCCTAGACAACGTCGTGTGGTCCATAGGCCCCGCCGCGGTGGATCAGTGTTTAGGACCCCCGAATGCTGATGCTGAGGACGCGGATTTGGTCCTATAGTCCCGCTGTGGCCACGTTTCGGCGGAGGTGTAACAAAAAACACCATTGTACCGAGCGATGTCAGTGCGCATTAAAGAACACTATAGGGGTAGAAATTTTCAGCCCCATTCACTACTACTATAGTCTTTGGGACGTTAAACTCTACAAACCAAGTGAAACCAAATCAAACCCCTATAGGAGCATGCCGCTGTTGGTGCCAAAACCAAGACTAGCTGGTAGCAACGACAAAGGCAGGAGCTATGCCCAGCATTGCAAGCAGGAAGAAACAACAAAAGAAGGGCCGTTTGGCCATGCTGACAGCTATCACGATCAATATCGCATCAGTTCTTATTCCGATTATATCATATTGGAACTTCCAGACATGCTTACGTGCTATTGAGAAGTCTTGTGGAGGGACTTTCGATATGGGCCCAAGAGACCATGTTCTTAGGGGTGGTAATTTACTCAGCTTCATTGCTGACGCAATGCTCTGTATTGTATTGGACAATTATCAATGGTCAAGGTGTCTGTTTCGCCAGGAGAGTGACGAAGGAAAGAGAAATTTTCTCATCAATTCTTTCAGGCCAAAGTTGGGGCTGTTTGGCACTACTGTAGTGGATGCCTATCAATCAATGGTCGTGTTATGTAAAGTTTATTTTTCGCTTACTTTGATTCGACTCTCAGCAGTTTTCAACAAAGGGAGTCTGCCGTTGACGTCGACCATTACCACTGACTACTGCATGTGATGCCAGAGCTGACAAGCAGAGAGGCAGAAGAATAGATCGGGAAAAGGACGGTGGCACACACCACGTTGTGGATGCACTGAACGAAAGTTAGAACGACGTGCCGTGCAGTTTGTGGTGTGAATCAATTGTTCCAGGACACTGCAGAAAGGGTTGGATGTGCTGTTTTGTGTGTATGCATTGGTCCGAGCAATTAAGACTAAATAAATTATTGCTATACAGAGAGCGAGAAACCGAAGTGAACGAGACTGCAGTTTCATTCTTTTCAGGGTGGGGGAATGGGAAGGATGGATGTTTCAGATGCACGATAGCAACCTGAAGGAATCGTTCAGGCGGTTATTCATGTCCCGTGAAAATCGTCCTTGAAAGTTTCGAAAAGAGTGCCTCATGTTACCTCCTTTACACTGTTGTTGTTGTTGTTGCGACTGAAGGAAGAAGGAAAAAAAAAATGCATGAGCCTGCTACTGGCTCTGTAGCTGAGCCACCTCCGCTTCCTCGTGCGGACAGAAGAGAAAATAGAGAAGAAAGAAACATAAGAGGGAAAGAAAGAAGCGCGTCGCAACAGCCGTCGTCCACCACCGAAACGGTAGCGGGTGCACTGACAGCCAACAGATAAAAATACAGTGGCAGGCTAGACCCCGCCGCAAGCGGCAGTGACCTACCAGTCCAAGCCCCGTAGGGCCAGGGGCAGCCACTCCCGCTTTACACTGTGCTCGGTGCGTAATGAGGCGACCATATACAACGGCGTTGGGATTTTTTAATTTACAGCACTGCCACGAAGTTCCTTGCCCGTGGCTTTGTCGACAGCACGTTTGGTAACGCCTTCGCTCTGTGGCACAGGTTTATATTAGCTGCATTCTCTCCCGCATCAATGTCAGCAAGTAAACAGATGCGTTGCTTCTAGATTTTGTGGATTTAGCCCACGCGCAATGCATCAGCAAAAGGGGAAACAATATTTCCAAATAAACATTTGGATTTTTTTTTTTTTGACACAGCTGGACTCGATGGCTGCGTTAACAATATTCTTAGTCGAACGGTGTACAAGATTGATCATCCGAAGTCGCCAGCACACCTACATGCCTATGTACTGTATCTTGCTCGCAGTAGAGCGGACAATATGCGTTTCTATTGCGTGCTCGCAAGCCAGTTACACAGGTATAAAGGACATCACTTCGAGCTCGCAGCTTCCAGTGCACTCTTAACAAGTTGTGCGACGGACTATCGGGTATTGAGCGTGAGGAACCAACCCACGTGTTTGCAATCCTAATGCGAATGCTTGGCGAATCAGCATTATGGCTGGCACGTTCCGTAGCGAGGACGCCCATAGAAGCGGAGTGGTCAATGACTCGCTGTTTTTTCTTTCAGGGTAACGGGAAAGTAAGTATGGTACCGATGCATAACTGTACCGCTATACAACGCATAAAAAAAAGCTTTGGTGATACATAGTCCAAGTGAAGCACAACCTGAGTGATTGATGGTTCCTGCCGTAGAACTTTTTTCCCTGTAGTACTGCCGTGAAGCCGCATGCAGGAAACCTTGAGCTATGGGGGTTTCCTCCTGTGTCTTCGTTTGATGCAATACCTTGCTGAAGAAATAAACACTTTGATCTGTCTAATGAATATACAGTTATTATGACAACAAGAAGAGAAGTAGTTATGCTTGAGGGTTTTCTCCCCAGAATCCTTGCAAGGACTTAAGCGAACACAAGTACTCAAGTGGGCGGTGTCACGCCAAGTTTTAGGTTGCTCCGACTTGTTGGTCTGCTGATATACACTGCTGCTTTGATATGTGCTGCTGCTGCAGAGAAAGATAACTACATAGGTTTGGCTTATCAACGTGTCGCTTTTGGGCTGGTTGGGTTAGCTTTGTTTTACAGGGTTCAACCTCCCATAGTGGCTCAGGCTGTGACGGATGCCGTAGTGGAGGGCTCCGGATATAATTTCATCCATCTGCATGCACTAAAATCGCTCACTGCACATGAGCCTCACATTTCGCTTCCATCGAAACGGGGCTGCAGCAGCCGGGATCGAACTCGCGTCTACTTTGTTTTAGTTGTCGAGCACCCTAGGCACTGAGCCACCGAGGCGAGGCTGGAGCTGGACACATGCTTCGAACACCCACTGCGGCATAGCTCACTGGCAAGGGCGCTATAAGCACAATTCATAGCCGTTACATTTGATGGAGGCACGCAAGGCTGAAACGATCATGCATGACTTATTTCTGTTCGCACAAAAGAACTTCGGATGGACGAGTCAATAATAATAATAATAATAATAATAATAATAATAATAATAATAATAATAATAATAATAATAATAATAATAATAATAATAATAATTATTATTATTATTATTATTATTATTATTATTATTATTATTATTATTATTATTGACGAGACTGTTCCGAAGCCGCCATCCACCTTGTCTCGTAGCTCATGCCACTGCCTTGAAGCGTAAAAGGAAAAAAAATTATTCCGTGAGCTAAAAAAAGAAATTACGGCGCCCCCCAAAAATGTATATCATTAATGGCTTTCTGTTAATTTCTCAGAAGATACCAGTTAAGGCATCTTAGCTCAGCAATGGCTGGACTTATGAGCGCGCGCTTTTATGAAGAATCGAGCGCTCCCTTCGAGACTGCCCGTGGCTGAACATTCAGTATATTACTGGTACCGCCCGTTAAACAAATTGAGTTTCCTACCACGTCCACAGCACTGCGTTCGATGCACGTAGTACGTGCACAACTCTGGCAAATTTGTTAGTATAGGATTCCATGCTCCGATGGTTGGTTGCTAAATGCATCTGTGAAAGTGCGGAAGATTGCTGATAAAAGCTTCTTATGAATGCTGGACTCATCACCTGGCCTTTGATTATACACGCTTACTTTTCAGCGGAGTACCAAGTTAAGACTGTCACGTGCGTGGGTGACATCAGTAATGGAAAAGGTCTGAGGGAAAACTTGTAAACAAGTGCTGTACTGGGGCAAACCTGTTACATCGGATTAGGAACTGGCTTTGCCAGCGAAATTAACAGTCGCTACCAGATTCTGTTGAACGTAAACATATACGCGTTATTTACCGCTCTTTTTCGCGGAGCGTGCTCGTACAGTCGAGTCTACTATAGTAGTTATCGCTTCGGTAAGAATCCTATTGTGAAAAACATGCCTTATACGAGTACGATTAAAGTGCCCTGTGTTCGTTAATCATAAAACACCTTTGCTTACAAAGAAGACCGCCACAAGCATCAAACGATCCTATGATATTGGTACGCATGATGCACTGCATCTGTTCGGGTGAGCGCAACACATTTCCCTTGAAGCCCTGTAGTGTCCAACCGCGTCGTCGATTGAAAGTGACTGGAGCGCGCGTGTTGCTGTTTGGCAGCAGACAGCGCATTCCGAGAATCAACATTTTCTACGTATTCATTTCTTCATGCAACAAATGCATCGCTGTTAACAGAGCGGATAATAGAACAGCATACACTCGCTGTAAAAAAAGAAAGAAACAAAAAACACGTCTGGAGACGATCATTGCATTTCTACTTCACGATGCGAACCACGCGAGTCTTGCAGGAGCGCTTGCTTTAATTATGACGGCTGTGCTGGAGAAAACTTCGAAGCTACTTAGCAAATATATTTGTCATTCTTCTGTCACTTAGTGGGGATAACAAGGTAAGAAATTTACCCGGAAGAGACATTCAGTGATGTCTCTTTTGATGTTATGAGTCGCTTCGGGAACTTATGTACCCCAAAATATCGCGTTTTCTCTTTATAAACTTGGTAGTTAGCCGCACATATATACTGTCACGAAGTAAGAGCTGTAAGGATCACACGTTAATCAAACAGATCTAGGACTTCAAATGCATATTCTGATTGACCGGCATTCTCGCTGGTCAAGCCATTGACACCAGGTGGCATTCATTGGTCTGGATGACGTCATCGTGCATTCGGCTACGGCAGCCATGGTAACGACGACATTGATAACCACGTCCTAAATTCCAAACACCACACTGGTACAGCTGTCATTGGTAACAAGGTAACGAGAGTAAACACATTTACAAAGTAGACACAAAGGCAAACGAAGCCTGCTGACACGCAGTGGAAAGATTCGTCACCTTACTGACACATCATGGGGTACAGATTGGAAGGCCTACAGCTCAGGCTACACAGAAGGTGTGTGCAGCAAGGTGAGTGGTTAGATGCTCTTACTCATCCGCCTTGGGCAAAGTCGCCTTGGGCAAAGTCGCCTTGGGCAAAGTCGCCTTGGGCAAAGCCGCCTTTGAGCCTTCGTCATAGCGCTTCTTTGACGGCGAAGCGCCTAGTTTCTTGGACGCACGCTTGGCCGCCCTGTCCCGTTCCTGGTGGCCCTTGGGCACCGCCGTGCCCGGAGGCGGCAGCAGCGGCTGCTGGGCGTCCCCGGGAGGCGACGCCTCTCTCTGCGGCTGCTTCGACCTCGCGCTCGACCGCTCTCTGGAGACGAGGTCACCGCTGGGAAGAAACACCCTGGCCGCCTGTTCTCCTTTGCCCTCCATGACGTGGAAACCTGGGAGGTGAAGCGATGGGTGAAGTACACAGCTGGAAAGACCCTGGAGACTGAGGTCTTAGAATTGGTGTGAATATGTGAGAGAGCAACTCTGGGTTAGTCGACAAGGAGAGACCAGATTTTGTTCTGCAAAGACCATTTGGTCCTGCAACAGGCCCCTGAAGTTCACATTCACCCCTAAATTCATTGTTGCTATCTGTTTATTGCCTTCTAGTGAATTTTCTCTTCACTGGGTGATTTTCAAAAGTAATCCATTGTTCAGCTATGTTTTGCACAGCGAACCCTTCTTACGCTTCCTGTTTCATCACCATAGACTCTGTAGTGATGGCCGGTAATAAGCATAATGAATAAAACAGTAAATCACAGACATCGAGCAGATTATCTGATTCAATAAACTGCATAAACAAAATGCGCTTTTAAGGTGATGCCTTTGGAAAGAATGCTTTGCTATTTTGCCACATCCGTCGCGCCACTGCATTTCCTCTTCCCTTGTCTGACTGTGGTCACGATAACAATTTTTATACTTTTACTTATTTTCAATTATACACATTTCATCTCTGCGTGCCACGCTGGGTAAGAGAGTGATGCACGTTCGCTTTCGGCCTCTTTGCTCCTCTTCTCGCACTCGCCCCTGACTACATATAAGAATAAAGCCCTCCTGATGGGTTTTACATAGGAAGGTTTTACGCAGAGATACACAACGGCCTTTTCGCTTAATGGTACTCGTACTGCTTGCGTGGTAAAACTGATCTGAGATATTTCATGGGGGAGGGGTGGCGTTATGATTAAGGCAGTCAGGGTAGACTCGACAGATTGGAGACAGCATAAAGCAAAATTCATGACGGTGGGTTAAGGTGTTTAATAACATCCATGCTGGCCACCAGAAATTTTGGTAAAGTTATGGAAATAGTTGAAATCGAAGTTCGAGTGGCCCACTTGAAGTTTGCTCGCGATGTGGACTTGCACGTTTCCGCTTAGAGTCCTGATACCACAGTGTACTTGATACACGAACGTGCTTACTAAAAATAATTGTGTTTCCGTGGTTGATATTCCCGCAGCTAAGTAGAGAAAGCAGAACTTAGCTCTGGTGCATAAACTTCATAAAGAACTGCATAAACAAACACGGACGCATAAAGAAGACACAGTGCCTTGCCCCATCCAATAAGAGGTTAAAGAAGACGATGAGCATGAAGAGTCTAGAAATACCTTACAATTCGGCAAGGATAAATTGTTTTGGTTGTTAGTGGTTGAAGGACCATGTACTGATGTATTACCTAGCGTTGGTGGCTGTTTGTGCTCCGATGAAAGAGAATGAAGAGATTCTATCGATTGGCTTTTGAGAAAATGCAGTTTTAAGAGAAGTAGGATGACTCGGTTCTGCTAAGTGCTGTGAAAACCTCCATATGTATCTCGTCGGTATAAAAGTAGCTCTGCAAATACGCGGAAAACTATGCGGGGACATGAATGGTCTGCTGCAACTAGAAAAAAGATATTCCTCGCCTTACTGCGAACTAATGCACTGATGACAACTGGGGTAATGTCTTTCGATGTCATACTTATTTCTGCTTGCCAACTGCCGCCAAGCTAAACTGTCCGAGGGGGTTGATCATGTTCGTGGAACAATATCCGCGCACTTTCCTTGAACTATCCTGACGCTAATCGCGCCTTACCTTTCCTTTGAGTACGCTCTATTGGATGTTTGCTAGGGTCGGACGGGAATCACGAAGACGAACGGCTCAGCTGTGGTCGCGATAAACGAATTTACCCAATAGAACGGCTAAGGGAGTGTACAGTTTAATTCATAGCTTGAGGGAAGACGGCAACACTTAATTTCCAAGCATTGAGATACGCTACTGCTGGGATTCGGAAAGAGTGGGTGGCACCGAGCGCATGCACTGAGAGAGCAGCCGGCCGTGTTCACCGCGCGTGCACCTTTGCCGGCTGCCGGCGCCAGCACTTCTCAAAGCACGGCTGCCACGTGTTTCAGAGTTCCCTTTAAGTATGACGTATACTGCATACGCGGACCGAAAACAACACTTGTCACCGTAACAGTATTCGAAATATTCCTAGGGGTAATTCAAAAAAGCAAGAAGTGCATTCACTTGTGTCAATTATTTCCACATAGCCGAGCGCTTATACTGGGCTCCTCTCGCACACCCAATTGCTGGTTTTCTCTTTTGTTCCTGAACAAAGAAGAAAAGTAAAACTCGCAGAACGTACTGATGTGTAGTCATATAGCCAGGGATTAAAGTCAGGGGGGTCCAGGGGGTCTGAGACCCCTCCGCACTCAAATATTGTATAAGGACTGCAGGAATATGAAGCAGGTTGTCATATTTTTTTCTTGTCGGTGGTTGTCAGAGCATTGATTCCTTCTTTGTTTCAGCATTTCCTCAGTAAGTTTTAAAAGACATTATTAACATATTTTCTAAAACCCGAGGAGAAAAATGATTTCTCCCCTTAAATTTCAGTAAAACCGTCTGCGAGCCAGGCCACCAGTCGCTTTTTCTCTCTTCCTCTTTATTTTTCTTTCCACTTGTGCTCGAACCACTAAATACTCCACTCCGATGGAGCCAGACTTTAAGAATTGCATACAGCCCTCTTTTTAGTTTTGTACACTTGTTAATTCTTGCACTGGGCTCCTCTCCGGTATGCCTCGCGAGTACTGAACGTATTCTGAGTAGGCGCACTTCGCAGTAGCCGCTGCAGGCGGAGCATTCCCTTTTCCTCCCCTCATGCCTTGCTCCTCTTCTCTTGCGGATGGCCGCAGCGGTAGCCGTCCTTCAGAAAGCATTCCTCTGTTTTCACTTATGCACTTCTTTGCTCTCCTGATGCGATCATCGTGATTCTGTCCTTCTGTCTTCCATGGCTATATCATCCTCCTCTGGCGCATTGCACCCGCTCTCGTGTCATTCCATGGTAATCACTCTTCGGTTACGAACTGTGCCATTCTCGCTACACCTTCTTCTTCTTCCGAAGTGGCCCCACTTCCAGCTTCTTCCATGTGCTTACCACCTTCCGGTTAAATCGACTATTACTACTATTACTGCTGCTATGACGCTGAAACCAGGCAAGGGACATTTAACACCTACTACTGTTAAACTCCCATACCATCATTCTGATAGAATTAGTATGGGCAATTCAAGAATAAACACCTTACTGACTTATAGGTTACTGCCATAGTTGGCTAGCCAAAATGAATTTTGCGCATGCCTCACAGACGTTTCCGAATACACTGTAACAAGTGTATATATACAATATCGGACGTTCGTGCGAGAACCACGAAACCATAAAGAAGAAGCCACGGATTTCACAATAAGAATAGACTGCTTAAACAATACATGACGATGCACGAAGCGGCACAGCAGAGCAACACAGGACACGTCATAACAAAGGAGGCATATTTATTCCTGAAAAAACAAAACAAAACAAAACAAAACCGTTTTTGCTTCGATTTTATAGGCACTTACTGATTTAACAATTCAGACTGATTGCCCCGCCTGGGTGGCGCAGTGGTTACGGCGTTCGACTACTGTTCCCAAGGACACGGGATCGAGTCCCGGCCTCGGCGGCCGCTTTTCGATGGAGGTGAAAAGCAAGGCGCCCGTGTGCTGTGCGATGTCAGTGCACGTTAAAGAACCCCAGGTGGTAGAAATTTCTGGAGTCCTCCACTACGGCGTCTCTGATAGCCTGAGTCGCTTTGGGACGTTAAACCCCACAAACCAAACCAATCCAGACTGATTCCGGGACCAAGCTTATTTTTAGCTTGAAATGTCACAGCAGTTTACTTAGAAGCAGTAGCTGCGCCAAGTTGTCCACGTCAGTCTATTCTTTCCAACCCTTGTTCCTCAAAAGTTTTGAAACGACGACTCTGAAATTCGGAGCAGAAAAGAGGCTTATGGTCACCGTGTGCTGGTTAGTATAGTGGCAGTGACGGTCTAAGCGAAAAAATGATTAAATTTCCTGTAAGAGTTAGTCTAGTCCTACGGAGACTGTACTGCACTGTGTCAACTTTTAGGAGCGCAGCTCTTTGACTCCCGTTCCAGCGTTTCGCGTCGTCGTCACTGTCGGCGTTATCACTCGTAGCCAGCGCCGCAGCTGGGGCAGCATGCGCTCTTGTAGCAGTTGGCTGCAAAGTTTCTCTTTCTGCTTTCGAGTAAAAAAATGCCAGGGCCCACGCATTTAGCAGAGACCGCAGCGGCGAGGGCTCTCGATTGGGCCTGGGCTGTTGCTATGCAGACATATGTGAACTGTGTATAGTTGAAATCAGCTGTATCTGAGTGCACGCGTTCGCTGCAGCCCGCGGTCAAGAACTATACTCTGCATTCCGAGCGCTCTAGGTATAAAATATTAGTCCGCTTCTGCGATTATATAGCCTGGCTTTAACTTTGGAAAACGATAATCAAGGAAGAAATGCACCTTATGTAACTCTTTTTCACAAAAAGCAAGGTAAGAAAGATGGTTACAGTCGTGGACTAATGCTTGCAGTTGCGGATTCTCGGAAAAAACATGCGTTTCTGCGTCGTTAGAGAAAAGAGATCAATTAAGTATGTCGAAGTGCCGTAAGATTTCCGTGCTCCAGCAGCTGCAATGAATACCAGCTTATTGATATAGGCAGTGCGAAAAAACAAACATCTTTTTGCTCGAGCCGCAGCCTACAAACTTTAGTGAATGACCGCACATCGTCGTGCCATGTTTCCGATGCTCTTTTAGGAAGAAGTTTAAGCGCAGCCGGCCAGGTTGCAGGACGCGTAAAGTTAGGCGGACAAATAAACGCGTTGTATGCATGGACTGTGCAGAATCCACAACAAAGGTTCGTAATTTATCTATTATCAAGAGAGGTATATTCTGTCGGGAGAGGGTGACCGTGGGTAACCTTGCAAATATACTAAGCACCAACGGAATATATTTACTAGAACTATAAAAGGCGCATGACCTCTCGGAGAGAAGGCAGGCATATATAACAGTTGTGGGGTACCGTACGAGCTGCCCCCTTATAGACCAACACCGTGTTTACCAACAGAGGGGGCGGGGCGGGGCGCTCGCGGCGTCGCAGCCGACTGGGGGGGGGGGGGGGGGGGGGATAGGGTTAGCGCCCATATGAAGACACGAAACCGAAATATTTCTAAGCAGTTTTTTAATTTCACGAACACTTATGATGTCCTTATTCGGTGCCGAGTAAATGTGAGCATCCTAGAACAGATCGTGAAAGTATGAAATCTCATGACAGAGGCGAATTAGTTTTAAAAAACAACGAAACGTATGGGGATTCTAGTTAAGAGGGCGACCCATAAAAACACAAGTAAACGCAACTTACCGCCACATTTTTCTCGTTTCGCAGAGCACCAGAAGTGGTGGCCGGTCGTTAAACATTGGCCAGCGCTTTGAAGAAGTATGCTGCGTAATTGCGAAGGCGGTCTATTTTTAAAACTCTCTGAATAATCTATGTTGCGAATACGGACACCCCAAAAATGCTCATGCAGCGAATCACGTAGTTTTGTTTACAGTCTGATATGCTGCCGCATGGAGTAAATTAGCCTGATAATACTGTCCCTCAAGTGATACATCCTAGTCAGAATTACATTTAAAAGGCAGTTGTCAAACGCCGTACGACAATACGGACCGAACGAGAGTCGCGCATTGCAGCAGACGACAGCGCGGCTGGCGATACCCACCGCGGCCGCCTCCAGCTCCGGAGCGTCTGCTAGCGACAGCGCCGGTGGTGCATTGCCGTCTGCAAGTGTGCGCGGTCAGTTTATCGTGCTGTGAACGGTCCCGCAAGTCGTCAGACTTGCAGTACTTGCAAGGGAAAGTAGTGTGCCATGCAACATGATGTCGAGGCGTGATACAAGAAGTTCACCAAAAAATGATAAGGGTTCAACGCTGCTGAACCGAGTAAAACGTTGCGGTAAGTTGTGTTTACATGCATGTGTTTCTATGGGTCGCCCTCCCAACTGGCACCATCATACGTTTCGCGGTATTTTAAAAATACTTCGCCTTGTTAATGAAATTTTATACTCTCTTGATCTGTTCTAGGATGTTCATGGCTGCTCTGTACCGAATAAGGAGATCATAGGTGCGCCGTGAAATTAGAAAATTGCTTTGAAACTTTTAGAGTCCATGTATTCCTATGGGTGCTAAGCCTAGTTTTCACCCCCAACCGGCCCAGCCTGGCAACAGAAGCGCCACCGCATAGAGCTTACGTCACAGATCGGTGTTGGTTTATACAATACCGCAATCACTTTGTAACTGCACAACAAGAATTATTCAGATGCCGTCACTTAGAGGCTGATATACAGACAGCGGTACGGCACGGTTTATAACGCCCGCTATAGGGTTCGTGTTTCTTATGAATCGCGCTTACTAATTGAGCTCGGTCATTTTCTCAAGGACAACGTTCACCATGGCTTTGCAAAAAAACAAAAACAAAAAACAACAACAAAGAAGTAAACACGTCATTTCATTTGCTTTAGCGAGAACGAGTGGAGGAGTGCAGTCGTTGAAGAAAACGTGGATAAGATTGCCCAGATTTGGTCGGCACGAAGTGGGTGACTGCTCGATGGAAATGCTTCTGTAGCTCGAAAAAGGATGTTAGAGCTTGTAAACATGAAGCCAAAGAACCCGCCACTCTCGCAGATAAGCTATATTCTGAACACAGTTTAAACTATACATTCCAAGGTAAAGACACCAAATACGTGACACGAGCTAGTGATCATAAATCCAGCACTATAAAAATCACTGGCGGTGTATACTTCGAAAGAGGTTGGAAAACGCGCAGACGATTTCTAAAATGCGAGCAAATAATCCGCCTTTTTTATGCTACTGATTTAGTTTTGACACATTAACGGAATGAAGAATCTGATATGATCCTTCACTTCATGACAGCTGGATGGAAGAATAAACCACACTTTCAGCCCATGAACCAACTTGCCAAATTTAGCCCGCCCGTCGCAGCAATAATGATCGCGTTTTAATCAGACGAGACGTATCGTACCGAAAGTTACGGATGCACTATTTCGTGCTCTTCGACGAAGACAGCCGCAGTGTGGAAAAGTCTGCAAAGATCGGGCCAGATTTTTGTTCTCTCCGCCAGTGTCGAGGTGATCGTTCGCTTCCATCCGGCTTGTATTCAAGGCTGCCGGAAGCAAAAGCGTGCACAGCCTCTCGATTGGCCGCCTGCCTCCGGCCGACCCCAATTAAGTCACTTCCGCACCGCGGTGCGCCCGGCAGTGGTCCCTAACAAGGCCGCACTCGAATGACATGTTTTCTTTTTCGAACATAAAATGGCCGATCAGCTGTCATCGCGCGAATGATCTCTGGCTAGGCCACTCACCACATGCGTTCAGATTTGCTGCGTTCCTGCCCGCTTTGTTCGCACGCAGCTTACTAAGTCTGTCTTTCAGGGCAGCCGAGATGCTTTATCGGCCTAATGCCTGTGCTTTAGAACGCATACCTCCAAAATTTACGGGAAGAGTTACGGTTGGTTGGTTGGTTCACAGGAAGGGAAAGGCGCAGTATCTGTCACACTTGCTATGTGGACACTTGAACCGCGCCGTAAGGGAAGGGATGAAGGTGGGAGTGAAAGTGTAAAGAGAGAAAGGGGAGCCGTAGTGGAGGGCTACGGAGTAATTTCGACCACCTGTGGATCTTTAACGAGCGCTGACATCGCACAGCACACGGGCGCCACTTCGTTTCGCCTCCATCGAAACGCAGCCGCCGAGGTTAGATTCGAACCCGGGTACTCTGGCACAGTAGTCGGGTGTCGTACCACTGCAACAACGAAATAGTGATTTCACCATGACGTAATGGAAGCGCACAACATATTTCACCTCCCTAAAGCGCTTGAGGCTATTTTTTTTTTAATAACGTTGTATATTGCCTCAGGGCATAATGGAATATGTAAAGAAATTAAAGGAGGTAATAAATGAAAGAAAAAAGGTTGGCTGTTCTAATAAAGTTCAAGATTGAGCGATGATAAGGCCCTTGCGTCCATGCAGTGTATGAATATGAGTTGTTCGGCGAAAGGCCCACTGCCGTCAGGTGCCGAATTCTCGTCGGCTTCAGTGCCGGGCAGACCCACAACCTGAGGATTTCGTAACGAAGAAAGAAGAAAAAGAGATATTAAAACGGATGTTGCGTGAAAGCAAGTGCGCTGGCGTTCGAGAAGCCCGAGCGTCTCAGGAATGGTGAAACGCAGACCACAGCATCCGTATGAGCTCTGCCGGATACTACAGCGCACGTAACCGGCATGCGTAGTGCGTGAAAGATCGTATTGGGATAGATGCACCTCATGCTTAATATGGATCCGCTGCTGCGAAGAAGGTCAACTCCTTTCGGTTGAGTCATTCAGGTGGGGAGGTAACTGCACAGAACCGGTCTCGGGAAATGCTACTCTGATTGATCTCTTGAAAATAAATTCCGGTGGGCTGACTGACAGTCCCCGCATGATCGTTACAAGTGACAGAGCTGGATTAGTGACTCTCGATCAAGCGCTTCCACATCTCACTGAAAAACAAGCTTGTATGAAGCGTACATTTTACGTTCTGCGTTATCGTGATTGGAAATAAAGAACACTGGGTTTTGCTTTAGCGTAGCCACGGAGGCGTTTACACTGAGCTGCTCTGGTGTCCCTTTAACGCCAAACATTCCTTTATTAGGGCGAATAACCCTAATACCTCATCTCTGCCAAGGTCAAGTTCGGCGAGCGCTTCCCCTTGAGCGCAGGTTGCTGTTGTTGGCCTGTGTGACGCTCGCGTGTTCTTCGCTCACCTTCTTATTTTCCTTCGCCTCTTCTTCGCACACGGTGGTAGACGACGGCTATTGCGACCCGCGTCTTTCTCTTCATCTTATTTTTCTTTTTTCTCTATTTTCTTTTCTGTCCGCACGAGGCAGCGGAGGTGGCTCAGCTACAGAGCCAGTAGCAGGCCAGTGCATTTTCTTTTCCTTCTTCCTACGTATAAATGGTGAGGCTACTCAAAAGTAATAGAAAATATGCTTCTGCCCGTGCCAATATAGGTATCCTTTTTCCTACAGTCGCAATAACACTTGCTAAATTTGTTACGATTAGGCGCAGCTGCGCCCGTTCCCCCGACGCCGCCGATGTGGTGACTATAGAGAGGCAGTTGATTCGCCGGCGGTTTCTCTTTCGCCTTGGATGAGGCGCGCGCCGGACCGACTGCACCAACTCTTCGACGGCGTCGGGAGGCCGCATCCAACCATCCAGCAGAGCTTATCGTCTGGATATCTAGGTTTAGAAGAGTTAAACCTCACTAATTTTTTCTTTCGCCTGTATGTTGTTGCTCGGATGTCATTCACTGGGAAATCTGGGAGCACGTCAATCTTAATGGTACCCACATTTTTGTAATTTTGAGAAACGGGTCCACAGAAGATCCCAATTTATTAACTTGAAACGACCGTCCTTCTGTCCATGCTTATATTATATTATATTTGTTATGAGAGAGTGGTTTTGTAAGTGGTGAAGTGCAGCCTTTTGCTTTTAGGAAGCGCATGGCTCACCGGTTGCTAGCGAATGATCCGAAACGGGTCGAGCCCCTGATTAAGAGACAGACCAGAATCGACCATTCGGGCACTAAGTTGTTTTCGCTTTATGATACTGGCACGATGTATGCCGTTGATACAGGGCATCACCTGTTAACTATTAAGCCTGCGACGTGTACTAAAGATTATGATGGCTCAGAAGATTGGAACATCTCGGCAATTTTGATTCTTTGCAAATCTATATCTGAGGTGGCACCGTGCTCAACGGTCAGGACTTCGCTTTCTTCGCAAAAGAGAAAGCAGCGAACGACGAATATCCGATAGAAATTTATCGTAACCAGCCATTTGAATCAGAACTTAGATACTTGGCGTTGCTTTTAAACGAAGCTCCTGCTACTTTGAAGCGCTATATTGTTCGGAAGCGATCGGGCCATGCTGCCTATGATTGAGATGATTGTACGTTTTTTATACTTTCTAGCTCATAACAAGCTCCATTTTTTTTTCTTTTTTTGAAAGTGGTTTCCGCATTATGAGAAATTGGCACCACATCGATACAGAACAAATTCTGTTTGTACTCAGTCCTGAGTGTCCCTTTCAGCAGACCGCGATGGAGTTATATGCTTGGCCACTACGTAAAGAATTCCTTAACGATCTAGATAAAATATTTTTCTGGTCTCTGCGTGGACTACTGTGGGTAAAAGGTGGTATTAGGTGGCATCTGAGTGCTCTAGTCCAATAAAACGGGAGAAAAAGCGGTAGACGGCTTTCAAATGAGGCTCTTTAGCCAACGGCATCGGCTGATTTTCATGATGCGGCAGACAATCCGATTATGCTGCGGTGTAAGAGTCTTTTCACCTGCCGCACCCTGCGTTGTAAGTCTAAGGGAATTATCCACGGCGTCATGATAATCGCTGCAGGAAGCAGTAGGGGAGGGGGGAGCTCTTTGACGAGGCAAAGGCAGATTATTTTCTTAGTATAGCCGGCTCTAGCAACTACCCCTGCAAGCATCCTTCCCTTTTACTCAGCAAAACTCCAGAAAACGCCGAGCGCGACGGCTGCTGCATCTTGCAGGGGGCGACTACAACACCGGTGCCGCCATCTATCGCAGAGGCCGTCCGTGTTGGGGTCGCATTTCATGATTCGTGCATAACGCGAGAGCGACTGTTATCCCGTGAATGCTATCGCTTACGCCAGACAAGCGGTGTGAGCTACGAAGCGGCAACTTGCTGACGAAGAAGCACACACACACACACAAAAAAAGGAAGATAAAGTGACAGAGGGAGAAAGAGCAGGGAGTGGCGGTTTAGAAGGGGATGGCATGTCGCCGACGCGTGCCGGGCGCGCGACCAAAGCGCTCGACGTCCGTTGGGCGGGCGCGGTGTGACGGCTCGCTAATCTGTGCAAACAACGGATCGTGCCACGCGCGCGCGATGTTACCCACGCCACCGGAAGGTGAGCACACGCTCTTGCTCGCGAAAGAACGAGCGACCGGAGCAGCACTTTTCGCCCAGTTCGACTGCCTCGCTGACGGATGGGTGGGTGCACGATGAACCGCTGCAGCCGCTGCAACGCGTGAGCGCTGCGTTGGCGCTGCCGCGAGGGACTTTAGCGGCCGCCTGTCGCTGTAGTGGCGAAAATAATGAGGAACTAGCGCGCGTATTACGTGCTCGGGACACTGAATAATACGCGCATTCCAGCCATGTCGTAATAGTTCGCTTCCTGGCGCGAATGCGTCCGGAAGACGAAGCGTGCAGGAGCGCACGGTGTGCAGGCAACCGGACAGACGGTAGTCGAGTTTGTCGGCGAGAGTGCTCGTCATTCTTTTGTGGCCGCGAGAAGTTCGTTCTGCCCTCACAAAAATTGAGGTGGCTGGTTAGACTGACGTGGAGAAAACTTCGAACGCATACATCTTTCTGGCTATGCTTATGAGCCCATTGACTCTTTATATCGAAGTTTCTTGTTAACCTAAAATATTTGATTTTAAAATTTCGTTCCCTGTCAACCACGGTAGATGGAAGGTCGCATGGAATGTGGCAGAGGCTTTAGATAGGCAGCAGACAGTTTATGCCTTCGTGGCATTCCTGATGCTCTCACAATAAAAGTTTCTTTAGATCTATTGGCATGAACGGTCTATTGACTTTTTTGTCAGGGCGGAGCCAGTTAGTGCTTCTTAAAGGTAACTACTAAGTCGGAGATGCTGGTGAATGCGTGCTTTTATCCATATAATCACTTCAGACTGCTTGCGAGAAGTCCCGAGCTAAAAAAAAAAAAATGCGTTAGCAATATGGAGTTTTAGCCCAAGCTATTACGAGCCCGGAAAGTAATTATCAGCGCTAATGTGCCGAGTAGAGCGATGCATCGCTTTTATCGATTAACCTCGGGAGCTAAAACTGCCCTTCCATTTCTCTGCTCGTCTGGGTAATTTAGTTGTTTACGAGTGGGAACAGACAGGAGGCCACGGTGGAAGAAGGAAATACAGGCCCTGTAGAACGGCCACCGCAACGACCACCATCAGCACCCAAGGAAAAGTGGCCGGAAAGAACAGGTTTTATGAACGAACGCAGCGTTTCCGAGGCTTCGTCTTCCTCGTTCTCTATGTCCACCTACTCCCTTTTCGGCAAAGATATGTCAGTCGTTAAACCCCTGCGACATTATGACTAGCTGACGCCCACTCCTGATTGCTGTGTTTTTCTCGGCTCATCATCAATCACGCCCGGTCGTAACGGAAGCCTGGGGTTGGCGCACAATTAGTCGCGAAGCTGCAGCTTCCCGTTATTTCTTATGGAATTATTCAAGCCTGTAGAACGGCAGCACGAAAACTGATCATAGACCTATTAACAGCTGTCTCAAGTGCTTCGCGCTGTACATAAACGCAAGATCAAGGTACTTAAAACGCAATTGAACACATGACTATGACGGTGGCATTCACCCAGTGCTCAAGTCTGGCAAATAAACTTTTAAAACGCAATTGAACACATGACTATGACGGTGGCATTCACCCAGTGCTCAAGTCTGGCAAATAAACTTTTAAAACGCAATTGAACACATGACTATGACGGTGGCATTCACCCAGTGCTCAAGTATGGCAAATAAACTTTTAAAACGCAATTGAACACATGACTTTGACGGTGGCATTCACCCAGTGCTCAAGTCTGGCAAATAAACTTTTAAAAAGCAATTGAACACATGACTATAACGGTGGCATTCACCCAGTGCTCAAGTCTGGCAAATAAACTTTTAAAACGCAATTGAACACATGACTATGACGGTGGCATTCACCCAGTGCTCAAGTATGGCAAATAAACTTTTAAAACGCAATTGAACACATGACTATGACGGTGGCATTCACCTAGTGCTCAAGTCTGGCAAATAAACTTTTAAAACGCAATTGAACACATGACTATGACGGTGGCATTCACCCAGTGCTCAAGTCTGGCAAATAAACTTTTAAAACGCAATTGAACACATGACTATGCCGGTGGCATTCACCCAGTGCTCAAGTATGGCAAATAAACTTTTAAAACGCAATTGAACACATGACTATGACGGTGGCATTCACCCAGTGCTCAAGTCTGGCAAATAAACTTTTAAAACGTAATTGAACACATGACTATGACGGTGGCATTCACCCAGTGCTCAAGTCTGGCAAATAAACTTTTAAAACGCAATTGAACACATGACTATGACGGTGGCATTCACCCAGTGCTCAAGTATGGCAAATAAACTTTTGTGCAGCGCTGACTGGTTGGGGACGGGGCTCGGGGAAAGTAGATGGAGAAGAGCACTGAAATTAAATTTTCGCACAAGACAGGAAGGATACAAAAAAAAGAAGAAAACCGCACACAAAATTAAACAGAGCACGCGATTTTCTTCTAAAAAAATTCACATGCTCTATAATTGAAATTGTCAGTCACAGTATTTGTAAACCGATAGTAGACACCAGTATGCTTTCACTTAAACAAATAATGTTTCCTTATCTCCAATACATAAGACGCGATTTTAATTTGAACGAGAAAGCGTGTTCCGTTGTCCGCACCTGCACAAATGCGCTTGCCTGTTTTTTTTTTCTCGTCTGTTTTGCGGACGATATCAACTGAAGCATTTTTAGGCTTACAAAAATTCTCGAATTTAGATTAAGGAAAACGCACAGGGCTATGGAAAGGAAGCCGACAGGGATATATCATGAGCAGAAAAAAAAAAAAAAAGTAGCCCAGTCGATGATATTTCAACTGTGATCGAGCGGAAGGAATGGAATGAGATTTAAAGAAGGAGGGAGGGGAGGGGGGGGGAGAGGGGTGTAGCGATAACAGACTGTCTTTCAGGGTAAATAGTGGACCCCAAGGGAAGGTAAACGCGCCATAGGACGAGGTAAGTTCAAGATACCAGGCAAAGTTAAGAACACTGCTTGAATAGGGTATAGTTATATACGCATGGTTAGGCCATTTGGATATCTGTGGTCGAGACCACGCCTTTGCAGTGGAAGCGATCTGATTGATATATAACTGATGGCGACGAGGACAACGTGTATGAAACAGAGCGTGTCCTATAAAAACGCGCTGAATTATAGGTCGACAGGCTTTAATCTCAAGCTTTGATTGTTCTGAAGGCCTTTACTTCAGGGTATGGTTTTTACTCAAGATTAGTTTTTCAGTAAGATGAAATCTGTGGAACAGTAGGCCTGGAAAAAATTGGTGATAGCGTTTAAACAGCGCCTGTTCTCGAGACAACAGCCGCATTTGGTTGCGAGCTAAACTTTAAAGAAAGAAACCAAAAATGCGGCTGAAATATGCCGTGTAACATAGGTCTACGTGTACTCTGCATCTATGATACAAGACTCTAACGATTACTACTCCTCGATGTATGACGCCAGAAAGTAGAGGGGAAAATTGCGAGAAAAGGACCATTAAATGCGGAATTAATGCATACTCAAGTCGATCGTGCCTCTTTTTACTTCCACTGCACTGCAGAACGCTATTAACAATAGCACTGATTGTTTTCACCCTGTAATGCTACCATCATGCTTGTATAACTGTTCCATTACAAGGTAGAACGAGAGAAAGAAGATGAGACGGTCACATAGTATGAAAGAGCACTGAACACACGCTGTCCAGACCAAGACAAGTCCCCTTGCCAAAACGCTGGCTCAGCTTGGCTTGCGAAATACCCCCCCCCCCCCCCCCCTCCCCTCTTGTTCAGTACTAGTTCGATTACGAGGAACAGTCGTCCAAATCAGCTGCTGCATGGTTACTTTGGTGTCATCAGTCGATTCAGATTTCATGCTCTATATATTCTGTGCTGCAATCAGGCGTTACAAATGATATTTCCCGAAAGAACAGCAACATCAGAAAAGAGAGAAAAAAAAAAAAAACTCGGAGCCATTGAATTCAGCTCCGACATTGAGACACAAGTACTTTGCATGCCGAACAACTTCTCAGAGCTCGTAGCGGCAAACGGCGGGAGGAGGCGAATAAAAGCTCGCACGCAGGGTTGGCTTTGTGCGTGCGAGGGTAACTATGCAGACTGAATCAGGCTCGTTACGCGGGGCGTCTGAAAGACCGCATATAGTACACGCGCGCTGCAATATCTGTACGTCACACGGGCGGTGGCGCGGGCGCCGAGAAACCTCTCTGTACACAAAGGGATGACGTCAGCAATTGTGCTTTGCTCATTCTTTGGGACGTGGTGAAACCACGTAAGGTGTGTTTCGAGCCGACAGGAAACGCAAAAGGAGCTAGTTCAACGCGAGAAACGAATTTTTGTAAATTAGTTTGTTTTTTTAACGTTTAACTAATGTTGCGGATAAAATAGGGGGAGACGATGACAGTTGAAAGTTGAGTTGCTTGGCGCGGCTGTCGAACAATTAACGAGGCAACATGCACAGCATCCATTAACCACCGACATTTTTTTTTTTTTACACAACACACTTCACAAGCATACAGAACAGTTTCCGTACATCATTAAGTGATTGATATTTGTGCTTTATGTAGTTTTTGTAACTTTAACTACGAATAAATTGTCTGTATTTGCTGACGATCATTCATAGATATTTTTCGGTTTGCGCTACTGCGTCTATTTTCACCGTAACAGGGTTGCCTCCATATCCTGATAAGGAATGTTCTCCATCTTTCATCACGAGGCTGCGAAAAGGCATACACTTCTAAATGAGTGGTCACTAGAACAAGTTTTAGGCCCAGGCCACGCTAAGTGTGAGAGTGGGAGTGGTCGTACTTTTGCTCCAAGACTCATTACGAAATGGGGGAACACAGTTCAGTATTTCTCACAAGGTGACGCTTAGATACAACGAAACGATGAAGAAACACAGAAGACGAATCAAGTGAAAGAAGCAAGCGCACTAAATGGAGACAACAGTTGCACATCAGGCAGCAACCACGCTTAATCCCATCGTCGTAAGCCGAAAGATTGATTTGCTTTGCGATGTACAAGCGAGGCTGTTTCTGAGTGCGGCGTACGCATTACCACAGCGGGTGGCGACTTTAAACAGCGGTGAAGGACCGCATTGCGTCCCGTTAGTCGACGTGACGTGCTAAGGCACGCCGTTGGCGTCACCTGTGTTGCGTGACTCGATTTCAGAGAGATAAGAAATAAAACGGCGCCCGCTATAAGGGATGAGATGTTGAAGAAGATATGGATATCCGTACACGTTTTCCACCTAAGATGTTTCTATATATCTCTGCTACATCGCACTGGCACATAACATCCCTTACTGAAGGCATAAACTGGAATTAAGGGTGGGATGAATTAGGCGACGGGTTTATTCCCCGAACATGCCGTTACTAGCAAGTGCCTTTGTTTGGGCAGCCTTGTGAAAACGTTGACCAGCGCACCTAGGCATGAGCAATGTAGAACTCCATATTTCCTGCTATATTGCATGGCTTATAGAAATGCCTTTGCTGCTCTAATATTATTGTACCTAAGTTTACACATTCAACTACAGGGTGTCCTGATTCAGCCTTGAACTCTGGGACCTATTTCTGTGTGAATTATGTAACACCTGCTTTTTATGAATAAACAATCTTCGTCTTCTTCTTCATCATGTCGATATATGTTGGCTTGCATATTCTGATCTTCTATAACGCAAGACGTCTGTGTGCTGTGCGATGTCAGTGTACGTTAAAGAACCCTTGGTGGTCGGAATTGAGCCGGAGTCCTCCACTACGGAGTTCCTTGTCGTACATCCGTCATTTAGGGACTTTGAACATAGAATACAACACTTCTGTGATGAATGAAATGTTTTTTGCTCTTTCGCGGATTTAAGTGGATACTTTTACTAAAAGAGTGAGACCTGAAGGCGGAGGAGAAAGGTGAGTGTCGATATGTGTAACGAAGCTATGAGGCCGCCGTGCAACGGCTATTTCAGCGGAATCGAGCGCAGGTACGATGCAAGTGATAGGAACATCTAAATACTGCGTTGTGATAATTTAGGTTTTGTTTGCGAGCCTAAAAATCCTTAATTGACTCTGGATGCCAGGGACGTTACGGTAAAGGCCTGCAAATAAATAAAGCTACCGAAATTCTTTAAACTGCACTAGTTGACACAGTACATGACAAATATATAGGTGTACTTACTAGCTTAAGAGCTCGGAAGCGCGTAGTTGGTTCCGACGTTTGGGTTCGCGCTATGGACAGGACAGCTGACGCAGCACAACGCACAAAGATGTTGTTGTTGTCTTTGTCGTCTTTGATTATAAGTGATTTCTCTCCGAGTTATAGCTCCACGGAATCTCGAATTCAGAACAAAGTTTCGAAAAATCGCACATAAAGATGGGAGAAATAAGTGGAATACGATAAGTGTCTTATTTATTTATATCGAGGGTTTCCTTGGAAAGATATGAAGTAAAAGTTGAGCGAGATGATAACGCGCGGTTAGAATACTTCTGAAAAAGAGAAAGTCCGGCGCCGGGAAATGAAAATAAATAGGTAATTAGCCGGTGATAAACTGCTCGTCAACGGTACAAAGCTTAAGTGTGCCTACCCAAACTTTAATGGTAAAAAAAACAAGCAAAAGAAATATGCTTGCGGTAAAACGCGATAACGATAAAACAATGGCGCGATATTCGCTAACTGCAACAGAAAGTACCTGCATTCGTTTCCGAATAATTAAACTACAACAGACAAGAAAGAAGTGCGCGTAAAAGAAGAAGGAGCAAAAAGTGTCGCTATGATTTATACTTAATAAATCACTGGAATTTCTTGCAAGGTGTTATGCTAGCTCAAACTGAAAAGTAAAACAAGAAAGGAGAAATCAGCTGCTCGATATGATTCGCAGCCAGCATTGAAGTAAATACCGAAAACACTAATCTCCTCCCAACTCGTCTTTTTCCCTGCGTTCCTAGACAACCAACTGTGTCACGTCTCAAATGTAGGAGCTCTGTCTACGTGTGGCCTGGTGCGTAGTCCCAAGACTTCGTGCCTCTTGTCGCGTGTCAACCATCTTGTGGCCACTCGTGCCCAATCCAATGCCTTAAGAACGGCGGCTGGGAAAGGAACCACAACACAATATGTTGTGGTGCGCACTTCTGGCCCGCGCGGCAGCGCGGCCGACCGCGTAAACTCGCGTTATGATCCTATCACATCTCGAAGGACGCCATGCCTCCAATGCGTATACCCAGGTTGCGTGCGGTGCCAGGAAGGCCGGGAGTCTGGCACCCGCGATCCATTGCCGGCCTAGCCTAGATGTAGTATAACATCGGCATTTCTCTTAGCTTGTGTGCTTTTGGTTGATGTACGCTTAATTCGTCTCCATCCTTGCGCAGTTACGGCCAAGGAACAGAAAAAAAATTAAAAAATAAGAGTGCAGATAAGCGGCTCGTTTAAAAGCTGTTAAAATGTGGCTCGTGATCAACCGCACTCCTAGTTGTCGTTGGTGAGTCCGGTGATATCGCCTTCATTTCTCCCAGCCACAGGAAGCCTGCGGGCAGCGGACAGATTGCCAGGGATAAGGTTTTTTTACTCTTGGCAGATGCCGACCGTCGAAACGCTAAAATGACGAAGGAGGGAAAAGGAGTGCGGTGGGGATTTCGATCAAACGATGCAATCTCTGGTTCACTGCCCATCCGATCACCGACTGTGGGTGCCCTTTGATAAACCGGCCCTCACGTATACCTTGGAGATCTCAAGGGCAGACGTAACAGAGCAGTTAGTCTGTGCGTGCGAGACCATAAAGTGACGCGATTTGGAAATTGCCTTTGTTTGGTTGTTCGAAGGGATTGTAGTGTGCCATATCTTACTATATCTCAGTTTTGCGGTCGGTGAGGATCGGGTGGTAGTGGTGCGTTTGGCATACAAGGCTGCCTTAGTTAGGGCACACCAGTCCTGTGACCCAATTTTACTTATGATTAAGGTTAAGGTGTTCATTCTTGCGAGTATTTCCCCTCTTTTGGGCAGACAGCGTTATCAATTCTCGTCAGGATTGGGTCACGTGTGTCTTATGAGCTGATTAGGCTGCTCCAGCAGTTTCATGCGAGCTGCCACGTTTCGAGATATTTCAGACAGTGATAGCATCATTGTGATGGCCCTGTCACGCCGAATGCCGCTGCGGTTTTAGCCTAAAGATAGTCATGGCCTCGGGAGCGCCTGATCATTCGCACGGGTGCCCTAGGGCCAATGCACCGAATAGACCTTGAACTGAGCCAGTTGTACTTGATAGAGCAAGTTGCACTGAAAGAGTTGAGAAGGGTTGTGCATTTGTCTCTACTGAAGCTGGACGTAGATATACTGTGGCCTGATTAACCAATAAGGTTGTTAAAGCTGCACGCTTACTTACCTTGCTTTTGTTGTTGCGGGAAGCTGCACCGGAAAGCTGCCCCAGTGGAGAGGCGCAGTGGGGCATTGACTTTTTCCTATAGCAACCATGCTTCGCTATCTCAAAACGCCGTCAACGGTTTACGGGCCCTGGCTGTACGCAAAAAAAAAAAAAAAAAAAAAAAATTCACCGATGTCCATGCAGCTCCTTTATTTCTTAGTGAATCGACAGTTTGTCGGGATACTTGCTACTTTCAGTGGGTTGTTATCGGGGTGGAGAGGTGGTAATTTTTGTGCGGGAAGAAGCCTTACATGTCTAGGTTGATGGCATTGGAAGTGTAATAAAGATGAAAATGAAAGTAAGAAAGGAATTGTAAGATATTTTCAACGTAGCCTAGATAGGCTACACAGATATGCAACCTATGGAGCTCATACATTGCCTATGAAGCCTTGGGCTTGAACGTAGTCTATATTTTAAAGAAATTGTTTTGGCCGAGCCTGGTAGGTCAATGTGTATGAAGGTACATAGATCACTGATATGTTCTTATTTATTGTCCATGTTATCCGACTCGGCAAAGTGATTCTATGTTTTATGATGCTCTCTGATGCTCCCTTTCCTGCGTAATGAAAGTGTGGGTCCGAGAAATAACTGTTATACGGCTTCTCGTTTTTTCTTCTTCTTGTCTTTAACAAACGCGCTCCCAGGGGTCCTGACACGTCTGGATTCACATGATTACATAAACTTTGTCCTAAGGCAATCTCGAATATTGCTGCAAGGATACGACACAAGCTTGTTTGTTTAAAGGAAACCAAGAAGGTATTTTGTCGCTGCTAGCGATTCTGAAAACACATGACCTGAAAGATCGGTAGCGCAAATTTGAGGTAAACAGTACAGCTAGGACTTGGCGGCCCGTTCGCAGTTATTTACGCCGAAGTGAATAAATACAGCATTGCATAGATCAACCCGATTCAAGGGAAGCGTACAGCGAATGTACGCTCAAGAACAGTGAACGGAGTAAGTCCTTTTACGACGGTTCTTGAATTTGCTTAGAGCAACTTGGTGTGCTGTCACGCAAACTTCGCTGGAGATGACCTAAATAAAGTACAAATGGTATTTTGTTCATACGGAATCACAGTTTGCGCGCTGAATAAGCGCAAGAGCGTTTAGGTGAGCTCATGATTAGTTCTTTGTCCGCGATTATTGCGGTGCGTCATCAGATGTCACGAATAGCTCGCTGTGTAGCGTTAGGAGTAGCTGTAGCCTACGACTGTCGCTCATTTGTCGATGAAGTTAAGTCGCTGTTTTCGTTTCACAATTGAAATGTTATTGTTGCAGTGGTCTCTGGGGAGCAGGTATTATTGAACCAGTCATCGTCAATTGACTATTGGCCCTCTCCTATGTGTATAGCGCGCAAATTGTGCGCTTCGAAGAGTTTTGTTCCACTCCGCTTTGCCAAGAACATGAAGCTGTGACACTGATTATCGCCTTGTGAAGAAAGCGTTGAAAGAGCTCTGGACGCTTGATGCCTTGTAGAACATCTACGCGTTTTCTGTGCAACTTGTGTGGCATTGCAGGCTTACTTGACGACCATGAAGTTTGCCCAACAAAGATTCACTTCTTCCTATTTATCGTTCAGTCAATATTTTCTCCCCAGCTGTACTCGCAGGAAGGTTCAAAAAAAAAAAAAAAAAAAAAAAAAAATCGGCAGCATTTGTTTTTTTTTCGAAATTCAGCTATAGGGAGCTTGCATGAAGCGATGCATGCTGGGTAATCCGCCATGATGTTGTCGCTGGCAGCAGACGGCAGGAAGCGCAGCCAGGCTGAATGGAGCGAGCGCCTTGTCATTTTCGACGGTCCACCGAGCAAACAAGCGGCTTTTCGTGCGCTGTCCTTACGTGCGTGCAAGATCTTGCAAGATATCAGTGAGGAACGTACGCGACGACGCTGTGCCCGAAAAATCGGGCGCGCTATGAAGAAAGGAAAAGTAGTGCGGCGCGGACCTGTTCACGCGCAGACGACTGGCTGTACTATGCCTCTGGGCCTGTGGCCGCCCGTCGACATCGCCGACACTCATGACTTCTAGTTCTGGCGAGAAGTTTGATACTTTCCCGGATTGGACGTCGATCTCCGTGTGTTGGCCCATGCGAGCCATTCGCGTCGGTGATGCTAGAGGGATCCTTTGCCTTCCCGCACTCGTGCATACGTATTTTTGGAATTTTGAAGAAACCGCAGTCGGCCTGTCTGATCGCGCCAGCATCGTCCGCGCACACTACGAGACCATGCAGACAAGGCTGCCAGCGACAACATCATGGCGGATTACCCAGCATGCATCGCTTCATGCAAGCTCCCTATACACACTACCAGTCGACACGACATTGAGGATGCCGCTGGGAAGCGCAGTGCCGACTTGCTTTCCGATATCTCGGAAACTTGTAAAGACAGCACTACGTAATCGCCCAGGTGCGTATTTTTTTGGAATGTGTTATTTACTACGAAATTAGCTTGCCAATGAAGATTCCTCCGTACTCCTCTCATAGTGTGGTCGGAGCCCCATTCCCCTTCTGAGAGCTTTGTGTTCTCATCTCGATCGACGTCCTCGGATCCGTGCTGATGCCAGGTACCACAGCTTTACGCACCGTCTCAAAGGTGAGCCTTAACTGATTCTCTATTCAAACAAACTTTCACCACACTTCATTTTCGCTTACGCCATCCGAACTTTGTACCAATCCGGACCTCCACCCTTACCCGACTCTCTCGCACCTGTTCGTTCCCGGAAGCGTGACGGACGGATTCATCCGCTTCGGCGCCCTGCATTCGATTCTTAGCGCGCATGGCTTCACACCTGGCCATCTCGGGCAAAGGAAGCCTCATTCAATTTTTTAAAAATTAAATTCCCTCGTAGTAGAGGCGCGTCATTAATTTCTTTTCTCCTTTATTTTCTCATTTCTAGTCGTCCGCATGTCGGCACAATACTGTGAAACCCGCGCTTCACAGACGTCTGTAATTTTTAGCGATTGTTTTTTTTAGGTATAAACTTCATTTTTATCACCTTCATTATTTAATAGACACCGCAACCACATCGTTGAAAGGAGCGGTAAGTCGGCTTTGAGGATTTTAAGCTGGATACGAAATATAAATATAAATATAAATATAAATATAAATATAAATATAAATATAAATATAAATATAAATATAAATGGATATGTGTTCACGTATAGTGAGAGGTGAGTTTCCGTAGAATGACATGTTTTCAGTGTAATTGGCCCGAATCAGTTGGTGCTAACATTGAGATAAAGACACAGGGAGACGTCTTTGTCTCAGTCTTCAAGTCGGACCAACTCAAACAGATCTACACTGAGTAGCACGGGGATATATAAAAGAGAACTGAGAAACGGCTAAAAGGGAGCCTCAGTTGGCAAGAAGATAACGTGAAGTCCCCTTGTCGAAACGTTGGCTTGGCTAGGTATCTCCCGCTCGCTCTGACCTAGCATGGGAACATATCATTATGGGTCGTGTTCAGTCCTCTGTCTTGTCTTAATGTACGAGCTGCCACACCCTAATTGAGTTCGAATGTCTACTGTGAGTGGTATTATTTTAGCGCGTAAACTCTTGCCTTAGCCGGTGCTTTTGAACGCGTTCCATAGGGTACTGAAAAAAAAACAAAAAAAAAAAACGTTCGTGATCTTGGTGGACAATAAGCTGGAGACAAAAAGAAAAATAATGAACGTTTGTTCCAGTACTTTTAGGTGAGTTCTAAAGCCAGATATTGATGGGAAGAGTTGTAGCTCATAACTGAGCCTTTGTCGGTGCGACGAACTACACCCATAAAGCGAATCGGTGAAAGCTGCAGGCCTCTCTTATAAAACCAAATCGAAAGGAGAAAACCGTAAAATCGATCGAGAGTAGGCCTTTCCCACCTTTACATGCTGCACTTCCCTGTGTACCATCCTGTTCATTTTTTTCTTTTACCGCGCAGGAACGGTTGCATGAATGCAACCCTAACGCACCCTGTCACCGGCCTTTGAGAGCATCCATCGAAATGCTGTTCTAGTCTCCAGTATTATCGTGAAACCGGTGCCCCTTACAAGCGAAGTCCTTTATCATGTCCTCGTCGCTTCGTTCTCG
Organism: Amblyomma maculatum; assembly: GCF_055883805.1. Lineage (NCBI taxonomy): Eukaryota > Metazoa > Arthropoda > Arachnida > Ixodida > Ixodidae > Amblyomma > Amblyomma maculatum. Next base: position 99,309,366 of record NC_139345.1, read on the forward strand.
TGGGCAGGAAACAAGGCTGTGCCTACAGGGAAGGTGTTGTGAGCTATGATCCCCTAGTCAGATCATTTGGGCTGGGGTGATCTGCAGTCCATCAGGGCAGCCTCAAGCAACAACTAAGAGCGTTTAGTCACGATGTAAGCACAAAAATAATCCTTACAAAGCCTGCAAAGAGGGTGTAGAGGACAGAGGGGGAAGGGTGAAGGAAAGAGGCGAGGGATAGATAAACGGAGTATCGGGCGCAACCTAGGCAGGCACTACGCGGAATATATAAGAAATTTGTTGGCTGCTGATCGCCCACATTCAATCTTTCCTTGACTGCAATTCATGAAGCTATAGGACAGATAAGCATCAGCGCATGCCGGTTCCTGTAATCTAATATACAAGGTGGCGAGGCTATTATGGTGGTGAAATGCTCTCGAAACGACGAAACACCGAGAAGACGCTTGCCTTTATGTCGAGAGCGTATCTCTTAAAGTGGCTGGACTCGAATCTCTTGCTATCTGCCTTCTAATATTTTTTCACCTTTTTAACTCAAACAAGGTCGCTTGCGTCACACAGACACGTAAAAAAGCAACCTTCGATGACCGAAGAAGTCCCTTGTCTCCACTTGCGGGACTTACGCGATTTCACAGTCCGACGTGTAGCTGTAGGGGATTGCAAATCAAGTGATACGCAAACACAAAATCCTGACCACTGGGTAAAAGAAGCGACATGTTGCTAAGATTTCCGACGTCCGCAGATTGCTTTTATGTTAATAGTGATGGATAGTCTCAGAATTCTATTTTCAGATATGTGTGAATTATTTGGGTAGTGCTGTCACGGTGACACTTTATGTCACCAACATAAAATGGTGGGAAAGTAGCTCATTAGGCTATCTAGACGAGCCTATGTGTTCCTAGAAAGTTTTGATTAGAGGCTGACAGGAATTTGGTAATCTTCTTTTCTTTTTTTTTTCTCTGTTAAATTGCGCTACTCTAAATATTTAAAAGCCCGTACACACGAAGCGTGACTTGAACGGCCAGGATTTGCGTTTTCTCGTGATGTAATGAGCGAAGGCTTTGCCATCTTCGAGAGAGAACGACAGCTACGCCCGCTTCATACCAGCAGTTTCAGCGGCGTCAGCCTCGACTACAGGCCAAGGTTAATATCCCGAGTTTGCGTCGTTCCCAGTAGTGTCGTCATCTTCCTGACATCGAGTCCTATGATTGGTGGAAACGCCGAAACCGGAAATGGTTACCACCTCTGGTTCTGGCATTTCCATCAATCAGATGACTCGATGCCAGGGAGAAAGCGACACTTTCGATAACACGCAAACTTAGAACACGGAACCAGACTTCAGACTACACTGTCGAAACAAAATATGAATTGAATCACCTTCCAAACGCAATAGTTACATTGGATGACAATAGCTTCCCGATTGCTCTTAAAACGCATTTATGAGGATCAGCAAATAAACGTATAGGGAAAGTGAAGCGCTCGTTATGAAATGTTTACTCAGGGTGAAAACGGCCGTCACACAAAGTATATCATAAAAGGTTTCTTCAGTGTTGATGCATATGAAATAATAATATCATTGAAATAAGCGGTTAGAAAACTAGTAGATGAAAAACAATAACAACAACAACAACAACCACATGCTGCCAGTGGGTTGGCTCCGAACCCAAGGCCTCTGAATTACGCGTCTGGTGCTCTACCGATAGTGCTGCGGTATTTATGTTAAGTGCGACCTATCCTTGAGAGTATTCGCCAGCGACACCCTCGTTACATAGTGGACGTGGGGCGTCCTGTGATACCACGACTTTCACGTGGCAAGTGATCTGACGGGAGAGACTTAATTTGCTGATTATAGTTTAACAAGGACGTGGGATCTGGTAACCTTGATGTCATAGGGGTTAGTAGTTAACCGACTAGCAAATGGTGTGTACGAGAAAGAGTACCCGCAAGGGCAGCCGCAGGCGGGAGCGATTAGCGCCACCTCATCTTACCTTTAAAAGCGGAACTAGTATCTCCCAGATTTTTTTTCTTAAGTTGAAGCACGTTAATACGAAAGCAACAACAACAGCAGCAACACTGCTACCACCACCACCACCACCACCACCACCACCACCACCACCACCACCACCACCAGCACCACCACCACCAACAACAACAATAACAATAACGACAACAACCACAAAAGCGAACAGTTATTAAATGACATTTAATACGGTAGCGGAAATAAAAGCTGTGACAACCTGGAAAAGGGAAATGCTCATGTTTACTAGAAAGAAGTAGAGACCTGCTTCCGCACCGCTGATAAAACTCTGTTAACTTAACGCGGCAGCGTCTGATTACAGCAAATGCGCCAAAAAGCAAGGTCAACTTCCGGGTGACGCCCGAGCTCAGTGAAACAAAAGAATACGATTAGGCAGTTGATGAAAGCCGATGTGCTGTTGAGACAAAGCTTAGATCACAGCGCCCGTTCTCAATGGCACCCTTATTTTTATTCCCTTCTTTTCTGCACTCGCCACTTTCTGCGACGTCCACACCTCGAAAGCGTCTTACGAGTACTTCCGACTAAGGTCATGCCTTCCCCGAGGTAAACTTTATCGGGTGGCGTTGAACGGTTCAAGGCGAGAACCGATTTTCGATAACGAAGCTTTTGCATATCCTGGCGTTGAAAAAAAGAAAGAAAAAGAGCAAAACATTCCTCCAATCTACTACATCTTGATTAAACAGAGCTCTGAGCAGCTAACGTCTCGGCGAAGCAGCCGAATGCTAGCGAGGTCATCGCACCGTTATCTGCAAACCTTGTAATTCATGGTAGCGCCGCCGTGCTGCTAGTGGCCTTTATTTGTTTATTTTCTGCTACGGCTGCGGTGCGCATAATCCCTCGCACCTGTTAACCTCGGACGTCTCGTTTATAGCCCCGTTCAACGTTACGTGTGTTCGGCATTCAGTGCCGCGGGATTCGGCAGTGGTTGCGGTGCATCTATTTGCGTGGATGCGGCAACGCGCACTTCCATTGGACTACGTAATCCAAAGAGACTCTTTAAATGCTGCAATAGAATATCCGCAGTTCGTGCTGACACAATAAGTGCAAATACCTGCCGAAAGGTGCGTATACGGCGCAAGGCTGTCGTTGTTACCCGATTATCTGCGGCGGAACACTACTTTGTAGCGCGTTTCGGTAAAAGACGGGTTGTCCTTCGATGCTTGTCTGCAGCTCGCAGGCACCGGCAATCGACGATTTAGGTTTACGAAGAAAACGAACGGCTGATTGGCGTTAGATCAGAGTGGACTTAAGACAGTAAGATAAGAAACAATTGTTATTTCATGTGTGAAACTCTGGTTTAGCAAATTGGCTAAGTTAGCACGAAGACGCTAAGAATTAGCTATTTAAAGCATCATCCTTCGTGTACTGTGCACAGTGACGTTGCGTGCGATCCTGAGGTCATATAGTCTGGTATACAATCTTGATGTCTTTTAGTGCTAAACGGCTACACGTTATTTCCAACGTCATTAATAGGGGTCTAAGCTTACTCAAGCGCTTTACAAGCATGGGCCGGTGATAAAGGGAAAGCTCCTTGCTCCTTCAAGTATCAGGAAAGGCAGTTGCATGTTACTGATTGCGATGACATTCGTAGGAAACCTTTCTTAAACCTTTCTTGAAACTCAGACTCAATAAGAGGTGCCGGTTTCCACGTACGTACCTGTGGCGAAACCTTTTCTTACCATGAAATTGTTTTTATTAATTGTTAAACTTTATTAACTGAATTATGGAGGTTAGGAGTGGGCTAGGACAGAGTTGGTGAGAGAGTCCTTGTTCCAGAAGTCCGATGGCCTCAGCAGCTACAATGGCTTGCTACACCAGCATGACGTGATGTCTCGCGTCAGAGTGGGTTAGAAGGTCCCCTCACTGCTAAACACTGGGGCTACCTGTTTTAGTCATTATGATGTAAGTCCTGCATCCCCATGTTGTGCGGTATAATACAGCGGTGGCTCCGCACCAGATACATTCGCTTTGTATCGTTTTCGGTGTTACTCCAGAGAAAAAATTTCCCACACATGATTCACGAACTATCTGAGGTGGCTAAAAAAAAAAAATAAAGAAAATATGATGACCGGGTGGGTGAAAAACGTTGAATATTTACTATATTTACGCCGCCTCATAGTAAAAGAAATATTTTTCACCAAGTCAAACTGAAAGCAGTTGTAAATGACTTGGAATGAAATGTCCCGTAAATAAAAAGGAATCGCTGTGCGTCACCTAGATTCACGTAGGGAGGACACCTATAATCTGAAACTACTTCCTGAAACAATTATACATCCGTCTTTGAGTGATTTGCTGACAATGAAGACGGTATGCATGATTGTGTAAACTTGATATGTGCGGATCAGAAACAAACCATTCCCTGCCTAGGGAGGCGCACACGCTTGATATCCGTGTTATGGCGAATTCTTTTGAAATACAGATTATTATTATTCTTTTTTTAATATGATGCTTGAAGAGGGAAATCTTTGAAGCCACGAGATTTTACACGGAAAAGGAAGAGCCGCAGGCATGTTATTAGACTGACACTAACTCTCGTAGCTAGTGAGTCAGGAATTGAGCTCGCCATGCATATAATATTGCCTTTTTTTATAATAGAGCAACTGCGGGTGACTATAGGAGCGCGGATTTCTGTTGAACAGAACCACGGCACTCACGAAGATATCTCTTGGGCTCAGCATACAACACATCCACTAAACTGTTACGTGTGATGGGATTTTTTAAAGAAGAAAAGCAGAAATAAGTCAGATGCGGAAGGTCTGCTGTAGTCGCTCGCTTGGTCTCATAGGGCGCCTCGTGATCGTCGTCTTCCTCCTATTAAAAGAGAGCTCTTGCTCCCCTACTTCACGGCGGTTGCAATATCGCGATTGTTGATAAGACAATCCAATCTTGACGAAAATCTGTGTATCACTCAGGAACAGCGTATAGCCGTAGTGGGGAACAAGCACGTAATAGCGTTGAAGAGTCTGCAGTAGAATATCGTATACGTGTTCTTGTTTTACTTCCTTCCTTTGCTCTCTCTCTCTTGCTGGCAGGAATAAGTGTTCGGATGCCTCAGTCAGCGCTATATACTTTCGTGGATCATCTGATATAACTCAGCTATAAATGGCGAGACCACGTGAAAGTCATGAACTTATGCATGCATTTGAAGGCCGTAGACGTAATCGTGGCTTCCGCGCAAGATAAGGTGCGGGCGGAGTAAAAAATGCGTCGCTTCCACCCCAAAGCTGTCGAAGACCATGGGCGGTGGCCACCAGTTGCGATGCTATCACTGCTGTTAGCGTAAGAAGTCATCGTCGTCATCGTCTGAGTGTCATCATGATGAGCGTAACTGTATATCAATGAGCCAGTGCCAAGGCCATAGCGTGCAATCATAAGCGATCTTAAGGAGTGCCATGTACTTGGAAAGGAATAGTAAGAAAGGTATGCGTGAGGCCTGCGCGCTGACGTGGCTTTGGTCGCGTTGACCACAACGTGCAAACTTTCATCGGACCTTAATTGCAGTTCCGCATAGAGAAATAGAGGCGGTAACATTGCGGCCCTTAGCGCTTAGCATTGAATCCTGCTTGCACGCTTAAGTACGGTAAAGCCAATACACAAGCCGGCTATATAGCCTGTCCATGCAAATGTTAGGGCTAAACAACCTGCTAAATGCACGAGAGGATTAAGCGAAAGGCCGAGGCTCTATTATCTTCGGCAGTGAGCAATAAGTTGGTCGTAGAAATATTAGACGCTTGGATCACATCTTACATAAATATTTCTGGCTGATCTAACACATAAAACTCGCTGTTCTTCCCATGATTTAACAGCAGACAAAAATTTATGCACCGATTTGATGTCACTCTTAATAACTTTGGAGACATGTTCTAGTTTGGTCACAAATTGACACATTGTCTCAACCTGCCACCGTTGGCTTGCTTTGCCATCAGTTCACCTGTCTCGCACAATAGATACACCTACCAATCTTCACCATGTCTTGTTGATGCATATATGCGGCTCAAGTCATTCTTGCGATGAGTGGTGGCTGCTGATATCAACGCGCAGGAAAGCTTGCATCGAGTACATCGCTTCTCCGCGAAAAAAAAAAAAAAGACGAAGAAAGGAAACCGCAAAAACAAACACCCATTAAAGCCGAACAAGGCTCACTCAAGTGATCTGTTAAAGAAACAGTGCTTCCATTCCGGGGCTTCCACTTGACGGTTTCTAGACGCCCCGAGAAAGGATGGAGCGGTGTTTTATCTCTGTTAACACTAACACCCACTGGGTTTCAGCAGTTCGTTATCCATGCCTGCAGGTCAATGCCGCAGCGCACGTCGTGTATCCACTGTGACGGTTCAGCGAAGTGGAATTTGCTTTTGTCTTCCAAACATTTTACCGACCTGCCACTCCAACGCTTAAACAATGGGCCTTCTTTTTCTTCGGGCCAGTCAAAGTAGCTAACGCGTACAGGCGCTTCTCAGTGCGGCCGCTGTGCGAGCGAACAATACCTTCTTATGTTGCGAAAGCAACATTACGTCAGGTTTCGGCCCTTCGCGTAGTCCGTGGCCGCAGTCATGAATGACCTTGAACAACAGCGAAGAAGAAAAAGAAGAAGAAGAAGAAAAAGAAAAAGAAAAAGGAAAAGGAAAAGAAGAAGAAGAAGAAGAAGAAGGAAAAGAAGAAGACGAAGAAGAAGAAGGAAAATAAGAGAAAGAAGAAGAAGAGGAAGGAAAAGAAGAAAAAAGAAGAAGAAGAACGCTCGGTTATCGCAGCTAATGCTTTCGCTCTACATTCGGTTCAGCAACGTTGAACCCTTCTCATTTTTCTTATTCATTCCTCGAAAACGACGACCGTTGCAGCTCATACCCTGCTAACCTGATTGTTCCCCTTTTAGATTGGCGCAACGTTAACGTATGCAAGTGCAATGTTAAGGCGTGCTCGAACTTTTTTTACACACACGCATAAAGCAGCGCTTCGCACGTGTGTACTTCGATGGGAAACGAAACATTAATGTAAATTTATATAGCAGTTCTAACTGGGAGGAACAAATGTTATTTGCGCCTCAGTTTCCGAATGAGAGAGAGAGAGAGATATTTTAATGGCAACAGGAGATGTCTGCCTGGTGGTAAGCCTAGCATGCTACTCCTGATGAGGGTTGAGGGATGAGGGTGACAGAGTGTGGGAGGGGAAGGGGAAATGAATGAGAAAAAAAAGAGAATCGGTGTCGCACACTTTCACACGCACATAAGCACACACAGATGAGTTTTAAAGGGTATTGATCAACCCTGTGTCCTTAAGAAAAGTTAACTTTCACACGCACATAATCACACACAGATGAGTTTTAAAGGGTATTAATCAACCCTGTGTCCTTCAGAAAAGTAAGTAAGGCCTTGGTAGCCCTCGCAGCAGACGATCCGTCGCACCAAGGACCCAGGACATGTTCAAGGCGCAAGATTGTTTCTTTAGGTAAGCTTAAATTATTGCGCAGTGTCCTGCGATGTGCAGTAAACCGTTGACAGGAGGTTACCAAATGTTCAAAATTTTCACACACATCACATGTAGAGCACAGAGGCCTGCTCGCTATGCCTATTTTATGTAGGAAGTAGTTTGTGTATGACACATTTAAGCGGATTCTGTGTAGACAGTTTCGATGCCACCTGTTCAAATTGTGAGGAATTCGAAAGACGCAAGTGGGATCTATTCGGTGTAGAGGTCGATATTGATGGTTCGGGTCACACCACAGAGAGCGTTGCAATCGCCATGATTCAGTTGCTACAAGTCTTGCTGCATCTCTTCGTGAGAATGGTATTGAAATTGTCCTTGTGGAATCTTTTAGTTCTTTTGCAGCGGCGTCTGCGAGGTCGTTGCCCGCGATGCCGCAGTGAGCAGGTAACCACTGTAGCACAATGCTGTGACTCAGGTCATAGGCCTCTGTGTGTAGCTTATTTATGTCAATGACGAGCTCTTCCTGAATTCTTGACGATTTAAGCAATTGTTATTGTAGTGCAGCGCGACAATCGCTGAAGATAACCCATGCTGCAGGGCGTTGTTGTAGAATATATATAATTGCTTCTCTCAGAGCTGTTAACTCAGTAGCCACAGCTGAAGTGCGATGACTGAGTGTTGCCGAGATTGTGGTGTGCATTGATGGTATCCACACGCCGATGGATGAAGAAATAGCTGTGACAGAGCCATCAGTATAGATGTGGCAATGATGACTGTAGCGTGCACAGATGTGCTCAAGGGCGAAGTATTTAAGTGCGGGTCCTGGGGTGTGGGCTTTTCTTTTGATGCCAGGTATAGTTGTCGAAATTTGCCATGAAGCAAACCTCCATGGTGGGAAAGATGACGGTACTGCGCGTTGATATTGCGCAGGCAGTAGATTGGAGAGTGATGTCATGCTTTGCTCTGAAAACGGGTGGGTAGGTTTACGTGCAAAGCGCAGCTGGGCGCGAAGCAGCTCCTGCGGTATCAGCACGGTTACAGATAGACGTCTGCTCTCCGCCAGAGTGCCCACTGTGGAAGTGTTTTTTGGAAGACCAAGGCACACTCTCAAAACTTTGGCCTGCATGGCTTCAAGTAGTTTAATGCTTGACTGCGAGAGGCCTTGAAGAACAGGGAGGCTATAACGCAGAAGACCTTCACAAAGTGCTCCATAAAGCCGTAATAAGGAATCGGTAGAGCAGCCTCTTCTGGTCGTTGAGAGCATACGGAATATCGATACGTATGAAGAGAGTTTGGTCTTAAGTTGTTGAACGTGTGGTGACCATGAAAGAGACCTATCAAAGGTCACACCTAGAAATTTTTGATGGTTGACATACGGTATAGGAGTGCCAGCAACTTTCAGTACATAACGGGAGAGATCCCGTCGTGAAAATGAAATTGCTGCGCACTTTTCTGGAGATATAACATGACCTCGCTTGTTTAAAAATAATGCAATGTCAACTATTGCTTTTTGTAGCCGAGCATGCACAATGCGCCTGTTTCTTCCGGAGCACCATATGCAGATGTCATCTGCGTAGAGGGAGATTTGAACAGTAGGTGGCAAGGACCTGTCCAAACCAAGAAGAGATATATTGAAAAGGGTTGGACTTAAAATCCCTCCCTGAGGAACGCCACGAGACACATGATGTAAGGACGTGTCACCTTGATCCGTTGACATGTAAATGGTTTTATCACGAAGATAGTTAGAAAGCCAGTTATACATTCGTCCTGCAATGCCAATTGAACGCAAGGCTGAATGAATCGCCTCGTGCGTGACATTATCAAATGCTCCTTTAACGTCAAGAAAAACGGCAATAATTAGAGACCGCTCAGCTTTGCTGCGCCTGACACAGTTGGCAAGAGCAATAACATTATCAATACTGCTTCGGCCTTTTCGGAAGCCAGACATTGATGGAGGGTAAATTCCCCTATTCATCAAGTCCCAAGTCCCGAATGAATATGTGCACAGACGCAACGTCGCTGTCAACAAAGTATAAACCCTTGCGCAACCGCACTCTGGCTACTGCCTCACTCGGGACCCCAAAGCGAGCTTATTTAGTTTGAGGCTACCAAATCTCAGCGAAAGCTTCGCACAGCGAAGGGAATTGATCAAGAAATAAACAAATAAATAACAAAAACAAAAAACTGCCATTGCGGTATCTGATTAACGCCATAATGCAGGCAAAATAGCTGAAGCTCCAGCATTGTATACGAGTGAAACGCGCTCATTTGCAGACATGATGGCTGGCGTTTTATTCCGGTTTATGCTACAAAGGGACCGAGAAAAATACAATCTGTCTTCGATGCTGAGTGATATGACAGGCAGGTGGTTACATTCCTGACAGTTTTCTGAAAAATAAAAATAAAAGAGGCCATATTAGGACCTGAATGTGTTTTGGAAGGAAAAATCAGCTCTTCTATATGCTCGTCGTGTAGCGTAAATGCGTACGCCCAATCTGTTGTTAAGGCCAGCGCTTCCTATGTTTTGTGAACATATGAGGTGGCGCTGCTTGTACAATAAGTAGAATACGTAGATAAAAAAAAAAAAAAACTGCGTCGGCCGGGAATCGAACCCGGGCCACCCGCGTGGCAGGCGAGTATTCTACCACTGAACCACCGACGCTCGTCCATAGCACTAGGCGCAGCCCAATTATGGACTATGAATGAATTTTATATCTATGCACATGCTGCCAGTGACATCACAGGAAAGCTACTGCATGTGTACGGTAATTTTTTCCGCCGCATAACTTGAGACAAGCGATACGATAATGTAGATAATATTCAGATTAGGCGCGGACTTGGCCACCGCCACTACGAGAGTGGGGTCTTAATATAAGGATTTCCTCCTGACTTCGGCGACTCGGTTGACTGCTGACCCAAGGTCAAGGGTTCGATCCCGGCATCGGCGGTCGCTTTTCAGCGTTGTTGAACAGCGAGACGCCCATGTATTGTCCTATGTGCACATTAAAGAGTGTAGGTGGTCGAAATTAATGTGCCCTACACTTCCAATAGCCCTAGTCGCTTTGGGACGCTCATCTTCATCGCCATCATCACCATCATTATCATCATCACCACCACCACCACCACCACCACCACCACCACCACCACTATCATCATCATCGTCATCATCAGCAGGATTAGACCGACTGCAGGGCGAATGCATCTCCCATATTCTTCCAATAAACTCGGTAATATACGTTAGCTCATCCACTCTAACCCCGCGAACTTAACCTCATCCGTCCACCTGATTTTCTGCAGCCCCTGTTGCGCATTCCTCCCACTGGTATCCAATATGTAACCCTTTTCGACCATCGGTTTTCCTCTCCTCGCACTACCCGCCCTGCCCATACTCATCTCTTCATCTTGATTTCCAACAGAACTTTCTAATCTGTTTCGTCTCTTCTTCAAATCTAGGCTAATTCGAGACCTTACTCTCCTGTGGTCACTCATCGCACCTTTCCGATCACCTTTATCTCATGTACAACGCCAGAGTTAGAACACAGTACGAAGCTGATTTCAGTTTTACTCTCCCCATTAGGGCTTTTTCATGTCCACTTTTGGTCCTTTGGTTTGCGAGGGAGGTATTCATGATTCCTGAGTTATTGCGTACAGCGAACTGAACTAATAACTCCTCCCTGCTGTCCGAAGAGTCAATGCGATAGGCACCCTTTGTCTTTTCTTCAGCTTTTTTCTTGACTATACGGTAGCATTGAAGTCGCCCATCAGTACATTATACTGCGTTTTTACTTCCCCATTGCCGATTCTACATCTCCGTAGAAACTTTCGACAGCCTGGTAATCATGACTACATATAGGCGCGTAGGTCTGTACAGCCTTCAGTTTAACCATTTTTAAAGCTTACTTATGATGCGTGCCACCCTTTCATTGATGTTATAGAATTCATTTACGTTAAAAGCCATACGCTCATTGACAAGGGGCACTACTCCTACAGCTCTGTCTGTCCGGCAAACCTCGATAACAGAATACATGCATGCCGTACTGTGCACTATATGCCTTATTCGGCCTCCTAACCTCACTAAGCCCGGTGATATGCCATTTCATGCCCGCTAGTTCCCAAAAGAGGACTGAATACCTAGCCTCACAAGGTAGGGTTCTAGCGTTAAAAGTTGCCAGGCAGTTTCCAATGGCGGCCTGTCCGGAGCCGAACATTCTTAACACCCTCCGCTACGTCACAGGTTTGTCCGCCGCCGTGGTAGATTCCTCCGCAGCCGCTGGAGACTGAGGGCCGGGGATTTATTGGAGTATTCATAAGAGTTTGCGACCAATTACTGCACCAGGGTGGGCAAATGCTGTTCTTGTGAGGGATGGAGTGTGTTTTTGGAGGTGTTCACCGGCACCAGGCCGCACCACACGCCTGTTTATGCCATGCGATCAGCACGCGGATTTTTTTTTTTTTTCTGATCATTATTGCGTGGCACCGGGGTTCGAACCACTGTCCTGTTGCACGCTAGATGGATATTCTACCTCTACGCCACCGCTGCACGTTAAACTAAACTAAACCAAAGCAAACCAAACCCAAACCAAACCAAACCAAACGGAACGAAACCGAATAAAACAAAATTAATGATTTCTTTAGATACTTTTGCCTTTCCTGCTTTTTTTTTTATTTCTTTCTCCGTGGCTGAGTCGACACCATGGTCGGGAAAAATTAATCGGCGTTGCGGATGATGGCATCGGAATAAATTCGAAAAATAGGAGAAACTGATGCATTGCGCTCTCCTGCTATGCAACATCCATGCGTGCAGTAGATTATTCTTGCCCTGTTGATGGATAATCACACTGTAATAAAAGCAACTGCCTCGTCAGCTTGGGCGAAGCTCTCTTCGTGTGCTGAATCGCAATTGTTTAATGCTGCACTGACAGGTGTCAGTTTTCTACTTAAATTTGCTTTATATCCTAGTCAGTAGGGCTGTAATCAAAGAGCTCAGCAGTTTCCTGGAAGACACACACACACACACACACACACACACACACACACACACACACACACACACACACACACACACACACACACACACACACACACACACACACACACACACACACACACACACACACACACACACACACACACACACACACACACACACACACACACACACACACACACACACACACACACACACACACACACACACACACACACACACACACACACACACACACACACACACACACACACACACACACACACACACACACACACACACACACACACACACACACACACACACACACACACACACACACACACACACACACACACACACACACACACACACACACACACACACACACACACACACACACACACACACACACACACACACACACACACACACACACACACACACACACACACACACACACACACACACACACACACACACACACACACACACACACACACACACACACACACACACACACACACACACACACACACACACACACACACACACACACACACACACACACACACACACACACACACACACACACACACACACACACACACACACACACACACACACACACACACACACACACACACACACACACACACACACACACACACACACACGCACACACGCACACACGCACACGCACACGCACGGTAATATTCGTCATCATAACCACTGGCATGCAACGCACTCGAGGACGAAGTTGGTCGCTGTCTTGATGTTTCGCTACGCTTGACGCTCCGCTGCGAGTTCATCCTGAGCGACCGGATCCATCAGTGTCGACTGAATTGAACTATGGCATTATTGAACTATGGCGTTTGCACCGGCTTCTATTTGCCACGTTTTATTATTATTATCATTTTGTTTGTTCCGGCTGTATTGTACTGTTGCTTTTTTTTTTTTTTTTTTTTGCTCTCAAGAAAGGTGCTCCCATGCCGCTCTGTTAAAGTTTATTGGGCGCACTTCAACTTGCAATAACTTTCATTTGTGTGGCTTTGAAACGTGACAACAGTCAACTGTAGATATACATCTCAGTATGAATTTTAAGGGTATATAAAGAGAGGGAGTGCAAAGAGAACTGTTGTGCCGAAAATCGCGGCGTGAAAGGATTTGTTGCTGCATTTACTCGTCGACAATGCGTACTTGTGGTTCATGGTTAGGACTGCTTCACGAAGCGCCTTCTTACCGCAACCGTTGAAGGTCGTACGTGTTTTTTTTCTTTACTTCGCACGTGCCGTATTTTCTGGCAGTCACACGTACGCGTGCTAGTTGTCGTGTTGGCGTAATTGTTGGAGCACTGGCAATATTCGGAACACGTGGCATCTATGTGTTCTGCTTTCGTATCGGCAGAAAAAAAAAAAAAAAGGACGTTACTGAGAGCTTATGGGCATCAGCTGCGAATGTCCGTAGTCTTTGCTGAATATGGCAAGTGCTACTGGCTTTACGCAATACGCTTTCGTATGACGTCAATCCGAGTTCGTCTACGCCGCCTAATTTGCATGCCGGCGTTCCATATGGACGTCAATAAAATCGTCAGAAGCGCTTTGCGTGCATGGATACCACAGACCGTGTCTCGTCTTCCTTCTTCGCCTCATTAAAAAAAAAATAATAATAAAATAAAGCTACAGAAGAAAGAAATCGTCATATTTTACATTGTACAGGTTTACGCGATTTCCTCAAATGGAATACTCGTGCTTCGGGCGGGATGCCGAGTAATACCGTATTTTTTGCTTAACAGGCCTCGTGTTTTTGGCGAACTGTTCACTCCTCGCGCATAGCCCACATGAGCCAGATGTATTCAACTTACTCTTTGTCTAAGGTACGCAACTTGTGTGCCATCCCAACTGTCATGATACGCCGCTCGCAAAACTAGTTATCCCAACTATTTCTGTCTTGCAGCTATGAAGCTCATACCGAGCACTACGCGGTATTTTATTTAATCATCACTTAGTCGAAAAGGGGCCTCGCTGGCTTAGTCGTCAAAGTCATTTACCTCAGGCAGCAGAGACTCGTAATCCGGATTTAACAGAGCCAGTGACGAATGAAGGTCACTAAAAAAACAAAAACACATTTAACGCGTGTATATTGCGAGCACAATTTTGAAATCAGTGTATTTCGTTACACATGCAAACGGTAAAGGAGAGCCCTTCGTTCCAAGTACTCAGATGCGCTTGTATACTGGACGGATGAATGGCCTTGAAATTAGTTATAAACAATGTTGTTTCTACAGGAAGCGGCTGAGGAACTGTCCATCTGATTGTGGCGGGCTATCTAATGAAGCGAGGGGCGAAAAGAAATCTCTGAGTATTTAGTTCAGTGACTGGCCAATACAGTGATTGTGCAGTAAGCTCAGACACTCAAACATTTTGCAGGGCATATTAGTGCCCAGCTTCTAAGTACTCAAGCGCAACAACATCCTCACATGGATAGAGGAGAGACAACAGGACATGCGCTTCTGGAGCTCTTGTCTTGTTGTCACACATCTATCAGTGTGTTCTCGTTGTTGCGCTTGCGTTCTTAGAAGCTTAATCTGGCTTAATCGCTGAGGGGCTAACATGACATCATAACCTGTCGCATTTCAAATGACTGGTACTATCATTCCTGAATAGAAGGCGTTGTATAGGGGTGAGGTTTCCAACAAGCTTAAAGGTGCACTATAGAGCGTGATGCAAAATTACGCTTTCGCTTTTATTTCGTTTTCTGGGTGCCTGTAGATGAATTACTTTACTCGAATATGCAGAGTTGAAAATTAAGCCCTCAGCGATAAAAATACGTCCGTACGTATTGTTCTCGCGAGACTCACCTTCATCACTCAGAGGCGGCCAATGAAGATAATATAACGCGTTAAGATACCCGAATTAATCTTTAATAATGCTTTTGGAAACGAAGTAAAGATTATTTTGGAAAAATCACTAGATAGCTGCTGTTAAGAGAGCATATCACCAAAACAGCTGTAGTGAAACAAGCGGACTATGATCGACCACTCCGCGTATTTCTCCGCCGATGGCAGAGCGCGGCAAGCCGCCACGCGATTTCCTGAAACGAACTCCGCAGGTTTGCAGGGTCCTCCTACTGCCTCAGATGAGTTAAAAACAAAAAAGGCAGTAGCCGGGATATTTGATCCTATTTTGATATAGAAGTGGTGCACACGACACAATAATTCGAAGTTTATAAGAATGCTCGGAAAGTGTAAGTCGAGTTCCCGCCATAAAAAGAATACCCCAAACTTTTCTTAAGTACACCTTTAACAATAACTTATTTAATGACTATCGCTTAGCTGGGCGCTAGACAAGAAGAAAAGCGCCAGTAAAGCGGAAAGAAAAATGAGAGGGTCTCTTAGATGTCTCTTAAGAAGAGAATGGTGAAAGCCTACCCTTCCTATCCTAAAATTTGCCTCCCATCGTTAGCTTCTTGTCGGCCTTTGTTGCAGTGCTACATATAATTAAAATTGGTTTACAGGAAAGGAAAGACGCAGTATCTATCAAACTTTCTCCGGCAAGTGTGAGTTTGGACGGTACACCATCGCTCCTGTCGCGTGGCGTTCCTTGGCGCGCGTTCAAGTGTGGCATTGCAAATGGCAGGGACGCATCCCGCCTCGGCCAATCAGAGCGCCGCAAAAGCGGGACACACTTTGTCCACTACAGCATGAGCCATTAAAGGCTCCCGCCTTAATAAGGCAGCAGCTTAACAGGAAGGATCGGAGAAGCTCTGACTGAGAAGGGAGCAGCGGGACAGAGCAGAATGAAGGAGAACTTGTTCGACGTCTATAATATACCGCTGTTAGTATGACTCAAAGTACCACTACACGTTAAAAGCGGACATTGGTGGATGCTTGCTGTTCTCGTTTACAGAAACGGGACAAATATTTTTTTCCGACAGGATACGTCAGCAGCTGCGATACAATCACACTTGTGTAAATTTTGTGCCTGGTTATCATAACGACTCTCGCACGCTCTTATGTTACAGGAGGAACAAAGAATATAGATTTAACTTGTAAATATGCCACAAATAAAATTGTGAAAAATATTTAGGGGTAATTCATTGAAATGATGGTAAGGAACTGCGGCCCAATTACTGGCCAAGCTATTGTAACTATGACTCGCTTTCGATTCTGTCTCCATTGTTTTTCACTGAACGGTCTATTTTAGTTCTGACTGTATTCCGATTCTATTGTACTCCTCATTTTATTGCAGTCACATTTAGATCTCTAATCGCTTCTTTTATTCACTTTGGTGAGTTATTCTAGTTCGTACTAATGTCTTTCTTTCCCTACAAACGGACATATCTCCTTCTCCCCAATGACAACCTGTAAACCTTGGTATGCAGGAAGTGGAGGGAAGAAAATCTCTCTAAATACGATCTGTCATTGTTGGCAGGTGGAGACTGTCTCCATAAGCGTCAGTTTTCACGGTAGTCGCATAGAAATGCGACTGCAACGGCTGGGACCGAATCTGAGTCCTCCGACGGAGTGTACTCGAGCGCCTGAGTACTGATCCACCGATACTTAGTGGTTAGGGCTTTTGGTTCTAGGTAGTAAGTTTAGTCGAAAAAAATGTGGTAAATTCGTACTGAACATTCACGGCATTGTCTTGTGGAAAGATCCGATAAGTAGTTCCCCAGATCGCTTAGAAAAAACAGCAACAACAACAACAAAAAATTGGACAGCCAAGCTCTCTCTTATATCATTATTCACAAAAAGCTGATTTCCATTAGCGCATTGACATTAGCGACTGATAGGTCAAGGATCTCACAGGCGACTGCCTGGTGATGCTCTTAAAAGCCCGTCTTAGCGTCCCTACTCTCGCGTGTATGTTGAACCGTTTCGCGGTCATCGGCTTAATTCTGCGTAAATAATATTAATATCTGCTAGCTGGCCGACCCTTCGAGCATCGAACGATGCCTTGTTCTACTCGCTAACAACTGCGAACGACTTCTCCTCAGGCTTCCTACGTAGCCTAATGTAAATTCCCAATAAACCTGTAGAATAGTAGAACCCGTTCGGTAAATAATTGAGCTTTTTCGATGAAAGAGATAATCATATTAATGACTCAAAATGCATTCACTAACGAGTGCCTACTGAAATCGCTCAACTGGAAATTGTGCCTTTAAATATGTAATTATTCATGCTTTTTTCTTTCTATTTAAGGAGAATCACATGGCTTTGTAGTTTTGCACTTGCCGGTGCATAATCAGGTAAATTAATTTTTTGGAGTAAATATACGTGGAGGGAAATTTTCACAGTTATTTAAAATTAAATTTCAATTTTTTTTTTAAATTCTGTAAGCAGCTAAACTGCTGTGCAGAAATAAAATCAGGATTTGTTCACCGACGCTGCGTGCAAGAAAAATAAAACTGCAACTTCAAGTTCAAAGCCTCGGATTCTTTTCAAACTCAGTAAACAATATTGAATTAGAGAGGGCGGTTTCTGGAGGAAACTTGGCTTTTTCTTCTTTATATTTACGCGTGGTGAGCACCTGCCGCCATAAAAGATTATTCACAAATTTGGCACTAAAGATTTTAATCACTGAAGGAATAATTTCTGCGGTTTGCTTCACTGACGGCCAAACTGCAAAATTTACCATCATCATCATCAACCTGACTATACCCACTGCAGGGCAAAGGCCTCTCCCATATTTCTCCACTTAACCCGGTTCTGTGCTAGCTGCATCCACTTGACCCCTGCGAACTTCTTAATCTCATCCGCCCACCTAACTTTCTGCCCCCCCCTGGTACGCTTTCCTTTATTTATGCAAGAATGCAACTTTAGCACTTTTGTGACTCTCAATGTGCATTCCGGGAAAGTTTTACGGACGAACTAAGGTTCACACGTGAACATTTTATTTGAGTGTATGTTCACAGTTTTTACCAATTCCTATAGCCTGCGACGAGGCTATATTGTAAAATGTCATTACCAAGGCACAGTGAGCGCAGTTCCTTAACTCGTATTCGGCAATCCTTAAACCAAGCCTCAGCTCTACGTCACTCAGACGCGACTCCTGAAGCACCTCAAGGTTCTCGCAGACACTCTATACTAATACCAGCCTACGCCCACTCTTGCCTCACTTGTGCCTCACCCTGCAGTTATGGGGAAATGTCACTTTCAGTATACGATATCCGTCTGAACTAATTTCGTCCCTTCCATGAGGACTACATAGATGGCTTCGAACTAGGTGCATGATCAGCGCACTGGTAATTAAGTGCATTCTGTTGTGCACATTTAGGAAGCTTCCACGACCCTCAAACTATGATCACCTCCCCCCCTCTCGTCGCCACTTCCTTGTTGCGGGAAAAACATGTTGCTTGCTGGCAGTTCGTTTAATATCTGCCTGCGCCAAGTTGAATCCATGTCCCTCGAAGCCCTAGCAAAGATCAGGGCGACAGGAATACGCCGACTGAAAGCGGCAGTGCAGTTGCCGCTACATGTGCGGCCGAAGGGAAAGAAGCATCGCTTCGAGCACTCTCGCAGCCTTGAGTTGTCAGACCAATCAATTCTGCTCACGTTTTCGATATTCTGTGCTATGCGCAATCGTTGCAAGTGCTTTGTTTCCAAGGCTACTACAGTACTCAAGGTCTTGATTTACAATGCAGGAGCCGCATTTTAGAGATAAAAGCCAATAGTCGACGTCAGCACATGGTAAACAGGAGCACGGCATTGCGCAGTGTAATTACGGAAGGCTAAGAGTCAAACTCTTGAAACTTATTTTGTAGCGGCGCCAGTAGCTCGTTATTTGACGTTTCGGAAAGCTTCTCTGTGCCATAGAAACCACTAACTATTATGTCATTTACGAAGTATCAAAGTTATCTTGACGGATGAAACACAGATGGCGTATTCAGCAAAGGGATAAATGAAAACAATAATTTGTTAGGCGTACATGGGAGGAGAGGTCAACTATATGGTTGGTTGGTTTGTAGGGTTTAACGTCCCAAAGCGACTAAGGCTATGAGAGACGCCGTAGTGGAGGACTGGAAATTTCGACCACCTGGGGTTCTTTAACGTGCACTGACATCGCACAGCACACGGAACAAATATATGGATGCAAATTTATGCGTTAAGGCATGTACTTGATCGGGACCGCACTGTCAACCAGATATATTTCCTTATTTTCTTTCCAGAACAATTTTCTTCCGAGAAAGAACAAGCGGTGTTTCGTTTCTACCTTCAAAGTTCTAGTCGTGTGCGTTTCATTGTAACGGTTGTCGTCATTCTTCACGGAAGTCCGCGACGCTCCAGCGCCACGCACGAGAAAAGATGTCTCGGCATTCCGTAGCGCATGCGTGAAAGGAAGGCTTCAACGCTGACAACCACGCCAAGGTTGCCAACCCACGAAGTAGTGTCACTGTAGCGTTGCTGCTTCTGGCTGCACTGCTGTGCCCGCGCGCACTTGATTAAAATAGCCGCGACAGGCTACTTCTCGGAGTCGCCTACGCGAGGAAGCGACTGCGTCTCCGCGGCAGCCCCACGG